>NC_083781.1:5264889-5973954 GCF_015708825.2 Lethenteron reissneri
TTTTTCAGTTTCAGTTCATGTATTAGGTATAACCCTGTGAGCCATGCGGCTCTTGACTCGGGTGCAACCGCAACAAAACAAAAGCATGATCAAGAAACATCTTAAAGTGACTACACACAACAGAAAAATCCTGGAAAAAACAGCAAAGTCTTCCAGAAAAAACACCGCATTTCAACGCTGTGTGCAAAAATCCCAGTGGGATGCAAGTCAAACAATAACAACCATAAGACAATGTAGATTAAAGTTATCAGACCAATTCTGTACTACAACATACACACATGGCCAGACCAAACCGTCCTCAAAATCACCAAAATAAAACCACAAAAACAATGTAACAGTGATCATAGGAACTGTGATTCAAAACCAACAACAAACGATATACATAACATGTGTAGTAAGTATATGGGAGGCTTGACGACAGGATCGGAGGCACACTTGTTTATTACACCAACACAGTAATTACAGGTCACTTGGCTGCAGGGATTCACGACAGCTAACCCCTCTAACCTAAGGCAATTCCTCCACTACGGGGCTAGGGGAGGCTATCTGTCCCAGCCTGGTTAAGCTGGGACCCCGGCACCCTGAGTCACCAGACCAGCTTAGTCTGGGCTCTCGGGGCCACGCCACCAGCTTGCCCTGGTCGGCCCTTATAAGGACAGCGAGCCAGGGGAGCTCTGGGGCCTATTCTAGCAGGTCTTCCTTCTTCTCTGGTTAAAGCTGAGTCCCGACCTCGAGCCCTCGAGCTCATCACCTTTTATAGGACTCGCCCCCGAGGGGGGGCCCGTGGGGGATACACATGCGGACGTCGGTGCGAGCGCCACCCTTGTGTACGGCCGTAACCCCGCCCCTTGTGTTTGTTGGCCATCCGTGGCCATGCATAATCACACCTCAACATTCGTAGCCATGCGCAATTACACCTCTACACATGTATGACCAAACCCCGCAGCGATAGCTGGCTGCATGAGTAACTCCATAACAGCAGGAGCATCAGTAGCAGAATAAAAATTTCTCAATACAGCTTTAAAATCAGCACACCACAATCAAGACTCAAGATCATACTTTGCAGCGGCCATTCGGAATGATACATATGATTTCAGGCCATTCTGAACAGCAGTGGCAACTAGGGGTGTACAACTCCTCTAGAGCAGTTTTGAGTGAACATCTCACAGGCAGTGATCCAAGTTGCAGTTTATTGGCGATAGCATTCCAGACCCTGGGGGCATCAATAGCAAAGGCCCTTCCTCCAGTATTTGTACAGCAATAAGGAATGTGAAGCTGATAAATGAGCGAAGACCTTTTATCACATTTGTTCTTCGAAACAGTGAGGAGATCCAGCAGGTAGTCTGCTGATTTTTTTGTAAGTACATCGTAATCTTCCTCTGGGCATTTCTCCATGTACAGGTTGAGCTCCTCCTCATTCTTGTTAGTATTTCACATGTGTTGAAAGTTGAATACTAAATGCATGGGCGGCAATGGATCGGAATTCACGTTGACTGCGTCACGCCCGACACTCCAAACAACATCACACTACCAGGGGTTGCCTCTCCTTTTCTTGCTGTGAGGGAAAAAAATACCTTTTCACAGTTTCGCCCAAACTATATATTTCTGCCTGGGTGAAAATCGGGCTGTGTCCTTGCCCAATCATGGCCCACTGGCTCCAATCTTAGCAACACAATGTTGATGCAAGGTAGCGTTGATGGCAAATTCATTATTTTTTGGATTGCGCTTACAAACAGTAGCGACAATTACTGCGCCGTTAATGTTCCTGGCATATTCTCCCACATCCGATAGCTCACAATGCCCCCTTGTGCGACTGTATGACGAAATGAAAAATGTTCTTCGGCACTTGTTGTCTCACGGCTCATTATACCTTATCATCCGAATCCGCACGCCAATTAGTGTTTGGGTTTTATCAAAAGCCCATGGAGAGCTTTCCTCCAAAAACAGTTTGCTTCAAAAATCAATGCTTCATTGTTTTTTTTCTTTGACAAACACTTGCTTATTTGATTACATGCTGCATGGGAGGATTGTTTCTTTGTCACCATATGTAATTGTGGAATTAGAGTTAAGCCTTGAGTCAATAAAACATCTTTCCTCAACTCCTTCAGCCAATCTCAGGGATTTGCCTCCAATGATGAAACCAAACCCTCATCACCTCAAAAGGCCTTCTGTACAGCCACCCGAACATGGCTTTTGTAACCATCACCAGGCTGCACAAATTCACCCTCTGGAAAGGACGGTTTACTCCATGTCATTAATCCAATATAATTCAAACCAGTTATAATAAATACACCCCGTATTATTATTATTTTGATCCACATGATTTGTGTACTTGGACAAAACAACCGCCATTCGCCACAAAGTGGCGGTGACGTCACCACGGCGCTTGTGTCAGGCTATGTGCACGTTGAGGCCACGTGACGTGTCAAACGTCCGCTGCCAGGAGGTCACGCGGCAGACCCAGGTGCCACGGGTCGACTGACTGAGGGGGGGGGAGTCGACTGACACACACACAGCCCACCACACATACACCCCACCACACACACACCCCAACACACAAACACACCCCACTCCACACACACACAACAACCGCCATTCGCCACTAAGTGGCGGTGACGTCACCACGGCGCTTGTGCCAGGCCATGTGCATTTTACAGAGTGACGGTGCTGTTCTTCACATGATTGCTATTAACCACAATAAATGTGCTTGCACTCGATTTTGAGCACCTGCCCACGTCCTTCATTTCGAGTGTGCAACATATAATTTCTAGAGATAAGATTCGCAAATTATTATTTTTTTACGTCATATTTGCCTGCGTATAAACTTGCGTTGGTGGCCTCAGCTGACCGGATGGCCAAGGTCAGGGGTCGGCAAACCCGCGGCTCCTTAAGGGATGGCTTCGTGCCAGTTATTTGCTAAGGACCCGCCGTGTTTTGTATTCACCACATTGCATTGCGGCTCTCGAAATATTGAAGTTTTTTACCGAATTCTAACAATAAATGGCTCTTCTTGGTCTTTTGGTTACTGACCCCCTGGCCTATGCCACAATGCCCGCAGGCTTTACCGATGGCCACCGACATCTTATCAATTGGCTTTCGCTTTTTTGTGTGAAAAACAAATAAAATTACCCCGGGCTGTACATATATATTTTGTATGTGGAGAGGTGAATACGTGAAGGAGACAGACGCTTTGTCTGATTTTTTTAAATGTTTTTTTTTATTCCAAACACGTAAGCTAATTCAGATTCCAAAGAACACAGGATGAGATGTTACTATCCTTTGTGCAAGCACTTCCAAGAGTTCATGAACAGTGAGCCTGGTGAAATTTGGGGAGCGCATCGTCAGTAGTGAACCTTTGGGTCCTAGGGTGTTTCGGCCTTTCATACTATACACCCTCCCCAAAGGCGGCCAGCGACAGGGTGATCAATCCTACGCTTGCGTCCCATTCCCAATTAGTCATAGGAGTTGCCTTGTTGTTGATAGCCAACATCCCATGGGACTATGCATGGCAGGGGCGTCCTCCTCCCTGAGTCAAGCATTGTTGACTGCATACCTCCCGGCCCTCTCACTTTGGGGCCCAGCTGGAGTCTTTGCTCTTCATCCAGAGCCACTGATTGCTGCCTTCTGCCGCCTCCGATACAGCTCTGATTGCCGAACGCTGGCTCTGGCCCTTAATTTCCAGGTCTCTAAGCAGTCTGGTTGTAGATGTTGCCACAAAACCTCTGCAGCCCACCTCCACTGGTCGGACTTCTGTGTTCCAGCCATGATGCCGTGCTTCGGCAGCTAGATCGGCATAGCGCAGATGTTTTCGCTCATAAGCCTCATCTACTGAGTCCTCCCAGGGTACTGTGAGCTCAATGATGAAGACCTTCTTGAGCGAACGGGACCAGAGCACCATGCCAGGTCTTAGGGTGGTGGTTGCGATCTCCGGAGGAAACACAAGTTGCCGGCCAATGTCAGCTAGCATTTTCCAGTCGCGGGCCAAGCGCAGCTGGTCTCGCTCTATTGGTGTAGAGCCGCTCTTCGGTGGTTTAGCCCCTTCGTGGACAAAGGTCGTCCGTAAGGGGTGTGATGCTGCTGGGGGTGGTAGGGAGTTGGTGGCAGCTCGCTTGTCCTCCAGGGCGGACGCAAGGTTTTTAAGGACTTGGTTGTGACGTCAAGTGTAGCGTCCTTGGGTGAGGCTTGTTTTACACCCTGTGAGAATGTGCCTGAGGTTGGCTGGCATGGAACAGAGGGCACAGTCCGGATCTTCACCATACCATTGGTGAAGATTAACTGGTGTTGGAAGGACGTCATATGTTGCTCTGATGGAAAAGCTCAACCGCCTCGCTTCCATGGCCCACAGATCCTTCCAGCTGATCTTCCTCTTCTCCACACTGTCCCATCGAGTCCACTGCCCTGTTTGGCAAGAGAGACTGCCTTGGCCCACCTTGCAGCCTCCTCCTGATGGCGTACTTCCTGCACTACCATCTTCCGCCGCTCTGGTGCAGCGGCCTTACTCTAAGCAGCACGGCCAGTTAGCCCAAGGCCCCCTCTCCCTTGCTGAACATGACCCATAATGTCAGCATGTCTAATGATTCTTGTGAGTTATTAAAGTACAGAAATTAAGTAAATAGAGAAACCGGAACGAAACAAATATTGGTTGGCTTAATTAAAAGCCTCAATTGTCTCTCTCTACGTGGTTATTCGACGTTGCTTGTTATTTTTTCCCCTATTCGAAATCTACTTTATATTCTGGGTTCTTGAATAGCAAAAAAAAGCCTCCAATGTCATATGACGAGGGTCGCCCAGAAAGTAATTCCCCACTTTTATTTTCTCGGCCAGAATGTATTGAAGAAAAGTTAAACCTACCCATAGAAATAGGTTTTATTGTATACATACCGGATAACTTTTCCACGTAATCTCCTTCCACCTCAACGGCTTTACACCATCGGGAGACGAGAACGGTGTATTCCTTGCCAGTGGAGCATTACTGTCTGGGTGGCCCTCATATACACGACAACCACAGCTGCTGCCATTGCGAATCAGCATCCGGAGGCTGATGATGTACGTATGTACGTTGAACTTCTTTCGCACCGTGCGTAGCCAACCGTGCTAATCAAAGGTGCGAGGGAAGGACAACACACAAAACAAGCACTGGCGGTGTGCAGGAATGGAGGTGTCCATTCCTGTACAATTCTTTAAATCAAAGAGAGAATAAGAATGAACTCGATAGGCTATACGAAAATAGAAGAATGAAACATTTATATAGTCAGTTAATTTGTCTGACTTAGCGAGTAGCTTAGGAAAAACTTTCGCTTTGCTATTTTAAATAGAAAGTAGCTGAATTCTCTCTTGGGAATGAGACATTCTGGAAAAGATAATTTGTGGATTTTCTCAGCAACACCAGAAATCATAATATTTGTACTGGAGGAATCCGATGAGCTATAACGATCTTTTTCACAGATGTCTAATTAGGGGCGGGTCAGAACGTTACAATAAACAATTCAAACACCAAATAGGAGTGCAAAGTACAAGAAAGGTAAACAAATCACTTAAAATGTATATACAAATAAAACATTTTAAATAAATTTTACTCGGTAAAGACCACTGAGCTATTAGCTTCTTTTTCAGAAGCGACCTAGTCACAGATGATAGCTCAACGAAGTGGCTTATCACTTAGAAATTTATGGCAGCAAAATCATAGAAATAATCTCAACATAAATTTCATCGCTCGAGTTTCATTTTTAAGGGCAGGGATACAATCGGTTTCTTGCCCTGAGCTGACTCAGGGCAAGAAACCACTTTTGGCAAAGCCTTTCTTGATAAATGTTGACAATTTGACTTCACTGACGTTAGCCTCTTCCAGATATTTCAAATATCCTATCAGCGAGCTTGTCCACACGCAATTTCTCAGGGTTATATTTATTTCAATAAAAGGGAAAGAAAGTATTAGCGTAAACACTGTGCGCGTTCTTGCAATCTTCACGACCCACGCGCGTTTTAGTTATTGGGGCTACACTGGCTGATCCTTGTCAAATTGCTCCGATTTCGTAAGAAATGTCAACTCCATGCGAAGGAAGGCACATTGTTTTGTCTTTTTCGAATGCACCACTTCATCCTCACGATTATTCACGTTCAGAACATCTAAAATGCAAGAAAAAAATCTTTACAAAAACTATTTTTGTATATGTGCATGGTGCGTGTTACTTCACCGATCACCGAGTTACAATACAAGATTGTGTAATTAGGCAAATGTATAGGATTATATCTGCTGGCATAGCAGTAGGAAGAATAGGCAAGTTTCTTGAATCCATCTCCGTCTGCCTAGCAGGATAAATTGAACACCACAGATAGTCAATCGGCAGGTCAAATACGGGCAATAAGCGCGTGCCTGTTACTATCTCAGTATGTCACCAATGTAATTTTTGTAGACCCCTTCATTTCATATCCTCGCCTTCCATAGTACAGGTAACTTATTTCACGTATGTGTATAAAAAATATTGAGGCTCGCTGGTCTCGTCATGAAACTGCAATGAAAAAGCACCAGGGGAGGCAGCTATCACATCTGCCTCACTGAAGGGGACGTGTCTAACACGCCCCCTCAGTGAGTACACGCCCCCTCAGTGAGGACACACCCCCTCCGGGAGGCCACGCCCCCATCAGTGAGGCCACGCTCCTCAGTGAGGCCACGCCCCCTCGGTGAGGCCACGCCCCCCTCAGTGTGTGAATCCGGCTCTGACACTAGCCAGTGCCTCCCCCAGCCATTGACCTCACCGCATGTCACTGATGTATGGTGGGGTAATGCGTAGGTAGTCCCACATCTTCCAAGACGTGGCCAGCGTGGAAGGATAAGGTAATTACCCTCTTTTAGAGGGAACTCTCTATAGTACCCTCTAGTAGAGTCCTTCCACCAGCAGTGAAGTGAGCAAGCAATTGCAGGGCTGCACCTTTGCCTATAGTATTAAATGGGCTGCGCGACGAGCGAGCATCGGAATGGACGGTGATGGAGGGGAGATTCCAAAGTGATACAAGCAGGAGTCTAGTTACAGTTGCAATGGCTAATCGAAGGTCGTAGAAGGAGGGGTCTGAAAGAGGATATGAAGGACAGGAGAGGAGGAGAGCTCCGGTTTTGTTGGAGATCTCCGTACGATTGATAGGGGTTTGCCAACACTCCCGAATTGGTCTCTCGATCTCTGTGACGCTGTTGAGAAATCAAAGTTCAAAGGACGTCATGATGAACAAGGGATTATGGTGTGGCACTTTAGGAAGGGACCACTTTTAATTATATCCTTGTGCAGCAAGGGAGTAAAGTGTGGTTCTGTGAAAGTCCTTATGTGCTGTGCAGTGTATCAATGCATCTGTGTACAGCAGCATGTGATGACTTAGTTGGGCTTTTAGGTGGCTGGCAGCGTTAATGATTAACCGGACTTGGACACCTGCCACATGGTTAATGGCGACTCGGAAGAATTGCTGTGTGTGACACACGTTCTGGGTGCATTTTACAGATAAAGGACCCAAAGGTTGTTTTTGATCGTTATATAAATGTCCTAGACTTGTTCTAGACTTTTAGCTTGGCTTTGAATTGTTCGTTTGTGATATATGCTATTAGAGGGGTGTTAGCACTGTGCATTGTAAAGGATGACGCACTGTAATGACCTGCTGTCATTGTAATTCTCTAACCCTAATAATGTTTAGTCTATAACCATGCCCATGCAACCAGAGTATGACTACTTAAATGCTATTGAGAATAGAACACATGTAAAGTAGTAAGTTGTACAATGGTGACAAATACAGTACGTATACTGTACACATACAGTACAGATAATAGGTGTAAGATACCGATATAAGTAGATGGTATAGATAGACATACAGCTTAGGATTAACGTAATATTCGAAGAGTGAAGTGCAAATGTTATTGTCAATGACAAAGATGGTTTATCAGTAGTAGAATTGGGTTAAAGAGAAAACTGTTAATGATTAACTGGACGTGGAGATCAGCCACATGGTTAATGGCGACTCGGAAGAATTTCTGTGTGTGACACACGTGCTGGTGCATTTGTGACGGTGCTGTTCTTCACAAGATTACAGATTAACCACAATAAATATCTTCTTGGTTCTTTCGGTAAAGTCACGTAGAAGGGAAGTAATAAAATAATAAAAATGAAACATAATAAAATAATTCTCACGACGTTTCGGCCACAACACAAGTAGCCGTCCTCAGGTGAAGACAGACCTGTCTTCATTACTTCCCTTCTACGTGACTTTACCGAAAGAACCAAGAAGATGAATCCCTGCAGTCACGAAAGCTTTAAATCGAAACACAATAAATATGTCTGCCCTCGATTTGGAGCACCTGCCCACGTCCTTCATTTCGAGTGTGCAACAATAACCTTTAAATGAAATAGGTCTGTGTCACCGCACCCTTACAAATTGCACACACATTAATGAAATGAATATCACATCGCGTTCTGCTTTTCGCTTGCAAGTTTCAGATTTACTGCAATACACCCGTCCTTGGACGGGCAAAGGCGAGTGAATAATAATTACGCCCTTTGTGAGCCCCAATGCTGGATGAGGGCCTCTCCACGCCTTTTGGGGGTCATGGAGGAATATTTGACTGCATCGCACCACCCCTGGTCAGTGTAGGTTGGTGGAGGTGGGGAGAGTAGAGCGCAGTATTTGGGAGTATTGAGGTACAGTACAACAATGCATATTACTGGACTTCCCTTTGTTGCCCAACACATTCCTGCGGAGGGAGCTGGTAGGAACGTTGGGTTGCTCAGTCAATGGCCAGAGTCAACAGCGGCGTAGTGTATTTCGCAAATATGGCCAACTGTGAGGGCGGGCACAAGCCGGCGTGAGTAGGTTAAACGTTGAGTTTCATAAGGGCACCACGGGGTGACCAGCCCCTCCCCACCCAGCCCCACACCTCCCACCCCCCACCCAGCCCCAACCTCCCCACCCAGCCCCTCCCCACCCTCCCCAGCCAGCCCTTCCCTCCCCACCCAGCCCCTCCCTGCACGACGGACGGACACAATAATCCACTGTGGGCTGGTGTAACCAGGAGGTTCCTACCAGTATAACGGAGCCTTACAGCAGCCTGTAATGACACAGTGGTCACATTCGCCACGCTTCAGGCTCAACCCACATTCTGATGCGATATGACACAATCGTATTATATGGCATATGTTATGACGTCACGTTTTCTAACTTAGTGCAGAGGTAAATATAAAAAACTGCCTAATAAATGCTAACATTACACGTGATATATTTTTTCACATTTTAGATAAATGCTTTGGTAAGTATGCAATATCCCCACAGAAATGTTAGGTTATAAAAGTCATTATCTAATGACAAACCTTCAACATCATTAAAGCTTTTTTTTATGTTGAAATACCCAAAACGTTAAATTCAATTAATGCAGTGTGCAATTACTCATATCAATGGTCGGCATGCAATGAAATAATGCCTTTTGAGCTGCGTAGAATATGAGTATTAATGAGGTTATAGGAGAGTATATATTAGGTGGATGAATGACTTTACGTTCTGCTGGTAAATGATGTTGGGACATTACCAGGGGGTTTTGTTTGCTATATATTAATCATAATGAAAAGCCTGCTGTATTATTTCAGGGAATATGCAATTGTGCTGTATATTAGCCTAAATCACCACTCTTAATACCTTAAATATACCTCAAACTGTAATCAATAAATTCCTGTGCATCATGCCATTTATGCTGCTGTCAGTTGCCAAAGCGATAACGCATCTCAATGTGCTCTCATTAAATTAACATACATCAATGAATCTATTTAAAAAGTTCCCTGGGCATATAATAACTCATATCAAACAGAGGTCACGTTTTATACCTTGGGTTTCTTTTGCTGATGTACACCTATATGCTTACTCTTTCTCTCGCTCAGTAACATTTTTATAGGAGCTCTGATTCCACTATACATGAAAAAAACTCACCATGTGGCCCTTAAAAAGAAAAGCCACACGATAGGTGACGTTCCTGACTACGACGCCTTCCGCACGGCACATGCGGTGAGGTCAATGGCTGACGAGGCACTGGCTGGTATCAGAGCCAGATTTACACACTGAAGGGGGCGTGTCCTCACTGAGGGGGACGTGACTGACACGCCCCCCTCAGTGAGGCAGATGTGATAGCTGCCTCCCCTGGTGCTTTTTCATTATAGTTTCATGACGAGACCAGCGAGCCTAAATATCTTTATACACATACGTGAAATAAGCTATCTGGAGTATGGAAGGCGAGGACATGAAATGAAGGGGTCTACAAACATTACATTGGTGACATACTGAGATAGTAACAGGCACGCGCTTATTGCCCGCGCTCCATCCAGTTACTGAGGAGTTGCTCAATCAGAGGGGAGGCTGAGCTCGTCGCTGCCTCACTTCTCGTCTCTTCCTGTATTTGCGGCGGAGCTCCGCAAATTTTGGCGGTTTTGACTATTAAAATGATTGGAATCGTACAGAAATGACATTTATAACACAGATCAGTGGAATAATCTTAATATTTATTTAATTTGATTATTCTTTATTTTTATTTTTCGTAACAGATATTTTCATTGGAGTATGACAGGTGAAGCTCTGCCTCCCCTGCCTCCCCTGACCGCACGTCCCTGCCGTATACAACATCCCTTCCCCCCTTCCCCGCTGCCGACGTGGGGTCCCCTTACTTGGCTGGGGCAGCGAGCCCTATATCACCCCCCCCCCCCGGACCCCCTGCTATGTATGTTCCTGTCGCACCGAATTGGAACTTTCACAGATTTTCTATTCCTCTCCCAAGTGCATTGGCATATTGTACCGTGCTCACGTTCTGTTGCAATAGAAACGTAAAAAAAAACCCAGCATCACTGGCTACGAGCAGAACAACCTCTACGTAGCTCTTTCTGCAGACAAACACGTCGGCTCTGGTCTCAATCCCCAAACCTTGTTGGACTGGGGGCCAGAACGGAGAGAAACAAACTTCCTCGTTGAGTTGGACAAGGAGAAAAGGGGAGACCTCTGTACTCCCTACAGTCGTGGCAACATGTTCTAGTCACACAGAGAGGGAGAGTGGACAGTTGGCCTAAATCATGTAGGAGTGGGGATTCTTAGTATCTCCAGCAAAGCAAGAGTTTGCTCAGCAAACATTAAGGATTTAACATTGCTACAAGTTTAAGATATTGTGTTGCTGTCCGTCACCCGCACCCCTAATTAGCATGATTGGCTAAGTACTGTGTGACAAACTTTCCAACATATGTGTATACGTATATTGAACATAATTACAACACTAACAAGCCAACGAAGACGCGGATGTAGACAACATTTACGAAGATATTGACCAACATCTTAAATTGGAGTAACAAAAACACGACAACCTGCATCTCCAAAGCCCCATGCGGCTCTTTGGGGACTGCAGTGCGGCTTTTGAAATTCGGAATAAATTAAATAAATATTTTCGTTTGCCGACCTCTAAGCATGGTAGTCAAATTTACCATGGGAGTCCAGTTCACCATGGGAGTCGAGTTCAGCAAGGGAGTCCAGTTCACCATGGGAGTCCAGTTCACCATGGGAGTCCAGTTCACCATGGGAATCCAGCTCAGCAAGGGAGTCTAGTTCACCATGGGAGTCCAGCTTCATTCGTTCATGAAGCAATCTATATATACAGACACAAACACAATTTCCACCGAGAGGATGGGTGCAAACTCAGCAATTATTGGAAAGACGTCATCAACCAGTTTAAGTCATAACTGGCTGTGACATTCCCATCTTGCCACCTTCCGATGTTAATTTTTTTTTTCCCCGTAGCTTCGGCTCTCTGATTTTACATGAACAGGTTGCATTTCTCGCGCCAACGGGGCCACCTACGGACGCCGACCTCTACGTCATGGAGGCCGCTCTTATAACTTACAGTACATTAACATGCTAATCTCTCACATTAACATCACTAGCGCCGCCCACTTAGTTTATAACCCTCGGATTACACCCTATAAAACAATCTGCATTCAGCAGCTTTCTGCCTCTTTCCTCCTGATGACGATCATTTGTGTTGTGATCGAAACGTCGTAATTTTTACAAATATTTATTATTTTTATTAATTTGTACCTATCTACGTGACTTTACCGAAAGACCCAAATAATATGATTTCCACCGTCTCGTATTCACCACAGTGCATTGCGGCTCTTGAAATATTGAGGGTGTTTTTTTTCACCGAATTCAAAAGAATTGGCTCTTCTTGTTGTTTCAGTTGCCGGCCCCTGATCCCCAGCATCATAATGCATGTACAAGCACTCACGTTATTTGGTATGTATTTTTACATTGTTTTGCAAGGCTTCTGCATACACATTATGGGACTGAGTAATACCCCACATCTTCACCCCCCTGCCCCGCCTCCCCACCTTCTGGAAATCATGAACACAGTTAATATCTCAGAGACCGCTATACCTATAATCGAATTCTGTAAGTGCTCGCGACAGAATGAAACACTGGTCCGTTGTTTTAAAATAACACGCCAAGTGAGCACATCAGCGTTGATTGTAGTAACGCATGAGCCGCTTTTGCTGCTAAGGTCACAATCAGATGCATTTATTTATATAACAAGCAGGCAATACGGATGGAGAATGTTAAATTAAAGTATGTACGCATGTTGAACTCCTCTTGGCGCCGCACATGGCCAAGTGTCCGTGTCTGACAGCGCCAATGTCCAAGAGAACGCGTGACCTCTACTTGCAGTTTAAATATGAAATCACAAGAAGAGCCTTTTTGCTTCCAATCAGTCACACTTTTTTTTTTTACCGGTAACGCCGGTAACGTCGAAGCTAATGCAAATGTCGAAACGAGTGCAAGACGTTTCTTGGAAAATCGAAGAAAAAATTAAACAGAGCCCGTGGTAGCGTCGGATTTCATCAGCGAGAAACCATCTCTACCCACGCACGCTCAAGCTGCATCATTAAATAGTCACGAGTGTGATGGACAGCCGTACCTGCGAGAGGAATTGGGAGTCCTTCATTCGGTTTGATCTTGCTCGGACAACACGGGTCGAGTTTAAGCAATAGATTATTGCTCAGGGAAGCTGTAGGATATCGGGTTTTGGATAAAAGACAAGCGTAGAGGCTTTGCCTGTCCCTTCATGGGCCCTCAATGCTCCCCCCCACAACCCCCAGGCGAACACACCACTACAGGGAGCACTGGATATGCATTACCAATGTTGGCCGTGAATGGGAATCTAACTCGGGTGGCCGGGTTTTGGAGCGCAGCTTAGCGCTAACTGCTACACTACCTCTCCCCAGCACACGCGACCTGCCGATCAACCATCTGTTGTGGACCGGTTTAAACCGATGGGTGGACAGGTGGGGGGAAGGGGAGGGGGGAGATTTAAGAAACTTGCACCATCCTTTGTCTGCCACACCACGAGACCGAATTGGCGCCCTCTGGATTGCAAGTCCAGTTTGCTGCCCATTACTCCGCAACAGCATACTGGTAAAGGGATATGGCCACGAATACGTTTCACGTTTAGGATATTGGTGGGAAAGTTAGGATGAAAATATAATCATGGATAATTAATGATCAATGTGAAGCAGCTGTACTCAGTCAGAAAATAAGATGGCTTCTTTCTGGTAATACGTTTATTTTTTTTATTTTCCACCTCTATATTTATTCTGATTGCGCTATCGGCAGAGTGAGAAAAATAATCAATCTCTCAGGCGTGCAAAGAAAATATCAAAGAAGTTGCTGCCCGAGTTAATGCCCTTCAAGTTACTTTTCATTGGGCACCTCCACACTTGTCCTGCTACATAGTCACGGTCACCGCATGGCAGTGAGTCTGACATCTTTTAAGTTTCCGAGGTGGAATTTACTCAAATAGAATGCAGAACTAAATGCAGTCATTGTTGACTGGGCTCGGACCATCAACGTATTACGTGGTGCCGCGGCGGCGAGATGTTAACTACCTCGCCCGGTATACGGGAGGTCGTGGGTTTGATCCTGGCCCTGACGCCTACATATTTGGAGTTTGCATGTCTCTCTCCCCATGGTCGTCTGGATTTTTCTCCGGGTCCTCCGGTTTCCACAAATGATAGCTCAACGAAGTGGCTTATCACGTGGAAATGTATAGCAGCCAAGTACTCTCAAAGCATGTTTCTAAATGTGGAGGAAAAAACCGGTGGACCCGGAGAAAAATCTACACGACCACAGGGACATGCAAACTCCAAGTATACAGCAGGTGTCAGGGTCTGGATAGAACCCACGACTTCCTGTATACCAGGCGAGGTAGTTAACATCTCCCCAGCGTGGCACATGCCAGGTGGTCGGGATTAAATGTTTCCATAATGTGGATACTCTGCAAAGACGAAACTATATGTTGGCACAGTTCAAACACCGGTCGACTGTCGCGTACACATTCACGTCAGACGATTCTCTTCCACGCTCCTTTTGACAGTGGAGAAGAAGATGGCGACCTTCCCAGGCCTCCCCTGGTACGAGTGATTAAACAAAAAACTGGGCCGTGTAATTGAATCAAATGATGCGAGAACAAGTAACGGAACAAACTGCGAGCGGCCCCCATCAGGGCCACGATATGCATATTCTTGGAGGCAGAACGCTTGGAACAATGCAGGCGTCTGGAGTAAATGCCTCATTCGAGACACAAACATCTGAACCTCCTCACTTTGACATTCCTCATAGACACCAGCGTAACCATCAGCCGCATCAGGAACATCAATGGACCGATGTGCGCATCTCCTTCAAAAGTGGACGATTAAAGACACAAGCCGCGGTTAGTGCAACTGTCGCTGTGCAAAGAAAGCTATTGCAATGTGAGGGAATATCCGGGTGGTTGATTGATCACACCTCGTTACGATGATTGGCTCTACCGGTCCTGGCCCATAGCCAATGGGGAGAGCTCTATGGGCGTGGCCCTGACATAATGGGAAGGTGACATCTGCAAGTAGATGATTGGATCTGCTGGCTTTAGCCACAGCCAATGGGGGGACGAGTCAGGGGCGTGGTCCTGGGATCGTACGATGGAGTCTGGAAGATTCCATGGAGGTTAACCAGGACTGGTGGAAAGGTACCACGTGACCTGGGTGGTCAGATCTGGAACGAACGAATGGTGAGGCCATGCTGGAGCGGGCGTCCAGGCCTGCCACGTGGCAGCACGAGTCTCTCTCTCCCTCTCACGCTGTCTGTTCGCAGCGTGAAGGAGTAAGACAGGAGTGGAATTTACATGAGGAGAGTTGTGAACTAAAGACAAATAAAGACCCTGATTCCAGAAGTCGCTTCCACGACCTTTATTACACTATGAACGACACAGTGAACCGCCGCAGTTTCGCGCTTTTTCAAACGGAGGAGGAAAAGCAAAACAAAACAAACTCTCTCCTGAAGCCCTCTCGGTGGTGGCAGTCATCGTTTGGCATTTATCTCCGGAACCTTATTGCCATACGCAAGAAACATTAGGTACAAACGCTATACATCATGCCAATCCTGATGCCATCCGACAGATTACACTATGTAACACAATTTTTGTTCCTGGGTAGTAAGTGTTATTTCCGAATTGCTTATGCCTAAAAAGTACGTATAGAAAACGGCTATTATTCCCAAGAAACTTTTTTTTTGTGACCAGGACAGTGCTATTTTGAAATGTACCTATTTTTTAATGAGAGAACGGGCGAATTTGTGTCTTTTCGTTCAAATAAAGTCATAAAAAAACAACATATTAATCAAATTCACATGCATTTATAATAAAGTAATACAAAAATTACTACAAAAGATTTATAAGTGAGTAGTTTTTCGAGATTTACGATTATATTGTAAATCACTTTCACGAATCAGCCCCCAAATGTAGTCTCCCATCATGTTCTCATTATACTGTCCTTGGTAGCAGTGTTCAAAGTCCAGTATATCCTGGTGGAAGCGCTCACGTTGCTCCACCGAGTACGCTCCCATGTTCTCCTTGAATTTATCAAGATGAGCATCAAGGATATGGACTTTGAGGGACATTCTACAGCCCATTGTGCCGTAGTTCTTCACCAGTCTCAACCAGCTCCACATAGTTTTCGACCTTGTAATTACCCAGGATGCCACGAACCACAGCAAGAAAGCTGTTCCAAGCCGCTTTCTCCTTACTAGTGAGCTTTTTGGGGAATTAATTGTACTCCAGGATCTTCTTTTTCTGTGGTCCGACGAAGACACCGGCTTTGACCTTTGCCTCAGACAGCTTAGGGAAGAAGTCTTGAAGGAACATGAAGGCTGCCGACTCCTTATCTACAGCTCAATTTGATGTGCAGTGGTGGCATTAGCACCTTCAGGGGGTCTACCAGAGGCTCCCACTTGACGTTGTTCCTCCCCACAGAGAACTTGGTCCGCTGTGGCCAGTCCTGCCTGTGGTAGTGCGCCTTGGTGTCCCTGCTGTTCCAAAGGCAAAGATAGCAGGAAAACTTGGTAAATCCGCCTTGGAGACCCATCAGGAATGCCACCATTTTGAAGTCTGCGATTACCTCCCAACCGTACTCATCATACTTCAAGGCATCTAGCAAGGTCTTGATGTTGTTGTAATCCTCATTGAGGTCCACCGAGTGAGCCAGGGGAAGAGACGGGTACTTGATACCATTATGGAACCGCATGGCTTTTAGGCTCCTGGATGAGCTGTCAATGAAGAGGCGCCACTCATTCTGGTTACAGGCAATTCCGATTGCCTTGAACAGACTGGTCACATTGTGGCAGAAGAAGAGCCCATCTTGACGGGTGCTGAAGCTGCAAAAATGTTGGTGACGCTTCCTCTGATCTGCGACTTGCACACTTTCATCCAACAAGTTCCACTGCCTGAGCCTAGACGTCAAAAGCTCGGCATTGGACTTGGTGAGACCAAGATCTCTGATGAAGTTGTTGAGGTCTTTTTGGTTGGGGTAGTATGGGTTTCTCTCCTCAGCTCCACGTCTAAAATTGTCATCTGGGTCTACGTCTTCCCGCCAAAATCTTGGGATAGCGAACTTCATGACTGTCTTTTCCCCTCTGTACCATCCTACAAACTACAAAAATAAATGTATTTCACCCATGACTAATGTGTAAGAGATTAAATTTTGATTTAAAGCTTTCGTGACTGCAGGGATTCATATTCTTGGTTCTTTCGGTAAAGTCACGTAGAATGGAAGTAATAAAATAAAAAAAATTAAACATAATAAAATAATTCGTCTGACAGACCTGTTCTTCACCTGAGGACAGCTGCTTGCGTTGTGGCCGAAACGTCGTGAGAATTATTTTATTATGTTTTATTTTCATTATTTTATTATTTCCATTCTACGTGACTTTACCGAAAGAACCAAGAAGGTGTAAGAGATTCTCGAAACATTTTTAATAAATGATATTTTTTCAATAACATTGAAAATTGTAAAACAATGAAAAATTTTGACCTTTTCCAATTACTTTTTTTTAACTAATGTTATAACGTAAAATTCTGAGCAGCAATTGTCCATCTAACCTTCCAGAGTTTTTTTGCATTGTTCGCAGGTAAAATGAGGTGCTCAGAGTTTGTCTTGATCCCTGATAGGTATGCCGAAATACACTTTGTAGGCCTCATACATCTTCGCCGATGCTTCCACAGATAACTTTTTGCTTTTGCTTTGATAAATTGGCCGCAGACATAGCAAAATGCGTCTGCCGGATGCTTGCAGCCTCTTGATGCCATCTCAGAAAAATTCAGATATGTATCCACTTTGGCAGCTGGAACGAAACTGAACTAGTGGGCTTAAGGCCCCTGTATTTATACCTCTATTTATGTTACTGGAAAGTTATATAATGTTCTAGAAGTTACTCCAAATTTACTCAGCACTGAATCTATTTGGAATGTTCTGGAAAATAGGTAAATTTCAAAATATCACTGTTTTGGTCCCAAAAGCTAAGTTTGTGGGGAATAATATCCATTTTCTGTACTTTTGAGGCATATGCAAATAGGAAATAACACGACCCAGGAACAAAAAAAAGCTATTTGTTACACAGTATTATAAATTTCAATTTCCCATTCCCAACATTGTGCCGGTCGCTTTTTTAATTCCAAACCAAATAAGAAGGATAATACACTAGTTGCATCAATACAATGTTGTCATTAGACAGGTCATATAATTCCACTCACTCGATTAGCACTCACTACATTTTATTCTAATCAATGTGACATGACTACCTCTCTGCGCTGAATACGTTGACCCACTGAAGTATTTTGTCAACATTATGTTAATCTTGGGTGTCTGGATCACAGTTAATGAGACGAAAATAAATGTTCATGCTTTTTTGCTTTAATTTAATAGCATATATATTTTTTTACAATAATCTGCTTATCGTGTCCAGGGAGTTTGCTTACAATCCCTCTTCAATTTCACTAGAAGTCAGTAGGTGATTGCTTTTAGGTCGATCAACACAAAATTCGGAATATATTATTATTATATTTTAGGCACAATGCAACCTTTCAAATCGAAAAAGGTATGATTTTATTTCCCTAACTGCTGCTTGTCACAAAATCGCTCAATCCAATTTTCGAGAAAAGTGGAAATGAAACAAAAGAAAACCATCCGCTCGCTTGCTCGAATCTCCTTCAGCATTCGTGACGCACCGAGTGGTGAGCGCAATTTATTGATTTATTTTGGTTCACGCGAGGCACCTTCCTTGTACAAATCCGCCACCCAAAGCGCCATCGTCACATCATTGCAAACTTAAACAATTATATGCAGTTATTTGTTTTTAATTTTAAAGACAACAGGGTTGTAGATATGTTGCACATTAGGAATGAACCACATAGAGTTTATTGAAACATGCGGCTTCGACAGGCTTCCATTGCACACCTGTAATCCGTAATGTGTCTGTGCTGGTGTCAACCCCCTTTCATATCCTCTGTGTTGTGTTACCTACATTATTTTGTTCATTGGGGGGGAAAGGATTTTTTCTAATAATTAAAAGCAATTAGTGACTGTGAGTTAAGTTGTTGTTCTCGTTGGCCTTAAGGTGTGGAGGCTGTGTAAATGCCTCCCGCATGTCACGAGAGGTCAGGCATGTTTGTTTTAATTTCCCTATTAAGATTCTATGTGTTCGGACGAAGCTTGCGTGTCGAGTCTGGTGGCGCATCAAAACGAAGTGCATGGCTTGTGCTCCAAAGCCCCTTTAAACACGCAAATATCCTCATGTGTGGGTTGGCTGTGATCACGTACCCTTGCAATGGGCTTAGACGGAGGGCTCCTGTCAATAATATCTGCCAACGTAGGAGCGTTTGTTTAACAGCCCGACTGCTGATGAGACCAAGGCAAATGCTGCCGTATACTGGCCTGGAAAGCCAGTCGACTGCGGGTTATTTTAAATGTGTGGAGACAGAAGAGAGTTTTGCTTATAACGTATACAATTTTACCCATCATTCTCTACATCAAAGCTGAAAGAGCTAGTCTAATGTAGGGTATGATAGATGACCCTTGACCCTTCTCCAGGACAACAAATGCCTGTGTCTCAGTTTACGACGCTGTTTACTTTGTAGCTGTACATTTACACTCAAACCACAACGCATTTGCTATTCATCTCCCTACTCGAAGAGACCAAAAGCACTTCTTTGTAGGCGGCGTAACAAATGCTGCGATTGAATTATGTTCACTTGAGGCATGTGCCCATAATCACGGCGTGCACATTTTCAGCTTGACATTAGCTGATTGCTCGTCATCTTCACGTTCATACGGAAATCTATTTAAAGCGTGGCAGCATCTTCCAGTAAGAGCACCGAAGCATTTGATTATAATTCTAACCTTATACCTTTTTCGTAAAAAACCCCCCATAATACTGGAATGCAGATGCTGTAAAATCATACTTTAATGGAGTCTGCCAGTGCGTATCACTGGGAATTAGTTAAATGTTACAATAAAGTTGCAATATATAGCATCTAAATGCAACTGCATTATCACGATGCCGTGCAGAAACGGTGAGCATGTTTATTTGATAAAAAGAGGTAGTCAGTCATTGGCAATGGAATAAATGGAACTTCAGGAGCCTCGACTTAAACAGGGGCAGAAGGTCAACAGCACAAGTATCTGAGGGAGAGAAGTTTCAAACTATGTACATATGTTGAACTTCTTTCGCACTGTACTTACCCAACCGTGCTGATCGGAGGTGCTGGGGAAGGACAACAAACTTAACACAGAAAGCAGTTCTGAAGAAATGAGTTTTCAATTTAGATTTAAAAGTGCACAGCTCTCAGTGGCTTCCTCACATCAGAAGGAAGAGCATTCCAGACGGCCGCGGAAGCGCATCTGAAAAGCGTGCGATGGAGGCAGTAGGTGAAAAAAAGTGACCTCCAAACCGAGCAGAGGGTTGACTGGGAGCTTCGTAAGAAAGTTGCTGGCAAGGGGCGACCTACCGGTGGATCTTGAAGAATGGTGAAGTGCAACCTCTAAGCGAACCTGGCGTTGGGATGGCGTTGGCCACATTTAGGGGCGTGCACGTGAGGAGTCCAAACAGCGGAATGTTAGACGCGTAGGGAATGGCAAAGATGAAGGATTTGGGAAGTTTCATCGAGGAAAGAGTTGCGCTGGCCGAGGTCGGGGTGTTGTCACGACGAAGGCGGGAACGAGGAACTCAGTCGCGTCTGGGCTGAGGAAGCCATGGGCGTGCACAGGGAGTTTGTTGCGCTGGATGGGAGGGGAGCGAGAGGCCCTACGGAGTCCAGATGGGCGAGAAACGAACGAGGCTCAGGCTCGATGATAACTTCACGCCATCGCACACATACACACAATCTCCTCGCCATTGCGACCTCATGCGTTTAGGAGGTGCTCCCCTCGAGCTGGCATCTAGCGAGCATGCGATATGCATTTTTGTTTGTTTCTGACGAGGAGAAAGTTGAAGGCAGTTGCACGACGAGACGGCGTCAAGGAGGAACGAGACATAGCCACGCGAGTCACTCACACGGTCAGCATGAGGGGGTTGATGGTGAGAAAGTTACGATCATCGGCAACCTCCAGAGGAGTGCGGTTCGCTACGTATGGCGCGAAATAATTTCAACACACTGTACATAACAGTGAGGCTGGGATCACAGTGCCAATGGGGATGTGGCCATGCGTGTAATCGGCATAGCCATGATAGTTGACAATGTACATTTTCATTTCGAATCGTGAAGCTGAGAGCACTTACGTTGTGCCTAATTCCGCAGCTCTATACTTTTGTAGTGGGTCCAACTGAGTCGCACCCGGCTCCGCTAACAGCGTCTCCCACGCATCCTCCGGAGCTGCAAGCTGCATGAAGTTCTCGTCCTCGTCATCCGACGCCCAGGTACTCGGTCCACGATGTGTAGATTTAGTCTACAGCTTAGTTGAATAACTAGCGTGTTGGCCACTTCCGACACCAGTTGTAGTAGTTCCAACTGAGTCGCAGACATTCTTCCTTTTAGAAGCAAAACTTTTATTTGTAACACCGTAACACAAAGGGGTAACTGCCCCTTTGCCAGACTACAGCGAGTTACTGCTACGAAAGGTCGATCCCTCACACGGGTCTCCGACCACGTGGTTGCCTCGTAAGACGGAGAGCTTCAGCTTGAGACGTAGAGCTTCCCGCTTGTAGATGTTGAGCTTCCAGCTTATAGATGTTGAGCTTCCAGCTTGTAGAATGCAGCGACCCCGATCCCTCTCAGGGACCCGCCTTATATCCATCTCCGGTTGGGGCCGTTCCGCCTTCAGCCCCGCCCACCTTCCCGAACATTCTCGTTTCCTCTCGATCCTTCTCAAGAGCTCTCTCCGGACACGTGATAACCCCTGAGTCCCCCCCACCTGGGGCCCGCTTGTATGGATATTCTGGATCACGTGTCTACGGGGTCAACTAGAGTGCCATGGCCCGGGGAAACCCTGCCCCTGGGCTGACGCTCACCCCCTCCTCCTCGGGGGAGCCCCCACCACACGCTGTGCGTGGTGCCCGCACTATCCCAGTGCTCGCCAAGCCCCGCTAGGACTGGTACTACACACAGCCACCCACACGGTGCTGTCCCCACTAGGGTCGGTGTTACACACAGCCACCCACACCGTGTTGTCCCTGCTAGGGCTGGTGCTACACACAGCCACTTACACGGTGCTGTCCACGATGTAGGAACATCGAACGGCACGACCCTTCCGGGCCGGCACATACAGTGACATCCCCGATGTCACTACACTTTGACAAAGCCAAATAAACTCCTTTGAGATGCTTCTGGGGACAGCGCTCGCAAATTAAACGATCCCGATCTCTTGAGTTCTCACTTTTTGCCGGAGAAAAATACCCTGGAAGCACTGAGCCATGGTGCCCTTGAGCCCACGCACCTCAGAAATATCGCAACATTTATTTCCAGACCATACGACTTCTGCACATCGGGATGCAACAAATGCAATGTGCACCACACTTGACACTAGCTGCACCATCCAAGCTCTTTGTTGTGGTCAATTTCAGGTATATACAGGGGCTCAGTCTCTGAAATATTTTCTGAAATTATTCTCGATTGTCTTGCAGTGGGGATTGTCGGCCACTATGCATAACTAGTACGGCAACCAATCCCAAACCATCGACCACACTGCTGTCTTAAATCGGACGAGATCCACTCTGCGTCTGAACAGACAATTGAGTGGATAAAAAAATCTAAAATGACATCATTAATTTGCTGCTATTAATACATACGAAAGAAGAATAAGTACTGTAGTCAAATACTCTTTTACCCTTTAATCTTACAATACTATGAACAGGTTTGTACAATTGCAATGGATGGACTGACCTTTTTTTTTTACTGTGACTTTCGTTACTATCCTGAAGCAGAAGATTTGTGCCTGGATAAAGCCACATTTCTCAAATGTGATTTGTAATTTTGATCCTTATCCATACATCGATAGCTCAATCCGAACGTGCACTTTCATTGAGGGACGACTGTGTGTTATCTTGGTGTGGCCTGGGGCTGTTTTTTCTTTTGCTGCCTTGCCCAAACTTGCATATAGTGTTGAAAAATCGGACTTATATACTTCATATATTGTTATTTATATATTTATACGTCGTGGATTACCATTTTCTCTATTTTGCGCTCCTATTTTGTGTTTGTATTGTTTGCTGTTGTCACTCGATGACCCGCCCATACTGGACATGTGTGATAAAGAGCTTCATATCTCATCGGATTCCTCCTGCAGTCTAAATTTATATTCTGATTCTGATCATGAAGAAGCATGATAATTCCCGGGAAAGAATGTTGAACTGTTCTGGCTGAAATTAAGCACTGGGTGCGTTTGTTAAAATTGCTCTCGAGGTTATACCCCCTTACTCAGCACGTACACGCGTTTGAGGCACGTTTGAGTGGGACATTATATCCGCATTTACCTGCTGCAACCGTTTAATGAGGGTTAAAATTACTCCATCGGCACACAAATTTGAAGTCTAATTTCTTAGGTAACAGGCAGAATTCTCGACCCCAATTATTTATTTTCGTGCTTTCCAGAATCGTTCAAATGGCGAGTATTTTTTTTTTATATCGGCCACGGAGAGAAAAAATAAAACCCGATGAAACATCCAAAGGCTTCACGATTTAAAAGGGGCACGCAACGAAACACGAGCTAAGCGACACGCATATTGCTATTCACACAGTGCCAATGCCATGCATTATGCATCGTCGGTACCTATTGTGCCAGGCCCGCAATTTTTTTAAATTAAATTGCACTGCACGGTTTGTGTATCTGAAACTTTCACGGGGTCTGTTCCGGGTTTGAATGTGTGGAGTGGCTTCACTGATTGAAGGACACTTTCCAGGGTCACGGCTACAGCCTTAAGAGGTACATTATTCCAAAGCTGCCTAGCAGACAGGAAGATCAATACGTGCCCGCACATTTAAATACAACACTGATGGAACACGCGTGTGCAAATGTAAGCTTTACATTTATAGGATGCGTGACAAAATGGGTGACTTGATCAAATGAACTCCGATCCTTCACAAGCCGAAGGTTTTCAGTTCAAATCCCGCACGGAGGTAGACTCAACCTCTAAACCCTCCGTGATAGATCAAATGAATGGCACTTGGCAGAGATGTGTATTAAACACCCACCATAGAAACTTGGAATTTCCACGAATGGTTCAGGATTGCCAATTGAGTTGATTATCCGACACATTGCTAATTTGAAGTGAATGACACATACGTTGTATTATGTTTTATTACTAAAACGTGACTGAGGATTTTGAATCACAGCAACCACACAAATCAACGTCACAATATCGGCCATTAAGTAACTGTCGAACAACATGGAGTTTGGCGCAAGCGTGGATGGACGATTTGCTTGGGCATCGCTAGTCCAGCCAGTGGTATATGTCGGAGTGTTGGCCGTCTGCACCTCGGACGGTGCACTCTGCCGTGTGCGGCGAGCCAACATAAAACGGGTTTACCCCGAAGTATACGGAGACACACCGATGCAACGTCGCTCACCCATGCGCCTATCCGTGCACGACTACCCAGTTAGCCCACAGCACAAGTAGCAACAACATATTCTTTTGGTATTTCGGTAAAGTCACGTAGAAAGGTTCAAAGAAAAATAAATAAATTATTTTTGTGTTATTTTCTTTGAACCTATCTTCGTGACTTTACCGAAAGATCAAAATAATATTAATTCCTGCAGTCACGAAAGCTTTAAGTCAAAATTTAGCAAAAACGTATTTAGGACGAGACTGCGTGGAGCAGAAACTCTCCCATCAGGGTCAGAGGAACCGCGGGGCACTCTTTGGGCGATGCCTGGAATGCCTCAGTGCCCCGTGTTTGGCTGCCGTGGGGCAAAATACAACGAGTGGAGCCACTTAGACCCAGGAGCAGAGCACGACCCGCGTCTGCGTTGAAGGGCAAACGATGTCCCCATCGCTTATATGTGTAATATAGTAATTACGGCAGGAGACCACTTGACGGGCAGCACACTTTTATTAATACTCCCTTAGCCACAATAACACGTGTAGCCAACTACAGCCTACGCTACGCGTTCCACTCGGCTACACACACACAGACTCTTCGGCCCCGTAGCTTCCAGGGGAACTCACAGACCCACCCCGGCTGGGGTATGGGTCACGACCACTGGGTCCCACAGCCCGGCCCTCACAAGGACGTCCGGCCGCGGGTCCCAAGGTCTCGCCTCTGAGCCACACAGGGTCCCGGCCCTTACAAAGACAGCGGGGCTAGGGGTCTCAGGGCTCTATCTCTTCCTCCTCCGTCTTCTGTCTTCACTGGTTACCAACTCCCCGAGTGCCCGCGCGCATTGCCTTTCATAGCCCTCCGCTCCCGAGGGGGCGGAGCCTATGCGGACCGCGATGTGAGCACCCACTCGATGTAACCAATCACCACGCGCTGCCACACGATCCCTACTGCCAGCGCGTATCACCACTACATAGCCAATCACCACGCGCTGCCACACGATCCCTACTGCCAGCGCGTATCACCACTACATATGCTCCAGCATCGTCTGTTACGGGAGTCGTGCGCAGACGATGATTTTAAACACCGTTGCTGATCATGCAATCCGCACACAAACCATGGCAGATGCGGATACCTGATGCACAAATGGGAAATTAAAAACTCTCCAGTAGTGCGCGACCGTGGTCATTTACAACATGTAACGACGCAATGTCCCCATCCGCAAACACGAAGGAGACGTCACGGCGATGATCACAACTCCGCTGCTCCTGACGTGGTCGTCCGGCTTGACCACCCCGATGTGAAATTGTAGTTGTGGCTCTGCAATCTATAATCGGCAGCCGTACAACAAGAAAGAAAACTGGTCGTGCGAGGGCCGCTGCTCCCTTACAGCAGTTGAGATTGATCCAAGTTGGTTTTGATGGACACGAAATGAATGGATGACAGGGTGGCCAAAGTCAATTTACAGAGATGAAGTGGTACACCATGAAGCGTGTTCCTCGGCTTTCTGGCACCTTGACCTACACCGGTAAATTACACGAGGCGGAGTGAGTTCGTCATGCCTCCTTGCCCACATGATGCCAGATCGGAACAGCACGCCGAGCGAGCGCTGCTATGTTTTTTTTAGTACTGCGCGGAGGTTGATTAAAGCCCAATGTAAATGGAGAAAAGAAAAAAATCAATTAAACTCGGGAGGCTTGCGTGTCTTTGTCAATATGAAATGACATTTAATTCCACCGACCAGCAGGCAGGGTTTAATGCGTTCCACCCCCATAGTCGCTTGAACGAGCCCATCCGCGGGGACATCTACACGTCTCGGAGTCCTGTCAATTGGTTGGGTGTGTGCTGCACAGAGGCGAAGTTTGACTTCTATACTTGGAGGGCGGGGGGGAGACAGACGTTCGCTTTGTCCCTCACATTAGGAATCGCCGATTCACACAATTAATTTGTAATCTTCTTTATAAACTACTGAAAATAAATTAACGTGTCCAGTTTGGGCGGGGCGTTGCCCCCCCCCCCCCCCTCGCTGTGCCCCCCCCCTCAAACTCCCCCCATAGTGCCGCTCTTGTCGGTGGCGGCCGGGTGGGTGAATTTATTCGAGGAGGCACGGATGTCTGCGGTTGTGCGTGTGAGGTGCAAGGCAGCGAGAAGGTGCCTGCAGATTATAATCTTTGTAATGAGCAGATAAGAATTAAGAGGGGGGGGGGATGGGGGCTGCCCCATGGGCCGTAATGATGAGCCCCGCTCCTTCTGTTGCCTGTAACACACCACGACCATGACGACAATCCAGAAGCGTTTATACGTGTCTTTATTTGACCAGGTAAGGGCCACTGAGGCGATATAGCTCTTTTTTTCAGAAGCGACCTGGCTCTCACGAATGATCGCGCAACAAAGTGGTGCATCATCGTCACGTGGAAATGTATAGCAAACCAAATGCTCCAAACGCGTGTCGATTCTAAATGTGGCGTGGTGGAGGGGGGGGAATCGGGATGAAGGGACACATCTTGGAGACGAGGCTCGGGAGACGTTGCATCCAGTCTCGGGGATTGCCTTGTTTAAACAAACGCTGCTGAAGAACGCTGGTCCTGGAAGGCACGGTGGTCGATGGATCCCGGTGGTGAGATGTTAACTATCTCGCCTGGCATGCAGGAGGCAGTGGGTTCGAATGCAATCCCTGGCGCCTGTATATTTGGAGTTTGCATGTTCTCCCCGTGGTCGCGTGGATTTTTCTCCAGGTCCTCCGATTTTTCCCTTCGCATTTAGAAATAACATGCGTTTAGAGAATTTGGCTGCTATAAATGCTTCCGCATGATAAGTAATGTTATTGCTTATCAGCTGGGTGGGCCTTGTCTGGTAAAATAAAAAAAATAGTATAGTAAAACAAACAGTCTCAATAATTTAAATGTAATATTTTTGCGCGTAATAAAAAAGAACATTTCCCTGCTTTTTACCCACAATCCACAAAAGTAATGATTTGGTGCTAAAATAAATCCAGTGCATTGCTAACATGGTTGCTTTAACAGTTACATTGTATTTTAAAGTTATTTTCAATTTGAGCACTGCTGGCTCAGAGTTCACCGAATGGCTCATGACAAGCATATTTAATCTGATCGGACTCTTTGCTGTTTTCCTTGTCCATATGTCATTGCCAGTGATTCATTTCAACAGGAATAGTTCGGAACATTGTTCCGGGGAAATATTTTATCCTCATGATATTTATTTAGACCTCGTAGGATTATATGGATATGGGATACAATAATATAGGATTAATAGGG
Organism: Lethenteron reissneri; assembly: GCF_015708825.2. Lineage (NCBI taxonomy): Eukaryota > Metazoa > Chordata > Hyperoartia > Petromyzontiformes > Petromyzontidae > Lethenteron > Lethenteron reissneri. The sequence continues at coordinate 5,292,550 of NC_083781.1, forward strand.
ATAAGGGAGCGCCTTATTCTGATCATCACAGCAGCGTCCTGGAAAATGACGAGGGAGAATTTAACCCCTGAAATAACTATAACTGACCAGAACAAAGCCCTTGCTTGGATGCTGTAGCAGTGTGAGGTGCAGTGCACTTGCATCTGCTTTTATCTAAAGCTGCTGAGTGAGAAGCTAAGCCCTAGCAATAGATATGCATATGTACTGTACATACCCCGCACCTCCGATTAGTGCGGTTAGCTACGTACGGTGCGAAAGACGTTCAACATACAAACAGTATACATCTCGATCAAGAGTTGCAAGGGTAAATGCCTGGCCAAGACTATTTCACGCTCGACAGCGAGGCAACAGACGAGGAATATTTCCAGCGAATCGGAGAAGCTCTAATCTTGATTTGAAGCTCTCTTCGTTGACGAGAGGACAGGGCATGCATCTCGCCTGGGTCAAAGGTGTTCATGGGACTTGTACAATTCCTACTATCAAGAAAACTGACCTCTTCACTCGGTATTTCAGTGCAGCGAGTAATTTCCACCTTTCATGTGCTGCCTTTACACTCTGAGAGCTGAGTACCAATTGCCATATCAAGCGCAAGACACCTCTTTTGGGATGCTGCCATGAAGTTGTGGTCGGCCCACTGGATTTGCAATCTACGATGGGGCAAGTTTGTTAAATCCCTCCTGTCCACCCGCCAGTGCAAACTGTGTTTACTGCAGTCTTGATTTGAAGCTTTCGTGACTGCGGGAATCCATACTCTTTGGTTGTTTCGGTAAAGTCACGTGTTCACCACAGTCAGTGGCTTTGTTCTCCGGTTTCTCCGGTTTTTCCTTCCACATTTAGAAACTTGCATGTAAGAGTATTTGGCTGCTATATAATTTCACGCGATGAACCACTTCGTTGAGCTATCATTTGTGGGCAGGTCACTTGTGAAAAAGAGTTATAGGAGGAACACGCGAAAAAGGGCATCAGAGACAAATTAGAGCATCATGACTGGGAGGGACCTTAGCCGATGACAGGCGCCGGTGATGAAATTGCAGCCAGAGAAGAAACCACATCCACTCCTCAAGACGGATTTTTGAGATCAGCTCATGTGCAGGAATAAGGCGCCCTAGGAATTCGCAAGGCCATGACAGATGTTGACAATGTGGGGAAGCCTTCATCCACAAATGGACTGATCGTGGCTGTTTATGATAAGGAATGACATGGTAAGTTTGCACGTCTACATTGACACAGTGTGATGGCTTCTCTTGCTCCGAAAATCACATTCTTATCGCGAGGGTAATGCGATGTATTGTGCTCTTCTTCAGCTGATGTTCTTTCACGACGTTACAAATTACCTACGAGGAATGTCTATAAGCTTCAGTCACCGATTAACATTCCATTATTGTGGTCTATTTAAAACCTTTCTATTTCTGATATAATCTAGAATTGTGATTTACTTATTCGGCAGGACTCACTGAATATTTTCCAGGTCACTAGGAGACTGGAGTGAGGGGCACCACATATCAGAAACATTATATTTATTCATACTGGAGGAATCCGATGAGCTATAAAGCTCTTTTTCACCGATGTCCAGCCAGGTTGGGTAAATTAAGTGGGCATACTGGATGTGGTGCGCCAGGCACAGAAATATTTTTTCCAGGTCACAGATCTGGACAATCCCCGCCGAGATTACGCCCTGGCAATTCCGCACCTCACATCTGTACCGGGGCCGGGAGCCAAGAACTTAATTTATGGGGCACGCACATGGCGCTATCAGGCACGGTGCCAGAAACATGGAGAGTCATGAATAACATGGAACAAAAGCGACAAAAGTGCGCAAAAACAAAGCGTGGCGGGATTCGTGCTTGGGACAGCAAGAGAAACACATGGATCAGAGAACGTTGAATCAATCTTGATTTTACGTGGTAATATCGCCATCAATAAAGTAGGCACATTACAGCAGAACAAGAACGGCACAGGGGACACGGAGCAACAGCAATTATAAAAGAAAACCGTCACGACCTCATCAGCCAACACCGACCGAGAAAGGTGAATTGCAACCGCCCGCAAAATAAAATCGTGCAGCAATCTGGAGAGACGAGGCTGCATTGACGCCGGGTTTACACTGCTCTACCAGCCGGACTGCTCAGTCTCATGCACACGGTGTTCATGCCACACCACTTCTGGTCACAACGCCCCGTGTCGGTTATCTGAAAAATGTAATAAAGCTTATCTCTCAGACAAGCTGTGCCAAATTTAGTCCAAAGCAAAACATTTTTTGCAATCATTTTTCGGGGGATGTTCAAGATCTGGTTGATACGACACAAATCAGGAAACGTGAGCCCCTGGTTTAATTACGACAGGATGGAGCCAAGATTTAAACCGAGGCACTGATACCCCCATTATGAGCCACTTCTCCCCCTCACACTGCTTGACTTTGAAATTCCCTCCAATCCTCCAATCACCTCAAAAACTCCTATAATCTTGCTCAATTCAAGAAATGCATGTTAACTTGTATGCTCATAACAGAGGGTGGTTTTTGGGGTTAGATCACGTAAATATAAATGCGTGATTAAACCCGCCATCACCCGACACAGCTAATTAGTAATGTTTGTCACGTAAATAAAACAAACCCACAACATTTACAATTTGAGTACGACGTTTCGCCGGTAAAAATATGACCTTTAGCCAATACTCACAACTAGCCTCATCAGGCTGTTTTGTTTACGTAACAAACCTAATTGGCTGTGTCAGGTGGTGACGGGTTTAGCGACACATTTATATTTACGCGATCGAACCCCCCCAAAATACCTCTCTAATGAATAATATTGGTCTAGAAAATCTATTACTACGTGTAAATTAACTCGTATGTCTTCCAACCCTAATGGTGCTGTATGTTGCTGCATACTTGGGATTCTGGGCGTTTTGGGCCTTGTGCCCAGCAACCGTGAACTTTAACGTGGGGATGGGGGTGAAACATCACTACTTCACATCCGATTGTCACAAATATTGACAACACTCCGAAATTAGGGTCGTGTTGGTAAACCTTTGGAAAGTAAAAAAACACAATTGACTGAAAGTGAAAACTATATCGGATGAATTCGTCTCGGCATGCACTCTGCTCCCCCAGCCTCTCCCCTCTGAACCGCGGAGTGATCGATGTCTCCACAGCGGGCGCTTTCAGGTCAAAAGTCGACATCAAACCCTTCCCCTTGAGCTGTCAATGGGTAAAACAGTGGCATGGGAGCACACACCCCGTACCTGCCACTCTACGGTTTCAGTTTCGTGTTTACTGCTAACAGTGGAATAAGTATTTGGCCAGAGTCCCAGGAATTTCAAGTCAAAGGCAGAATTTTCAATGCACCATTCGTTTTGCCTCCTGATGCATGCTCGCCGATCAATACACGGCAGAGGATTATAGAAGTAAAATAGAGACGAATAAAAATGCATGGTTATAATTCAAATCACACCTCTTTGTGTCGAATTGCATTTGTAAAGAGGTTCCTTCATTGTTTGTGGATATATAATAATGAATATAATGCTTGTGAGTGGCAGATGCAACAGTACTCGTTTCAATGAGGGGGGTACTCATAAGGGCTCTCTTAAGGCCACAACAACCACAAGACACTACTTCAGCCAACAAACCGAGTGGTGCCTTTATGACCTAGAGCATACATCCACCATGCTACCAGTTGCGGCACAACCAAAATAAATGCAAAGCCACAATTATTGGCTTCCTGCACGTGCGTCAGTGGGCGAGTTAACACTTTCAAACTTACTGCACAATGCCGTGCCAATGTAGTTTTACTGGCAACCGAGTATTCGAAGTGAGGATCTTGCGCTAAAAGACAATTCATTGTGATACCCAGTGATCTAAAAAAACACTCGACAACAAGATGAGCAGAGGAGATATGTAGCTACAGAATCGAGGCACTTCTGAAAGGCCAAGCCACTTTTAGGTCTATTCGATTGTAAGTAGCTGCACTTGACGGTGGCAGCATTCATCTAGAATATGATTCAGAATAGTTTACAATTCAGATGAAGATTATAGTGGTGATGGGAATGAAAATGAAAGTGGCCCGGCGAAATGGAATCGCTGTTAATGAATACAATTTATTCGCAGCAAATAAGCACATTTGTTCAATTACTTCTTTTTTAGTGTTTTTTTTTATATATACAACTTTTTTTCATCTATTCTCCACATTGGACCGTTAAAAATCCACTTACAGAGGTTAGGATGCTAATACTAAACTAATCTTCTCATCCCTACAATTGAGTCTCCAATTGGTGGGGGTTTAATGGATTTCCATAAAGAGCAGTTGTAGCTGTACGGCTTGTCGTGTGGGCGGCAGGGTGGCGTGGCGCAGTGGTAACACTTGTGCCTCAGAGCAAGACGCACCTGGGTTCGATGTATGACGTTGGTGGCTTTCTGTGTGAAGTTTGCATGTTCTCCCCCTGTTCTGCATGGATTTCCTCCAGTTTCTCTGGTTTCCTTTTGTCGCGAAATTACATCCCAATGTTGTAAAATGACCTGTAAATTACTCAGTTGGAATTACACGAAGCAACAACGCCCCCTACTGCGACAACTTGGCAGGACTCTCCTGAAAAAAAGTATAAGACTGGCAGAAACTTTCCTGGGGAAACCAGCACACATACTCATAATTATCGTTGGAAAGCTTACCAAAGAAATGCAGCGTATCAATGCAATTTTATGAGAACATAACCTTTGTGATCCATTATTATTAGCATTGATATGTGGATGTTGCCGTGGTGTAAAGGTTGGCAAGTTGGACTTGCAATTCAGAACTGGACTGTTCGATTTCCTGGTGCGTCAGTTAAAACAAATTGGAAAGGTTTCATTAATTCATTAATTTATTCTCTCACCTGTCTCCACTCAGCAGTGTACATAGACCACAGTGAGTAGATCGGCAGGTAGCACCTGGTGGAGTAAAGTGTGTGCACTCCCACCCCTTCTAGCGAGCGTGGAAGAGTCGATCAAATACCCTCAAGAGGCGCCGTCTAGGTCTCCCTCTTGCGGAAGTCCTTCTGCGGGAAAAAAATATCCCATTGCTTCAACTGCGGTGCCTGGGGAGACTGAACCGCAAGAACTCCGGCTTGCTAACCATTGCACAGCAGCAGAATCCAGCACAGCAATGCAGTAATCCCCATTGCAACAGTGGTTCTTAACCTTCACTTGCAGCCCGCACCCCTTTGGTTCTTAATCGTTAAAACACGTACAAAGATAGTGAGTAAAACTAAGGGACAAGCGGTGACAACAGGAAAGGGAGAGAAAAAGGGAAGGATTGCAAGTTCCAGAAAGGTTCGGAAACTTGCCAGAGAGTTCGAGAAGGAAAGGCGGGACCAAGGGCGGGGTGAGGTTCACGGCGAGGATAAAAGGGGGGCGAGGAACGAGGTTCGGGGCTGGATTTGGGGTCGTCGCTGGTTGATCATCGTCGTTGCTGCTGTCTCGTCGCTGTCGCTTGCTATGTTGTTAAATAAAAGAACCCTCTACAGATCGAGTCCGAAGTCATTACACATGTATACTGTTAATAAATACATATGTTTGATTAAACAAAGTAGTTGTACTTAGGTACCCGTGCTTTATTTGTGTCTTCTAAAAAATGTGGCCGTGTCTCACACCCCCAGAAAAAGCATCTCGCATCCCAGGAGGTGCCGTGCACCCCAGATTAAGAACCACTGCATTACAATATATCACATGAGGTCCACACGTCGTCACCTGACATCCGCTGGGCATGGCGATCCGCGTGTTGCCAAATAAAAAAAGACGATGTTTGGCGTGGCCTGGAAAGAGTCCTTGCCACTGTGGTCGTGCAAGCTGTTGGAGTCACTGCTGTCGTTCAATAAAATTCACTCAAAACCCCGTTCAATAGCTAAGAGTGACAACTAGATGTATTTCTCGCCACAATGGCCCCATGATTAATGTTTGTGTTGGTTGTTCAGCAACCCTTGTAATAGCTTGCCTTGTGATGGGGCTATCGAAATTGTCATTTTCTATGATGTACAGCAAATATATAGTCCAACGAAACGGCATCATTATTAAGCCAGGTTTCGTGTTTTGCATTCACTCGAAATGGACATTTCTTGATCACAAATTGTAGTGTCTGAACGCAAGCACTGCACGGAAAAAGCGGGCATATTTTGTGCTCAAAAAATAAATTCCAGCATCGCAACTGCATATTAACCTGCTCACAGTCATACACCTTCGTAAATCAGCTGATTACAACCATATTCACACATATGAAGTCCCAAATCCATGGCTATGGCCCGATTTAACATCCACAAAAATGTAACTTTTTTTTACAACACTAGTCAAGCAAAGAAGTCACGCCAAGGGCCACAAATCTGTCTTACGCATAGCTGTGGATATGTCAATGACTACACGTGGATTCTAAGCAGTTGGGAAATTAAAATCGCTGGCTGTGGGTTCGATGAAACACATACAACGAATACAATCTTGGTTTTTAGTATTTTAAAAAATGCACTTAACAAACACTGCAGGTCACCATTGTGGATAATTACTCTGAATCATAAGTACCGTATCGAAAGGTGATAATCGCTTATAAATTATTCATATCAATACCGTGTGCACGAACACAAACGAAAGCAAGCCGTGTGATATATGCCAATGGTATTACATGCACCACTGCTTAGCATACTGGCGCATCGGTTTCTAAGTGATAATTTTTTTTATGAGAGCCTTGTTGCATGTAATACAATTGCAAGAAATACTGCATTACATTATACAACTCTGAACACACCACGCATTGTATCTTAAACCAGGAATTGCATCTTATTTTTCTTCGCCAAAAGTCACATTATTGCTCGATGTTGTCTACTAGGATTTTAACAACTACTTATATTCTGTGCTGAATAGAAAAATACCTGCTCAACCCACCCTGCTTATCCTTCACGTAAATTACTTGAAGACTGTACTTTTGTTAACGTAACTTTCGAGTGCCTCCTCAACCGGGGACTTGAGGTAGCAATCAAGCAGCAAATGAAAAGTTCCACAGGGTGGGCACAAAGTCTCTTTGCAACACGGATCCTGCAAGGAAGATGGGGCCTCCACCGCATTATGCCCTTCCAATTCGCGGCTCTCCCGTGCAAGAATAATTTCTACAACTCCTGCAGGAGATAAACACGGTAAAATATACACGAGGAGCAGTGAACATACAGTGAGGGAAAAAAGTATTTGATCCCCTGCTGATTTTGTACGTTTGCCCACTGACAAAGAAATGATCAGTCTATAATTTTAATGGTATGTTTATTTGAACAGTGAGAGACAGAATAACAACAAAACAATCCAGAAAAACACATGTCAAAAATGTTATAAATTGATTTGCATTATAATGAGGGAAATAAGTATTTGACCCCTCTGCAAAACATGACTTAGTACTTGGTGGCAAAACCCTTGTTGGCAATCACAGAGGTCAGACGTTTCTTGTAGTTGGCCACCAGGTTTGCACACATCTCAGGAGGGATTTTGTCCAACTCCTCTTTGCAGATCTTCTCCAAGTCATTAAGGTTTCGAGGCTGACGTTTGGCAACTCGAACCTTCAGCTCCCTCCACAGATTTTCTATGGGATTGAGGTCTGGAGACTGGCTAGGCCACTCCAGGACCTTAATGTGCTTCTTCTTGAGCCACTCCTTTGTTGCCTTGGCCGTGTGTTTTGGGTCATTGTCGTGCTGGAATACCCATCCACGACCCATTTTCAATGCCCTGGCTGAGGGAAGGAGGTTCTCACCCAAGATGTGACGGTACATGGCCCTGTCCATCGTCCCGTTGATGCAGTGAAGTTGTCCTGTCCCCTTAGCAGAAAAACACCCCCAAAGCATATTGTTTCCACCTCCATGTTTGACGGTGGGGATGGTGTTCTTGGAGTCATAGGCAGCATTCCTCCTCCTCTAAATACGGCGAGTTGAGTTGATGCCAAAGAGCTCCATTTTGGTCTCATCTGACCACAACACATTCACCCAGTTGTCCTCTGAATCATTCAGATGTTTATTGGCAAACTTCAGACGGGCATGTATAGGTGCTACTTGAGCAGGGGGACCTTGCGGGCGCAGCAGGATTTCAGCCGTTCATGGCGTAGTGTGTTACCAACTGTTTTCTTGGTGACTATGGTCCCAGCTGCCTTGAGATCATTGACAAGATCCTCCCGTGTAGTTCTGGGCTGATTCCACCGTTCTCATGAACATTGCAACTCCACGAGGTGAGATCTTGCATGGAGCTCCAGGCCGAGGGAGATTGACAGTTATTTTGTGTGTCTTCCATTTGCAAATAATCGCACCAACTTTTGTCACCTTCTCACCAAGCTGCTTCGCGATGGTCTTGTAGCCCATTCCAGCCTTGTGTAGGTCTACAATCTTGTCCCTCACATCCTTGGAGAGCTCTTTGGTCTTGGCCATGGTGGAGAGTTTGAAATCTGATTGATTGATTGCTTCTGTGAACAGGTGTCTTTTATACAGGTGTAGTGGGTTCGAATTAGGTGCACACACACAGCTTGGAGGCAACACTATTTATTAAACGGTAAATAACATAACACTGTACATGAGGTGGTGACCACCTTCCTCAACTAACTAACACTCTGGAACGCGACACAGACTGGACCAGGCAGAGTGTCTTCACTCTTCGGAGTACAGTACAACAGCCTTGCTCTCCGTTCACACCACGCTTATATCTGCTTTGGCGTGGCCGGCTCCGCCCAGGCGTGGCTGGCTCTCTCCAGGCCATGCCTCCCTTCCCAGGACACGCCTCACTTCCCCCACCTCTGGGAAGGTCCGGATCCCTCCAGCACGTGACCCCCCAGGCACCCCCTTGGGGCCCCCAGCCCTCGTACGGGCCAACAGAGTAGTGACCGTTTTATGTCACTACATCACCCCCCCCTGTATAAACACACAGCCGTCCCCGGCTGTAACACAACTGTGAAACATCGAAAAGGTGTGCCTCCGAACCAGCAACATCAATAAATGACCGGCGACCGATAAGAAATACAATCACGTAATATATACAGAATCGACGAGGGTAAAAGGGAACCGCATAGAAAACGGGGAATTAACAACAAATATACATGAAAACCGGCTAACCCACTTACGCTCCAGCACAGCCCCCCCCCCCCGTTAGAATCACGCATGCAATGACAGTCACCCGTTAGCACCCCCCCCCCGCCTTTCCGACGTGGTGTCACAACCAGTAGCACGCGTCGGCCATATCGGGGGGGGGGAATTTCCATGTTACCACCCCACCGCCTTTCCGACGCGGCGTCACAACCAGTAGCACGCGTCGGCCATATCGGTGGGATTTTAAACCAGTCTCTCTCCAAGACTCGCATCGCAGCATATAGCTGTACCGACCGAGCTGAGACGACCCATCGTTCACTCACTGCACAACATGCACCCTAACAACTGAGGGAAACAGTCTCAACGTAACAGGACAACTCCACCTGAACCTTACGAATCTCCAGCCCACTGTTTCAACGCGCCTCAGAGGGTCTCAACCTCTGAGCCGTCAGGTCAAGCTGTCAGCCATAGCATGACGGGACCACCCTCCCTGAGCCATGTGAGCGCACAGCCCACAAGGCTAGACAAGCCACAGAGTGTCTCGATCTCCGGGCTGTCAGGTCAAGCCGTCAGACACAGCATGACGGGACGGCACTCCCTGAGCCATGTGAGCGCACAGCCCAGGACGACGACTCGGGACTTGACGACCGATGGTGTCTTCACTCTTCGGAGTACAGTACAACAGCCTTGCTCTCCGTTCACACCACGCTTATATCTGCTTTGGCGTGGCCGGCTCCGCCCAGGCGTGGCTGGCTCTCTCCAGGCCACGCCTCCCTTCCCAGGACACGCCTCACTTCCCCCACCTCTGGGAAGGTCCGGATCCCTCCAGCACGTGACCCCCCAGGCACCCCCTTGGGGCCCCCAGCCCTCGTACGGGCCAACAGAGTAGTGACCGTTCTATGTCACTACACAGGTAACAAGTTGAGATTAGGAGCACCCCCTGTAAGAGTGTGCTCCTAATCTCAGCTCGTTACCTGTATAAAAGACACCTGGGATCCAAAAATCTTTCTGATTGAGAGGGGGTCAATTACTTATTTCCCTCATTAAAATGCAAATCAATGTATAACATTTTTGACATTCGTTTTTCTGGATTGTTTTGTTGTTATTCTGTCTCTCACTGTTAAAATAAATCTACCATTAAAATGATAGACTAATAATTTCTTTGTCAGTGGGCAAACGTACAAAATGAGCAGGGGATCAAATACTTTTTCCCTCACTAGACGACCCTCGTTCATAGTGCTGAATCAGAAGATTCAACGCATTCACAAGCAGCAGACTGCAGAGGCAAGAACCAAACATCTTGACATTTCAAAATTAACCTGAACACCTGGCCAAATTGGTGAAAGAGTATGAGAGATGCCCTCACGGAGATTGCAGGCAGCGCTACACAACCTGGAGATAAAAAAAAACCAGAGAGACAATCAGTGGACACCTTACAGATTCTAAACTCAAAGTCTGACAGGGCTCTTTCGAGAATGAAGTATCAAAGATGCAAGATGAGCCATGTGAGACGTCACCACCACCCCCCTTTCTATCCCAGACACTTCACGCTTCCACTCTCATAACCCCCCTCCCTTCCATCCCAATATTTTGACGGACCATCGGCCAAATATGTCGCGCAAATTTTACATTAATTTACCTTAATTAGATTAGTGATATTTTTACGTCTTTTTTAACTTTAAAGGCCTTCCTCAGCCTCGTACGATCAAAATCAATTCTGTTGCAATTTGTCCATGAGTCAAGCCTCTATTTTCAGTATAGTTTTTGGGTCACTGGCAGACTATGCATGTATATACAATATGTTGAACTTCTTCTCCCCATACGTAGCCAACCGCGTTAATCGGAGGTCCAGGGAAGGGCAACAAACTAGTACAAGCATAGCTAGATCGATACTTGATGTGGTGTGCCGGGTGCAGAATAGTTCCCGGATCGTCGACCTGGACCGAGCCAGCTGAAATCAATCCCTGATTATGAGCCGTAAATAATATTTCGACAAATGCCTTTAAAGCAATGGAAAAATGTGATACAGAGAATAGAGTAACCCAAACGTACAGTGGGTAAGTTGATTCCGCTGGGGTGATAGAGTGTCCGGGTCATCAGTCATCATCTAAATCTTAATCCGTTTCAATAACATAATCTTCTTCACTGTCCATCATCGTCAATGTCACTATTAACCAGCACAATACAATATGGATTGTCATAGCGTTTCAAATGCGACCTCATCTCCCTGACGCTGTACAGAAACAGTGGGCATGTTTTATTGATGAACTAGCTGAAATACCTGGTGTTGCCCGGGTCAAAAAAATATTTAAAAACTACTCTTAAAAACCTAACAGCAGTGCATACTGACTGGTAGTACCTGCTATGATTACAGCAGTGCATACCGACTGTGGTGATACCTTCTATCACTACAGTAGTACATGCTGACTCTATAGCAGTATTTATCAACTCTATAGCACAAAGTACCTGACAGAGTGGCGTGGTGAAGACTAGTCCCGTGCAAAGCCTCCGGCCTCGCCTAGATTGTCCAGCCGGCCAAGGTGGTACCTTGGCAGCCTGGGGCTGGGCTGCTATCCCTGACCTCCCCCCTCAGCCACGATCTCCCCGGCCGCTCTGCAGTAATATCTACGACCTATAGTGGTAGCATCTAGCGACTGTATATATTAGTAACTGCACGCATCGAGGTGGCGGGGACATCACACTGTGAAGATTTAAGCACAGCGTTTAGTGTATTTATTGCATTTTTAACGCGAAAGAAAATGTCCCCCTCACTCCCAACGAAGGCGTGCGACTTGGCATGGGTCGTCCCTCCCACCAAGAGATAAATAAAGAGATAGCGCAAAAATTTGGCACTAAATCGTTCACTAAACTTATTAAAAGTTGACGGATGTGAAAAAGGAATAGCGCTTTCTCACGGCGAGGCTTTAACTTAAACCCCACCGTTAGAGAGACAAATCCTTCGCAAGCGCGTGAATACACACAAAGCCACAAACAGACATTTTTTTACTTTTATATATATTGAATAATTCATACAAAGAGGTCAGCCGGTTGCTCATATGCAGAGGTAAAAAAAAAAAGAAAGGTCCCAAGCCTAAACCTCAACAGGGGTTGGGAGTCGAGAACAATAGATCATCATAATCATTGTTCATTATCATCATGACCATCAATAACCATGTATTGATTTCCGATCTGTGCGGCTCATGTTTGTGTTTCTGCTTAATTTAAATATTATTTCATTTTAAGGTCACAGGGTTATTGACGAATGCGTCAAGTGGTTGTTGTTTGTGCTTGTACACCACTGCCAAAGCAGTGCAGCGTCATTGAATCATTTTCCTCATTTTTTATTTTGATAATTCTCTTGTGTTTTTTTCCTAATTCTATGTATATTTACTAGCTGTACTACCCGGCTTCGCCCGGGACTTGTATCCACCACAGGCCGGCCGCCTTTGTCTCCCCAGTGGCGATGTTAATACGCCACACCAGTTACTCGTTTGAGGCTGAGTCGACCTATGGGAGGTTCAAATAATCTTGACCGGTGGTGGCCATGAGCGGGAATCGAACTCGGTTCGCCGGGTTGGTAGCGCAGCGTAGCGTTAACCACTACACCCACCGCTCCTCACACACACAGACGCACAGACACACACACACACAGACACACGCAGAAACACACAGACAGACACAGACAGACACACAGACACACAGACAGCACGCTAACCACTTTACTACCGCTCCCCACACACCACACACGCACACACACAGACACACACACAGAACACACACACAGACACACAGACAGACACACACACACAGACACACAGACAGCACGCTAACCACTACACTACCGCTCCCCACACACCACACACGCACACACACAGACACACACACAGACACACACACACAGACACACACACACAGACACACACACAGGCAGCACGCTAAGCACTACACTACCGTTCCCCCTACACACCACACACGCACACACACAGACACACACACAGACACACACACAGACACACACACACAGACACACACACAGACACACACACACAGACACACAGACACACACACACAGACACACACACAGACACACACACAGACACACACACACAGACACACACACACAGACACACACACACAGATACACAGACACACACACACAGGCAGCACGCTAAGCACTACACTACCGTTCCCCCTACACACCACACACACAGACACACACACAGACACACAGACACACACACACAGACACAGGCAGCACGCTAAGCACTACACTACCGTTGCCCCTACACAACACACGCGCGCGCGTCCATAGGTACACATACACGCGCTTGCTGCAGACACACACATACACACACATACATACACGCACATACACACAAACACATACACACACATGCATACACACAGACATACACATACATACAAACACACACATACATACACACAAACACATACACAATACACACACACATACATACAGACACACACATACATACACACAAACACATACAGACACACACATACACACATACATACAGACACACAGACATACACATAAACACATACACACATAGTCATGACCCGGCTTTGCCCGGGACTTGTATCCACCACGCCCGGCCGCCTTTGTCTCCCCAGTGGCGATGTTAATACGCCACACCAGTTACTCGTTTTGAGGCTGAGTCCCTCCCTCGCCACTCTGCCTCCCTCGCCACTCTGTAGAGGACGTGAAATTTGTATGAATTTACCTCAGAGTGGCGTGTTGGGTGTCGAGGCCTAGCACCGTGCAGAGCCTCCCGCCTTGCCTGATTTTCCCACCCGGCGAACGCTGGGTACGGGTGCCGGTCCCCCCCCCCCCCCCCGCGCTATTAAAAATGGCGTCCACCCCGCGGAGAAAAGTTGCTACTCGTTGCCAGGGGCAACCGCCGTCCAATGAAAGCGGCGAAGGCGTTGTTAGCTGTTGCCAGGGGCAACCGCCGTCCAATGAAAGTGCGTATGGTCCGAAATCCACACACACATACACAGACAGACAGACATGCACGATTTTATATATATAGATTAGGTTTGCCGAGGTAGCAGCAGATACGACGTGACGGATCATTTGAAGCTTGGAAGTGAGGGATGCTTTGCCGTGTACTATAGCTGCCGCGCCTTTCATCGCAACCTATGCGGGGGAAAAAAAACGGCGTGGGGGCGCATCAGGCCCCCCCCCTCCCCACCAAGGACACTGCCATCAAATGCTGCCACGACGTTTCCAGTCACATGAAAGCAAAATAGCGATCCCTTTTCGGGGGTGGGGGGGGAGTGTGCTTGTATCAATGCTGAACTGCCAGATGTGAAAGGGCGAGACCCTCCATTAACAATACGAATAAAGTTCTAGTTTGACGCCAAAACTATCATGGGAAGAATGGGGGGGGGGGGGACGCCCTCCCAAACTGGGCACCTTTATTAATTTACTTTCAGTAGTTTACAGTCAAGATTTAAAATAAATAATATGCAATGGGCGGTGAAAGGTCCTGGATACCTCTGATGTAGACATTTCGGGTAGATGCACAAAAATGTTATCGCGATGGTGAAAAGACGAGGAGACAATGCCACTTTGAGGGAGCACAATGCACGATGATGAGAATGTTCGCAAAACTTATTTCCATGAATTGTGCCCACCGATCAAAGATGAGCACTTCATGGAACATTCAACATCTGTGACTGACTCATTTTCAAGTATAACACCTCCACACTTGCCTTAATCTATCACCGTACAAGAACGTATGTGTAATAATAGTTCAAGATATTGCAATGCTGTTATCGATAGTTGGTAGTACTATGAGATTACAATGAAAACGTCAGCTGTTAATTAAAAAAAATTTACATAAACGCTTTTCTTGCCTGCAAGCTATAGGAATTTATTTGCATGTAAATTAACTTGAGATTGGCTGTTGGCTGCTGGCCATCGAACAAAGACGGTGGTTAACTCATTGCGTGTTTTCGGATGCACTTCTGCGGCCGTCTGGAATGCTCTTCCTTCCGATATAAAGAAGCCACTGAAGCTATGCAATTTCAAATCACCTAGACTAAACGTTTATTTCTTTCAAAAAGCTTTTTGTGTTCAGTTAGTTGGCCGTCCCTACAACTCCGATTACACTATGTAACACAATTTTTATTCCTGGGTAGTAAGTGTTATTTCTTAATTGCTTATGCCTAAAAAGTGTAGAAATGGCTATTATTCCCACCAACTTTTCTTTTGTGGCCAGGACAGTGATATTGTGAAATTTACCTGTTTTCAAAGAGAAAACGGCGAATTTTTGTCTTTTCGTTCAAATAAAGTAAGAAAACAACAACATATGAATCAAAATTAACATGTATTTATACTAAAGCAATACAAAAATACTATAAAAGATTTAGAAGTGAGTAGTTTTTTTAGATTTACGATTTACTGTAAATCACTTTCAAGAAACAGCCCCCAAATGTAGTCTCCCATCATGTTTTCGTTATACTGTCCTTGGTAGCAGCGTTCAAAGTCCAGTATATCCTGGTGGAAGCGCTCACGTTGCTCCTCCGAGTACGCTCCCATGTTCTCCTTGAATTTATCAAGATGAGCATTCAGGATATGGACTTTGAGGGACATCCTACAGCCCATTGTGACATAGTTCTTCACCAGAGTCTCAACCAGCTCCACATAGTTTTCGACCTTGTGATTACCCAGGAAGCCACGGACCACTGCGACAAAGCTATTCCCAAGCCGCTTTCTCCTTACTAGTGAGTTTCTTGGGGAATTCATTGCACTTCAGGATCTTTTTTTTCTGTGGTCCGACGAAGACACCGGCTTTGACCTTTGCCTCAAACAGCTTAGGGAAGAAGTCTTGAAGGTACTTGAAGGCTGCCGACTCCTTATCTACAGCTCTTACAAACTGTTTCATAAGGCCCAATTTGATGTGCAGTGGTGGCATCAGCACCTTCCGGGGGTCCACCAGTGGCTCCCACTTGACATTGTTACTCTCCACAGAGAGCTCGGTCCGCTGTGGCCAGTCCCGCCCGTGGTAGTGCGCCTTGGTGTCCCTGCTGTCCCAAAGGCAAAAATAGCAGGGAAACTTGGTAAAACCGCATAGGAGACCCATCAGGAATGCCACCATTTTTAAGTCTCCGATTACCTCCCAGCCGTACTCATCATACTTCAAGGCATCCAGCAAGGTCTTGATGTTGTTGTAATCCTCATTGAGGTCCACCGAGTGAGTCAGGGGAAGAGACGGGTACTTGTTACCATTATGGAACCGCATGGCTTTTAGGCTCCTGGATGAGCTGTCAATGAAGAGGCGCCACTCATTCTGGTTACAGGTGATTCAGATTGCCTCGAACAGACTGGTCACATTGTGGCAGAAGCAGAGCCCATCTTGATGGGTGAAGAAGTTGCAGAAAGGTTGGTGACGCTTCCTCTGATCTGCGAATTGCATACTTTCATCCAACAAGTTCCACTGCTTGAGCCGAGATGTCAAAAGCTCAGCATTGGACTTAGTGAGACCAAGATCTCTGATCAACTTGTTGAGGTTTTTTTGGTTGGGGTCGTATGGGTTTCTCTCCTCAGCTCCACCTCTGAAATTGTCATCTGGATCGACAATGTCTTCCTTGCTCTCTGACTTGCTGCTCTCTTCTAAAGACGGCTGCTCTCTCTCTCTGGAGGAGTGGGCACAGGGAGCTCATGGCAGTGTCGCACTGGGGCAATGGATGGAGGAAGGTCCAGATACATGATAGCAAGTGCATTCTTGCCAATCCGACATTTGGAAGGGTCCACCATGCAGAAGTAGCAGTTGCTTGAGTGGTCAGTGAGTTCCCGCCAAATTATTGGGATAGCGAACTTCATGGATCCCTTTTCCCTTCTGTACCATCCTACAAAAATGCGTTTATTTCACCCATGACTAATGTGTAAGAGATTCTCGCAACATTTTTCATATATGATATTTTTTTTCAATAACATTGAAAATTGTAAAACATTTGAAAATTTAAAACTTTTACAATTAAAAAAATGGTAACAAATTTTATAACTTAAAATTTCAATCAATAATTGTCCATCTTACCTTCCAGAGTATTTTATACATTGCTCGCAGATGAAATGAGGTGCCCAGGGTTTTTCTTGATCCCCGACAGGCATGCCGAAATATGCCTTGTCGGCCTCACACATCTTAGCAGATGCTTCCACAGAGTATTTTTTGTTCTTGTCTTGATAAATTGGCCACAGGCATAGCAAAATGCGTCTGCCGGATGCTTGCAGCCTGTTGATGCCATCTCAGAAAAATGCAGATATGTATCCACTTAGGCAGCTGGAACTAAACTGAACTGGTAGGCTTAAGGCGCCTGTATTTATACTACTATTAATATTACTGGCAAGTTCTAGAATGTTCAGAAATGACTCCAAGTTTACTCAGCACTGAATCTATCTAAAATGTTCTGGAAAATAGGTAAATTTCTAAATATCAATGTCCTGGTCACAAAAGCAAAGTTTGTGGGGAATAATAGCCATTTTCTGTACTTTTGAGGCATACGCAATTAGGAAATATAACTTACTACCCAGGAACAAAAAAAAGTTGTGACACAGTGTTATCACGGTTGGCTATGTACGGTGCGAAAGAAGTTCAACAAACATACATTAATTGAATTTTGCTGTGGTATGATGGATATAGTGTAATGGTTAGCAGGACAGTGGAGTTGCAACCTGGATGTCGTCGGTTCGATTTCCATGCACAACAACCGCGTTTCTTAAATCCCCACCTGCCCATCCCACCGTCTATGTTAGTGTAGTGACGTAAATGGAGTCACTATGGCGTTTAGCGCCAGCTACTGTCACAAGAGTGGAACTATACTCTTTGGTTCTTTCGGTAAAGTCATGTAGGTAGAAATAAAATAAAATAAATCACGACGATGTCTGCAGACATCGTGCTGCTCGCAGCAGACATCGCAGCTACTGCGATTTTCTCCTGAAGACGAACGCTTGTGTTGCGTTCAAAACGTCGTGATTTATTTTATTTTATTTCTACCTACGTGACTTTACCGAAAAAAACAAAGAGTATGGATTCCTGCGGTCACGAAAGCGTCAAATCAAGAGTGGTTGTCTTCTGGAATCAACCGGTATTCGGTCGTTACACTTCGTGGGTTCGGTAGTGTGTTACTGACTGACTGTTTTGTAGTTACCCCGTTGTGGTCTGAGTTACTCGTGGTAGTCACCACCTATGTCATTATCCCATACGTTATGCAGTTACCCTGTTGGGGTGTTAGAATAAACGTGTTGCTTCCCAGTTCAAGTGTGTGCCTCCGTAAAACCTACTACATTAGTATAAATGTGTCCACCACAATAAGTCATACTCTTTAGTTCTTTCGGTAAAGTCACGTAGTTAGAAATAACATAAAATAAAACAAATCACGACGTTTCGATTACAACACAAGCGGTCGTCATCAGGCAAAGGGGAGATGTAATTTGATTTATATTATTTTATTATTTTATTTTATTTCTAACTACGTGACTTTACCGAAAGAACCAAAGAGTATGATGGATTCCTGCAGTCACCAAAGCTTCAAATCAAGATTGAATCACAATATGTCAATCAGGCAGACTGTGTGTGGTGGGGTAAAGTGTGGGTGCTCCCACCTCTTCAGAGACACCTGGCATTTGAGAGTGGTTCCCTGAAGCTGGCCCTTCTACCAGCAGTGGCATGAGCAAGTAGTAGCAAAGCCGTAACCTTAGTTTTCACATTTTGGATTACAAATGAGCAAATTGGTACATGTCTCAGTAACAGAAAGATATATATTTTTTCTCAATTGGTTCTCTCCTCCAAGGTGAAATACAGCCCCCGATTGTATTATTTTAGATCCTGACAGGACAAGCGCGTAGACATACACGCTCTATCTTTATTACGTTGCAAGCGAGAGGTCACTAAAATCAAACTCGGTTCAGGCCACAAAGTGAGCCGGAGAGAACCGGTTTCCTGGTCTCTCGATAATGCATTTAAAGCCACCAATGCTGAAACACCAAGCCTCGCAGAATAGGATCACTGGTAATCTTACAGTGATAGCGTAGAAACTACACATTTGATGTGACATGATTAAATTAGTGCGCAATGCAAGTGAGAGTAATGATTCCATGAAATCGCACGTTTGAAATGTAAAATGAATCTGCAACTGCACGCCACGTTAACATGTTAAATTAGGCAATCGTGCTTCTCTGCATAGGCACTGCAGTATACTGGCAAACGCATAGTTATGTCTTGTACGGTGGACTCTAGATACGAGCAAACACATCATCACATTCGGCCAGGTGGCTCAAGTGGTGAAGGCAACGGCTCACAGTTTGGAAAGTTGCGAGTGCCATTCCTTGTTTGGGGGTTGACTCAGCCCATCATCCCTCCGGGATCGATACACTTGCTAACACGTTGTGGGGAAGTGGAACAGTGGTTGTCCTGTGGATGAACTCGTCCTAGCCATAGCAATGTAGATATGCTACCACTGGTTCATGCGAGGTGAGTACCGTCTCAATGTTCGTTTGAGTAGGAAATCACTATGATGTTGACCATAAATTACATACAGTGAGGGAAAAAAGTATTTGATCCCCTGCTGATTTTGTACGTTTGCCCACTGACAAACGATCAGTCTATAATTTTAATGGTAGGTTTATTTGAACAGTGAGAGACAGAATAACAACAATAAAAATCCAGAAAAACACATGTCAAAAATGTTATAAATTGATTTGCATTTTAATGAGGGAAATAAGTACTTGACCCCTCTGCAAAACATGACTTAGTATTTGGTGGCAAAACCCTTGTTGGTAATCACAGAGGTCAGACGTTACTTGTAGTTGGCCACCAGGTTTGCACACATTTCAGGAGGGATTTTGTCCCACTCCTCTTTGCAGATATTCTCCAAGTCATTAAGGTTTCGAGGCTAACGTTTGGCAACTCGAACCTTCAGCTCCCTCCACATATTTTCCATGGGTTAAGGTCTGTTTTGGGTCATTGTCATGCTGGAATACCCATCCACGACCCATTTTCAATGCCCTCGCTGAGGAAAGGAGGTTCTCACCCAAAATTTGACGGTACATGGCCCGGTCCATCGTCCCTTTGATGCGGTGAAGTTGTCCTGTCCCCTTAGCAGAAAAACACCCCCAAAGCATAATTTTTCCACCTCCATGTTTGACGGTGGGGATGGTGTTCTTGGGGTCATAGGCAGCATTCCTCCTCCTCCAAACACGGCGAGTTGAGTTGATGCCAAAGAGCTCCATTTTGGTCTCATCTGACCACAACACTTTCACCCAGTTGTCCTCTGAATCATTCAGATGTTCATTGGCAAACTTCAGACGGGCATGTATATGTGCTTTCTTGAGCAGGGGGACCTTGCGGGCGCTGCAGGATTTCAGTCCTTCACGGCATAGTGTGTTACCAACTGTTTTATTGGTGGCAACTGTTTTATTGGTGGCACCAACTGTTGTCACCTTCTCACCAAGCTGCTTGGCGATGGTCTGGTAGCCCATTCCAGCCTTGTGTAGGTCTACAATCTTGTCCCTGACATCCTTGGAGAGCCCTTTGGTCTAGGCCATGGTGGAGAGTTTGGAATCTGATTGATTGATTGCTTCTGTGAACAGGTGTCTTATATACAGGTAACAAGCTGAGATTAGAGGCACTCCCCTTAAGAGTGTGCTCCTAATCTCAGCTCGTTACCTGTATAAAAGACACCTGGGAACCAGAAATCTTTCTGATTGAGAGGGGGTTAAATACTTATTTCCCTCATTAAAATTTTAAAAATTAGAACATTTTTGACATGCGTTTTTCTGGATTTTGTTGTTGTTATTCTGTCTCTCACTGTTCAAATAAACCTACCATTAAAATTATAGACTGATCATTTCTTTGTCAGTGGGCAAACGTACAAAATCAGTAGGGGATCAAATACTTTTTTTCCCTCACTGGAGGTGGATAAACGCAAATGGCAATTTATGATACGGTACAAGCGTACTTTACATATAAACACACCTGTTCTTGCTACTGTAGTGCAGTAGAACGACACTAGTGTGTTGGCTCGTTATGGGGGCTGTAGGCGGGTGTCACGGATGTCGTGTCAGGCCGTGACACTCTGCGTGAACCCAACAGGACACGTGAAAGTATAAAGGCAGGCCAGGGGCCCCAGGGGGGTCATGTGGTAGGGGGCTCGGGCATTCCTGAAGGATCGGGAAAGGGGGCGTGGTTATAAGTGGGGTGTGAACAGAGAGCTGGGCTGTTCTGCTGCGTCAACTCTGGGATGAAGCCACCATCTACGATCCTTGGTCTCCGGTCCAGAAATGTAGTATCCCTGTGTTTTAGCTCAGGTAGGAATGGTGGTTACCACCCTATGTCGTTATCCTGTTAATGTTAAGAGTTACCCGTTGTGTTTAGAGAATACATAGTGTTGCCTCCAAAGTTCCAGTGTGCGCCTGCATTTAACCCATTACAACTGGTGTCAGAAGTTGCGGAAATTAATTGCTAGGTGTTATCCTAGTATAGTGCAATGTGCGCACAACGACTTGCCTGGACGCCTTCATATGACGGGCACGGCTGGAAGATCATCCTCCTGATAGCCCTGGGGTCTGCAGCCCCGGTGAATGAGTGAGATGGTGCTGCAGGCGGGGTGGCCGGACGGACATCATGGCGCTGCTTTGCCGCCGTCGAGAGAGAGAGACTGCTGGAGTTGCGGGGAGAAGACGCCGCATGCTCAGGTGGGAAATTCGCATGCTCAGCACGCGTGTGCGGCCGCCATTTTGGCGGCTGGTTGGGACGTGGTTCCCGCCAAAATGCCGTTCCCGCCATTTTCAACACCTGCGGAGAGAGACCTTCTTTTGTTCGAGTGCGGGAGGCCGGGTCGGTTCGCAAGAGGATGCCGCGCCCACCATCCAAGATTCTTCAGGGTGTCTCAAGTCTCCACCCTGCTGTCCTCCACTCTTCACAGCCTCTCAGGCGAGTCGTGACACGACATATACCCGGCCCTTGTAGTAACTTCACCCATCTTGCGTGTGCCGGGTTGCGATTGCGTATTTAAAAAAAAAATACTCGCTGGGTTACGGAGCGTGTTAATCGGGTTGTGTGAGTGGCGGATGGACGTGGCGTCCGTGCGGGTGTCCGCGTTGTAACATTGTTTGTTGTTAATAATGGCGTCGGGATCGTTTATCTTTGAGGGGGCTGTTGAGGTATTTTTTTTAGGTCATGGTTGGGTGCCCTGAGCCCGTTAATATCCCGTGGGTTACCGTGTTAATGGTTCACGTTGTGACATAGTTTTTTGTTGTTGTTGCGGAGTCGCGTTTCTTGATGATGTATGGACTGTGACATTGTTACCGCAAGCGGCCGTCCTCAGGTGAACACCAGGTCTGTCTCCCTGACAGACCTGGTCTTCACCTGAGGACGGCTGCTTGCGTTGTGGCCGAAACGTCGTGAGAATTATATTATTTTATTATGTTTTATTTTTATTATTTTATTATTTCCCTTCTACGTGACTTTACCGAAAGAACCAAGAAGATGAATCTCTGCAGTCACGAAAGCTTTAAATCATGATGTATGGAGTGTAAAAAACTTTGATCCCGATTGTTAACGATGTGTTGACTGTATGCAACTTTGCTCGTGATTGTTAACGATGTGTGGACTGTCCGAAACTTTGATCGCGATTGTTGACGATGTGAAGACTGTATGGAGCTTTGCTCGCGATTGTTGACTATGTGCAGACTGTATGGAACATTGCTTATGAGTGCAACATATGGTGCCAGTGATTTGGAATTGGGATGTTGGCTGTGGCCTATCCTGGGGCAAAGATCCTGACAGGATGCCCTTGTGATTACCGCATGTCTGACATGATGGCCTGGAGATCTAGACCCAACGCGGCGCATCTAGTACGATGAGACATGGGCTTATAGTGCCCGGGAGTAGTGGTCCCGTCGGGTTGATACAGACGACTTTACCTGACGGCCCGGAGGTTGAGACCCTCCATGGCGCGTCTGGAGCTGTAGGCTCGATCTGACGGACAGGAGATCGAGACACTCTGAGGCACGTCTGGAACAGTGGGGCCGGAGGCTCGCGGAGTTCAGGAGTAGTGGTCCTGTTAAGTTGTGGCAGTAACCTTAATTGGAGTGAGTGAGCGATGTGTCCTCTCAGCTCGGTTGGTACAGCTGATTGCTGCAATGCGAGTTTTGGAGAGGTGTTGTTGTGTCTTCTCAGCTCGGTTGGTACAGCCAAGGTGAGTGTTCACATCCAACTTCCACTGTATATCAATTTCCCAATAGCTAAGGCTCCTTTTGTTGCGAGATCACAGATTTAAAAAATCTTGATCTACCGATTCACACGTTTATCAAAAAGATGGGATTTTTAGACGATGGATCACTGCCAATGACATTTTCCACGAAGACGTGCCTATGGTGAAGATAAAAGTGCAACCCTGTAAATGCTCGCCCATGCCTCTGCCAGTGGAACGGTCCATACAAGAGGAAGCTTTTGAGAACCTTTAAGAGGTTTATTGGCCTAAACTTTACACACTGCCCATGCATCTTGGATGAGGTGGGAGTACTCATATTTTACCATACCAAATGTGACCTGTTTGTTCAACGAACTGCAAGTTGATCAATTTATACTAGTGTAGTGAGTCACTTCGGAGACACTAATATTAGGAGGCACTTTCCACAGTGTAGGGGATAACTATATACGGGTCAGGACAGCTGGAACACTACCTGACCCAACACCGACGAGGAGGACGAATACTTCATAGACGACAGCTCCATTCCCAAACCGCAGCAGCCCCGACCCAGTGTCGGGGCCTCCCTGTTATCCTCCCCAGCTTGGTCCTGGTTCCGCCCTCGTCCACGCCCCCTTCTGGAACCTACCAGAAGGTTCTGGGCTCTGCCCCACGTATCCCCTCTGTCACTTTTACCCTACATCCGTGCCTGTCACGTGCCCTACTGGCAGACCGGCCGCTGTATCCTAAAATGCCCTTCACTGCCAGCAACTGGCGCTACGCTCTCCAGTGGCACACTTCACCTGCCCTGCTGGTAGACCGGACTATTACACCCACGATCCCGCTCTCTACCAATAACCAGCACTATGCGCCGTAATGTCCCATTCTATGTCACTACACTAGTGGGTGGCCACAGGCGGGGAGGATTTAATAAACTTGCTGCAATGGGAGATTGAACCGGCCACCTCTGAATTGCAAGCCCAGTGTGCAAACCACTGCACGAAGGCAACATCATGCACCTAAGAGTGCAACAGGCACCTCCGATTAGCATGGTTGGATACGTATGGTGCAAAAGAAGTTGGACATACAGCACAGTCGAGTACTGTGTGTTTTGGACACAAAGGTGAAACACATCGTCATAAAATGACAACTCTGCACTTTGCATTGCGTGGCAGCAGAAACAACGTTGAAATTCAGGTCCTGTATGAGTGCACAATCACGTCCAACATGGACTGAACCCTGATGTCCCTGCGCTGGTTAAGCACTGCCTCACCAACACGTTCTTCACCTGGAATGGTACCTTCTACAAAAAAATTAGGGCACCCGTATGGGTCCCCCCTTGTCACCAGTGATTGCCAATGTTTTCATGGAGAAATTTGAAACAGACGCCATCCAGTCATCCACTCTGCGTCCTTCCCTGTGGAAGAGATACGTGGATGATACTTTCGTCATTTGGTCACATGGCCTCCCAGCATTGAACCAATTTCTAGACCACATCAACTCCATACACCCATCCATCAAATTTACCATGGAAGTGGAGAAGGATGGCATGCTACCATTCCTGGATGTTCTGTTTGAGAGGAGGCCCAATGGCTCTTTGGGACATTCTGTCTACAGGAAGGCCACCCACACAGATTCCTACTTGAAGCCTGATTCCCACCACCATCCGGCACAAGATAATGCCCTCATCAAAACACTATACCATAGGGCCCACTGCATCTCTGACCAACACCACCTGGCCAGTGAATTGGAACATGTACATCTGGCCCTCAAGATGAACGGATACTCGGACCGTGCTATCCGCTAAGCTGTTTCTCCCACCATTGAGAAACAACCCCTTGAGACTCTGATCAAAATCATTACATTGCCATACATAGCAGGCGTTACCAAATTTTTTCCAAAATTCTAAACAAACACAATATCCAGGTCCGATTCAGTACAGTACACAAGATCCGTGATCTGATCCCATCCGTAAAGGATGTCATTCCTGACTTACAGTACCCTGGTGTTTACAAACTGAGTTGCACCTGTGGTGATTGTTATATTGGGGAAACGAAACGACATATTTCTGACCGCATTCGCGAGTACAATTCAGATTTGAAGCATGGCAGGACAAATTCTTCGGCCGTAGCTGACCACTGTGATAATACTGCTGGTTCTCATGGCATTGTGTTCTCTGATACCAAGGTACTCTGCAAGCCTCCTGGATACTACCAAAAAGGTGTCCATGAAGCCATCCAGATATACAAACATAGACATAACTTCAACCTAGAGGATGGATTCAAATTGAGCAATCATTGGAAGAATGTAATTAACCAAGTTAAACTTTAGCTACCGTGCAGTGTACTGCTATACAGCCAGTTTATATTTATTTTCATATTCATATCTATATTCCCAGTCTTCTACTCCCAGCTTTACACACTACCATCACCATTGCCACACATTATTTCGAGCGTGCAAGTTTAGCTTGCGCCTTTTCTAATTTTCCAGATATACAAACATAGACGTAACTTCAACCGATATGATTGATTCAAATTGAGCAATCATTGGAAGGATGTAATTAACCAATTTAAAATTTAGCTGCCGTGCAGTTTACTGCTAGACAGCCAGTTTAGATTTATTTTCATAATCATATCCATATTCTCAGTCTGTTACCCCTAGCTTCACACACTACCATCACCATTACCACACATTGTTTTTCAGCTTGCGCATTTCTAATTTACCCCCCCCCCCCCCCCGACAGCATAACAAAAGGCTGCTTAATCTTAGCTTTCTTATCTATTTCTGCCCCTGCATCACAAAGCTTCAGTTTGAACTCCATACATTGCCTCCAAGCGCCCACCCTGTTCCTCACATCGTTGACTCCCAGTCCACAGCCCGCCCACACACTCATCATGGCCCCTCCCCTCCCTCCATCCCCCGCGACTATATAATTCCTCGTCACAGCCCATCTCTGAGACACACTTAAGTGGTTATGCTTTCGTTACGTTGTACCCACCTGAAGAACGACGTTTGTGTTGCGCCCAAAACGTCGTGATTTAATTTAGTTGTTTTCATTTATTTTCTTTTTTACCTACGTGACTTTACCGAAAAAACCAAAGAGTATGAATCCTTGCAGTCACGAAAGCTTCAAATCTAGAACTCCCGCATATGTTTCTCACAATTATACATACTTTGGCCATTCTGTTTAAGGCATAGAGCAAGAGCACTTGATGCGTAAAGCTTGAAGGTTAATTGCCCATTAGGGAAAGAAGCATTTAAAAGGGTACACAACACTTGTAAAATAACGAGATCATGACTGTGTTGGGTTTTTCTTATCTTGAAGTTGTTTTCGTCAAATATTCAAACTGTGCTCTCCACCACATGTCATGAGACAAATAACTTATTCGTATCTCTAGCAGAGCAGTGCATTACCCCCGTGTGTCAGAAAATTTTCAGCGGCAAGAAGACTTCACAGGCTTACCCAGTAGAGCACTGCACTTCCCCACAGGCCCTACTGCGATGAATGTTCCAAACTACCCCAATATTTCTATTTTCAGAGATGGAGTTTTTCCAAATTAAGTATAATGCCCCGCACCCCCCCCCCCCATTACCCAATCTATATATATAAAATCGTGCATGTCTGTCTGTCTGTGTATGTGTGTGTGGATTTCGGACCATACGCACTTTCATTGGACGGCGGTTGCCCCTGGCAACAGCTAACAACGCCTTCGCCGCTTTCATTGGACGGCGGTTGCCCCTGGCAACGAGTAGCAACTTTTCTCCGCGGGGTGGACGCCATTTTTAATAGCGCGGGGGGGGGGGGGGGGACCGGCACCCGTACCCAGCGTTCGCCGGGTGGGAAAATCAGGCAAGGCGGGAGGCTCTGCACGGTGCTAGGCCTCGACACCCAACACGCCACTCTGAGGTAAATTCATACAAATTTCACGTCCTCTACAGAGTGGCGAGGGAGGCAGAGTGGCGAGGGAGGGACTCAGCCTCAAAACGAGTAACTGGTGTGGCGTATTAACATCGCCACTGGGGAGACAAAGGCGGCCGGGCGTGGTGGATACAAGTCCCGGGCAAAGCCGGGTCATGACTATGTGTGTATGTGTTTATGTGTATGTCTGTGTGTCTGTATGTATGTGTGTATGTATGTGTCTGTATGTGTTTGTGTGTATGTATGTGTGTGTCTGTATGTATGTGTGTGTGTATTGTGTATGTGTTTGTGTGTATGTATGTGTGTGTTTGTATGTATGTGTATGTCTGTGTGTATGCATGTGTGTATGTGTTTGTGTGTATGTGCGTGTATGTATGTGTGTGTCTGCAGCAAGCGCGTGTATGTGTACCTATGGACGCGCGCGCGTGTGTTGTGTAGGGGGAACGGTAGTGTAGTGCTTAGCGTGCTGCCTGTGTCTGTGTGTGTGTGTCTGTGTGTGTGTGTCTGTGTGTATGTCTGTGTGTGTGGTGTGTAGGGGGAACGGTAGTGTAGTGCTTAGCGTGCTGCCTGTGTGTGTGTGTCTGTGTATCTGTGTGTGTGTGTCTGTGTGTGTGTGTCTGTGTGTGTGTGTCTGTGTGTGTGTGTCTGTGTGTCTGTGTGTGTGTGTCTGTGTGTGTGTCTGTGTGTGTGTGTCTGTGTGTGTGTCTGTGTGTGTGTCTGTGTGTGTGCGTGTGTGGTGTGTAGGGGGAACGGTAGTGTAGTGCTTAGTGTGCTGCCTGTGTGTGTGTCTGTGTGTGTGTGTCTGTGTGTGTGTGTCTGTGTGTGTGTCTGTGTGTGTGTCTGTGTGTGTGCGTGTGTGGTGTGTGGGGAGCCGTAGTGTAGTGGTTAGCGTGCTGTCTGTGTGTCTGTGTGTGTGTGTCTGTCTGTGTGTCTGTGTGTGTGTTCTGTGTGTGTGTCTGTGTGTGTGCGTGTGTGGTGTGTGGGGAGCGGTAGTGTAGTGGTTAGCGTGCTGTCTGTGTGTCTGTGTGTCTGTCTGTGTCTGTCTGTGTGTTTCTGCGTGTGTCTGTGTGTGTGTGTGTCTGTGCGTCTGTGTGTGTGAGGAGCGGTGGGTGTAGTGGTTAACGCTACGCTGCGCTACCAACCCGGCGAACCGAGTTCGATTCCCGCTCATGGCCACCACCGGTCAAGATTATTTGAACCTCCCATAGGTCGACTCAGCCTCAAACGAGTAACTGGTGTGGCGTATTAACATCGCCACTGGGGAGACAAAGGCGGCCGGCCGTGGTGGATACAAGTCCCGGGCGAAGCCGGGTAGTACAGCTAGTATGGCTACAAAATAAAGCTCAACTCTTGCATGTAGGGTGTGTAGGCATATATGCCTACATATATTTATTTGGGGGGGAGAGTCAACAATTTTTGCAAACCTGTTGGATCAATACTCTTTGGTTATTTCGGTAAAGTCACGTAGGTATAAAATAAAATAAATCACGACGTTTCGGGCGCAACACAAGCGTCCGTCATCAGGTGGGAAAGCATGGTCTGCTGCTGAGGCAGACTGTTTTAAAAGGTTTGAAATGGGTGTAGCCCAGGGGTCATAAATAAGTGGCCGGGGATAGTGATGTTAATGTGAAAAATTAGCATGTTAATGTAAGATACCGTACAATCCACAAATCTGTCTCCCCAGCCATGCGGAGACAACCTTCTGAGGATCCAACAAAAACCATCACTTTACCGTACATAGCAGGGGTTACCAAAAATATTTGCACGTGCCATCGTCGTCGAAAGCGGGGGGGGGGGGGGGGGATCCGAATGATGATGCAGGAGAGAGCGGCTGATTTGGGAGATTTTAAACTTGATCATGAAAAAGGAACATAACTCATGCCTGATGAAGCACGTGGTGTGTACGAGCTGCTATGCGTCACGCGGTTGAGGAACGCGGTCATGAATGACAAACATGGAACGGTAGCTCAAATGTGTGCTAAGAGGTAGGGGGATATGTATGCCATTGCGATTACACCGAGAGACAAAGAAGAGAGAACACGGATCAGAGAAAACACGCAGATTTCGTGGCATGATTTAAATTGCGAATACAAGTGAGTTGGTTCGGACAAGGGCAAGTGAAAACAAGAAGGGCTGAATGGCTTGTGGTCGAAAATAATAAGGGCCTGGGGCGAATTATTCCCCGAGTCTCCGTTTGAATGAACTCAGTGAATGGGACACCCACATGACGTCATCACGTATCCGTAGCTGATAGAGAGCAACATAAATCCAATACCTTTATTATAAATTCAACACCTGTAAACATTTATACAATACCTCGCCTTCATATAATACCTTGTACCTAAATCGAATACCGATATATCTTACCTAAATACAATACCTATATGCAATACCCATATACAATATCTTACCTTAATATAATACCTTATACCTGAATACAATACCTCAATTAAATACTATACCTCATACCTAAATGCAATACAGTAACCAATATACAATACCCTGCCTTAATACAATATATTATACCTAAATACAATACCATATACCTAAATACAATACCTTATACCTAAATACAATACCTTACCTGAATATAATAAAATATATATATACAATACCAACACAATCTATATATATAAAATCGTTCATGTCTGTCTGTGTGTGTGTGTGTGTGTGTATTTCGGCCCATACGCACTTTCATTGGACGGCGGTTGCCCCTGGCAACGGCTAGCCACGCCTTCGCCGCTTTCATTGGACCTGGCAACGGCTAGCGACGCCTTCGCCAAGGGCTGCAGTTTCATTGGACGGCGGTTGCTTCTGCCAACGGCTAGCCACGCCTTCGCCACTTTCATAAGCTCCGTATTTAATTAAATAATAGCTATTACACAGTATTGTTGGAGCGCTGAGGGGGGGGGAAGGAACGCCACCCGTACCCTGCCTCTTCCAAGCCGACAATTTTAGGCGAGGCCGCAGGCTTTGCACGCTACTAGGCCTCGACACCCACCACGCCACTCTGAGGTAAATTCATCAAAGTTTTTCCTACTCTTCACTACACCCCCACCACAATGTGTGCTATTAATATTACTTTTAAACCCAACGCGCCAACAATCGATTACTTTAATGTTCACTGTACAAATACTCATTAAGCTGGGTGAGCGTACTGCCAGTCTATCATGTACACTGTAGCCTGCTTATTAAGCTCGGTGAGCGTACTGCCACTCTATCATGTACACTCTAGCCTGCTTATGAAGCTGACTGCGTGTACTGGCAGTCTATAATGTGGACTGTAGCCTGGTTATTATAATCGATTCTTTATATGTTCTTTGTACAAACAGTCATTAAGCTGCTTGAGCGACCCCAGTTCGATTCCAACTCACGCCCACCACCGCTGACGATTATTTGAAACGGACCTGGCCCTCCCCTAGGTCCACTTAGCCTCAAACGCGTAACTGCTGTCGTGTGTGAACATCGTCACTGGGGAGACAAAGGCGGCGGGGCATCGTGGATCCAAGTCCCGGGCGAAGCCGGGTCATGTGTATGTGTGTTTGTGTTTATGTGTATGTCTGTGTGTCTCTATGTATGTGTGTATGTATGTGTATGTATGTGTTTGTGTGTATGTGTGTGTGTATGTGTTTGTATGTGTTTGTGTGTTTACGCTCGCATTACACAAATGTGTTGCTGGTCTAAGGCGTTCCTCGCACAGCATTGCCGCTTTATTTTTTCAGTCGTTTACTGCCTTACGCACCCTGAAAGTCGTGTGTGTCTGCAGCAAGCGCGTGTATGTGTACCTATGGATGCGCGCGCGTGTGTTGTGTAGGGGGAACGGTAGTGTAGTGCTTAGCGTGCTGTCTGTGTCTGTGTGTGTGTGTCTGTCTGTGTGTGTCTGCGTGTGTCTGTGTGTGTGTCTGTGTGTGTGCGTGTGTGGTGTGTGGGGAGCGGTAGTGTAGTGCTTAGCGTGCTGTCTGTGTGTCTGTGTGTGTGTGTGTCTGTCTGTGTCTGTCTGTGTGTGTCTGCGTGTGTCTGTGTGTGTGTCTGTGCGTGTGTGGTGTGTGAGGAGCGGTGGGTGTAGTGCTTAACGCTACGCTGCGCTACCAACCCGGCCAACCGAGTTCGATTCCCGCTCACGGCCACCACCGGTGACGATTATTTGAACCTCCCCTAGGTCCACTCAGCCTCAAACGAGTAACTGGTGTGGCGTATTAACATCGGCACTTGGGAGACAAAGGCGGCCGGGCGTGGTAGATCCAAGTCCCGGGCGAAGCCGGGTCATGTGTATGTGTTTATGTGTATGTCTGTGTGTCTGTATGCATGTGTGTATGTATGTGTTTGTGTGTATGTCTGTGTGTGTATGTATGTGGGTTTTTTTGTATGTGTTTAAGTCTATGTCTGTGTGTCTGTATGTGTGTATGTACGTGTGTGTATGTGTTTGTGTGTATGTGTGTGTGTATGTATGTGTGTATGTGTGTGTGTATGTATGTGTGTATGTGTTTCTGTGTATGTATGTGTGTGTATGTATGTGTGTTATGTGTGTCTCTGTGTGTCTGCATGTATGTCTGTGTGTATTGTGTATGTGTTTGTGTGTATGTATGTGTGTGTTTGTGTGTATGTGTATGTCTGTGTGTATGTATGTGTGTGTATGTGTGTGTGTGTGTTTGTGTGTATGTGTGTGTGTGTATGTGTTTGTATGTCTTTGTGTGTTTACGCTCGCATTACACAAATGTGTTGCAGGTCTAAGGCGTTCCACGCGCAGCATTGCCGCTTTATTATTGCAGTCGTTTACTGCCGTGCGCACCCTGAAAGTCGTGTGTGTCTGCAGCAAGTGCGTGTATGTGTTCCTATGGACGCGCGCGCGTGTGTTGTGTAGGGGGAACGGTAGTGTAGTGCTTAGCGTGCTGTCTGTGTCTGTGTGTGTGTGTCTGTGTGTGTGTCTGTGTGTGTGCGTGTGTGGTGTGTGGGGAGCGATAGTGTAGTGCTTAGCGTGCTGTCTGTGTGTCTGTGTGTGTGTGTGTCTGTCTGTGTCTGTCTGTGTGTGTCTGCGTGTGTCTGTGTGTGTGTCTGTGTGTGTGTCTGTGCGTGTGTGGTGTGTGAGGAGCGGTGGGTGTAGTGCTTAACGCTACGCTGCGCTACCAACCCGGCGAACCGAGTTCGATTCCCGCTCACGGCCACCACCGGTGACGATTATTTGAACCTCCCCTAGGTCGACTCAGCCTCAAACGAGTAACTGGTGTTGCGTATTAACATCGGCACTGGGGAGACAAAGGCGGCCGGGCGTGGTGGATCCAAGTCCCGGGCGAAGCCGGGTCATGTGTATGTGTGTATGTGTTTATGTGTATGTCTGTGTGTCTGTATGCATGTGTGTATGTATGTGTGTGCATGTGTTTGTGTGTATGTATGTGTGTGTGTATGTATGTGGGTTTTTTTGTATGTGTTTATGTGTATGTCTGCGTGCCTGTATGTATGTGTGTATTTACGTCTGTGGATGTGTATGTGTGTGTCTATGTATGTGTGTGTATGTGTTTCTGTGTTTGTATGTGTGTGTATGTATGTGTGTTATCTGTCTGTCTGTGTGTCTGCATGTATGTGTGTGTGTATTGTGTATGTGTTCGTGTGTGTTTGTGTGTTTACGCTCGCATTACACAAATGTGTAATGCGGGTCTAAGGCGTTCCTTACACAGCATTGCCGCTTTATTATTTCAGTCGTTTACTGCCGTACGCACCCTGAAAGTCGTGTGTGTCTGCAGCAAGCGCGTGTATGTGTACCTATGGACGCGCGCGCGTGTGTTGTGTAGGGGGAACGGTAGTGTAGTGCTTAGCGTGCTGCCTGTGTCTGTGTGTGTGTCTGTGTGTGTGTCTGTGTGTGTGCGTGTGTGGTGTGTGAGGAGCGGTGGGTGTAGTGCTTAACGCTACGCTGCGCTACCAACACGGCAAACCCAGTTCGATTCCCGCTCACGGCCACCACCGGTGACGATTATTTTAACCTCCCCTAGGTCGACTCTGCCTCAAACGAGTAACTGCTGTAGCGTATTAACATCGCCACTGGGGAGACAAAGGCGGCCGGCCGTGGTAGATACAAGTCCCGGGCGAAGCCGGGTAGTACAGCTAGTACCTATATACAATACCTTACCGGAATACAATACCTTAATACCGAAAAAAGTAAAAAATATATATAGATGACAGAATTTGACTTCCTAAATATAATCGCCAAGCATTTCAAGTTGTCCCTTATGTCCTGGAATTGCATGCTTCTGTTTTCTTTGGATGACACTTTCCCCAGCCCCCATGTATTTAAAGCAATCGCTGGCATTAAGTCTTATAACCCCAGTAAGCTGTGTGTTTGAAGGTGTTCAAATTTCTATAACTCTATTGCCAACCTGGCACACGTTTTTAGGGTGCGTCTTACTTTCCCGAGTGTCTTAGGGGCCGTACATAAATGACGTCACGCACCTGGGGGGGGGGGGGGTCAGACATTTGTGACAATGTGTGACGAGGGAGGGGGTTTGTGAAATGTGACGTCACATAAAAATGCGCAACTTTAAATAAATATAGAATTTCGATTTAAAGCTTTCGTGACTGCAGGGATTCATCTTCTTGGTTCTTTCGGTAAAGTCACGTAGAAGGGAAGTAATAAAATAATAAAAATAAAACATAATAAAACAATTCTCACGACGTTTCGGCCACAACGCAAGCAGCCGTCCTCAGGTGAAAACCAGGTCCGTCGAGGCGACAGAGTCTGAATGAAACAGCACACGAGCTTGGAGCATATATATAAGCTGGGCGCATTGACAAAGGAATTTGCATATCAAAAGGGATTTAGCATATTTATGGGAAATGCAGGGATGTGATTAGTACTGCATATGCATGTGCATTATGCAGGATTAACAGCATCAAAGGGAGCTGCAGTTACTGCTGCTGCAGCAGTTGCTGCTGCTGCTGCAGTTTCTGCTGCTGCTGCAGTTTCTGCTGCTGCTGCAGTTGCTGCTGCTGCAGTTGCTGCTGCTGCTACAGTTGCTGCTGCTGCACTTGCTGCTGCTGCAGTTGCTGCCTTATCCATTTTAATATAACACTACTAGCTGTACTACCCGGCTTCGCCCGGGACTTGTATCCACCACGGCCGGCCGCCTTTGTCTCCCCAGTGGCGATGTTAATACGCCACACCAGTTACTCGTTTTGAGGCTGAGTCCCTCCCTCGCCACTCTGCCTCCCTCGCCACTCTGTAGAGGACGTGAAATTTGTATGAATTTACCTCAGAGTGGCGTGTTGGGTGTCGAGGCCTAGCACCGTGCAGAGCCTCCCGCCTTGCCTGATTTTCCCACCCGGCGAACGCTGGGTACGGGTGCCGGTCCCCCCCCCCCCCCACGCTATTAAAAATGGCGTCCACCCCGCGGAGAAAAGTTGCTACTCGTTGCCAGGGGCAACCGCCGTCCAATGAAAGCGGCGAAGGCGTTGTTAGCTGTTGCCAGGGGCAACCGCCGTCCAATGAAAGTGCGTATGGTCCGAAATCCACACACACATACACAGACAGACAGACATGCACGATTTTATATATATAGATGTATTATTCTACCCACCCTAATGTGTATCATACTGCTATATGTTTACTGTACAATTACGACACCATACATTACTCTGCACACTGCACCATGCCAGTGAGTGGAACGCGGTCTGAAAGTCACCGTAAACGTGAACACAATCAGTTAAGATCCGAAATGGTTTATTACGTCCTTCCAATGATTGCTAAGCCAGAATCCATCTTCTCGGTTGAAATTGTCTCTGTGTTTGTATATGTGGATCGCCTCATGAACGAATCTCTCATGATAGCCAGATGGCTTGCAGAGAACCTCTGTCTTGGAGAAGTCAATGTCATGTGAGCCCACTGAATTGTAACAGTGATCTGCCACGGCTGAGGTGTTTGTCCTACCGTGTTTCAGGTCTGCCTTATGTTCACGGATGCGGTCCGAGACATGTCGTTTGGTTTCTCCAATGTAACTG
Source organism: Lethenteron reissneri (assembly GCF_015708825.2). Classification (NCBI taxonomy): domain Eukaryota; kingdom Metazoa; phylum Chordata; class Hyperoartia; order Petromyzontiformes; family Petromyzontidae; genus Lethenteron; species Lethenteron reissneri. The sequence continues at coordinate 5,327,732 of NC_083781.1, forward strand.
CTACCACAGAGGAAACTTAGTTTGTAGACGCCAGGGTACTGTATGTCTGGAACCACATCTTTTACAGACGGGACCAGATCACGGATTTTATGTACTGTGTTGAATCGGACCTGGATCTTGTGTTTAATCAGGATTTTGGAGATCTTTTTTGTGACCCCAGCAATGTAGGGTAAGGTGATGGTCTTGAAAGGCTCCTCAACAGGATCCTTCTTGATGGTTGGAGTGATGGCTTTGCGGATTGTGTAGTCGGAGTAACCATTAGCCTTAAGAGCTTGGCGTACGTGTTTGAGTTCACTGGAAATGTGTTCATGGTCGGAGATGCATTGGGCTCTATGATATAGAGTCTTGATGAGGGAATTCTTCTGGGATGGATGGTGGTGGGAATCCGGTTTTAGATAAGCATCCGTGTGGGTGGCTTTCCTGTAGACAGAGTGGCTCATTGAACCATCAGGTCTCCTTTTGATTAGGACATCCAAAAAGGGTAGCTTGCCATCATTTTCGACTTCCATGGTGAATCTGATGGCTGGGTGTATGGAATTGATGTGGTCGAGAAATTGGTCTAGAGCAGGCCGGCCATGTGGCCAGATGACAAAAGTGTCGTCTACGTACCTCTTCCATAAGGTCGGGCGTAGAGTGGCAGTCTGGATGGCGTCCGTCTCAAATTTCTCCATGAAGATGTTGGCTACAACCGGAGATAGGGGGGAGCCCATTGGGGTGCCCTCAATTTGCTTGTAGAAGGTTCCATTCCAGGTGAAGTATGTATTGGTTAAGCAGTGTCTCACCAGGGGGGGTACCCCAGCATTCAGTCCTTGATGAACCAAGTCTTCAATGATTGCGATGGTGTCAGGCACAGGCACCTTGGTGAACAAGGAAACCACATCAAAACTGACAAGCAGGTCGTCTGGGGACAGGGCAATCCCCTTGATTGTCGATACCAGGTCAGTAGAGTTTAGTACTGCAGAGGTGGTTTTTTCAGTGAAAGGCCGTAGGATTTCGGACAAAAAACGAGCCAGTTTGTAAGTGGGGGAGTTGATAGTAGAGACAATGGGACGAAGAGGTGTATCTTCTTTATGTATCTTTGGCAAGCCGTGCAATCTTGGTGGCCTGGCTGCAGAAGGTTTCAACGAGAACTGTTTGGTCTGATCAATTAATGCGGTTGAAGCAGAAATGATGTTGTTGGTTTTGGAGACGAGGCTGTTGGTGGGGTCTCTTTTTATTTCTGTATAGCTGCCATCGTTGAGTAGTTCTTGAATTTTGTTGTTGTATTCTATTTTGTCCATGATGACAGTGGCATTGCCTTTGTCGGCTGAGAGGATGACAATGTCATTCCTCTTTTTTAATTGAGCTAATTCAAAACGCTCATCTTTGCTGATGTTGCTAGCTGGCATCTTAGCGTTTTTGAGGGTCACAGAGATTTCAGATCTTGCTACGTCTGCAGCGATGTGACTCAAGCCCTTGAGAGCTACATCTACTCGAGCAATTATATCATTAACTGGTATGTGTCTAGGTGTGACTGCAAAGTTTAGTCCTTTAGCTAAAACGGATTTCAAACCTTCAGAAATAGGACTGTTACTGCGATTAATTACGACTTTGTTAACATCTAGCTTTTCAATGTGTGGGTCCGGTTTCTTGTTTGAGAGGCGGTTGAATTTGGAAATCAAGTTGTCCTTACATTTAGTCGACATAGCGGCAGCTGAAGAGGCAGTCATTTTTTCCACATGTTCCCAATCCGATGTGGACATTGTTACACTCAAAGATAAGTGTGATTTGTAGAGTGTCTTGTCTAACTGATCTAGTTCGGTGCGCGTAAGTCTGATTTTCTCTGAGATAAGAGCTAAACTAGTTCTAGACAGAATTCGTTTCGCATTAGAAGAAGTTACAGCAGCAGATGTTAGTGTAAATGCGTTTGGTATTACCTTAGAGTCGCGGCATCTCTTCAGAAAGGTGAGAGACTCGATTAGCTGAGCCTTCTTATCCCGGAGCTTGTTGAAGGATCTCAAAGTTATGTGGAAACCCTCCCCGTAGAGGTGGTTAAATTTCGATTTAAAGCTTTCGTGACTGCAGGGATTCATCTTCTTGGTTCTTTCGGTAAAGTCACGTAGAAGGGAAGTAATAAAATAATAATTGTTATAACACCACTCCTACAACATCAGACTGCAGCGCCACATTAAATACGCACTACAATGACAGTAGTTTAAAGCGATTTGAAGCATGTTTAATTTTCAAAATGGAAATATGGTTTGGGGGGGGCAGAGCTTTGTGACGTCATATTGAGGGGGTCTGAATTTTTGTGACGCCGTGTGACGAGAAGGGGGGTCAAAAATCGTCCAAAATCGCGTGACGTCATCTATGGACGGCCCCTTATGTTAAGGAGAATACGGTAACACGAGGCAATGCAAAATCGATTATATTGTTTTAAACAAATGTTATTATCCCATTCCGCGTCGATGCTTACAGATGCAATGGGAAAAGCAGTGGTTGTACACAACACAACGAATGGTGAACATTTGAATTTCACAAACCGTTTTTATTTGCAAAGAAACATTACATTTTTCTTCACTGCAGACGTGTGTTCCCTGTGTATGCTGCGGACAAAGGTGCGTTGGTTTCACAGTTGGTCAGATGGCACGCGAGAATACAATGGGAGATACTGACCCTCCGCACAGTGCGAAGTGTTAATGGCGCTGAAAGATGATATATGTTCTCTGTGTAGTAAGGCATTCTGAAACAAAATCATCAACCATGGTCAAAACACTGCTGAAGCCCCCCCTCCCCCCAAGCCGCTGCCATCTGTCACGACCGTGCAATGTAACTGACAAGCACCCCGGGAATACGACCGCCACGGAGATGGAGCGATGAGATCAGGTTCATTTGCAGGGGTGAGATGGACTTTGGCGTTGCAGGATCATGAAAAATGGCAATAGCGTGGAGATGCTTTCATCTAGCAGTGGCTGCAGATGATTGTGATGATGAGAGATATCCTGACTCGGCTCACTGCAGGATATCTATTTGATCGCAGCCTGAATGGACAATGATAATGTTAGATGAAAAATGGCCTTTACCTGCAATCTAACCTGGATACCGTGGATTTCAAGTGAGGAGTGCTGGCTTCTATATTAAAGCGTGCATTTATTAATATCCCATGACTTGGGTTCAAGGTCTGCGCCTTGGCTGTCAGACCGACAATGCCCATGTCAATTACCAATCCTACTCCATTCAGTTCACGTACAAAGCCCATCACAACCTCTCCTTCCTAATAGCATCTACAATGCTCGCATGCCACATTTTATTCCCGTGATAGAGAAAGTAATTTTAGATATGAGTATACGGTAACACGGTGACTGCGTGCATTGTTTTCAACGGCAACGTTTTTACTTTGAAAGATACATGCTTAAATATAGTTCACTTAATGTCGCCTTGAAACACATACATCTCAAATTGCAAGTGCTTTAATACTTTATTTCGTATTTACCGATGAATTTCCTCTATGTGTTGTGACATTTGGTTAATTAAACAATTTATATTGTTGAAAGTGAAACTCGAATGCATTTCTGGTGAAGTGATAAATATGGCATCTTGCAGCTGTGTTGTTCCACTGCGCAAATCAGCAGGGAGATAAATTGCCCTTTTTAAGTCTTCTCAATTCGTATTCGTTCATTAATATTAAGCAAGGCATCATGGTAATTCGACAGAAGCGCCGTCTGTGAATTGCTGCATTGGAACAATAGTATACAAAACGGCCTGGGGCTCCATCGGACCTGAAAGTTAAATAACATGAAAAGAAAACGTATTCTATCAGCTACTGCTCAGGTTTACACCGTTCTGCTTTATAGCTCTCTGATGAAGTTTACGGTTGTAACGCGAGGTGTTTGTTACAATGTCGGACCTTTTGCTCCACATCCTGGGAGCTTCTTCAACATCTTCCTTCCCCCATGCCTGAAGAAACTCCAGGAACATACCGCAAACACATCGGAGAGATATACAGCACAACCACAGAGAAACCTACGCAGTACGTCAAGGTATTGTTTAATGTCTGCTTTAACAAAATACTTTGAGCGATTGCATGCATAGATTGCCTGGTAGCAGTCGTAATTGAACCATTTGATCCGAGCAAACTGTGGCTTGCTAAATACTAAGTGGGTAGCTGAGAGCTAAACACTAAGTGGGTATTCTTGGTTCTTTCGGTAAAGTCACGTAGAAGGGAAATAATAAAATAATATTAATATTAAACAATAAAAATTCTCACGACGTTTCGACTGCAACACAAGCAATCATCATCAGGTGTGAAATCCACAGCAAAAAAAATCCACAAATTTTCTTGCTGTGGATTTCACACCTGATGATGATTGCTTGTGTTGCAGTCGAAACGTCGTGAGGATTTTTATTTAATATTTTTATTATTTTATTATTTCCCTTCTACGTGACTTTACCGAAAGAACCAAGAATATGAATCCCTGCAGTCACGAAAGCTTTAAATAAATAAAAAACTAAGCGAGTAGCTGAGTGTTAAACGCTAAGCAGTTAGCTGGGTGCTAAATGAGGCTGCCGTTGTGATGGATCATCAGAGGGTGGATTACGACAGCTGAAGAATGAAAGAGGCGAGGGTTGAAATATCGCACCGCGCCTCACCGCGATTAGTGTTCATTAATGTTCAGAGCGACTTACCACAAGGTTCAAGGTTCAATTTCTGCAAAGGCCGGAAGAGTTGAGCAAGTAACTTGCTGTGAATGTATTTTTAAAAAGATAATTTTACATCGTAATACTTGGGTGGATAGTAGGCATTCAACAATGCATCGATTAAGATAGATTATTGTGATGACGGTGCATTCTAAGAATCGATTATTTGTCAATAATGTATGAAATTTACGTGACCCCTGCAGCCAACAGAGGCACTACATTCACCACAAAGTTAAAAACAAATCGCACAGTGACCCAAAATCGTGACATTTAATGACGTGGATAAGGCAGAATTTAACCGTAGAACTAGAACACTTACTCTATATAATATGTAACTAAAAGTTAGAGGTTTATCATCCACTCCTACCAAAATTCTTTGCATAGCTAGTTGGGTCTCCTCACAAAATAACAGTTTTATTACCATCGACCTTCAATTTTGAACAAATTAGATATCACAATGACACGTTGTCTCCCAAATTAAATACCTCGCGAATGGTATGCATTCACCAATATTCCTCATTCAAATCCCAATCAAGTAATTACACATTGCACAAATCCGAAGACTGCTAAAACTCGAAACACGGTGGGACACGGAGAATGGCACTCGAAAAGTCTTGCGTTGCCAAAGGCTTCGCGAAATAAGAAATTTGGTTTGGCAATTAATTTTGCTAAAATACCGCTCTGAGAGGTAAAAATTGGGGTTTGACCATCGTGCGACAAACATTGCCCTCCATGGCAGGGCGGGTGGGAAATTGCTGCCCCATACTGTGTTGCCCAATGATCACTTGAAGGGATCTCAGAGGATAGCTCTGCATTATCAACTTCTGTGGGCCATTCTCTCAAAACTAAGGGTCATCCCTGCTCCGTGCGAGATCAGAACGATTCCTTCTTTCGTGAAGTGACACCTATGTCACGATCGGGATGAAAACCGGGCGGGGAAAAAAGACCCAAACGCATTTGAGGGGAAACTCCTGCTCCGCGTATCCGTGTGGTTGGCGAGGGCCCCTCAGTCGTCCAGCTGGCAGAGAGCAGCCACGCCCCGGTTGATCCAGTGGCTGCTGGGCCGGTCGGACGGCAGCTCGATGGGAATGACGTAGTTGGTGGAGTGGCCCGTGGTGGAGAGCGTGCCGCGGCGGGCGCTTGTCTTGTACACGGGGCAGGAGTAGCAGGGCGCCGGCCGGAACGACGCCTGGTCCCCGGGCCGCAGCCACACGATGGGGATCTGATCGAAGAGGACCTTGGGCAGCGACTCCCCGATCGCCATGCGTTGGCGATCCCAGCGGGCGCCCTCCAGGAAGAGCCCCTTGATGTAAGCGCCGTCCTCCGGCTTCTTCTCCATCTCCGACTCGGCCTTTGTCACCTGCACGGGGAGCAGAAACGCGTGAGCAGAGTAGCGGTTGTCGCGCGCTTGCACAGAAGCACGGCACGCCGAGCGGCAATCCTATATTTTGGCCCCCGAAAGTGAGCACTGTTTTGTGGGAAGTCAAAAGGAGTTGTCCTGAAGATTGAACTTCCCCTGCCATAGGAATGTGCAATTTACACCACTGCCTGAGGGCTGTAAACAGTAGCTGATCCCTGTTCCATGCGCATTCGAGCATGGAGCATCACATCGCTTACAAAAGAGTCCATAATATCGTCAAATCTTTGCTTCGGTGAAATGTAAAGGTGGGCAACATGATGCTGTCACTGAACTGAAACCAATTTTCCAGCAAAAAAACACAACTAGATGTGAAGATCCCTTGCACCGACAAGTGCTTATCACATTCGTTCCCACTGCATACAGGTAACCACTTGGTTAAGAAAGCACAATGAACATCAGCATATAGCCTTTAACAGAATGTTCGGGCAAGTGCTGTCAGTGAACACCGGTTAAGGCTGACATGGCATATAAGTGGCCAATCCCGACCCAGCCTCATTCGTCTCCCTGGTGCTGATGTTTACACACCGCACTGGTTGCTCATTTTAAGGCTCAGTCGACCTACAGGGGGCCCAGAACTGGTTGAGATATTCATCACTGACATCGGCCATGGGCGGGAATCGAACTCGGGTACCTGGGTTCATAGGGCAGTTCGCTAACTAAACAGAGAAACACATTCCTGCAGAGGGAGCTGGTAGGAACGTTGGGTTGCTCGGTCAATGGCCAGGCTCAACGGCGGTGTGGTGTATTCCGCAAATATGCCCGACTGTGAGGGCGGGCACAAGCCGGCGTGAGTAGGTTAAACGTTGAGTTTGATAAGGGCACCATGGGGTGACCAGCCCCTCCCCACCCAGCCCCACTCCTCCCACCCCCCATCCAGCCCCACCCTCCCCACCCAGCCTCTCCCCACCCTCCCCACCCAGCCCCTTCCCACCCTCCCCTCTCCACCCAACCCCTCCCATTTTTGGATGCACGACGGACACAATAATCCCCTGTGGGCTGGTGGAACCAAGAGGTTCCTACCAGTAATAAACACAGACAATGCAATAACACCGCACCTCAAACTCGAAGCCGATGTGATCGATGGGGATGGTGTATTTCCTCGCGTAGTTCTGGGAGACACCAGTCAGGAAGGACTGAGTGAAATAGAAGCCTGAGATCCAGAACACGCTCGGGGGACCATTGTCTATCCAGTCCTGGTCACAGTGTAGGAGAAACAAAACACAGCAAAGGAACGTCGTCGTGGCTTTTTCAACTTTCACGTGTAAATATTTACGTGTCCTTGATAAAAAAAAATGTTTGGCAAGATATAAAAAACACACGTGAGAAGCAAGGGTGGTATTTTATTTCTTGTTAATTATTATTATGTATTTTATTCACCGTTGTATGTTTGTGCTATGAGTGTTAAACCATTACATGCACACGTTGTCAAGACTACCCCAGGGAGTTTTGGTTTTTGAAAGACTTCTAAAGCCTTCTCACTAGGCCTCTCATGTCTGACTCTCGATGGCTCTGCCTTAAGGATACGTGTGGCATAGAAACAAACCCCCAAAGTGCTCAGTCTTCAAAGCTGGAAAAAGGTTAATGGAGTGAAAATACTACTTTTTAATTAACATGTATCTAGCCAAGACCGTCAACTCGTTACCACTAAGAACCAGGTTTAATTACGGGCCTGGTGAAACCGGAATTTGAACAAGTGATCTCATCAAAAAAAATGTATGTTCCCTAATAGGCCGCTGTACGTGAGCTGTATCGTTCAGTTTCGTTCCGACAAACGGGGCACTACTTTTTCTTTTGCTCAATATGTTCAACGTTAATAAAAGGTATCCAAGCAAAAAGTTCTCCACGCATTATCCTGCAGTTAATGAGAAAAGTGTAATTTATTGGCGCACTATATTGACTGCGTATTGAGACATATAAAACTGTTGAGCTAGATTTTCAACCAATCAGCATCGAAAATGTAAGTAGGTCAGAGTCAAAATCAAGCCAATATCACTACGCACATGTAAACATGGAGGAGGACTTAAGCAGCGCAGCTTCATCTGATAGCGGCGATCAAACTCGATTAACACAGGTATGTTTACTCACTTGAATTGAATGTTATGCAAGTTAATATATTGCCAACTGGGTTTATAATTTATTCTTCATATCTTTAATATAGGACTTCTTCGTGAGGCAGCTCAAATGAAATCAGATCAGAGCATTCTGACACACATTCGTGGGAAAGACTGCATTGCAATCGAGGTCCGATACCACAAATCCTGCTATCGAGATTACACAAGATTTCTCAGCAAAACTGAAAAACATATAGGTAGGTAAAAAAAAAAGTTTGTTCACAAATCTGTGGGGTCACTCCAATTACATTTACATATTGCGTGTGAATGCAATGTAATTCCATAATCAAATTATTTCTCTATAGAAGGTAGGGCTTTAAATATACATGTCCTATCTAATGCTCTGACTGGAGCCTTCACTTGGCAACAGTGAGACGTATGCTGGCATGGTATTTTGCATATGACCGCCAAAATTATGCAAGGTACCTATCAGCATATTGGGTCGAGATGATCAATCTTCCAAAGACTCATCCACACTGCTATGAAGAAGTTACTGCAAAAGGAAACTGGACAGTACAGCGTAAGGATGCTAATAGGTTCTCATCCATAGCTTGTGACCAAGCAATAGAACAAACCTGCAACCGTGATTCAAAGACCAAGGGCGGCATAACTGGGATAACATTGAACAGAGGTGCCATCCAGCGATGGATACTGTCTCATCCTGAACGTTCTGCAATCACAAGGCAGTGTGAAATGATGGCTGGAATGCAACATGAAGAGAGGGGTCATAAAGAGTTGGATGCAACAAGAATTGCAAAAGACAACGCTGCTGTTATATCTTTGGTTTCAGCGGTTGAGTCTATGATCAATCCCTTGCTGCCTCGTGAAGATCTTGTAGGTATTAGCTCTGGTGTTGTTGCTACAAAGACTGTCAGAGATGACATACAAAGTGCTTGTGATAAAGGTGAAACAGCTCTGAAAATTTTCATCCAAGATCGAGTCCAGTCATCAAAAACAGACTTCTTCTCTCCAATAAAGTCATTGAAGCTCACTGCGTTTGGGGATCAAATGAAGAAATCATCCAAGACAAAAGATGGAAATCAAGTCATTCTAAAAAATGACAGGAGACTCTTTGCACGACTGTTAGTGATAAGTCAATCCCTGTCTGTAAACTTGAAAGAGATTCTGACATATTCACTTGGCAATATCTCATCCCCGCTAGCAAGCACTGATGGTTCATTAGCCAAAACAAATAAGGCTGCTTTTCTATCTTGTTTAGAATCAAAGAACAAGGACTGTCATGTGAACAAGACTGTTGGTGATAATGGTGCCCTACTGATAGATGGCATGGCATTGATCAGGAGTCTCAAGAATATACCAGGCACATTCGGTGAGCTTGCTGATGATCTTCTTCAACTTATGATTAAGATGGGTAGAAAGTTGTCCAAGGGTCGATTTTGTCATTGATCGCTACCCGGCAGTGAGCATCAAAAATGCTGAACGATCAAGACGTGCTGTTGCTGGACAACAATTACTGCAAATATACAGCATCAAGCAGAAGACTCCAAGTCAGTGGACCAAGTTTATAGCCAGTGGTGAAAATAAAAAAAGCCTTGACAGACTTTTTCTTTGAGACATGGAGAACTGTGCCTTTACAAGCATCTGGAAACGACATAGCTATCTTTGTGGCACACAGAAATGTATGTCATCAACTCACTCTTAAAGATGGCATTATGTCTGTCAAAGAGGTAGAATCTTTGACTTGTGACCATGAAGAAGCGGACACGAGGCTCCTACTTCATGCAAAACATGCCTGGAGTGAACTTTATAATAAGATAATCATCCAGAGTCCTGACACTGATGTTGCTATCATTTCACTTTCAATAATGTCTAAGCTTCCCTCAGCAAAGATGTACTTTCTGACAGGAACAAAAGACAGGCAAAGAATGTTAGATCTCCAGGCTATTGGTTCTGCTTTGGGTCCTTCACTAACAGAGGCACTGATAGGACTACATACATTCACTGGCTGTGACTCAACTAGTTCCTTTTATGGGAAAGGAAAAGAGAAACCACTAAATATAGTGTCTGGAAATGCAGAGTACATCCTGTATTTGTTGCTCTTGGGAGGCAATTTGAAATGGACAGCACCACATTTGTGACCATAGAACGTTTTGTGTGTGAGCTGTATGGAGAAAAGGTATCAGATGTTAATTTGGCCAGATACAATAGGTTCTGTGTCCAGGCCTCTTCCGAACAGGCATTACCTCCAACAAAAGATGCACTTACAGAGCACTTCAAGCGTGCTAACTACCTAGCTGCAATCCACAGGAGAGCATTGGATCCTTTTATAAATGCTCCCAGTCCAGACGGCTTTGGATGGATTGTCAAGGATGGTGATCTCATCATATCATGGATGACTAAAGATCCAGCTTCTCAACAGATTTTGGGGTCACTCCACTGTGGGTGTAAGTCTGGTACTTGTACAGGTGGAAGGTGCTCATGCCACAAGGCTGACCTGGCCTGCACTGACCTATGTAAATGTGTTCATTGTGACAATGTGAGATTAACTGAGGATATTGTTTCATGTGAATCTGATAGTGAGGACAGTGATCTTGATATTTAGTGATGTGTATATGATAATAAAATTAATATAGGACATATATCTATATATATAAAATCGTTCATGTCTGTCTGTCTGTGTGTGTGTGTGTGGACTTTGGCCCATACGCACTTTCATTGGACGGCGGTTGCCCCTGGCAACGGCTAGCCACGCCTTCGCCGCTTTCATTGGACCTGGCAACGGCTAGCCACGCCTTCGCCAAGGGCTGCAGTTTCATTGGACGGCGGTTGCCCCTGCCAACGGCTAGCCACGCCTTCGCCACTTTCATAAGCTCCGTATTTAATTAAATAATAGCCATTACACAGTATTGTTGGAGCGCTAGGGGGGGGGGGAAGGAACGCCACCCGTACCCTGCCTTTTCCAAGCCGACAATTTTAGGCGAGGCCGCAGGCTTTGCACGCTACTAGGCCTCAACACCCACCACGCCACTCTGAGGTAAATTCATCAAAGTTTTTCCTACTCTTCACTACACCCCCACCACAATGTGTGCTATTAATATTACTTTTAAACCCAACGCGCCAACAATCGATTACTTTAATGTTCACTGTACAAATACTCATTAAGCTGGGTGAGCGTACTGCCAGTCTATCATGTACACTGTAGCCTGCTTATTAAGCTCGGTGAGCGTACTGCCACTCTATCATGTACACTCTAGCCTGCTTATGAAGCTGAGTGCGTGTACTGGCAGTCTATAATGTGGACTCTTGCCTGGTTATTATAATCGATTCTTTATATGTTCTTTGTACAAACAGTCATTAAGCTGCTTGAGCGACCCCAGTTCGATTCCAACTCACGCCCACCACCGCTGACGATTATTTGAAACGGACCTGGCCCTCCCCTAGGTCCACTCAGCCTCAAAAGCGTAACTGCTGTCGTGTGTGAACATCGTCACTGGGGAGACAAAGGCGGCGGGGCATCGTGGATCCAAGTCCCGGGCGAAGCCGGGTCATGTGTATGTGTGTTTGTGTTTATGTGTATGTCTGTGTGTCTCTATGTATGTGTGTATGTATGTGTATGTATGTGTTTGTGTGTATGTGTGTGTGTATGTATGTGGGTTTTTTTTTATGTCTTTATGTGTATGTCTGCGTGTCTCTATGTATGTGTGTATGTACGTGTGTGCATGTGTTTGTGTGTATGTATGTGTGTGTCTATGTGTGTGTGTGTATGTGTTTCTGTGTATGTATGTGTGTGTATGTATGTGTGTTACGTGTCTGTCTGTGTGTCTGCATGTATGTGTGTGTGTATTGTGTATGTGTTTGTGTGCATGTATGTGTGTGTTTGTGTGTATGTGTATGTCTGTGTGTTTGTATGTGTGTGTATGTGTGTGTATGTGTTTGTGTGTATGTGTGTGTATGTATGTGTGTGTATGTGTTTGTATGTGTTTGTGTGTTTACGCTCGCATTACACAAATGTGTTGCTGGTCTAAGGCGTTCCTCGCACAGCATTGCCGCTTTATTATTTCAGTCGTTTACTGCCTTACGCACCCTGAAAGTCGTGTGTGTCTGCAGCAAGCGCGTGTATGTGTACCTATGGACGCGCGCGCGTGTGTTGTGTAGGGGGAACGGTAGTGTAGTGCTTAGCGTGCTGTCTGTGTCTGTGTGTGTGTCTGTGTGTGTGTCTGTGTGTGTGCGTGTGTGGTGTGTGGGGAGCGGTAGTGTAGTGCTTAGCGTGCTGTCTGTGTGTCTGTGTGTGTGTGTGTCTGTCTGTGTCTGTCTGTGTGTGTCTGCGTGTGTCTGAGTGTGTGTCTGTGCGTGTGTGGTGTGTGAGGAGCGGTGGGTGTAGTGCTTAACGCTACGCTGCGCTACCAACCCGGCGAACCGAGTTCGATTCCCGCTCACGGCCACCACCGGTGATGATTATTTGAACCTCCCCTAGGTCGACTCAGCCTCAAACGAGTAACTGGTGTGGCGTATTAACATCGGCACTTGGGAGACAAAGGCGGCCGGGCGTGGTGGATCCAAGTCCCGGGCGAAGCCGGGTAGTACAGCTAGTCTATATATATAAAATCGTTCATGTCTGTCTGTCTGTGTGTGTGTGTGTGGACTTTGGCCCATACGCACTTTCATTGGACGGCGGTTGCCCCTGGCAACGGCTAGCCACGCCTTCGCGCTTTCATTGGACCTGGCAACGGCTAGCCACGCCTTCGCCAAGGGCTGCAGTTTCATTGGACGGCGGTTGCCCCTGCCAACGGCTAGCCACGCCTTCGCCACTTTCATAAGCTCCGTATTTAATTAAATAATAGCCATTACACAGTATTGTTGGAGCGCTAGGGGGGGGGGGAAGGAACGCCACCCGTACCCTGCCTTTTCCAAGCCGACAATTTTAGGCGAGGCCGCAGGCTTTGCACGCTACTAGGCCTCGACACCCACCACGCCACTCTGAGGTAAATTCATCAAAGTTTTTCCTACTCTTCACTACACCCCCACCACAATGTGTGCTATTAATATTACTTTTAAACCCAACGCGCCAACAATCGATTACTTTAATGTTCACTGTACAAATACTCATTAAGCTGGGTGAGCGTACTGCCAGTCTATCATGTACACTGTAGCCTGCTTATTAAGCTCGGTGAGCGTACTGCCACTCTATCATGTACACTCTAGCCTGCTTATGAAGCTGAGTGCGTGTACTGGCAGTCTATAATGTGGACTCTTGCCTGGTTATTATAATCGATTCTTTATATGTTCTTTGTACAAACAGTCATTAAGCTGCTTGAGCGACCCCAGTTCGATTCCAACTCACGCCCACCACCGCTGACGATTATTTGAAACGGACCTGGCCCTCCCCTAGGTCCACTCAGCCTCAAAAGCGTAACTGCTGTCGTGTGTGAACATCGTCACTGGGGAGACAAAGGCGGCGGGGCATCGTGGATCCAAGTCCCGGGCAAAGCCGGGTCATGTGTATGTGTGTTTGTGTTTATGTGTATGTCTGTGTGTCTCTATGTATGTGTGTATGTATGTGTATGTATGTGTTTGTGTGTATGTGTGTGTGTATGTATGTGGGTTTTTTTTTATGTCTTTATGTGTATGTCTGCGTGTCTCTATGTATGTGTGTATGTACGTGTGTGCATGTGTTTGTGTGTATGTATGTATGTGTGTGTCTATGTGTGTGTCTATGTATGTGTGTGTATGTGTTTCTGTGTATGTATGTGTGTGTATGTATGTGTGTTACGTGTCTGTCTGTGTGTCTGCATGTATGTGTGTGTGTATTGTGTATGTGTTTGTGTGCATGTATGTGTGTGTTTGTGTGTATGTGTATGTCTGTGTGTTTGTATGTGTGTGTATGTGTTTGTGTGTATGTGTGTGTATGTATGTGTGTGTATGTGTTTGTATGTGTTTGTGTGTTTACGCTCGCATTACACAAATGTGTTGCTGGTCTAAGGCGTTCCTCGCACAGCATTGCCGCTTTATTATTTCAGTCGTTTACTGCCTTACGCACCCTGAAAGTCGTGTGTGTCTGCAGCAAGCGCGTGTATGTGTACCTATGGACGCGCGCGCGTGTGTTGTGTAGGGGGAACGGTAGTGTAGTGCTTAGCGTGCTGTCTGTGTCTGTGTGTGTGTCTGTGTGTGTGTCTGTGTGTGTGCGTGTGTGGTGTGTGGGGAGCGGTAGTGTAGTGCTTAGCGTGCTGTCTGTGTGTCTGTGTGTGTGTGTGTCTGTCTGTGTCTGTCTGTGTGTGTCTGCGTGTGTCTGAGTGTGTGTCTGTGCGTGTGTGGTGTGTGAGGAGCGGTGGGTGTAGTGCTTAACGCTACGCTGCGCTACCAACCCGGCGAACCGAGTTCGATTCCCGCTCACGGCCACCACCGGTGATGATTATTTGAACCTCCCCTAGGTCGACTCAGCCTCAAACGAGTAACTGGTGTGGCGTATTAACATCGGCACTTGGGAGACAAAGGCGGCCGGGCGTGGTGGATCCAAGTCCCGGGCGAAGCCGGGTAGTACAGCTAGTATTTAATATAAATCAATCAAAATTCAATCTTGTTTACAATAATCATTGCTGTGAATATGTACATGTAGTGCAGTTGCTGCTCATGTATGCGAATTGACAATTCACCATTAAATGTGTTATTTTGAAAAGTGCTTTTTTATATATTATATTTTGGCTTAATTCTATTTGTTATTCAGATTTTACCTCAAATATTACCTTTCAATTGGAACAACATAATGATAAGTAATTGGGATGTTAATGCTACAGCAGAAGTTTTCTTGATAATCTTATCATGTTTACTGTGCATAGATAGCAACTTCAGGTATATCACACATTTCAAACTGGTTAATTTTGTACTTCAAGTGGTAATTCTGCATTTTTGGGTTTATATGATAAACAGGTTTAAAAGTGCAAAATTCCCTATGGTTTCCCTTTTTTCAAAATGGGCACCTTTAGCATCATTTTTCTCAAAAACTGCAAGGTTGTGTGCGGAGAACTTTTTCCTAAGGAATCTCTATATATTTCTGATGTTAAATATTAAAAAAGTAGGTAGTGCCCCACTTGGTGGAACGAAACCCTATTTCTAGGCCTCTTTTAGGCTACCGACAGCGGCCTATAAAACTAAAAAGCATTGTATCTGTGGTTGGAGCAGTAAGTTGCACATGATCCCACATTCCGTGTTTCATAAGAACTATATATAAAAAAAATTGTTATATTATGACCTCACTTTGTTTGTGTTCGCATATTTGGGCTGACTCTGTCAGCTCAAGTGTGCTAGAGACACACGGGCAAGACATCAGAAAACTTTTTGTTCCATAAAACTAAAAACATTGGATCTGTGGACGGAGCAGTAAATTGCACATGAATCCACATTCTGTGTTTCATCAGAGCTCTTTATATAACAAAATAATTGTTATATTATGACCTCACTCTGTTTGTATTCGTGTGTTCGGGCTGACTCAAGTCACCACACGTATGCTGGAGACACAAAGGCCTCTGATGCCAGCCTCGTTATCCGAAAGGCTGTCTATAGCTCCCTCTCGTACTCTTTCAGTATAAATAATGATTATGATTCTGACAAAGATTCTGATGTGGTGGGTCAGGCACAGGTGCTTGCTGAGAAGATTGAAAAATACAATTATTTTGTGTATACTTGTGCGTGGGAAGCTGTGGTGCAGCGATTAGCACGCTGCACTGTGAACCCCCATGAGCCGATTTCGATTTTCGCTCACAACCAACATCAGTTGCGAATAGCTTAATCTGTCCGGAGCCTACCGTAGCGAGACTCAACGTTAAAAGGGTTCCTGGTACAGTGTGTGGAATCGTCAACAGTGGAGAGAAAAAGGTGGCCGGGCGTGGTTCTGGTCACACCACCCCTTCGTGTGCCGTGCTGGCTTTCATAGGTTCGCACCTCTGAATAGCATGGTTGGCTATGTGCGGTGTAAAATAAGTTAAACATACATACATACGTAGGTGCTCACTGACAGCACTTGCACCCACAGTCTGTACAGCTATAAGGGGAATCTTTTTCTTTGTGTGCGCACACATGGGTATGCGTCCAAATGTACACATTTGGGAAGCTGTGGTTAGGTAGTTAGCTCAGTATGATACAGTTTGGACTTGTGCAGCATCTAAAATGTGAGGGCATCTCAACACGCTGGGCAGAAACAGTGGCGCATATGTAGTTTATAGAGAGAGTGGCATTCAATCATAGCAGAGGAAAACGAGGAAGGTCTTGAGCCTGGGCTTTAAAGGGTGGCTAGTGGTAGGGAGCCCTGAATCTCACCTAGGTTGACTCAACCTTCCAGAAAAACAGGTGTGGTGTGTGAAGGGTGGCGCTACTACACCATACCTTCGTATGTAGATACTATGTTAGCGTTAGTAGGTGCTTGCCAATGGTACGTTACTAAACTGCATAGGTAGTAAAGATATAGCCTTCCCTAGGTCCCTCTTACTTGTGTGAGCGTCTCATTGCACACTACCTTGCGTGCGTTACAAATCGGACTTATTGTTACGAGGGCCACCACGAGAGGGAGCTATAGACAGCCCTTCGATAGAGTATTTGTATCTATGTACTAGCTGTACTACCCGGCTTCGCCCGGGACTTGGATCCACCACGCCCGGCCGCCTTTGTCTCCCAAGTGCCGATGTTAATACGCCACACCAGTTACTCGTTTGAGGCTGAG
Organism: Lethenteron reissneri; assembly: GCF_015708825.2. NCBI lineage: Eukaryota > Metazoa > Chordata > Hyperoartia > Petromyzontiformes > Petromyzontidae > Lethenteron > Lethenteron reissneri. The sequence continues at coordinate 5,344,611 of NC_083781.1, forward strand.
TCGACCTAGGGGAGGTTCAAATAATCATCACCGGTGGTGGCCGTGAGCGGGAATCGAACTCGGTTCGCCGGGTTGGTAGCGCAGCGTAGCGTTAAGCACTACACCCACCGCTCCTCACACACCACACACGCACAGACACACACTCAGACACACGCCGACACACACAGACAGACACAGACAGACACACACACACACAGACACACAGACAGCACGCTAAGCACTACACTACCGCTCCCCACACACCACACACGCACACACACAGACACACACACAGACACAGACAGCACGCTAAGCACTACACTACCGTTCCCCCTACACAACACACGCGCGCGCGTCCATAGGTACACATACACGCGCTTGCTGCAGACACACACGACTTTCAGGGTGCGTAAGGCAGTAAACGACTGAAATAATAAAGCGGCAATGCTGTGCGAGGAACGCCTTAGACCAGCAACACATTTGTGTAATGCGAGCGTAAACACACAAACACATACAAACACATACACACACATACATACACACACATACACACAAACACATACACACACATACAAACACACAGACATACACATACACACAAACACACACATACATGCACACAAACACATACACAATACACACACACATACATGCAGACACACAGACAGACACGTAACACACATACATACACACACATACATACACAGAAACACATACACACACATACATAGACACACACATAGACACACACATACATACACACAAACACATGCACACACGTACATACACACATACATAGAGACACGCAGACATACACATAAAGACATAAAAAAAAACCCACATACATACACACACACATACACACAAACACATACATACACATACATACACACATACATAGAGACACACAGACATACACATAAACACAAACACACATACACATGACCCGGCTTTGCCCGGGACTTGGATCCACGATGCCCCGCCGCCTTTGTCTCCCCAGTGACGATGTTCACACACGACAGCAGTTACGCTTTTGAGGCTGAGTGGACCTAGGGGAGGGCCAGGTCCGTTTCAAATAATCGTCAGCGGTGGTGGGCGTGAGTTGGAATCGAACTGGGGTCGCTCAAGCAGCTTAATGACTGTTTGTACAAAGAACATATAAAGAATCGATTATAATAACCAGGCAAGAGTCCACATTATAGACTGCCAGTACATGCACTCAGCTTCATAAGCAGGCTAGAGTGTACATGATAGAGTGGCAGTACGCTCACCGAGCTTAATAAGCAGGCTACAGTGTACATGATAGACTGGCAGTACGCTCACCCAGCTTAATGAGTATTTGTACAGTGAACATTAAAGTAATCGATTGTTGGCGCGTTGGGTTTAAAAGTAATATTAATAGCACACATTGTGGTGGGGGTGTAGTGAAGAGTAGGAAAAACTTTGATGAATTTACCTCAGAGTGGCGTGGTGGGTGTCGAGGCCTAGTAGCGTGCAAAGCCTGCGGCCTCGCCTAAAATTGTCGGCTTGGAAAAGGCAGGGTACGGGTGGCGTTCCTTCCCCCCCCCCCTAGCGCTCCAACAATACTGTGTAATGGCTATTATTTAATTAAATACGGAGCTTATGAAAGTGGCGAAGGCGTGGCTAGCCGTTGGCAGGGGCAACCGCCGTCCAATGAAACTGCAGCCCTTGGCGAAGGCGTGGCTAGCCGTTGCCAGGTCCAATGAAAGCGGCGAAGGCGTGGCTAGCCGTTGCCAGGGGCAACCGCCGTCCAATGAAAGTGCGTATGGGCCAAAGTCCACACACACACACACAGACAGACAGACATGAACGATTTTATATATATAGATGTTGAACTTGTTTGCACCGTATGCAGCCAACCCGTGCTAATAAGAGGTGTGGGGCAAGGACAAGAAACTACCGCAAACAAAAGCTGCTCTAAAGAAATTAATTTTCAACATAGATTTAAAAGTGCGTAGCTCCAGTGGCTTCCTAATATCGGAAGAAGAACGTTCCAGACGGCCGCAGAAGCACATCTGAAAGCACGCGATGCAGTGACAGTCTTTGTTCGATGGTAAGGAAAAACCTGCTGGGAGGATGACCGGAGTTTGCGTGATGATGGTTAATGCCCCTTGACGAGATCAGCGAGGTATTGTGGTTCATTTGTGGCAAGCACTTTGTGTGTAATGAGTGCAACCTTGCAATGTGTTCGTTCAGCAACTGCAAGCCACAAGCGACCTGCCGATTGACTGAGACGAAACGTGGGGAACCTTCACCTACATTTGCGCGCACGGTACACCGATCGCACCTGGAAGAACTGCAGACGTGCGAGCAGGTCGGTGACGTAGCTGCCCAGCGGCTTGAGCGAAGGGTAGGACTTGGCAGCCCACTTTCCCGGCACCTTTCCCACCAACATGGAGTTGAAGATGTCCTCCAGGTCCTCAGACATGACCACCAGACCCTTGATGGCCTTGCGGACGTTAATGAGGCTTGAGCGAACAACGGTCGTCAGTCTGAAAATGAAACGCGAATGTCGGAAATGTATGTATTTATGTTGATAAATGTCTGTATGTTTAACACGTAGGCTTTCGCGACCAATATCATCCACTCTTCAACACACCGGTGGGCTAAAGTAGTGAACTATTTGTCTTTTGTCAACGTGACACTTTTTTGCTGATTGGCCGTGTCGGGTGGTGGAGGGTTACGACACATTTATAAATAACGCGATCTAACACAAAAACGTTTATTATGAATAATATTGGTCGCGAAAGCCTACGTGTTAAACTGAATATCATCCATAATACATGTTTTTTTTGGTTAGATCGCGTAAATATATAAATGTGTTGTTAAACCCGTCACCACTCGACACAGCCAACTAGTAAGGTTTGTCACGTAAACAGAACATGCCAATTCGTCACTAGAACAGCACACCGGTGTGTTGGAGAGCAAATCCACATGATTTACAATCTGAGTACGACGTTTTGCCAGTAATTACAACCAGCTTCATCAGGCGACAGCCAGATTTGTGGAGAAATCCTGTTTCGTTCCATAAATAGAGGGGTAGAGGTGATGACATCACTTGTGTGCTCTTCTTGCGTGAAGTGGGGGGAGGATTAATGAATGCATATAAATTACTATGGGTATCCATTGCCGTTTGGGTTATTTATATGGTAATCAACGTACATTATGCATGCGCATTATGCAAGCCCATTGTTCTTGAACTTCCTGTCGATTGTGTGCACTAAAATAGCCGTACCAACGGTAATCCCGATTGAAGTATGGTGACCCGTAGAGGCATGCATTTAAACAATGTATTATTTCATGATTCGCTTTTGAATCATCATTATAAATGTATGTATGTTGATAAATGTATGTTGAACTTATTTCGCACCATACCTAGCCAACCATGCTAATCGGCCTCCATTGAAGCTTCTTAACTCAATGGGCCTTACCCGAAATAAACTGACTGACTTCCTGATGTCAGAATCAAAATATGTGTTTATACTTGTATGAATACAATGAGCCTTAAAGCTCTGTGAACAGTTAGCCGCAGTCAAAACAAGAGTTGTACCGGATGTGGTAAAGAAATATGCTGCGGGTCGCTGACCCGGATGGACAAGGCTGAAATTAAGCCCTAACCACAACTGCTGACCATCCTGCTGGGTGACATTGGAGCAGACTGCCGAGCTCACAATCCAATTGATGTCGATTCCAATTTTCGGTTGGCAGACATCTCTGCAGTAGATAGTATGTATGCTAGACTTCTTTGGCACCGTACATAGCCACTTGTGCAAATCGGAGGGAGGGGTAAAGTGCGTTTCTGGCCACTTCTAGAAGGTGCTAGCTACGGCACACTGTCACGCGCCGCAGCTGGCTGTAACACCTTGCTAGGCTGGCATTTAACGCTGCTACAGTGCACATAAGCACAATTTGCCGTGCGTACGTCGCCGCGTCTCCTGTATACTCCACATTACAACATGCTCCAGCAAGTAAGATGTACCCCGATACTTGCGCCCGGTGTCAATAAAGTTACACAAATCTGCTCACATATACACACGAAGCAGATAATATAACGCACACCCCAACTTTTGGGGGGGGGGGGGCATCTTATATTCCAGAGAACACCAGCATATTAGTTAGCACGTATATATGTTATTCATCCAAAAAATATGCCATGGTTGAAACTATCTTGACAGGAGTGTTTATATCAAAGAAGGCATCACTGAGGGCTTCAACCTACTTGCTGTACAGCCTCTAACTCAGTTCCCCTTGCAACTGCATGTCACTCAAGAGATGGTTACATCTCTGCAGAAACTATCAACCCCACCGAGCTGAAATGTTTCATTACAGACGCACGCCACCTTGCCCGGTATGTTCAAGTAACTCGCTCTCTGATATGTTTTCAGACTGCACGTGCTATTCGGCATGATGCTTTTGCTCCGCGTGCTAGGAACTTCTTCATTTCCTGAAGAAGCTCCCGGCACGTGCATTGAAACGTCGATACATCATGTCGTGATACAACCTGAGCTGTACAGCACAGCTGCAAGAAACCATGCGGTCGTCGTGACCGATGAGTTTAGTTGCCACACAGAAGTGGCAGAGCAATCGTTGTGGTTGGTTAAGAAAGCGTCGAGGAGAAGCGGTTGTCCCTACCTGTTGAAACGAATGAGTTCCTGTCTCAGCACGGTGTTCATGGACTCCTGGTAGACCACAGGGTACTTGGCCATCACCACCTCCATGTCAAAATCCTTGGGAAGTTTGGAGAGGATGTCTGACGCCAGCTCCTCTATCACGTCCTGCGTTACAGTTCAGCACAGAGGAGTTCTTGCCAACATCTTTGACATGTGCAGTCATCTAAGTTACACGCCTTGTACAACTGACAACCATGTATATGTTTCCCCTGCACCTCCGATGAGCACGGTTGGCTATGTACGGTGAGAAAGAAGTTTGACGTACATACACACAGTATACATCTAGAGCAAGAGTTGTAAGAGTAAATGCCTGGCCAAGACAAATTCTTCCGAGATTATTTTAAGGTCGACGGTGAGCAAACAAGCGAGGTGATATTTCCAGCGAATCGCAGAAGCTCTATTCGTTGACGGGAAGACAGGCCATGTATCTAGCCTGGGTGTCAAAGGTGTTCATGGGACTTGTACATTACTACTATCAAGCAAACTGACCTCTTCACCCGGGATTTCAGTGCAACTAGTAATTTGCACCTTTCATGTGCTCCTTTTACACACTCTCAAAACTGAGTACTTATTGCGATATGAAGCGCAAACGCCACTGTTGCGATACTGACGTGAAGTAAAGATGTGCATTCATAAAACCTTAATGGCACAAAACCTGAAAAACTCCAGTCCAATCAAACGGAGAGACAATTGCTTACATCGGAGAGCCACACGGCACAACCGCAAAAAACACAGGCGGTAGCCTGAGTGCTATCACTAAGCTGGTCAACAACAGTGCGGTACGTGGTATGGCGCACGATGAATACACCCCCCACAGGCCTCACCTGTGAGGACTTGCCAGTGCCCCCGGACTGTCTGGGCAGCGTGAGCAGCACGCTATTGAAGAGCTGGTTCGTCTCTTGGTTGTCCTTGGTGATGTCGGCGTTCTCGTGCAGCCCGAACACCTCCGGGTGGGTGATGAGCGGAAGCCCGCGGATGTACCCGACGTAGGTCTGCGGGAAAGGGGCAAACGCCAGCTCAGCTCGATGGCGGTGAACGCGGTGACGTAGCCGAGCGCTTGACACGTTCGGTTGCTTGCAGTGGCCGCGGTTCGCGGTTTCGGGGGCCCAGCGGCTGCTCTGGTCATTACCGCCGCTCGCCGTCCGCTCCGCGGTGCACGTTCAAGGAGAGTTGGCCACGTGTGCTGGCGCCGTGGTCCAAATTTGCCGAGATTGAGAAATGACCTCCAACTTACTTGATCGGGTGGAAATGATGGGGCAACATGACTCCCGACATAACAACATCCATCTGTGAAACGTGGCAACTTCGTGATAGCCTTGCGCTACAAGAATGGTGTGAACTGTTACTATTAACTGTTTTAGAAACTCATCAGGAGCCAGACTTCAGTGCTACATGACAATGACCACTTCTCGCTCTCTCTCTCCATGCGCCGTGTCCTTTCCAAAACACATTGGCGATCATGACCTTACTTCCATTTAGCCCTGTCTGCAATATTACTCAAGAACTTTGCATTGGATACTCCTCCCATTTGCATCCAATTGTTTAAATTAGTTATGTACGCAATTCGCTCTCTTCCCCGGCTTATTGTGGTACCTATAATCATTACAGCGTCAAGCTGCTCATTATTGTGATTATCATTCTGCAGAGTGCTGCTGTTGATAGACTGTCCCACTCATGATCCCACAGTAGACAGCTCTAATGCCAATAGAGGGTTCACTCAGTCCATTATCTCATAGGAAATGAAAAATAAGTATCACTTTGTAAAAATTCCAACAGTGGTTGTCTTCATGGAGAGACTCAAGTTCTGCCATGACAATATGCAATTTTCACCACTGGTTCAGGACACTTACAGAATAGGGTGACCAAGGTCACCTAAATTGTTCAGATTAATGGGTTGCAGCGAGACAAACAGCAGTCCCCATCATCCTGGAAACGATGTTAAACATCCATTGAGGAAGGCAAGGGGAAAAACTTCTCCTCAAAATGGCACATGTCAAAAACGAATAAAAGAGAATCACACATCAGACCTGTCTACAGACGAAACACTTGATGATGAAAATGATGGTGGATCAGGACACCACCTGATATGAGCAAAACCTCAGTGCTCATCGGAGCATGTGGACTGTTTGTCCATTTCTTAATGCCATTAATAAAAAAAAGCAATACTCAAAACTAAATTTTAAATGTTGATACATTGCTGAGTTTATCTCCGCTGAACTTCCAGAAACTGCTTCGTCAAGGAGTCACGAACAGATAAAGACGTTATGATTTTAATAATAACCAATTCGGCATTATTAAGCAGCCATGGTCTCCTCCTGCTGAATGAAGGTCCCCCACTTATCACCTATATTAGCCATGGCATGGAATCGAATTCCGATCACCAGTTGCATAACAGCACTATGTGCGAACCACTCCACCAACTACTCCTCATGTGAATCATTATTATTATATTTAGTGAGTATCCTTTGTGATGCACCACAATGAATGGAATGCTTTTGAGAGCACATTCTCTGAGGAGATGTCACGATGACACCAGGTCATGTGCCGATGCTGTGGTTGGGTTATTACATCGCAGGGTTGAGAGGTGGTGTTGGTGGTTTGCGAAGGCTTTTATCCAGCAGTGGATTAACCAGGGCTGTTGATGATGATGAACACATGTTTAAACACTAAACATGGTGCGGTTCGTTAATAAGCATGCACGTTTGTAAATGTGTTTATTGCAGCTTCAAAATTTTAAATAATAACTTTAAATATGTCTGTTAAGCCAAAGTATTATTTTAATTGCATTGTTCTAAAGTTTGATAGGAAAATAACAATGTATTTATTGGACTCTTGGTTTAAGAAAGTAGGTGTGTTGAACTTCTTTTGCACAGAACGTATCCAACCGTGCTAATTGGAGGTGCAAGGGATGGACAACAAACTAAACACAAAAAGGAGTTCTAAAGATAATTGCTTGCAATTTAGATTTAAAAGTGCAGTGTTCCAGCGGCTTCCTCATTTTGTAAGGAAGAGCAATCCAGATGACCGCAGAGGTGCACGTCATGCAGTGGCTGTTTTTGCTCGTTGGTTATCCAAAAGCCGCTGCTGTGAGTAAAAGAAAGGCAACTTCAAAGAAATGAAGCTTGATCGATACCTGGTATTCACCGTGCAGTGGCACGAAGTAGGCCTCAATGGGAGAGAGAGGGTATTTGTCTTTCTGCAGCAAACTCTGGTTGTAGAAGTTTGCGAGCAGAGACAGGAGAAGCCGTCTGTCCTTGTCATCTGTTACTCGACCACCGTAGTTGCACTCCCCTGGGTAAAACAATGAAGGGAAATTCACCTGGCCTCCGATCACAGCTTGGACAACAAGTCTGGTTCACACCGTCACATGCGTTATTATGGGGTCGTTGTCAACATTTTCAAAAGCGTAACTGCCATGGATAAACGAAATTACTGAATTAAAATGCTGATCATTAGTTTATGATTTTATAAACATTTTACTGTCACAAAAAATATATAGTTTATATGTTAAAAAAAGCCTAGATTAGACCTCACCCATTGTCAATTACGGTTCGTGCTGGGTGTGTGACAATGCATACATTAATTTATTCACATCGATCATTACATTATATGTGTATTCATAATAATGTATATGTGATGCTCATTTGAAATACGTGAATGTAACATTTAAACGTATGCAGCGAATACAACTGAGCAAATGAGACGGGGCAAATGAGCCAGCAAAAACAAGAGAACTTAATAATAATATATTCTTGAATCAAATCGCAATCCTGAAGCATGACATTATTATATCACTGGGTGGGGGAGCTAATCATCATATCACAAGCTTGTTTTGTAAACTCAATTTGGAGATACTGTTGATACGTGGATTTAACGTTTAATAATCCGTTGGTTATAATGGACCTGTGTACGTGGGGGAGTGTGTGAATTGTAAATGTGGTTTTAGCGCACGGGAGAATAAGTAAACAGTCACTTTAACAGGAATATGTGAGGTCCACTTTCACACATGTCTTTGCTGTTCATTCACAACACCACGAACCATCAAAGAGAGCAGCACAGTCCATGAACATTCCAATACTGCAGATTTCACCATCTCCGGTGAGTTTATCTGTGACACTGTGTGGCATGAGTTGGTGTGTTTATGTATTTTAAAAACATTGGGAAGCTAAAAGCGGAGCATTCTCAGTATCAACATGAATTTAAATCTTTCTCCTTGTGGAAGCATCATCAATGAGTCTCAAAAACCATTGTCAGGCACGACCTGCTGGGGATGTTAGGCCAATTCACTGTCGCGTTTATGTGGAGGATACAACCAAAGTGCTTATGAGTACCACCCGTGGTGGCAAATGCTAACAATTATTTTCCAGAAGAATTTCATCTCTATATTACAAATTCGTATGATAGCAAGGTCACTACGGTCGCATTTTTTCTTTTATGAGAACATATTAAATGGGCACCATATTGTGTTTGATGGAGATAATCGCTTTGGAATGAAAATAAACCCATGTGATTTGACACATCCACGAAATATGAGAATACATGGGAATAGTTCTATTGTATACGCTAAACGTTCTGCTCACAGTAGATATTTTACCCATGGTGCACACTGCCCATGGTGCACACTGCCCACGGTGGATACTGATGGTTTGTGCCACATTCTGCCACATTGTGAACACAAGCAACTCATCATAAGCACACGTGATTGATGCACCACTCCACAATGAAACATCGTTTTCTTATTTTATCGCCAAACCAAACAGAAGAAATAGCAAATAAATTTCAATGAACATTTTATAGATATAAAAAAGCTAGGATGAAAATTAGACCATTAAATAGCGTTCTGAAGAATAAAAATCACAAAATGCAAAAAACTAAACTATAAAAGAACCTATTTTTATTTTACCAGATTTGGCCCACTGAGCGATATAGCTCTTTTTCAGAAGTGACCTGGTCACAATTGATAGCCCAATTAGGTGGCTTATCACGTGTAAATTTACAGCAGCCAAATACTCTAAACTCGTGTTGATTCTAAATGTGGAGGGAAAAACTGGAGGACCCGAAGAAAATATCCACGCCACCACAGAGATAAGAAAAACATTTCAAGAAGAAATGATGGCCACTGAAACACTGTCTCAATTGTGGATGATCCAGGGCCTGCATATGCACATTGTTGTGACAGCAACGGGAAGGTACACGTGACAGGGCATTTGAGCGAGGAGACGGAGCAATAAAAACAGCTCTGTGTGCAGGCGCTAACCGAATTGCAGGATCGTGAGAGCTGATGATGATGAATTGGGGAGGCATTCATCCAAGACGGTGGATTGCGCATGGCTCACAATGTTCCACATCGCTTGTACGAGACCGTTACCTGTGAGGTACGTGAGGGCTTCCAGGGGGACCTCTTCGTATTCGTTCAAAAACATCTGGATCTGTCTCATGCTGATCCGGAGGTCAGATTCATTGAACTCGTACGGGATATTCCACCCTGCAAATAGAGCCAGCACAACGCATGTATGTGTGCATGTATGTTGAACTTATTTTGCACTGTAAGTAGCTAACCGTGTTAATTGGAGGTACAGGGGGAAGGACAACAGACTAAACACAAACCATTTGCACCTCAGCCCTAGTAATAGAGGTACAGGTGCAGCCCTGCAATTACTTCCTCACGACACTGCTGATGGAAGGCCCTCCACTAGAGGGAGCTCAAGGGAAACTACCTCTGGAAGATATTTTGTCCAAACGTCTTGTAAGAAGTGGAAGTACCCACACTTTACCCCACCACACGCCACCTGCCGATAGACTCCCTGTTGAGCATCCATCTATACTCCTGGACCAACAGTGGCGGGAGGGATTAATTTGCCTGGTGGGAGATCGAATCGAGCCTGCAAGCCTCGACCCCGGGAGGCTTCTGGCTAATCGATAGATTAGGCTGAGTCACTTATCAATGGGGATTTGAACTCAGACCCCTCCGGTTGTGAATTGGACACATAAGACAAATGGATTAGATGACATAGACATCTTGACGGTTGTTATTCTCATCTCCGAGGTCCCTTTCATAACCCCATCGTAGAAATGGTTCCTGAGCTTCATGCCCCATTGCACAAGCAATTTCAAGTGTGCAAGGGAAAAATGTTTGACGAAACAAACAGATGGTAATTTTCATTCAACTAAACACAAATCCATTTCTGTTGAGAGCCATTTAAGAGGAAAACGAGTGCTTCCTTCAAGGTATATGGAGACAAACACACCACAGCTTCGCTACGCAGAGCCCCTTGATTGACGTGGATCATTATATTACAATATCAATACACTCGGCCTCTACAATCTGATTTCGCAAGGATGTTGCTACAATACGTGTAAAAACAAAAACACACGCGCGGGACACACTAAGCTAACTCCACAAACTCAACCTCAAAGGGCTGCTCACTGCCAATTATTTATACACTTGCATATTATTCTTGAATGTAAGCTGTATCAAACCATGTGTCTCTCAGAGCTCTCGAAGCCCGTGGTCTGATTAAATTACGGTGCAGATATATAGTTCAGTTTTGTAGAATATTCATGTTTACGTGATCAAAATTCTGTATCAAATAAAAAATGCATTTTGATCAGACAAAAAAATCCTCATTGTTGCATCTGAACAACTTTGTTTTTCAGTCGGACCATTCGTGATATATTTCGCTTCATACTTCAGTGTATTTGTGGTGGGGAGAATCGAAATTCCTAAAAAATACCCATGCATACGAGGAGAGAATGGACACATCTCAAACCTATTTGATTCAATAATAAATAAATAAAGGCGCGTTTCATACCCATAATAAAAATAACAATACATTGCATTTATATAGGGTCTAAGTGCCATTCATCTCAAGACACTTTACTAAAAATGAGAACCCCACATTCTTGTAGAAGGGGAGTGGGAAGTGGGGCCAGGCCAGGGAAACGACGGGGAATGAGAGGGTACGACATTTCATGACGGCGAAGGACCAAGCAAAGTTTGTTTATCAAACCGAGTCTCAGAGTGGGAATTCAATCAATAGGTAACCTGCTAGTGACCAGGCTGAGACCATCAGCTTCTTCCACCAACTCATTGCTGAGTTCCCTCCAACTACCCCCAAAAACGGGCACCCAACTTTCATTTAAACACGAGAAACCCACTGCATAGGTTTTGCACTTGTGCTGTATAGCTCTCCGATGTTGTAGTTTCGCCCCACGTGCTGGGAGCTTCTTCGAGGAACAGTTCCAGGAGCACTATTACTATGAACAATATTTATTTTACCAGACAAGGCTCAATGAGCTGCATAGCTCTTTTTCATAAGCGATCTGGCCACAATGATAGCTCAACGAAGTGGCTCATCAAGTGGACTTTCATTGTAGCCAAATACTCTACAAACGTACGCCGATACTAAATGTGGAGGGAAAAACCAGAGGACCCGGAGAAAAAACTCCACGCAGGTCCTGAAGAAGCTCTTCATGCACGGAGCGAAACGTCAACACGTCATCCAACGGAGAACGACGCGCAGTTAACAGGCCGAAACCACATCGGAGAGTGACGGATGAAACCCGTCATTTTGGGGCAGCCGATCGCAACCAGTTGCCCAGCACACGAGAAGGAGCCCTCACCGAGCGGGCCGAAGTTGCGGCGCTCCTGCACCAGCGCGTGGAAGAAGCACAGCCCGAAGAGGAGTTTGTTCCAGGCGTGCGGCTTGGAGCAGGCGGCGAAGAAGGTGGCGTCCGACACGGGGTCGTTGAGGTACGAGCGCAGGAGGTTGGCGCGCAGACCCTTGGGCGGTTCGTTGGTCATCTTGACGCCGTTCTGCAGGATACTCACAGGGAACTTGTCCGACGGGTAGCTGGTGAGCCACAGGCTGTGTGTCGAATGGGCAGAGGGGGGGCAGCAACAGGCCCCGGGGAATGAAATCCAGGAATTTCAATAAAGTGGCGAGAATAAATGAGAGGTGGAGTGACTCGCGCCCACATCGAAGAGCATCAGCAGATGAAAGGGTGACATGACATCAATTTCTGTGATGTCACTTCCTCCTGGAATGGGTGCATGGTGGCAAAGGTGACAGAAGATGTTCTTAGTGATGCTGAAATATTTTTTTAACGAATCACGTAGTTTTTTGTTACATAATTTTATTTATTTATTTTACAATAGTAATGTACAGGGGTTGGCCACTTGCAGCTCCAGAGCCGCATGCGGCTCTTTAAGGACTGCTTCGTGATGTTATTTATGAAGGTTCACCACCGTCTTGTATTCGCATGCATTGCGGCTCTTTAAATATTGAGTTATTTTGACCGGATTGGAAAATAATTGCCCTTGTCATTTTGGTTGCCGACCCCTTGGTGGAATGACATTGGCCGAGGGCACAGGTTGACCAATCGCGTTGGTCTCCCACGTGCTCTGTGGTAGTGGTGACCTTGCTCTCTCTTGCCGAGTCCAGCTTAGAGAGGCTTTTCTATGCAGTCTGTTTGAATGAAGAGCGTTTTGATGATAACTGTATGTACTGCATTGTGATTTGGCCTGGAACCAATTTTCCCCTCCTAATGTGATATATTGTCATGATTCCGGGTTGTCATTTTAGTGTTTGTTGCTGTCTGCTTTGTTGAATTCAATGACTTTTCATAGCAGAAGTGACATCAACCCACAAGATGTACATTTAGTCAATAATCAATTCTTATAAGCACGACTTGATGCGTAGTGTGTAAGCAGAAGAATACATTTTTACCGAACCAATATTTTGACACACCTACTTAATTCTAACTTACACAAATATGCTGGATTATAAAAAAAAGATAGACACACAATAACTGGAAAAACAGCATGAAACACTTGCTCAAGCTTTTCATCATTGTACACCACGCTGAACGATGTGCCCTCCGTGAGCTGCTCACGAAACAAATACATTATACGGTGGCACTCATTACACACAAAGTGCTTTCCACAAATGAACTACAGTATCTTGCTGATCCCGTCAAGGATAATCAACAAACACACGAACTCTGATCATCCTAGCAGCGACTTTTAGCGAGCCACCGAACAAAGACGGTCACCGCACCGCGCGCTTTCAGATGCGCTCCTGCGGCTATCTGGAACGCTTTTCATTCCGATAGTAGGAAGCCACTGAAGCTATGCACTTTTAAATCTCGAATGAAAACTCACTTCTTTATAACTTCTTTTCGTGTTTAGTTTGTTGTCCTTCCTCCACACCTCCCAATAGCACAGTTGGCTACGTACGTTGCAAAATAAGTTCAATGTAGACACATACAATACGCCTCTCTTACCGGAAATCAGGGTGTGTCGATTCGGGTGTGATGACCTCTTCGCACATCTTCTCCAGCTTGGGCATCCAGCTGGTGGCCAGGTGACAGTTCTGCAGCACCACCCAGGTGCCGGCCTTTATGGCACTCTCCATCATCTGGGCCGCGATCGGGCCTTGACCTTGGCCCAGCGAGATGCACTGGGTCTTACTGCCTCCCATGCCCATATCCTCGGCAAACTTGAGCAAACCTAGCCATCAAATCGTTCAATTGGTCATTCATTCAAATTAGTCCTTCAATTACTCATTCGACAATTATCCATCAATCTATTGTCACTATAAATCTACGTAGAGTGAAGCAAAATGTGTGATTGCCTGATTGAGCAGGACTTTTCTGTTCTAAGTATCGATCCTAATCCTGTGTATGGCAACGTGTTTGGAAGCTGAATGCAGCTGGCCGCGACGAGACGGCATCAGAATAGAGTCCATGCAGTCTTGGTATTGCTGCGTTGAAGGAGCGCAGGCTGCAGTGGTTTAATACATGGTTAATAGTTTGGCTTGTATGGCCTTTTACCTGGATAATTGGCCGAGATGGAATGTCATTTTCAAGGGTTTCCAGGGCATCAAGTGACACGTACATGGAAAACATGGAATGAGACCCATATAGAAACAGCACTGGACACGTCTCACGAGAAATTAAGCCATTTCAGATCTCACAAAAATAGAAAATGAGTCACAGCTAATGTAGTGCTGTAATGGGAACATTGCAAATTGTAGCTATGCAGCCTTAGAAACACATTTGTCAATTTCCTGGAAAAGGCAAAATTAACTTTACAACTGATCAAGACCTGACCCTCTTTTGAGAATTGGCATCCGCTATTTGCTGGACATGGCCAAGCCTAACCTGAATGTGCCACTAAAGAGTGCCGGTTGTGGTCGTTGCTTTCATTAGCTTATTATGATGGATCATTTTCCTATCACGTGTAGTGACAGAAGAAGCATTATCTCCTCATCATAGACAATGCAGAGATGTGTTCTTTTGCAACCATGCGGTAGCGTATGGAAGAGAATGACACGTGCAACCATAAGTGTACCTGAGAATGTGACGGTGGTCTGAGCACAAATGACTTACATTGGTAAATTATTCTGCTCTTCGTCAAACAAGTAAAAATGTTTTCTTGCTCAAATGAGCACTGAGGCGGTGCTCATCTCCTGATAACAGCCCTTAGGCAGTGGTGAAAATGTTCATGTTCTTATGGCAGGGGCGAGTCCATCCATAGGACAACCACTGTTATATTTCTCCACAAAGTGGTATATATTTGATCGACCCTGGAAGCAGGATGGGTGAGTCAAGAATCTAAATCACTAACTTTGCAGGCTTAATTTGACTAGAATAATGGGGCAGATGCTATGTTACGGAAATGTCTCTTGATTTGATGGATGCGAATTATGGGTCTGTGTAATACACCACAACGGGAACAAACCGTTCTGAGTTGTCCTCGCCGCTAAAGGTCACACCTTTTTTTCACTGTTCTAACGTTGACAGAAGTGAAAATCTCATTTGGTGTGAATAATAAAGTGGTTTAAATTACTGCACGCTTGGGAACGCATACATTTTCAGAAAATGGTGATTTAGCAACCCGTTGTAACCCCCTGCATTTCTTGCAGATCTATACACCGCATATGGTTTCAGGTATTTGTCCCTTTGAAGGGATGCTATGTTAAAACTAACCGCTTTAACAAAAAAAACCTACATTATTGATCTAACAGTAATGGCCAAAAGAGTCAATACCTTTTTAAAATTGCTGTATGTTCCTGTTGCGAAAGTTTATCGTATTAAAAAATATATATATAAAATAAGATATCTCTTGCAAAAGGGAAGGCGCGTCTCAACAGTGGGCTACCAAGATCATCGAATTAATTTATGAACTCTCTCTTCCCTTGAGGCCGCATTCACCGACATCGATTTTGCGCCGCGTTGTAAAGGGGGAAGATAAAACGTGCTCACCCGCCATGGGGTCGGCTCCGGGCGAGAGCACGAATATCAGCGGGGCGCAGCAGCCCGAGTCGCTGAAGCTGCCCGCGAGGTCGAAGGTGGGCGGCTCGACGAATGTACGGCCCATGCTCCTGACGATGAAGTCCTGGGCCGCGGGGACGATCTTGTCGGGACGGAAGCAGCGCAGCACGGCCATGCGGTCGAGCCCCGCCAGGAGGCCCCAGCCCTCGGGCAGCTCCTCCTCGTGCGGGCTCGCCGAGTCATACAGCCTCTTCCAGCGGCTCGCGTTGGCCTTCACGTCATCCATCAGGCCGCGCAGGTTCGCGAGCGACGAGGCGCGCACCACCTCCGACCACGACTTGTCCGAGAGCCACTCGGGCGCGGGGTTCGGGTGCGGGTTCTCCAGCGCGACGCCGCCCGTCAACAGGAACCGCCACGTGTCTTCGTCCACCTCGCCGCGGCCCTTGAGGAGGCCGATGGTGAGCAGCAGCGAGAAGAGCAGCTTGTCCTTCTCGAAGAGCGAGCGGCACACGTTGTTGTAGATGCTCGCGGTGAAGTGCTCCACGATGTTCGCGATGCGCTCCTGCAGGTCCTCCGACTGCTTGCTGTGCGAGATCGAGGTCACGTAGAGGTTGATGTACCAGGTGAGGGAGTACTGGTACATCGGCTCGATGTTGGCCATGTCCGAGATGCAAAAGAAGATTATAGAAGAGTGCTCGGCGACTGGCCTGTAGCCCATCCGCGTGTCGTCGATTTCCTTCTCGGTGGCCGTGGCGATGGTCTGCTTCTCCGAAATCTCCTCTGACAGCAGCTTGGAGGACGACAGGATTTCGATGGCCGTCTCATCCTCCAAAATATTTCCCCGCGAGCTCGACAAAACCTCCAGGATCTTGTCCTCGATCTCCTTTAGCTGCTTTTTGTTGGCGGCGCCCTCCAGAATCAGCTGGTTCTTCTTCTCCTCCAACTCCGGCTTCTCCTTGGCCGCCACAATCCCGAGCAGCTGATCTTCCAGCCCCATGGGCGTGATGACGAAGTTGAGGAGGCACACCTTGACGGCCACCTCGGGCAGGTAGTGCGGGTTGCGCAGGCACGTTGTGATGTAGAATCGGAAGTCGCGCGAGTACTCGACGACGCTCTCGCCGAGCCTGATGTACTCGACGCCCTGCTGCTTGAACGTCTGCTTGAGCAGGATGGGCTCCAGGACGGGGTCCAGCTCCTCGCCCACGTTCTCCAGGAGCACGGGCGTGCCGAACTGCACCGCGTTCTCCAGGACGCGCGCGTACGCGGCATCCGACGGCTTGATGACCGACAAGTTGTTGCCCCTCTCCATGTTCCTGATCCACTTGTTGGCCTGTCCCTGCGGGTCGATGGCCAGCGGCCACCGCCGCGAGTTGGTCACGATGATGCCGTTGTCGATGGAGAACGAGTCGACGGGCAGCCCCGCGATCTGCCACGCGCGCACCGTCGTCGGGTCGCCCAGCGTGCCGCTCAGCGAGAACTCCTCCGAGCAGGGCACCTGCCGGCGGGCGCACAGCGCCTGCCACTCCCGCCGGCACTCGAGGCGGAAGTCGACAGCGAAGGCGCCGAGGTATGCGACGGTGCCGGCCGAGAGGAGCACGTCGCCTGTGAGGCTCGTGTAGCGCTCGCCTAGGAGGCGCGCCGCCTCCGTCCAGCGATCCTTCTCGCCACCCAGGCCGCCGATGAGCTTCTCGGCGCGCTCCAGCTTGCACGAGCACAGCTTGATGTTGGCCTCCAGCTCGCCCTTCTTGTGGTTCATGGCGTCGAACGTGTCGTTGAGGGCCTGCAGCTTGTCCTGCACCGCCTTGAGCTCGGCACGCTTGCCGTTCAGCTTGGTCATCTGCACGCTCAGCTCCGACTCGGCCTCGCGCAACCGCTGCTTCTTGGGCGCCACCACCTGCGCGCGTCGGTGAGAAAGTCGCCGTCATCGTCACTCTATCCGCTGCTGGTGCCGGCTTGGCATTTGTCCCATTTAGTGTGTTTTGAGTCAGGCAATCGTTTGATATTGTGCATAAGAAGTGTGTTTTGACACTGCAACATGACGCTGACGTTCCTTGTGAATATTAAAAAATATCTCCTGCATGGTATCCATGCCACAGTCTGTTCCCCACCCCACTGGTTGAAAAACGCTGCTCTAGACTGTGATAGGGCTCAGGCTCTGGGAGGATGATGGGTTGATTTGACCCAGAATTAGACCCTCCTGACTAAGAGTCAAACGCTTAACCGCAGCACCGCCCAGCCAGCTTCTTCAACGTGCACATCATCATTATTGTCATGCAAAGTCTCGGTTGTCTCACCTTCGCCACACGGTCGTATACCTCCATCGCCCGCACCCACTTGCAGAGTCCCTCGCAGGCAGAGGACACGTTCTTGATGATGGACGGCTGGAAGTCCGGGTGGTCCACAAACTTCTCGCGGATGCGTTTCATGGCGGCCGCCGGGATGTTGTCCTTGTCGAAGGCCTTGAGGTTTTCCAGGAACTTCATGTCGCCCAGAAGCTTCTTCGACGGCCCCCAGAAGTCCTCGAGCATCTTGCCTAGTGGGACAGAGAGCGACGCGGGCGAATGAGCCGAGCATGCGTGGGTTTGGCGCCTGACCGATTTGTGAACCTCCCAAATGCACTGTGCCGCAAGGTGGCCAGGATAGGGCGAATCGGTTTATGACCCCGAGTCTTGTGCAGCCATTTTAGCGTCAACCTCTACAAAAAAACTCTTGTAGCACCTCTAGTGGCTGCAGGGATCACGTGAACAGATTGCATACAACACCAAATACCAATGAAAATTATTCAATCTTATACACATGCACACACAGAATTCAATGCATATATCACAAGTACAAACAATAATTTAAGTCTATGAATAGATGCATCATAATATACCTACTGTTCAAGCTACAAAGTGGCTTTTTATTCCCCAAAAGACAAAGATCCCCTGTATAGCCTTAACAGACTGTTGGGGCAAGTGCTGTTAACGAGCACCTATGAAGGCTGATACGGCACACAAAGGGGATGGGAGGCCCACACCACTCCCTGGCCGCCTTTGTCTCCCAAGTGGTGATGTTCAAACACTGCACCATTTGAGGTTGAGTCGACTTAGGGGAGGGCGAGGACCGGTTCAGATAAGCATCACTGGTGTTGGCCATGAGCGAGAATCGTACTCGGGTCTCCAGGTTCGTAGCGCAGCGCGATGACTGCTACACTACCACCCCATTCACAACTGCACATCAGAGCCAAGCCAGCACAGGGCCAGCACAGTAGTGGTGGTTTGCTTTGGTATTATACAGAGCTGAGCTGTGCTGGTCTCCAAAACATCAGAATTTAGGGTCAAGCCGTGCTGGGAGCGGGGCTAACGACGCAACGTGATGGCATCATGTACTTGCATCTTGACGTCGCTCGTGAACGTCAAGCGGCACAGCTTGGGCTTTTTGTGCAGTGGAAAAGCAACCCGCGCCTCCTGACCTGTGCTGCACTGGCTCGGAACAGCCCTAGCGCAGCTTAGATGTGCAAGTGGAATTTTTTTTTACCTCCCCTCCTTTATATGGTCCAGTTGCATCGGGACTATCCTCAGTGAATTGTGACACCCGGTTATGCAAGCCGCGCGATGAGGTATTTTTTAGTAAAAACAAATTAAAAAAAGCGAAAAAAGATGTCCTACACGACCAAACCACGGCCTCCCGACGGCACCGAGGCTACGGTCGGCCCTCACCGGAGCCGCTGGGGTCAGGCTTGCGCTCCGCCTTGATGTTCTTCATGACACAGATGCTCTCCATGACGAGCTTGACGGGGCCCGGCGGGTTCTGCATGGCCTTCACGACGGTGATGTCGGCCGGCTTGAGCGTGTTCAGGGCGGCCAGGGCGGACTCCAGTGCCGGCATGGCCTCCGCCAGGTCGCTCTCGCACTCGTCCTGCAAAGGTGACCCCCCACGCCACGCTGGGAACTCGCGGAAAACTTTTCGTGGTGCGTTTTATTCGGCAGTCAAGCGTTGTGTGCCCCGCAGTGGCGAACCACAAATTTAAGATCTCACCATAGTGGGGAGATTAGCAAGATACAATTCATGCCCAAATAGGTCAACGGGAAACTTTGCACCTCCTTAGTTGACCTTCCTCCTTGCTTGAGATGTCTTTAAAACACTGCCTCTTTGTGATCATTCATAAATCCTTCGATTGAGATGTCAGGATAGATACGAGCGAGCCATTATCACGTCAAGTCTCATTCAGAACAATCACAACGCCTGTTGACTTATGACAGAGTCGCTCGCAACTCATCGCCTCGGGAGGGACAATGATCGACCGATCGAACATACAACCCGAACGCAAGTCGAGCACAATTTGTACGACCTCTGTTATGCATATTCTCAGATTCACAAAATCTATTGTAATTTATATGACTAGATTTTAACCCCCCTATGGTCTTTGCACCTGATAGACTCACAGTGTTGACATCACCATCACTATATTTAAGACCCAATGATGCTGGTTGTAATCACGAGCGGAACGTGGTACTCAAATTTCCAATGCTGTGGGTTTACTCTCCAACACACCGATGGGCTGAAGCACTAATTGGCATGTTTTGTTTACATGACACACCTTACTAATTTGCTGTGTCGGGTGGTGGTGGGTTAACGATACATTTATATTTACGCAATCTAACCTATAAATCTTTTATTATGGATCTCTTTACCAATAGTGCTGTTTGTTGCTGGCCACTGGGCGTATTTAGCTTTTGACACCTGTGCTCAGCGACCGCTATGAAAATAAAATACTGCCGCAGAACCTCTCGGCCGGATGCTGGGGCGTACTTAATTTAACAGCTGATTGAATATTTCATGAAATATTTCATATGAAGCCCTGTGGTCCCACCCGTGCCTCACCTTGATGGCCTTCGCCGCGGCCGCCGCCTCATTTGCCACGGCCTCGTCGGCCGCCACCAGCTCCTTCTTGGCGTCCACCTCCACCGTGTCCTGCTCAATCTTCACCATCATCTTCTCGGTCTCAGCCGAGGTCTTGATGAGCTCTGGCTGCAGATCAGTCAGCTCCTTCTGCATCACCGACACCTGTGCGCGAGCACCGATAGATTCGTCAGCGTCAACAGCTGTGATCGATCCACTGCTGGATGAAGGACTTCTGCAAGCTGCTGCCAACTGTCATGATCCTGCGATGTATTGAAAGCACCCGGGATGATGTCCGCACGGACATGGAGCGATGAAATCTGTTTATTTGCAGGGATGAGATGGATTGTGCCATTGCAGGGCCATGAAAAATGGCAATGGAATGGAGATGCCTTCATCTAGCAGTGGATAATGCACTCAGCGCTTGCACATACAATTAATTAATCACTCCATCTCCTTGACCGATCTGCTCTCGGACACGTTCCACTCCTTGGTTGCCACTCTGTTATTTTGACAATCGGCCAGCATCCCTCTAGCAATGTATCTTGCTCAAGCCACATTAACAGCTATGAGGAGGTTAATAACAAACTCAACTAAACTATTTTTTGTCATTTTACCAGGTAAGGCCCACTGGGTCATTAGCTTCTTTTTCCATAAGTGACATGGCCGCCAACGATAGCTCAACGAAGTGGCTCATCATCGCCGTCGCGTGGACATTAGTAATTTACAGCGGGAGTCGGACCTGCGATGCGGCGAACTGCAGCTTGTCGAGGCCCACAACGTAGCGGTTGCGCATGAGGGACACCTCCTGCCGCTTGGAGTTGAGCAGCGCCTTGAAGGTGAGGATGAGCTCCAGGTAGGACGTGGGCGTAACGTAGTTGTGCCGCCGCATCACTGAGAAGTACCTCTCCGACAGCTGCGACACGCTCTCGTGGAAGTACTTGCACATCCACACGACCCTGGCGCACGGGAGAGGGCGGCAGGGTCAGCGAGGGCTGCCGTGGCGGGGGACGAGATCGGAGATTCTTCCCAGCGCACCGTCCGTCGATCGTCATCCACAACAGGTGGTTGTGGATGACAGTAAATTAAATTAATGCAACACAGCCAGTCAGAGTTAATCCTCATGATCCCATGGGAAATATAGGCTGTGAATAAAGGTTGAACATTTACGGATTCATATCTTGAAAGGATGTATGTTGAACTTCTTTCGCATCGTATGCAGCCAACCGTGCTCATGGTAGTATCTAGGCATAATTACTTCTGATTTTTGTTCGATCCAGACTTCATGGAATACATAGATTAACCTCCCGATAGCATGCTCCATGAAATTATAATATTTGCCATGAAAACAGTGGAAAAAAGTATGTACAGCCCGAATCTATATACATTTCAGCATTGTTCAATGCATTCTTTCATAGACAATAATCCGTTTAGTTTTCTGGCGTGCAAAAACGAAAACCCTGACGTCAATGACAATTGGATTTCCAGATGATGGACACTAGATTAAGGTCACAGAGAAGATGCCATCAAAATAATTTATCACTGCAATTTTCACGATATAAGTGCTTTTTTGACACAATGCATCGAATTCAAAAAGAGGACATGGCCATTTTCCCAATGTTATTGTCAACCAATAACTCGTGTTTGACCCACACACGAGGGCAGGAGTACAGATCGAGCAGTGATGCTGCATTCTGCACAATAACTCTACAATTGCCGAAAAAAGAGTTTGATTCCGGCCACAGTATTGCTGATCGTGTCTGTCTCGTTTGACAAGTCTACAGTTTCCCATATACAAACCAGCATTAGCCAGTGCTAAGCTCCTACAGTGGTCCTTAGCCATTGGTACAACGTCCACGTTATTATGATGGTGACTAGTAGCTAACTTCCTACAAAAGTATTAGTTTTGCAGACCCTGGAGGTATGAGCTCGATGAGCACGGTTGGTTGCGTACAGTGCGAAATAAGTTCAACATACCATACCTGTCAACCCCTGATCAGTGCCTACCTTATTACAGATTAATTCAGGCTTTATTGGTCACCCCGTGCCCTTATAAATCTCAACGTTCATCCTACAAAGTCCCATCACAAGGGAGAAACACAAACAAATAGACAAAACTAAAATGTGCCCATATTGAAACGGCTGCAGACCTTATGGAACTGAAAACTCTATTTCCCTGTACAAGAATACGGGTAAATCGTATGGGTTGACAGGTATGACATACATACAAGCATTGTGACCTTCCGATTGAGAGTCAATACTGTGCCCCAGGCTTCTACCTGCAGTGAATTGCAATGCGGCACCACCTCGACTTGGTGTATAAGCTGGAGAGGCTTCAAAGTCTGAGCAGCCATACTGGATAGAGGCACCCATACCAGTCAGGTACGCAGCGAGAGGCGAGACAAAATGTGCTCCACCAACCTGCACCGACCAGCGTGGTGAAGTACGGTCAACCAACTCTACATCCCCTATGGTTAACGCGACCTGCCCCACCCAGGTATACATATGTAGTGATGTTAAATGGATCACTACGGCGCGAAGCGCTGAGTGCCGTAGAAATGGGCAGAGGCTAATACACCGTGCAGTACCATACAATGGGCCACTAGGGGCATGGTACTGGGTGCTTGTAGAAGATAGTCAGATGAGTTCTACCGACAGAGTAGGGGATAACAGCCTCCGCGAGCGCCGCAGGTAATCGCCACGGAATCGGCCACTGGGGGAGTGTGGTGGGAGCGGCTGGCGGTAGGGGGCATGTAAAGACGAGTCACCCCGGCACCAGGTTAAGCACGTGATGGGCCGGGGTGAGGAATGTGGGCCAAAGGTGAACGAGGGGACACGGGAAGAGTAGCTGAGAATGTCTGGAGAGTTCCCGAAGGGGGCATGGTTAAGGGCGGAGCCAGAGAGGGAACAGGTGCAGTTAGGTCTGGAACCGTCGGGAATATTCCAGAAGTAGGCGTGGCTGAGGGTGGAGCCAGGCCACGCCGAGAGAGATAAAATGGAAGCCCCAATCTGTGATCGAGGCTGTCCGCAGGTGAAGTAGAACCCAAGTGCTACGTCTTCGTCTTAGTCCCCGTCTTCCTTATCGTGGGTCAGGCAGCACATTGGCTGCTCTGACCCGATTAAAGTTATCCCGTATGCGAGAGAAAAAGGTGTATTATGGTCCTATGCGTAACAAGCGTGAGAATAGGTGTATTTAGTCCCTGTGTAATGGTGTTGCATAAAGTGTAGAATAGACGTTGTTGCCTCCTAAATAGTGTATCTGAATGACTAACTACACATATATAACAGCAACAACCGCAATTCGCCACTAAGTGGCAGTGATGTGTCACCACGGCGCTGGCGCCAGGCTAAGTGCACTTTGAGGCAATGTCAAGGGTCCATTGACTCGCGAACAGGAGGTCATGGCACGGACCCAGGTGTTATGGGTTACCTGACTGGGAAGACTGGCAGACACATATGTAAGGGTTGTTATAAAGCACCCTGAGCAAAACATCATAAAACAGCAGAGCTTTTACATGGACAGGGGGTGGGAACATGTGAGAGGGAGGAGGGGAGGCAAGCACGGATCAGTTGAGAGCAGGGGCAAGGGGGAGAGAGAGGAGGGGGAAGCAGGACAAGATGGCGGCCGAGACTGGGAGCTGGACATGTCAACAAAGAGAGCCCTTTCCCCGTGTGCTGAGCCTCTGTGTTCCTTTTTACACATATATACACAATATATACACAATATACACACAAGATGAACACGGCGTATGAATGAATGATGCAGGGACTTCACTCTTTGCGCACGCCGTCCTCCAACTCCACGTCCCGCAGGAACTTGTGGGCCACCATCTCCAGGGCGTCCGCGGGCCACGCCTGGAACCAGTCGATGGTGCAGCAGTTGATGAGCGACGGGAACATGCGCAGCCGGTTCCGGAAGGCGTCGCCGATCGGGCTCATCGCTGTGGGGGGGAGCAGTGACGAGAGCGTGACCCGAGCGCGCGCGTTGCCCCGGTTCGACATCTCGGCTCGTAGGGTTATGCAGCTGTCGCCGCGTCGTACGCAATGAGGCAGCGCTGCTTCTCTCGTTTGGGAAAAAGGGCCACTGAGATAGCCCCACTTCTTGGAAATGTTTGGCGTGGCATCAGCCAGGGTAGGCTGGAGGTAGTGGTTGGCCCGGTGGTGGGTGCGCTGCGCTCGACACCCGGGGAGCCAAATTGAAAACCCCGCCAAATTCTAGGCTTCCCATTCGCCAACATGCACTGCCTAGTGGGGTGATGTATAGGTCACACAAATCAGTCGTATGTCAAGGGGAGGCCTTTGTCCAGCAGTGCACTGACGCAGGACTGTTAACTATAAGTAATCGCTTATTTTTACATGTTGGGCAGTAACACAACATTCAATCAAGACACAATAAATTGCGTTGCGTTTTGCTACAGCCGCACAATTTAAAGGCACAATGTGCCGAGATTACATTGTAAATTAGTTCTCAAATTTTGGAGATCCTAATCCCGTGCAGTGTAGCATTGCACATTGAAATTGGTGAGAATTAATTTGGTAACGGGATGGAAAGCTGCCTCTGGAAGCAATGCTTGTCAGTGAAAAAAAAATTTAGTCAATGAATAGATTTCTTTTTTCACATACATTTTTATTAAAGTGGGGAGCATTATGTCATGGCTAGTCCGACGACTCTAGTTCGATTCACACTCACGACATTGGTGACGAATATCTGACCTGGTTCTGGGCCTCCCCTGGGGTCGACTCAACCTTAAATGAGTACCAGTTGTGGTGTGTAAACATCAGCACTGGGGAAACAATGCTGGCCGGGTGTGGTGCTGGCCACCCTCCTCCTTGTTTACCATGTTTGTCCTTCCTAGGTGCTCGCTCACAACACTTGCCCCAACAGCCTGTTGAGGCTAAAGGGGGGATCTTTTTCTTTGTTGCAGTCAAGGGGCTTTCTAGATGGGAATCAGAGGGTAGTGACTTGACCTTGCGGAAGCACGTTCGACGCCTAATGCAGAGGTTCACGGTTAGAATCCATCGGCCCACTGGGCTATGTAGCTATTTTTTTAGAAATGACCAGGCCACAAATTATAGCTTGACAAAGTGGCATACGATGTGGAAATTGATTGCAGCCAAATACTCAAAACGCGCGTTTCAAAATGGGGAGAGAAAAAATCTACATGACCACGTGGAGAGAGAACATGCAAACTCAGTAGGTGTCAGGGTCGGGATGGAGCCCACGACCTCCTGTATACCGGGCGAGGTCGTTAACATCTCGCTACCGTGGTGCCTCGAAAGCCAGACCATCTGGCTTTGGAAAGAGCGAGGTGGGCCGCTTACCCAGCACGATGTGCAGGTTGGCGCGCACGCGCTCGACGAAGTAATTGTACATGGCGAGCGGCGTCGCATCCACCTTGCGTCCCTCGAGCCGCGCCACTGCCTGCATGCGCTCCACGATCTCGGCGCGCTCGTCCGCCGCGAGCATGTTGGGCACGTCGCCCGCGTTGAGCAGCATGTTCACGTCCTCCACGAAGCCCTCGTCCTTGATCTGCGTGTCGCTGCGGAACGCGAGCGAGCGACGGACAGTCTGTGTGAGTGTGTGTCGGTGTGTGTGTGTCGATTTGTGTGTGTGTTGATCTCTTTGTGTGTGTTGATCTCTTTGTGTGTGTTGGTCTATGTGTGTGTGTGTCGGTCTTTGTGTGTGTGTGTGTCAGTATGTCTATCTGTGTCGGTTTGTGTGTCGGTTTCAGCGCTTACTTGAATTACTTCTATCTCGCAAAGTCAAGCAAGGGCTCGTGCTGACTAGAATAAACTGGGCAGTATGGTATAGATGTATAACGTTTGACCCCTGGCCGAGGTAAAACATATATACACTCAGCTGCTCCTGCCCAATCACTATCCTAACCACCCCTCTCATTCAGCGCCGCAGCGCCAAGATGTAACCGCAGCCCCACCGCCACCCCACCACCCCCGTTCCTTGCCACCACATAACCCCACCGCCCCACCACCACCACGGACATCAACACCAGATAACACTTCCATGCCACCATCATGGCTCCCTGCCACCACTTAACTGCACTGCCACACCACCACCAACATCAGGACATGTATTTATACTGGATGAATCCGATGAGCTATGAAGCTCTTTTTGACAGATGCCCAGTCTGGGCGGATAAGAACGTTACAACAAACACTACACAACAACACGATAGGAGTGCAAAGTACAAAATAGGTAAACAAATCACCCAAACACAAACAAATACAACACCAAACCATCCCCATCCTACCAGGCAAAGCCCACTGAGGTGTGAACTTATTTTTCAAAAGAGACCTGGCCACAAATGATAGCTCAACAAAGTGGCTTATCATTTGGACATTTTTAGCAGTTAATTAATCTAAATACGCATGTTTCCAAATGTGGACGGAAAAACCGGAGGACCTGGAGAAGAAAATCCACGTGACCCCGGGGAGGACATCCAAACTCCAAATATACATAGCCCTGCCACCCCACCACCCCACCACTCCTCCACCACCACCACACAACCCCGCCACCTCCGGCCCCCCCTTGACTCCATGCCGTCGCTGCACCTGAAGAGGAAGACGGTGGCCTTGCCGTCGACGCCCGCCTTGCGCGTGACGCGCTTCAGGTCCTCCCTCCATTCGGCGGCGCCGTACCCGCGCGTTAACTCGATCTGGAAGAGATCCTGGCCGGCCATGAAGGCGGCGAGGCGCGCCACGCTCCGTCGCCCGCTGCCCCCGATGCCAACGAGCAGTGCGTGGCCGCCGTCCTGGGCGAGCACGCGCGACACGCGCGACACGTGCTCGATGGCGAACTTGAACAGGACGAGCGGCATGGGCGCCTTGCTCACGTTGTTGTACTCCTGCGGCGGGGCGGGGGAGAGTGGGCGCCAGACGGGCTGTGAGTATGTGTGATGGACAAACCCAGCAGTGTGCGTTGCTGCTGTTGTTGAGCATGTCTGTTGATCGGGTGTTCCGTCGCTGTTTGCGAAACTTGCTGTCCGCGAGTCTGGCTATCCGCAAATAGAATCTGGGAATCTTGATTTGAAGCTTTTGTGACTGCTGGAAACCATACTCTTTGGTTCTTTCGGTAAAGTCACGTAGGTAGAAAAAAGAATAATAATAATAGAATACGACGTTTCGATCGCAACACAAGCGGTCGTCCTCAGGCGGGAAAAAAATAATCCAGCAGTGGAACTGCTGAGTATAGAATCTGGGACTCTACACGAAGACTATATCGAGAGAGACAGAAAGAAAGTGATGAGATAAAGTCATGAGAGATAAAGCGATGAGATGAAGGTGAGTTCATTCATAAACAATTATTGAATGTGTTAATATTGATTTATTTTATGTTTATTAGAACCCATTTATATTTTTGCATTATTATGGTCATTTTCATATATTTATAACTTTGTATTTATTTAAGGAAATTCATTAAAAAGATATGTTTCCATAGGCCAATATCATTATCCACGAAATTTCATGAGCATCTCCGGTACGTACCTCTCGCGAATAGCGAGGGAATACTGCATAGCCTATACAACACACATCTCCATTCTGTGTCTCTATGAAAGCAAAAATGTTTTGGTCGTAAGCCAATTGTCGATTCCAGACCAATATTATCCAGCAGCATTTGTTTAAGTGAGCAAACTTAGCACAGTTTAGATTATAATCATTCATTTCAGCTTGTTGTCCTTCCCCCGCACCTCCGATTAGCATGGTCGGCTACGTATGGTGCAAAATAAGTTCAACATACATACAAATGAAAAATAAGAATAGGTTTAACCCTTTCTGGCAATAAAATAGGTATTATGTTATCGCTTCTCCGCCCAAGCTATAAATGCACTGACACCTGCATTGGCTTTGTGCGTTCTCTGGTCGGACACTGGTGAGACTAGGCCATAAAGAAGGCTCCTGTCTCTGGCGTAGTCCAATCAGTTTCAAAGACAATGCATATTTTATTATCAGAGCATGTTTTGTTTGCATGTTCACCACAAGTACATGTGGTTAATGCAGACTTGTTTCCTCGCAACATGTTAAGTATTTGAACATCTTAACACCTGTTTTATTGCCAGAAATGGTAAAACCTCTTCTTATTTTTCATACTGTGATACTAGCAAAAAAGGACCCATGTTATACATACATACATTGTGATCTTCCGATTGTGAGTAAATATTGTGCCGCAGCTCTCAACC
This sequence comes from Lethenteron reissneri, assembly GCF_015708825.2. Classification (NCBI taxonomy): domain Eukaryota; kingdom Metazoa; phylum Chordata; class Hyperoartia; order Petromyzontiformes; family Petromyzontidae; genus Lethenteron; species Lethenteron reissneri. Next base: position 5,373,637 of record NC_083781.1, read on the forward strand.
TGCAGTGGATTGACAAAGGGCTGCCCCATATGCACATGGTTCTGCAATGCGGCACTGCCTTGGAGCCTTCAAAATCTCAGCGGCCGTATTGCATAGGGGCACCCATACCAGTCAGGTACGCAGCGAGAGGCGAGCCAAAATGTGCTCCTTTCACCAACTTGTACCGACCAGCGTGGTGAAGTACGGTCAACCAACTCTATCTTCCCCATGACTGACGCAACTTACCCACGGAAACCTATGCAGGAGTAACGACACGTCACAACCGATCAGGATCGCTGCCCCCCCTCCCCCCCCCCCAGCGCACCTCCAGGTAGTGCTCCATGAGGGATGTGAGCTTCTTGAGGTCGGCGATCTCCTGGTAGGGCCGCGGGTCTGCGTCCGGCTGAGCGTAGTCGCCGAAGAAGAGGCCTCGCACGTGCTCGTCGGCCAGCTTGCCCGTCGGCGTCAGGTGGCTCAGCACCTTGTCCACGCTCTGCTTGAAGTAGCTGGACGTGGTCTCGCGGACGACGTCGAAGAACGTGGCACGATCGCCGCCGTCGATGAGACGGTCGTAGAAGACGCGGTAAACCTCGTGGATCCAGAGGCGCACCAACCTCTCGCCATCCTGCGACACACACGCCGATAGGTCATGAGCCCACGCCGTGTTCCTCGGAGTTCAGCCCTTTCCCGTTCCGGGACGTATGCAAGTCGCAGGGTGGGTCCCCCTGTTCACTGCCGAATCTCGGAGCGCTGAAAGCAGCTCGGTGTTAATTTTATTTAGAGAGGCGTAGCGCCGCTGCTTTTATAGACATTGTGCTCACCGCAGAGAACCTAGCGACACGGCCGCACTCTACGATCGCTGGCGCCAAACTGTACCACACACCTTCCCCGCATGGCCTTTTACTTCTGATTTTGTTCTGATGACGCACACAGACGTCGTCGGAAAGCAATCTGAAGCAAAACCGATGACATACATGTACGTCATCGCAATGGGAAGGGGTTAAGAGCTCGGAGCTTCCCCGTGCCGCGAAGCGGGCAACAGAGCTTCGTCGCAACTTCTAGTCTTCATTCTACATTTGAAGCTTTCGTAAAGTCACGTAGGTAAAAAATCAGCTTCACACACTACCATTCCCCAGCTTCACACACTACCATCACCATTACCACACGTTAGTGTTCATCTTGCTACTTAATCTTCGCTTTCTTATCTACTTCCGCCCCCTGCATCACAAAGCTTCAGTTTGAGCTCCATGCGTTGCCTCCCAACGCCTTCCCCGTTCCTCACATCGATGCCTCCCAGTCCACAGCCCACCCCACACACCATGGCCCCCCCCTCCCTCCATCCCCCACGACTATATAATTCCTCATCACAGCCATCTCTTAGACACACTTAAGTGGTTGAGCTTTCGCTACGTTGTCCCCACCTGAAGAAGGACGCTTGTGTTGTGCCCGAAACGTCGTGATTTCATTTAGTTTTCATTTATTTTATTTTATTCTAGTCTTCAGCCAGCTGAGCCACGTCATCCCATGTGACTGCAATGACTTCTTAAGCTGACAATTAGATTTTTTTCCCCACTGAAGTAAACAATACACGGTTTATTTTTCACCCTGTAACGAGCAGATATAAGCAGAATCAATTCATGATAGATTTTTGGGTAAAGCTATGCTACGTAGTGATCTGGCCAGATTTGTATCGTGTAACCATCCACCACCTCACATAGCCAAACAATTTAAACTGTCTAAAATTTTTGGCCAGATCATTACGTGGCCTCAACCAAAAAAGTTATTATGAATCAGATTCGCTGTGAAAACCTGCAAATTAAGATAAACGGAATGAAATGCTGCAACTCTAAGAGAATGGATTATTTGCTCCGCTGTGGGTCTCCTACCACCGCTCTCCCATTGACTATGTTTCGTTGCTTCTACATACTATTAACAATCCCTCCCTTTGTTAATGCTACCCCCTACCCCCTCCCTTTGATGCTGCCAATCCTGCATAATGCATGGGCATAATATGACTTTGAAACCCCCCCGCTCACCTCCTATGCATTTTCCTTAAATATGCTAAATTCCTCTTGATATGCAAATAATTTTGTCAAGGCGCTCTTCTTCCACCTCCAACCCAGCTTAAATATACGCTCCAAGCTTGGTTGTGTTTCATTCTTCACCTGAGGACGGCTGTTTGCGTTGTAGCCGAAACGTCATGAGAATTATTTTATGTTATATTTTTATTATTTTATTATTTTCCTTCTACGTGACTTTACCGAAAGAACCAAGAAGATAAACGGAATGCTATTCTTTCTCTGTACACATTAGCATGGTTGGCTACGTACGGTGCGAAACATACATACTTTTTTTAAATTCCATATCAGCCTTATTGGTTATCCACAGTAATGTTATCAAAGCAAGCAAAATGTGGACCTTGGTCGACCCTGCCCTCTGGGTCTCTTCATCAGAACTAGGCCTGTCGAACAAACGCTTGCCAGGTCATTTCGTCAACGCGGAGTGAATTGAGCCGACTCAGTGCTGCTGTATTTGGCTGCTTTCAATTTCCACATAGTGAGTAACTTTGTTGAGTTATCATTTGTGGCCAGATCGATTCTGAAAAATAATCTAATAGCTCAGTGGGCTTTACCTGGTAAAACAAAAAGTTTATTTTGAAAGTGAGTTGCTTAGATTTTCTATACATTGCACTCCTATCAGTTTGCTGGTGATTAAAACGAGCTCACAATTCTGGCTAATCACCTGATGAAGCTGGTTGTATTCACGAGCGAAACGTTAACTCGAATTGTAAATGTTGTGGGTTTACTCCCCAACACACCGGTGTGCTAAAGTAGTAACTAATTGGCAAGTTTTGTTTACGTGACTAACCCTGCAAATTGGTTGTGTTGGGTGGTGGCGGGGTTGAAGACATTTATATTTATGCGATCTAACCCAAAAAAAATACTTGATTATGAATAAATGCACCATGACCATCTCGGTGAACTGCGCTCAGAATTCTATCACAGGACAGCTGTGATCGAATTCTGATTGTGGTCACAAAATCCTACGTACGTGTTAAACGGATTCCTCCAGTATAACTAAACATTCTAACTCTGAGTCACCTGCAGGTGTGTGTGCGGGCAGAGGAGCACCCCGCGGATGACCCGCGCGAAATCGCGCAGGTTGAACACGTAGTGGGACTTGGACGGGGTCGGGAGGAAGTTCTCCACCGCGGCCTTGTAAACCCCCATGGTGGCTTGCACCATCATCCTCCCCAGTCTGCAAATGCAAACAGGCAGGCTTGACAAAGCACAATGCGCTTATCCGCTATTACGCTCCAGCCGTGCTGTCGAGTGTCGTTATCACGAAACGAAGAAACGTCCGTCTGGAGCTCTCACGGTGAGCGGTACATTGCGTGGCAGAACCACGGGAATATATTTCTGAAGTCGCTTCAATAGGCTTCATATCCACGCTATGTGGGATACCTTTATGCACTGCAAATGTGTTCGCAGCATGGCAATCAAGCCAAAATTGTGGTATTTGGAGCTTCTGTACGTAATCTGGTAGGTAACCATGGCAACTAGCATTTAAGAGATTATGTTTTCGCAGCTGTCGAGCATGAAATTGGCATAACAGTCAATACACAGGGAAAGCTTGTTTCACAAAGTATTAAGTCAATAGGCTTTCCAGACGATTTGCTTCCCAGCAGCATTTAATGAGGAAAACAACTTGGCTTGTTTTTCTTTCTCCAAGGCTGTTTCCATGATGGCTAAGTCCAAGCTGGCCCAGTGGAGAAGTGGCGTAACAAGGCCCTGTGTTGGCTGGCCCCGGTAATGCTGCTACTGTGAGAATTGGGGAATCTGGACCAGGTCCACTTTCCCGAATCATGAAATTGGGCCGGGCCACCGCGAAGTGGTTGTGGGAATGAGAAATGAATCTCATCCGGACGATGTGGCCCATGGAACAAATGCTCCTAAAACAATTTAATATCACGAGTCTAATCAAGCTCATGCTATTTGAAAAACAACGATTGGGCCTCTCACTGATGTGCAACGGAGTCCGTGGCACCCACCTGAGAAAAGATCCTTCGAACCCCTTTCCGAAGTGCCAGTCGACAATGGAGTTGAATATTTTCGTCATGGTCTCATCGTCAAACGAATCGATGGAGAGAATATTGAGGTGACGGGTGAAGCGCCCTAAAGGTGGGTAATAAAAAATATATATATTAACCACGGGTAAAGATGTATTCTGCCAATGCAGCCACATGAGCTGCAGTAACTCAGGAAAACATGCCCTGAAAACAAACATTTGAACACAATCAAGGTTTTTTTGGGGTTAGATAGTGTAAATATGAATGTGTCCATAATAGAGGGTTTTTTTAGGTTAAATCGCGTAAATATATAAATGTGCCGTTAAAACCCGCCACCACCCGACACAGCCAACTAGTAAGAGTTGTCACGTAAACAGAACGTGCCAATTCGTCACTAGTACAGCACACCGGTGTGAGTACAACGTTTCGCCAGTAATTACAACTAGCTTCATCAGGCGACAGCCAGATTTGTGGAGAAGTCCACCTGTTTCGTTCCTTATATAGAGGCGTAGATGTGGTGACCACACTTCTGCGCTCTTGCGCAAAGTGACGGGGGGGGGGGGGGTTACTGAGGAAACGTACATTATGCATGCGCATTATGCGAGACCTTTGAGCTCATCTTCCTGTCCATTGTGTATATTAAAATAGCCATACCAATGCATTGCCTGTATAGGCAATGCATTTAAACAATGTATTATTTGATGATTCGTTTCCATGCAGCACTAAGTCGGTAGCTATCCGAACGGTCAAAATTATTTTTATTTCTTCCAATTTCCATAGATGGTGCGTTAAAGCATTCCTGTAATAATTAGTCTTGGCCAATAGTAGTTTTGCACACAACTTCAACATAATCAATGTGCCGTTAAACCCGTCACCACTCTACACAGCTCATTTGTAAGGTTTGCCACGTAAACAAAACAAGCAGCGCACGGATGTGTTGGAGAATTTAGTTTTCTTGACAAACACGTAGGCTTTCGCGACCAATGTTATTCATAATCAACGTTTTTGGCAATTCGCCAATTGCCCGATGATGCTGGTTGCAATTACCAGCGAAACGTCGTACTCAAATTGTAAATGTTGTGGCTTCAACACACCGGTGGGCTAAAGCAGTGAACTATTTGTCTTTGTCAACGTGACACATTTTTACTGATTGCCCGTGTCGGGTGGTGGAGGGTTACGACACATTTATAAATAAACGCGATCTAAACCCAAAAACGTTGATTATGAATTTCTTGACAAACCTTACTAATTGGCTGTTGGGTGGTGGCGGGTTTAACGACACATTTATATTTACGCTATCTTACCCAAAAAGAAAATCTTTATTATGGATAATATTGATCGAAAGCTTACGTGTTAAACAAACATTTGGACTTCAGAAACTGCACAGTGCATATCTTAGTGTTTCTCAATACAATTGTTTTTTACTGCATGACAAAACAAACCATAGCTAAATGTCATAATGACCATTGGAGGTAGGGTTGGTGGATCACACAAACATCAATTGTGTGTGTGAAACATCCACCTGAAAGGCGGCAAGGCGACTGCAGGTGAGTTGGTGACCGACCTACGATGACCTTGAGTTGTTATCCCCTCGTGTGTAAAAAAAAAGTAACTGGCTTAACATCACAAGCTTGACCTTCCCCACCCCACTGCCAAATAAAAGATGGGTGGTTTTCTGTGAACATCTATGTCATGTCGAATACATTGATGGATTTACTGAAAGAAGAACCATGTTCATAGGGACAGCAATGGAAGGGGTGGCTTTCATTCATCAGTTCATACAGTGGATGATGATGATGCTGTATCTCTTCACTTGGCACGATCATTATGTTTACACGCATACAATATGGTGCGTTAAAGCATTCCTGTAATTCCAGATAGCCTTCCAGAATACACAAAGATCATCCGTATAGACTTAACAGACTGTTGGGACAAGTGCTGTTAGGGAGTAGCACCTACGAAGGCCGACATGGCACTGGAAGGGGTCGGTGACCAGCATCACGAGTTGCCTTGTCTCTCGAGTGGCGATGTTTACACAATGCACCAGGTACTCATTTGAGGCTGAGTCAACCACGCATGCATGTGTGTGGAAGGCACGTGTGTGTGTGTGAATGATGGAAACATCCATCGTGCTGACTTGATATCTTCTGATAATTATAATCGGTATCTTCACACTACAAAAGGTTTCATTAAACAGACCCATTCATCTCATTGCTAAGCTCCTGCATCGCTTTCAAAACCCTCATGCTTTGAAAACTCAATATACTTAATTCTGGTCAATCTGCTCCAATATCAACCTTTGTATTGCTTTCAGAATGCTTTAAATGATACTGATAACAACCATTATCGTCTTCGAGCTGCTTTTCTATCAACTATACCTGCGATGCGCAGAAGGGTTCAAGCTCTCTGACTCTAAATAATGTTCTTATTTTGTCCAAGAGACAATCACCGAAACTTACACAACCATCTACTCCCATTGCCAGTAAAACATTCTGTATTATCTTCTTGGTTCTTTCGGTAAAGTCACGTAGAAGGGAAGTAATAAAATAATAAAAATAAAACATAATAAAACAATTCTCACGACGTTTCGGCCACAACGCAAGCAGCCGTCCTCAGGTGAAAACCAGTATATATTATATATATGCTCCAAGCTCGTGTGCTGTTTCATTCAGACTCTGTCGCCTCGACGGACCTGGTTTTCACCTGAGGACGGCTGCTTGCGTTGTGGCCGAAACGTCGTGAGAATTGTTTTATTATGTTTTATTTTTATTATTTTATTACTTCCCTTCTACGTGACTTTACCGAAAGAACCAAGAAGATGAATCCCTGCAGTCACGAAAGCTTTAAATCGAAATTCTGTATTATGTATTGTGTTTTTTATTCGCATTTCCCGATGCATGGTACACTTCCAACAAGAAACAAACTGCCCGTATGCGTCCTTAATTGCAGAGTCTATCGTAATGCTACAGGATTGGGCATTCTTTTAGTTAATGGACATTAGAGGGGTGGGTAGGGGAGGGAGGAGGAGAGGGGACAGTGGCCGACAGATGAGAGAGTAAAGAGCTGTGCATGTTACAGTTTAAACTACACTACTTTTCATATTACCAGGTAAGGCCCACTGATCTATATAGCTCTCTTTCAGAAGCGACCTTTCCACAGATTATAGCTCAACGCAGTGGGTTATCACGTGGAAATGTATAGCAGCCAATTACTCTAACCGCACGTTGATTCTAAATGTTGAGGGAAAAACCGGACGACACGGAGGAAAATGCAGGCGACCATGGGGAGAACACGCAAACTCCAAATATACAGCAGGCGTCAGAGTCGGGGTCGAACCTATGACCTCTTGCATACCAGGCGAGGTAGTTAACATCTCGCCACCATGTTGGTTGAGGGGATCTCATGCGATTAACAATGCGGGTGGTCCCAGGGCTGTTTTAGTTTTTAATGAACCTGAAAAAAAATGTGATTCAATGAAGTAATTTGAAGAATCTTATATAAACTGCCCTGTATCTTTACCTTTTAAAAAGTAAATACGACACGAATGTTGTTCATGAACAAAAAAGTACGAGTCATTATTTATAAATGAGTTGTTGTTCTTTACATGTAATTTTAATATATAGGCTTTTTTACTTTTGGTTGCTTTGACACTTATAAAATAATGCTTCCCTTTAATTTTTCTTCACTCTGCTTTGCCCGTGGATTTTACTAAGTAAAGAACTCTTTCAATAAAATTTCAGCTGTCAACCTTTGCGGGTGACAGTGGAAGGAACTATTGTAGTGCCTCACGGGGGCCTGGGTTTGATTCCCGACTCAGGCACCTTTCTGCATGCAGTTTGTATATTTTCCCCCTGATGTGAATGGGTTCGTCAAAATTCCCTGGTTTCCTTCCAAAACTAAACCCCCCTCCCCCAACAAAATGTAACTTGTATTTGCCAAAACATCTCAAGGATTTAAAATTACCTGCAATTTTCTCGATTGAGATTACACAAGGCCGCATCGGCCCCCCTCCTGCGACAACTTGACTAGTTTTTGTATTGTTTGTTTTTTGTTACTTTCTGACCCAGAGTCCTCCAGTCTAAATAAATATTCTCCTGATTCTGAACTTGGCCAGGACCCCTCCTGAAATGGGTCTCAACACTCGGCGAGGATTGTCTGCGTAAACACAAGCACAGCAAATAATTGCCACGACAGTAAAACAAAATGAACTTACATTGGTCACCATCAAACCGCACTCGAGATACTTGGTGCTGAGCCTGACCAATGCCCCCTCACACCCCACCTCCATGTGGGCGTGGGCCCTGAGCCGGAACTTTACCTGTGATGTCGTTCCGTCCTCCGCCCGGGGGTCCCATGGCCGAGACGAAGAGCACATCGACGATATCGAGGCGCGACGTGTCCTTCTTGTCGTACCAGTGGCCGTGGTCGATCCACTGGCGCAGCAGCTCGATGGGAGGCTGCGCCCCGTACACCTCCTTGGCCGGCATGTTGAGGTCGTCTGCGCAGAAAAGAAACCCAGGGGGTGGTGCGGGGGCGGTGGGGTCAATGCAGGCAAGCGATGACGCCTGTCGATACTGACGCACGGGAGAAGCAACTTCTCGACAGCGTTGGGGTCCTATCGTGATCACTGCTCCACGTGACATCACCAAACTGACACTGGAGCTGTGCCCTTTTAAATCTAGATTGAAAATCAATTTCTTCATAACTGCTTTTTGTGTTTAGTTTGTTGTCCTTCCCCCGCACCTCCACTGAGCACGGTTGGCTGCATAACTGTGCGAAAGAAGTTCAACGTAAATATGTGCATAACCCATTGTGGCGAGGCAGTATCTCAATGAATGGCTTAGACCAGTGTTCTTCGCTAATTTTCAGAGGAGGGCCACTTTCAGTGTGAGGACCGCCATATTGGGTTTAACAGCAGTGTGAGGACCGCCATATTGGATTTGACAGCACGATGGGGTGTTTTCACATTCGTGTATTGTCAGGGGCTGCACGACAGGGGCCGCATTAAAGGCCACCAGGGACCGCCAGTGGGCCTGCGGGCCTTGCAATGAAGACCACCGGCTTAGACCGACCAATGGAAATCAACACTCTTTTTCTTACAGAGACACTCGAATACCACCATTGCACCCGCTCCTTGAAAGCACCACTCGTGTGTCGCGCCTCCTATTCAAAAAGCAAAGAGGTACCTCGGCCCTGCGCGGGGCGCGGGCGTGGCTCACCGACAAACAGCACGGCCCTCTTGCCGATAGGCGGCCCGAAGATGCCCTTCCGGCGGCGGTCCAGCTTGGCCATGACGATGTCTTGCGTCTGCGCGGCCGAGGTGCGCGCCGAGAAGTTCACCACCGTGGGGATGTAGCTTTCCTTGGGCAGGCTCAGGAGGTAGCTGCCGGCGATGGCCGACTTTCCCGTGCCCGTGGGGCCCACGAAGAGCGAGGCGACGCCGTGCTCCACGTACGTCTTCAGGAAGTAGGTCTGCCTCGCCGTCTCCATCGTGGGGATGATGAGGTCCGACACCTGGCACGGTGATGGGTGGTGGTGTTAACCCGGAGAGAGCTCGTTCATGCGGGGACGGGGGGAAAGGGCCTGGTAATAGCTGCGTGGGGTTTTTGTTGGGCGGTTGCAATGTGCGTGGCACAATGTGAGGGACACATCAGGGTGGGCCGGGTCTTTAGCCACCCCCTCACAACAGTGCGTGTGTCAGCCTGAATGTGAACGTACGCGTATATGCTTATGCACGTTGCACGTGTGACTGGGTGAGATTTCCTGTTGGGACAGAGTTGGGTACTCAATGTCATAAGGAGGAAAGTTGTTACTTGCGGTGCTTGTCGGGGGTCCGTTCTGAAACTGGAAACATGAGTTTGATTCCCGGTCACGGCTAACGTCAAATCATATATGAATTTGTTCTGGGACCACCACTTCACCAATCTGCATTGACCAGAGTGGTGAAGAATGGTCAAACAACTCCAATGACAGAGCATAAGAGACATTCATTCCAGTAACCGATTACCATGCACGGTTGGCTACGTACGGTGTGAAGAAGTCCAACATACGTACATACAACTCACTGCAATGTAAGACACCCATGTTATGAAGTGCATATATGGAAGATATACCCCAGCTAACCACTTCCATCCACTTGTCTCACATTCAGATCTAAAAATAGGAGCAGCATATGTCGAGGAAATTGAATAATTTCCTTTTGAGGCGTTACCTGGGGTCGGCGACCTGCGGCTCAGGAGCAGCATGCGGCTCTCGAAGGACTGCTTTGAAGGATTACTTCCAAGGACTACTTCCAAGAACTACTTCCAAGGACTACTTCCAAGGACTACTTCGTGACGAACGCTTGTGTTGCGATCGAAACGTTGTAGTTTTTTGTTATTTTTTGCTATTTTCTTTGAACCTATCTACGTGACTTCACCAAAAGACCCAAGAATATGAATTCTTGCAGTCACCAAAGCTTTAAGTTAAGATGTCTCTTCTTTGTTATTTTTGTTGCTGACCCTTGGGCCTGGGGAATAAGGAATGATTCACCTTGGCCCCAGGCGGGATGACCAGCTGGTCCGCTTGGATGGAATCGGTCCACACGTTCCACTGGCCATTTCCCTGCTTCAGGAAATAGTAGTCGTACACCATTCCTACAGAGGAACGACACATAGAGACGTACACACAGTTTTAGTCCAAGAAGGAGTCGCATTTCATAGTATTGCTCGACGTGTCCTATTCCTTATGCAAGAGCAATACAGAGTCGTGGCATTCAAAAAAATAATGATTAAATAATTGATAGGGCATCAGTTAGTTGGTTCTGATAAACCTGCAAAAAGGTCAAAATGTCTCTATTCCCAAACGAAGGGTAGAACAGGCTTAAGCTTTGGCGTTATCGTGCTACATTTACCTCGAACATTGTGCCACGAGCTATCTGCCTGGTCCAAGCACACCGAAATAATGCTATAATTGTCAATCGCGTATGATTTGACATTGTAATGGCACCCACTCATGCCTTAAAGAAAATTTCCTTTTTTGTGTTCCCCTGCTTTCAATAATAAGAAATGTACTTATAAAGTGCCTTTCATCAAATATCTCAAAGCGCCGTACAAGACACAGCAAACACTTGGCATGACAGTAAATTATTTTTTTTTAATGGTAAGTAATAAAATAAATACTAAAAGCTATTTGCTCAATTCGCCAAAAGTTCAACAAACGAAAGTGTGTAGATACGTACTCTTTGGTTTTTTCGATAAAGTCATGTAGTTAGAAATCAAATAAAATATGTGACTTTATCGAAAGAACCAAAGAGTATGGAGTCCTGCAGTCACGAAAGCTTCAAATCAAGATTGTGTAGATACGTTTCAAGACGAGCTTTCAAAATGTTCACAGACTCAACGATCCTAATATCTCCTTGGAGAGACAGTTCCAGAGTCTGGGTGCCATGTGGGAAAAAGCTCGTTCACCCATAGGCCAAAGCCTCTATGACCTGAGAATGCAGAGAAGATCGGCATCTGCAGATCTTAGAGGCCTTGGTGTCACCATTAGTAGCCACTAGTAATCCAAGTATGGCTTCTGCACGTTCAGCTGTGTTTATTCTCTCAATTCAGTGCCTGAAGGTGCCTGCTGTAGTAGTGCGTGGCAAAAGCCTCAGAGCATAAATGCTCAACATGCAGCCCAACCTGGGAAATAATCACTTGGATTCTCACACTTGAATTTTGTCATCAATCGCCACTCTTGGACAACACTCACAGTTACAATTTTTAGGGGCAGACCAAGCTTTGGGAGCCAAACTGCACTTCGGGTTTTCATATTTTAGTTGTCATGCGAATGCAGGTGAAGTTATTGCTGTAACTGGAATGTCAAGGCCGTGTGTGTGGCGGGCAGAACTACTACAGACTGCGCCTGTTAAACAAAGGCACTTGATAGTCTTGCACTATTAGAATAGCGCGAAAGCCAAATGTACTAATGGAAATTAAATTCGTCGCTGTTCTAAAAACCAGCCGCTCATCTCTGCAATGAGAACATATGACAAAAGGGAGATCACCGATCCAGCCACAGCCACTGCGTTCCCGCCGCGCCGACCGTTCCATGCCACCCTCACCTCGCTCGGGAAAGATGCTGTTCTTGGTGAGCTTGACGCTCTTGGGACGAGGGTGGCTGTCGTCCTGGCCCATGAGCAGGTTGCGGTAGAAGACGTCAAACTTCCTGCGGCTCTCGCCGTTGATGGTGCCGCCCACGGTCCACACGAGGGCGAAGAGGAAGAGGCCCTGCAGCCACATGGTCACCTGCTGGCTGGAAAGGGCTTCCTTGCTGCCCTCTCGCGGTGCCGACAGCTCGTCTGAAAATACAGCGGGAAGAGTGCCACAAGTTGGTGGCGAGATGTTGACTGCCTCACCTGGTACACAGGAGGTCGTGGGTTCGATCCCAACCCTGACGATGCCTGTTGTATATTTGCAGTTTTCATGTTGCATGGATTTTTCTCCGGGTCTTCTGGTTTTTCCCTCCACGTTTATAATGAACATGCATTTAGAATATTTGGCTGCTATAAATATCCACATGATAAGCCACATCACGTGCTGTCATTTGTGGCCAGGTCGCTTCTGAAAAAGAGCTATATAGCTTAGTGGGCCTTACCTGGTAAAAGTTTAGTTTAGTTTGTACAACGTCAAAGCCCAATTTGGTGACGTCACATTCAAAATGTCAAAATCATCTTCATAGTACATGATGAGATGCCAATCCGGAGGTCACTACTCTGTTGTCCTTGTACGGCAGGTACGGAGGCAATCACAAATCAAACGCATTCAAGCAGATGCTCAATATTATAAATGGGTGCATGACAATTGGTTGCTGAGCAGCAATGTGTCTGGTGGGGTAAGTGTGGGTACTACTTCCACCTCTTCCAAGTCATCTGGCCCACAAGGAACAGGAGGCCAAATACCTTGTCGTGGGGCTTACTCGAGCTCCAAGCTTCATCTAGCAGAAGCCCTTCTGCCAGCAGTGACGTGAATAAGCAATTGCGGGGCTCTGTCTTTACTTACACATTTTGTATGTATGTATGTACGTTGCCAACAATGCTAATCGGATGTGTGGGGAAAGAACAAACAAACTAAACACAAAAAGCAGTTCTAAAGAAATACATTTTTTACATAGATTTAAAAGCGCATAGCTCCAGTGGCTTCCTAATGAGCGTTCCAGACGACTGCAGAAGCGCGTCTGAAATCGTGCGATGCAGTGACCGTCTTTGTTCGATAGCTTGCCAAAAGCCGCTGTGAGAATGAATCGACGTGCCCAGTAGAACAAAACTAAAACTGCCGAAATACCGGACGTTACTGCATTGACAGGAGGGCCGCACGATGTGTGTGAGGTGTGTGAGACACGGGGTGGCCGGCAGTACCGAGCAGACAGCTGTAGAGCCTCATGAGGGAGTAGGCGAGGTGAATGGGCGACGTCTGCACGAGGAAGCGACAGTCCAAGCGGATGAAGTCCAAGCACGGCTGCACCAGCCACTCAAAGAGGTCACCCACCTGAGGATGGAAGCAACTTTCAATGCCACTGTGCACCACACGCGTCATTCGCGGGAGGGACGCAGATGAGTAGCGCGAGTGTACTCTACCAACAACAACTTTGTAGGTTTGAAGTTTTCGTGACCGCAACGATCCATACTCTTTGGTTCTTTCGGTAAAGTTACGCAGGTAAAAAAAAAGTTCAAATAAATAAATTAAATCACGACGTGTCGATTGCAACACAAGCAATCATCATCACCTGATGATGATTGCTTGTATGATAAAAAAATTTTTACCTACGTAACTTTACCGAAAGAACCAAAGAGTAACAACTTTGTAATTAAGGGAAAAATATGCAGCAGCGTGTTGACAAATGCATGCACGTGCGCGTGCACCAGCGCGCAAAGAAGCAAGGGAGAGATAAACGCTTGCAATTAGGCTGACAGACAGAAACTGGGAACACAGATCGTGCTTGGGAAGTCAAGTAACTTCACTATTGAGTATATGCGCGGCATTTTCATGTCATTGTACGTGCTATCACCTAATGTGTGATAACTTTTAACGCTTTCCAACGAAGGTTGAAGTTATTAATGCATTAGCTATGTCTATCGTTGGGGTCACAATGACTCTATTAGAGATAATTGATATAAATGTATATAGATTTTTTTTAATTTAAAGTGTGTTGGTATTAGGCACTTGGTCAAATATAGAAAACTGGTCAAATTGGCCAAGACTGCCGTGCGTATTGAGCCAGAGGGCCGCCGTCCACGCGGACGTCCGAAGAAGCGATGGATGGATCGAATAAAGGAAGACATGAAGATGGTCAACGCATCCCCTGAAGATGCCCTGGACTGAGCCAAATGGAGAACACAATGCCGAAAAGCGGACCCTGCGCCACAGCGGGAACCACGCTAGGAAGAAGAAGAGGTCAAATTGATTAAAAGGTTACCCAGAACTTGACAACAGAAAACACGGCACGAATGCTCTCGCCACACCATCACGTGACTACGCGTGACATCGTCTTGTGACATCACACGTCACGCACCGTGTGACGCCATCTCACTACGCGACTCGGAGGGTAACGTTTCCATCACTAATTATAGACTTGTGATCACAAACGCAAGTTGGAATTCATGAAAGAATCCATGCATGTGCATCACGTTTCTTCCTCGTTTACGGATACTCCGGTTTCCACCCAGCATGCAAAGCATTAATCAAAGCAAGGTCAAAACATCCCAACCAAATGTAGTTCGTGAAAGAGAGTCTGGTGATTCAGTGCAAAGTCCCTTGACAAAGAAAGGACCATGAAATCGATTTGCAGAAGGGCTATGCCCACGGTAGGGCATAAAGATACGCACCAGCTCTCGGTGCTCATCCGTGAGACTGCTGGGCAGGGTTTCCATGTAGGAATCCTTCAGAGGCCTCCAGCCCAGCTGATGGGGCTCCATATAAATCATACCGCACCTGTCCGCACAAAAGGGGCACGGCACGCATTGCAAGAAACGACTTGTCGTGGAGAACAAATACGCGGCGCCATTAGCACGTCCGTACACGCAGGCAAGAAGAGTTTGCACAGAAGCGCGGAGGGGTACACTGAGAGACAGAGAGGGGATTAGGGAAGAAACGCAACACTGAGACGCCACGCCTTCAAACGTTAAGCACGGCAAGCGTGCTTGCAGGAGGCTACATCGCTAAAAAATAAATGACGGCCAATGAACAAGAGCGGTGGCGCCAGGGTGGCGAGATGTTAGCTACCTTGGCTAGTATAGAGGAGGTTGTGGGTTCGATCCCGACCCTGACTCCTGTATAATTGGGCTTTGCTCTGCATGTTCGCCGCGAGGTCGCGTGGATTTTTCTCCGGGCCCTCCGGTTTTTCTGCTCGCACTTAGAATCAACGTGCATTTAGAGTATTTGGCTGCTACACATTTACACGTGATAAGCCGCTTCGTTGAGCTATCATTTGTGATAGCCAGGTCGCTTGTGAAAAAAGAGCTATATAGCTCAATGGCCCTTATCTGGTCAAATAAAAATATATAGTTTAGTCATAGTTTCATAGTTTTAATGGAATGGCCGTCCAAGTGTAGAACACGGCGAGAGGGTAACCACCATAGAGATGGGAGTGAGATGGATTCTGACATCACACGCCTCTTAGGGGTGGTGAAGGCATGGGGAGGTCTTTGTCCGGCAGTGGATCAATGATATCTGATGATGATGCTAATGATGGATGCATGTAGGGGAAGTTCCTCCTCTCCTGAAAGCAGACTGCAGGGCTAAGTGCTGTTAGCGAGCATCTATTGAGGAGAGGGGAAGGCAGCTCGATGCAATGTAACCTCTGTGCTGGTATGGACACACTCCACTGTGTATTTAAAACTACTAAACTATTATTATATCTTGACTTAAAGCTTTCGTGACTGCAGGAATTCATACTCTATATAAAGTCAAATGAGACGCTGTCTCCCCGACAGACCTGGTTTTCACCTGAGGCCGGCTGCTTGCGTTGTGGCCGAAACGTCGTGAGAATTATTTTTATGATGTTTTATTTTTATTATTTTATTATTTCCCTTCTACGTGACTTTACCGAAAGAACCAAGAAGATGAATCCCTGCAGTCACGAAAGCTTTAAATCGAAATTCAACTGAGCTGTTAACTAGTTTTCAGAGGCTACCTGGCCGCACACGATAGCTCATCGAAGAGGCTTATATCATCACATGTGGGAATTTATGGTCGTGGGCAAGGAATCTAAACGTCGAGGGCCAAACCGATGATCCCAGATAAAAATCCACGTGACCATCAGGAGAGAAAGAAATGCAAACTCCAGATATACAGCCGTCAGGGTCGGGATCGAACCCACGACCGACACTGGTTACATGGGTATGAATCCTGAGCGCATGGCACGCGAGGTGCGCTGGTACCATTCCCCACATTGGCGTAGCCACGTGTCTCGGTCGCAGGGACGGGGCCGACCATGCTAATTGGAGGTATGGGGGGAAGGACTACAAACTAAACACAAAAAGCAGATCTAAAGAAATTAGTTTTCAGATCTAGATTTAAAAGTACGTAGCTCCAGTGGCTTCCTAATATTGGAAGGAAGAGAGTTCCAGACGGCCACAACAGCACATCTGAAAGCGCACGATGCGGTGACCGTCTCTGTATGATTATTAGCCAAAAGCCACTGCGAGGATGACAGGAGTTCGCGTGATGGTTTATGTTCCTTGTTGAGATCAGCAAAGTATTGTGGTTCATTTGTGGCAAGCACTTTAATACAATCGATGCACGATCCCCCACCCCTGCTCAGCACTCCCCATGAACCCACTGACCTGCTCGCTCGCCTGTGTTTGAGTTTGCCAAATATATTGGGGGCATTATATGTACACATTTACTTCGAGAGAATTGGGAACACGTCAAGGAATGATGGAAGTTATATCAAGGTGGTATGGGGGCTATTATCCAGCTGTTATGGCTGCAATTTGAATTTTAAACTATAGTTGTTTGCATATTTATATTTTTCCTGCGATGGGTATGAAGGTAACATCATTCTAAACAAAATTAATTACCACAGTAGACCCACCTATTCACATCTCCCAGGATAAGTAAGTATATCTGAAAGCTAAATATAAAAGGGTAAAAGGTGCAGCGCGGGCAGACAAAGAGGTGGAACTAGAAACATCCCAGGGTGGGGCGGTCCAGAAAAATTAAAGGTTTTTAAACAGGTACCTACATTAATAATACAAAACCCTACCTATTTTCTCTGTTAAATATCAACAAAATAACTATTTACAGGATCTCATGGGAGGGTGGGGGGGGGCATGGGTTCGATCGCTCAGCGCAGCCCCCCAAGAATTGCCACCAAGCAGTGAAATCTCTCGCTGTGCTTGCGGAAGGTTCTCCACTACGAGACTACACAGCCCCTGCGGGCAATATTTGACCCACTCTACCGCACTGAAAGAGGTGAGGAAGTGGGAGTACCCACACTTCACCCCACCACGTTTGACCTGCCGGTCCACCGTCACCGGTGGACAGAGGCCAGCGGGCAGGCAGGGGGACGGGGTGTTTAATAAACCTGCACCTATATTGATTCAGATACCATGCCAGAAATTGCCATGCTCGTAATCAAGGGCACCCACCCAGCATATGCTTGAACGTGTACAATCAAGTGGCATTGCCTCTGCACCTGCTGACTGTAGCTGGAGACGCCTGCTCCAAATCCGCCGGCTCGAAGATGAGGTTCATCTTTTGGCTCATTTGAATGATCTCTCCGCTCATCAAGCACAGCTGCGAAAGGGAAACAAATCGACGGCAAAAAAGAAATTAATAAAAGCTTTACCGCGCCACTCCACCTAGTTTGAGCTCTCATCTGGAGGGTGAAACATTTCCGCTGGTTGGAACACGTCGTCAACTCTGCATTTTACATCGCGTGCAATGAAAACAATGAAGAAGTTCTATTGAAATTCAAGTCCTATGTGAAAGTCCACGCACTTCCACAGACGTTTCTAAGCCAGCACGACGATCTTACTGTGGAGCTCAAAAGGTTCACGTAATGAGCACAATGCGAAATATTTCATCCGTTCAACTTATGAAGTAAGAGCAGGCAACACTTGACATGCAGAGCTTGAAGGTCAATTGCTTCTAGGAGAAATAAAAAGCATCCCACAGGGTACGTGCACTTGATAATGCATTATATACCGACTGTGTTTGATTTTTCTTTCGTTTTCTATGCATTGTTTGTTTTTCCCCCCTATTCAAATGGTGCAGGTGGCTCAGCGGTGGAACCATTAGTTCGCAATCGGAAGGTTGCGAGTTCCAATCCCGGTTGGGGGTTGACTCAGCTCCTCGTCATCCTTTTGGCGTTGGTAAACCGAGCACCACTGCGGGGAAGTCCACGATGGTTGTCCTTTTGGCGGGACTCCGTCCCCATCGTAGGAACGTGGGATGTCCATCCACCGGCTCGATGCTCACTTGAGTAAGAAATAACTTCTGACCTGACGACAACTACTGTTGCTGTGAACTCAACGCGAGTTTGGGAGGGTGAATGTCGCACGGTCACCGTTATGTATATTGAACTTCTTTCGCACCGTATCTAGCCAACCGTGGTAATCGGAGGTGCGGGGAAAGGACAACAAACTAAACACAAAAGGCAGTTCTAAAAAAATGTGTTTTCAATCTAAATTTTAAAGTGCATAGCTCCAGTGGCTTCCTAATATTGGAAGGAAGAGCATTCCAGACGGTTGCAGAAGCACATCTGAAAGCGCACGATGCGGTGACCATCTTTGTTCAATGGCCAGCCAAAAGCCACTGCAAGGATGACCGGAGTTCACGTGATGGTTTGTTTTCCTTGACGATATTAGCAAGGTATTGTGGTTCAATTGTGGCAAGCACTTTGTCTGTAACGAGTGCGACTTATGTAATGTATTAGTTCGGCAACCGGAAAACCAATGCAGCTCGTGCAACGACACGGTACGGATCTTACAGCATTCGTCACGACATGTGCCCAGGGAATCTTGTAGACGCCGCTGCTTGGTAACGTTTTTACCAGACGTCCCGTAGAGTGAGCGAGTTGCAATGAATGGAGCCCTTAGGCGTCGACACACCTCCGCTGGACGCCACACACGGTTACCTTCTTGTTGTCGTCGAGCACCGTGTTCATGTTCTCGATCCACACGGCGTCCACGGGTCCATCGAACACGATCCACCGCCTCTCGGGCCCCGCGGCCGACGCCTGCTCGCGGAACGTGTTGGCCAGCACGCCGTCCGTCCACTCGTGGCTCGCGGGGTCGAAGCAGCCGTACAGCTGCCCCATGGTGATGGACTTGGGGTTGATCACACGGTACTCCACCGCAAATTCGTCCATCGCGCCCTCTGGCAGCGGACCGTTCGTGGGGCGAGTAGGCGTTCGCCGAGTTAGCGTCAGGAGGGGGGTGGGGGGAGCACTGTGTGGGGTTCAGCTCTCCTGTGATCTAATTCTGAGCGCTGCTCGCCTGATGAAGCTGGTTGTAATCACCAGTGGGTCGATTGCCACATGGGCCTATCGCTCGCCGCTGCTGTTGCAGTTTGGTAGGAGGTACCGCATGTTAGGGAAGGCAAAGAGAGAACACTGGACTGCGGGCTGCCTGGGAAAACTGGAGGGTGACGTTTGATCTGCAGCGTCACGGTCACTCGCCTGCGAAGAGGTCCCCGAGCGCGCCCGCCAGCACCTTGTAGGCAGACGTTTTCCCCGCGAGAGGATCCCCGACGATCATGAACCCGTGACGCACCAGCATCATCTCGTAAATCTACGTGAGGATCACGATACATTTTTTTTATATTTAACATTTGCAAATTGTTATCTCTGCGCTATTCTTACAGCGCAAGGCCACCACGAGGTGGGCGATGTTTCAACGTGGTTTTACCCAACTAAGCAATCAGGAGCATTAAAAGCATTATGTCATTAACAGTGATGCACATTTAATATTCACTGGCGCCGTGTATACGGTAGAGTCGTGGAGGTGGCTCATTTGTCTAAGTCCACACAAAAACCGAGTGTTTTTTTAGTCCAGGACACAGGTGTTCAAAGTGTCGACTGCCCCACCACCCCATTGGCTAATGGTCTAATGGTTTAACGATGTTATACGGAAAGGGTTACGACGTGGCCTATCCAGCCACTACACGACACATCTGCAGCGATAATTATTTTGAAAACCATTGTTAATCCATTGCCGAATGAAGGCCTTGCCTTACTGATCATTGTGGGTTAGTGAAAAGGGGGGGGGGGGGAATTCCAGTTCGCAGCCACGGGCAGAGAATCGAACTCAGACTGATGGGTAAATAGCCGAATGCGCTAACAGCTGCAACTACTGCTTCAGAATTATATGTGGAGATAGACAAGAAAAAGTCTGTGATGAGAAATGTGGGCACAAATTTTACAAGCCGCTCAACGACTCCAATTCTAAATAAACCGGTGCAGAGTTTTGTTGCTGATATTATGCACGGTTGGCTACATATGGTGCGAAAGAAGTTCAACACACATACATAAACATAGCCTGCGCATGTTATAAGAATCCTTTAGACTGACACAGACTACTAATGCTCCCGTCAAAATGTCTACAGCATACAGGCTGGAATGCTACTTCTACAGTGCTGTTACGAGTGGACCTCTTAATTGGTGTAAGTTGCCACGCTTATGACAAGTGGCGTCAAAGAGCCAGATGTAAACCCTGACCACCAGAGGCTTAACTGTCTAAATTGATTTGGAAAATGCTAAAATTAGCCTCCATGGAAAGCTCTGGGTAGCATATTAATGAAGAAGAAAAACATCTAAACCATGAATGTTAATGCAATAAAATGTAAGCTGTCCAACTAAACATCACTGCACCTTTCATTATGGAAATGAAAGGAGTAGAATACGACCCACAATTATTGCTCTGCCGCTCAAAGATAATTTACTGAGCGAGATGACACGTGGCTTGTAATCCAGCTCTTGGAAGCTGTGGTTGGTGACTCATACAATCCATCACGTTCTGTAACAATTCCTAATCTGCTGGGCTTTGAGGTTTGCTAGATGGCGGTACAGAGTATAGGTTGATTACCTGCACGTATGGATATTGTATCTTATGAATACATTTTTACCAGGCACTCGTGTGTTTTCCTCCCACGTGAAAAAAAGACTCAAGGCTTAGATAAAAACTCGCAACGCCAGGTTCGTAGCACAGCATGCAGCGTTGCTAACCGCTACGCCACTGCTGCTGTCAGCACACACACACAGAAAAATAATCCCTGTATAGCTTTAACATACTGTTGGGGAAAGTAATGTTAGCGAGCACCTATGAAGGCCGATACGGTACATGATTGGGTGGGTGGCCAGCACCACGCCCAACCGCCTTTGTCTCCCCAGTGGCAATGTTTACACAATGCACCAGGTACTCATTTGAGGCTGAGTCGACCTAGTGGAAGGTCCAGGACCAGTTCAGATAATCATCACTGGTGTTGACCATTGAGTGGAAATCGAACCTAGTTCATATTCCAGCGTGCTAACCGCTGCACCACTGCATACACACGCATACACACACGCAAAGATCCCCCATATAGCCTGAACAGACTGCTAGGGCAAGTGCTGTTAGCGAGCACCTATCAAGGCCAGCACAGCACACGAGGGGGTGGGTGGCCAGCACCACGCCCTGCTGCCTTTGTCTCCAAAGTGGCAATGTTTATACACCTCACGAGGTACCCATTTGAGGCTGAGTCGACCTAACGGAGGCCCAGGACTGATTCAGATAATCGTCACTGGTGTTGGCCGTGAGCGGGAATCGAACTCGGGTCGGCAGGTTCGTAGCGCAGCGCGCTAACCGCTATACTACCGCGGCCTCACGCATACACACACGCGCACAAGGTTGGCAGATGAAAGCTCACCTGGATTATCTTCCCTATGAACCAGGGCACGGGCTGAAGGTTCAGCTTGGCGATGTTCTCATTGAGAGCGCGGACGAACACGTCATAGTCTGGCTTGGGGAGCACGACCCCCGGGAACAGGTCGGAGATGATGCCCTGCGCAGGCCCGTCAAGACAACACACGGAAGAGGCACCGGTACTCAAACAGTCCTGCGTTAACAGTGGTGATGTGTGCGTGTGTCAAATAGATGTTTGAGAGTACATTGATTCGTCGATTCATATTGCTTGTTATATCATAATGAATGTATGTTGAACTTCTTTCGGACCGTACGTAGCCAACCGTGCTAATCGGAAGCAGTAAGTAAAGGTACAGCCCTGCAATGTCTTGCTCACACCACTGCTGGTGGAAGGATTTTCGCCAGAGGGAATTCTACAGAGGACCTCTAGATGGTATTTGGTCTTGGAAGATGTGATAGTACCCACACTTTACCCGATCACACGTGATATGCCAATCGACCAACTGCGGTTTACCCATTTATATTGCCGAGTCGACGGAGATGGGTGGCGGCGGGGGGGGGAGATCTGGCGAATTCTGGAATGCCAGTGTGCTCACCATTGCACCGTGGCAATAACCCTAAGCTCACGATGCAGGCATTGAATCCACGTGTGTGAGAATCGATGTTTGTCGATCCGTGTAAGTCGTAAGTAATGGGTTCACATCACCCTTGTAGCCACTGTTCATCGTAATGTAAAACCAATGTAATCTATTCTCGAATTAAATCATGACGCTGAATTGTGATCAGTCAGCACACCCAATATTTAACGAACATTAGCATTGTCATTAATGGTCCAACAGCTTTGAAAGCCTAAATGTAACCACACGGTTACCACACAGATATAGCTGTGTTCTTATAGCAGAGAAAAACATGCGTTTAGATTTTTTGGCTGCTAGAAATTTCCACATGATGAGTCACTTAATTGGGCGACCTGGTAAAATAAAAAAAAATGTGGTTTTAGTTTATTTACTTTTGTAATTTGCTTACCTTTCCTATACTTCCGACTCCTATTGTTTTGTTTGTTGTTGTAACTTTCCGACCTACACCCTACAAGACATCTGTGAAAAAGAACTTCAAAGCTCATCGGATTTCCCCAGAATTCTGATTCTGATTATCTTATGGTAGCAGGCTCGAGACCAATGACAGCACAATTATTAATCACATTGAGTCAGAGCCTGGTTACGTGGACGTATGAAAAATGCGAAAGAGAGAGAAAGCAAGTGACCCTTAGCATAGTCAAAATATCCACTTTCTGGGAAAATGACAATACAGCTCTTTTTAAAAAGACACCTGGGCAGGCCTGCAGTGATTCACTCTTGGGGCTCTCCTCCACCCTGTTCTCTTTCTGTTCTCATAATGGAACAGAGAGAATGGCTCTCTTACTAATAGATGTGGGCCAACAACACAGCCGGCGCTACCTCAATGTGAGCCGTTTCTCAGAACGTTTCGAAGTGTTTCCGCATAAACACGGTTCAGAGAATGGAAATAATTACCGATGCAGTTTCATGACATCCTTTTGTCAAGTGAAGACGATGGGCTTTCAGCTCTCACTTTTTTGAGAGGATTGAAATTATTTGATCATTTCCTGTCAGGACTGAAAAGAACTGGTGAGGTGTATAAACATCGCCACTAGGGAGACAAAGGGGGTTTGACAGGACGAGTGCCCTCCTCTGTATGAACAAAGACGGTCACCGCATCACGCACTTTCAGAAGCACTTAATTAATGTACATCATTATGGGATGCAATTAGCGTGAATGACGCTCTATGAAATTAAAATATGATTATTCAAGCATGGGCGTGGCACAATTGCATCAACGGCTTGGGCCGTGATGACTTCTTGATTTCGATCTTAAATTACGTACGTGGTTATGTTTTTTTTTACTTGCACTATGGCAATAGACGTGTCATCCGTGTGTGCATGTTCAACTTCTTTCGCACCGTACGTAGCCAACCGCACTAATCGGAGGTGTCAGACATCTCATTAAGTGCTTTCCCCGCCCCCCCCCGACCGCCCCCCACCCTCCTCCCCCGGCACAATCGGGGGGGGGGGGGGCGCACGGCACCTGGAAGAGGGGCACGTCCTGAGCGAGGAACTTGGCCAGGTTGACATCGATGAGGGCGCGGAGGAGCAGCACGCTCTCACTCTCCTCGGGGTAGCGCAGCTTGAGGCTGCCGGCGGCCGTCAGCACCGACTTGACGGCGCGCATTCCGTAGTCGTAGTGGTGCTGGGAGGACAGCTGCTCCGAGCACAGGCGGTACGTCGCCACGATCTTGTGGGACAGGACTGCACAGGGGCGGAGGGGGGGCCCAGAGCATCGAGCCGAATTCACGATTGAGTCACAGGCTTGGTAGCAAGCGCGCGCGTTTGTGAACACTGCCGTGGTAGGGGTATTTCTTTTTCCGGTTGTGCTGCACGGCTCTCGGGATGCGTTTTGACGTGCTGTGTCCGCTGCGTTCAGATCGGAACTGTTGGACGTTGCGCTGAAACAAAACACGGTACAGCTCGCAAACGCAATTCCGGATATGCCAAACACATCTGGTTATCTCCATATATATAAAAGGCAAAGTTGTGAATGTGTGTCTGTTCATAATGTTTAACGTACTTCCTGACATGCAACAAACTTGAAATTTGCCATGTGGGTACTTTCCAGACTGTACACCATGCAAAAAATATTTTAAAAAAATTCGATTTAAAGCATTTAGACTCTGTCTTCTCGACAGACCTGTTCTCCACCTGAGGACGGCTGCTTGCGTTGTGGCCGAAACGTCGTGAGAATTATTTTATAATGTTTTATTATTATTATTTTATTATTTCCATTCTACGTGACTTTACCGAAAGAACCAAGAAGATATAAAAATACACTTTTTTTTTTTGGGGGGGGGGGGGAGCTCAATAATGCATATATTTTTTGCACGGCAAGTGAGCTGTGATGTCAAATCTGTCACGTGACCCGCGCATGTGGAAGCGTAACGCATTGTAGTGTAGCGGGTAGCGCGCTGCGCTACGAACCCGGTGACCCGAGTTCGATTCCCGCTCACGGCCACCACCGGTGACTGATTATTTGAACCGGTCCTGGGCCTTCCCTAGGTCAACTCAGCCTCAAACGAGTAACTGGTGTGGTGTGTGAACATCGCCACTGGGGAGACAAAGGTGAATCCAAGTCCCGGGCGAAGCCGGGTAGT
This sequence comes from Lethenteron reissneri, assembly GCF_015708825.2. NCBI lineage: Eukaryota > Metazoa > Chordata > Hyperoartia > Petromyzontiformes > Petromyzontidae > Lethenteron > Lethenteron reissneri. The sequence goes on from NC_083781.1 coordinate 5,398,774, forward strand.
AAAGCTAGTTGTGTTTATATTTCTAAGAAGATGACTGCTGTGTCATGTTTTATCCGTGTCATACATGAGCACTGTTGGCAACGTACGGTGCGAAAGAATTTCGACATACATACATAATCGGAAGGGATTTTCTGTTGGCGATTGCTTGTGTGGCGATCGAAACGTCGTGATCTATTATTTTTTCTACCTACGTGACTTTACCGAAAGAACCAAAGAGCATGGATTCCTGCAGTCACGAAAGCTTCAAATCAAGATTGAATTGTGCTCCTGTTAATACAACTTTGAATTCCTGCCAGGTCCTCTCTTAAACATGGTATGTTTATCTCAATCGACTCGTAGATAATGATGTGGCCAAGTGGTAGCGCATTTGCCGCTTGTTGCAGAGGTTCGCAGTTTGTGCCTGACGCCCGCCCTGATAAATACTGCGGGTGTAATAATCGTGAAATATGTGGCGTCTGCTTCACAGTGAACGTAACAGATCCTGTGATGTCATTCATAAAAGTAGGCCATCGTCATGTATCTATGTATGTTGAACTTCTTTCACACCATGTGTAGCCAACCGTTCTAAACAGAGGTGCGGGGGAAGGACAACAAACTAAACACAAAAAGCAGTTCTCAAGACACGAGTCTTGAGAACTGCTGATGACTCATCATCTGTGTTGGTAGAATTCACAATGGCAAATAGGAAACAAATTTACCACTTATATGTGTGTGAGGGCAAGAGTTGATTTAATTGAATTAAAAGCTACATTTACCCACTGTGGCACTGTGCAATGATACACCCGTGCTCTTAGTGACAGTAGCGGTGGGCTCATGGTACGTCTCGCCTACTTGGAAACAAAGTAAAAATGCGCTTCACAGATATGTACCTGCGAGAGTCGATGAATCCCATGGAGTAGAGGGAGATCTCTCCAATCAGGGCGTAGTCCGGCACCATCATGGCCACGGTACGAAACAGCACCTGATGGTGAAAAACAATTCAACAATATCCCACGTTTAGTCTGAGGGACTCAAATGACGATTCATCAATTAAAAACACGACGTGGACAAATCGTGCCTAAGGATTTAGGTCAGTGGGGTGGCTAGGAGTAGTGGCTGGTTGGCCAGTTGATTAGGCTAATTTTAAATCAGTTTAACACGTAGGCTTTCGCGACCAACATTACTTACAAAAAATATATTTTGGGTTAGATTGCGTAAATAGAAATGTGTTATATCGCGGTCGGTAAAGCAGCGGCCCAAATGCCCAATCACCAAGCGGTATGTGGGCGTAACATGTGCTAGGCTAGCGTGGTCCAACTCCGAACCGTCTCGTCCCTCCTCTACCCACTGCAACGTATGGGGCTCTTCAGGCAGTGGGCGCCGATCCTGATTTGGTTGCTTTCCACCGCTTTGCCCACAGGGGGCGGAGGCACCTTCAGGTTGTCGGGCAGCTCGGCCCGGCCGGCGTAGCCCGGGTTCATGGTGATGAAGACGGCGCACGTGGGGTTGAGCAACAGCTCAGTGCCCTCGAAGTTGAAGCGCTTGAGGTTGCGCACGATCGCCTGCTGAATGCTCAGGATCTGCTGGGCCACCACCGACAGCACCTCCACCTGGACAGCACCGCACAACATAGATTCCCTGTCTATTCTGAGAGCTCACTGGACAGTCGTTCCCTCTGTTGCAAGGAAGACGACCTCTATTAATAGTGAAAATAAATTACAATAGTTTAAAGCTCCTTTGTGAATTCACTGGTCGATGAAGGCCTCCCCATGCCGTGTTCGTGAAGGTTTATTATTTATTATTTTACTTGTTCATCTAGGAAAGCCTCGATGAGTCTCATGACTCCTTTTCAGAAAGGTTCTGCCAATTATTTGCAGTTGGGGGCTGATTGGTACGCACTGTATATATTCCAATTGAGCAAATTTGCAAACAATCTTGTCAATTTTGTTAAATTGTAACCATGACGCCGGTGTACAATGGCCTACTCGTGCAAATGACATGCAGGGATTTTTAACGTCCGCTGTGAAACAGTCGGCATGTAGCGTTTTAAAATTATTAATACACACGCATAGTTCATACACACCGCGGTATTATGATCGGCCATCTTCTTGTTTCTTTCGGTAAAGTCACGTAGAAGGGAAGTAATAAAATAATAAAAATAAAACATAATAAAACAATTCTCACGACGTTTCGGCTACAACGCAAGCAGCCGTCTTCAGGTGAAGAATGAGACACTACCAAACTAGGAGCTTATATATAAGCTGCATTGGGGGTTGAAGAGCGCCTTAACAAAAAGAATGTGCATGTGAAGAGGGATTTAGCATATTCATGGAAAATGCGTAGGCGTTGGGCGGGGGGGTGTCAAAGTCATATTATGCCCATGCATTATGCAGGATCAGCAGCAACCAAGGGGGGTGCAGGGATTAGCAGTAACAAAGGAAAGGAATGTTAATGATATGTAGCTGCAGTTACTCAACAACCACGTAGAAAACTAAAGTATAAACTACATAAAAAACTAAAGTATAAACTGCATCGCACCATCAGTATACTTACTATACTCTATAATAAGCTGAGTTACTAACAGCAAGTAATACATTACAATTTTACCTCGTAAAAATTCTATAATATGCTTCCATCTAAACCTTATTCTCTTACATCACACGAGCATATACCGTACTATATACTGCCATAGATAAACCCAACATTAAATTATATACTGTATTGCTGTAAACCAACCTATATCTTATACATTTAATATCACACTATGTATTATTCTACACACCCTAATGTGTATCGAAATGGTTTATTACGTCCTTCCAATGATTGCTGAGCCAGAATCCATCTTCTCGGTTAAAGTTGTCTCTGTGTTTGTATATGTGGATCGCCTCATGAACGAATCTCTCATGATAGCCAGATGGCTTGCAGAGAACCTCTGTCTTGGAGAAGTCAATATCATGTGAGCCCACTGAGTTGTAACAGTGATCTGCCACGGCTGAGGTGTTAGTCCTACCGTGTTTCAGGTCAGCTTTATGTTCACGGATGCGGTCCGAGACATGTCGTTTGGTTTCCCCAATGTAACTGCTACCACAGAGGAAACTTAGTTTGTAGACGCCAGGGTACTGTATGTCTGGAACCACATCTTTTACAGACGGTACCAGATCACGGATTTTATGTACTGTGTTGAATCGGACCTGGATCTTGTGTTTAATCAGGATTTTGGAGATCTTTTTTGTGACCCCAGCAATGTAGGGTAAGGTGATGGTCTTGAAAGGCTCCTCAACAGGATCCTTCTTGATGGTTGGAGTGATGGCTTTGCGGATTGTATAGTCGGAGTAACCATTTGCCTTAAGAGCTTGGCGTACGTGTTTGAGTTCACTGGAAATGTGTTCATGGTCGGAGATGCATTGGGCTCTATGATATAGAGTCTTGATGAGGGAATTCTTCTGAGATGGATGGTGGTGGGAATCCGGTTTTAGATAAGCATCCGTGTGGGTGGCTTTCCTGTAGACAGAGTGGCTCATTGAACCATCAGGTCTCCTTTTGATTAGGACATCCAAAAAGGGTAGCTTGCCATCATTTTCGACTTCCATGGTGAATCTGATGGCTGGGTGTATGGAATTGATGTGGTCGAGAAATTGGTCTAGAGCAGGCCGGCCATGTGGCCAGATGACAAAAGTGTCGTCTACGTACCTCTTCCATAAGGTCGGGCGTAGAGTGGCAGTCTGGATGGCGTCCGTCTCAAATTTCTCCATGAAGATGTTGGCTACAACCGGAGATAGGGGGGAGCCCATTGGGGTGCCCTCAATTTGCTTGTAGAAGGTTCCATTCCAGGTGAAGTATGTATTGGTTAAGCAGTGTCTCACCAGGGGGGGTACCCCAGCATTCAGTCCTTGATGAACCAAGTCTTCAATGATTGCGATGGTGTCAGGCACAGGTACCTTGGTGAACAAGGAAACCACATCAAAACTGACAAGCAGGTCGTCTGGGGACAGGGCAATCCCCTTGATTGTCGATACCAGGTCAGTAGAGTTTAGTACTGCAGAGGTGGTTTTTCCAGTGAAAGGCCGTAGGATTTCGGACAAAAAACGAGCCAGTTTGTAAGTGGGGGAGTTGATAGTAGAGACAATGGGACGAAGAGGTGTATCTTCTTTATGTATCTTTGGCAAGCCGTACAATCTTGGTGGTCTGGCTGCAGAAGGTTTCAACGAGAACTGTTTGGTCTGATCAATTAATGATCGGCCATATTTCCCCACGACAGTGCAGTATAGCCTGATGAAGGGACTGGTTCAGATATCACTGATGCCACATTAGCCGTGGCCAGCAATCGAACTCAGGTTACCGGGTTCATAGCGCAATTTGTTAACAACTCTGTAATTGGTCTCCCCGAGAGAAAACAAAATAGTGTAAATAACCATCCCCTGTGTGTGATCTCTCATCACCCATGTCCGTGACCTCCCAACCCATGTCCCTGTGACACCATCAACTCATGTCTATGTGATCTCCCAACCGATTTCTCCAAAGCATCAGATGACAAGCAAAAGCTGCAAAACAGCACTCTGCACATGTGCATGACCAAGTGCATGGATGCAGTTATTGTGGTTGAGTACTTCAGTAGCAGGTAACATTATACATCTACATTTAGATGATGATGATGCTGGTGCACAATAAACAACTATTGAAAATAGGGTAAAGTCAAGTTTTTTGCACATTCAACTTCATGCAGACTGTTGGCTTTGGCAATTTCCCCAAGATATTGCTGTGCCAAGCTGTAAGCAGAGGTGGGAGATTTACTGTAATTAAACTTGGATCAATAACAAGCGATAAAGTCACTAGGCTACTCAATTAGACATTTAGAAATTACGTTTCAAATAGAATAACAGTCGGAGAAAAGTTAAACAAATAATTGCCTCTATTAGCCTTAAGAAGATAATTTGCAAAACAAACATGTAACTCAACACATGAATTATAACCGTGGAATGCTGATCAAAGCCTTGCAGTCTGAACAAGAAAGGAATCCTTGATTATAGCAGAGGCTCCTCACACACCGATGGTGTTGTGTAAAAGGTTTCATAAATGCACGCTTTAACTTCGATCCTCAAATCGAGTCAATGCGAGCTCCAAAAGTGGCGTAGAATGTCACCCTCGTGATTCTATTCTTGCGAATGGCGATGTTCAGGAGATAAATGCCAATGTCGAGGTGTGCTAGCAAACTAAGAGAGTGCTTTAGGAGAGAGTTTGTGCATTTTTGCTATTCCTCTTCAGTTGACGGGGTGCAGGCTAGTGGTTTACCATCTGTACAGATGTGTGTTGCACTTCTTTCACATCATACGTAGCCGACCATACTACTTTGGGTTGCATGGCCACAATCACACTCCTGTGGCTCGTGCTTTTAATGTTCCATGAATTGATGAATCTGTTGCATGCTGCGTGAGAATACCTCGATCCGGTTGAATTCATCAAAGCAGGCCCAGGCTCCGGCTTGGGCGAGCCCTTTGAAGAACTTGCCCATAGCCTGATAATCCAGGCCATCAGAGCAGTTGAACACCACACACTTGGGGATAAACATAGAAACCACGCATTAAGTAAACGTGCAAAACTTGAAACTTTCATCTCAAGAAAACTGCGCTTGAGAATAATCCCATCTGTGACCATATCAGAATCACAATATACATTTATACTGGAGGAATCCGATGACCTATAAAGCTCTTTTCACAGATGTCCAGTAGGGGTGGGTTATTAAGTTACAAAAACAAACAGTACACAAACACGACAGGAGTGCAAAGTATAGGAGAGGTATTCCATCCGGCCGTCGCTCAACCTTAGTACACGTACAACTGTAAATGTACAACATGTGCTGAGCAGATTTCGGCAAGGCACACAAATCACGTCCAAACTTAATGAATAGAAAATATGAGGAATGTCAGGCTTCTGCCTTCATCAAAGCATTCCATAATTGCTCAATCGGAATATACAGGGCAACCTTCGCGAAAGCTTGAGAGGACCCCCTGAAGAAAAAGTCACGAGACCCAGCGAGGCTTTCTTGTGTAAACAATAATGCTACAAAGCAGTAGTGAATCTAGATTTGAAGCCAAAAAAAAATTATCGCTGTGGTTTTCCCACCTGATGACGATTGATTGCGTTGCAATCGAAACGTCGTGATTTATTTTTATTTTATTTTATACCTACGTGACTTTACCGAAAGTACCAGAGAGTAAAGCAGTAGTGTTCACCATTACCGTGTAAATCACCATCGCCAGTCTACCTGCTTTGCGAGCGCTTTGGCCAAGTCCTTGGTTGTTTCTGTTTTCCCGGTCCCTGCCGGCCCTTCCGGAGCACCTCCCAGGTTCAGCTTGAGAGCTCCCATGAGGGTTCTGTTTGATAACAAAAAAATTGCAGAACATCCCGCAGCTTACAGACAATGAACTTTGGATGGACAGCAGCTGAGCTGAATTTCCAATGAGGCTGAGAGCACTTCACCACCACCCTCTCTCCCAACACCTCGTGCGGACACATTTATCTGGCGATAACTTTCCAAGCGATTACCCCCAATCTTCAGAGCAACGGGGCGATCTTTGTAGACTCTATTTTGCAATTGTACCCACTTGGTATAATTTCAGTCACGAAGCAGTCATTGTTCATGGACTTGGTTGGAAAATATGCCTCATGATCGTTTGCCAATGTCTGTTACCTATGCGCCACTCAATTCCATTGCTGCTTATGGATGTATTTTACACTTGTGCAAGATGCATTATCAATAAATAAGTAAATGATAAGTAGACGCCCATTTTTTTATAATCAATGTCTACTATCTGACAAAGGGAAGTGAACACAGAAAGCACAGATCCATGATTAGCAAGGATTTCACAGAAAATCAATTATTGATGTTTAGGAGGGCATTGAAGCTTGAACATTAGGAGATGGAAGCAAGACACATTTTGAACGTGGAATTTGGAATTCACGCTGTCACCAGATAATATTATTGAAACAAACAGGGCAAAAAATACAAAGATCCCCCGTATAGACTTTAACAGACTGTTGGGGCAAGTGCTATTCGCGAGCACCTACAGAGGCCTAAACAACACACGGAAGGATGGGTGGCCAGCACCAGGCCCGACCACCTTTGCATTCATAGTGGCAATTTTTACACATCGCTCTAGGTACTTATTTGAGGCTGAGTCGACCTAGGGGAGGCCCAGGACCGGTTCAGATGGTCGTCACTAGTGTTGGCCGTGAGCAGGAATCGAACTCGGCATGCAAGGTTCGTAGCACAGGGCACTAACCGCTACACTACCGCTCCCCACACACACACACCAGTAGTAGAAGTGCTCGCGCTATAACTTACAAGTCCGTGATGTACGCCACATAGGGATCCCTCCAAGCTAAGTCGCTGCGTTAGGCACTTCAGACAAAACTTAAATTATGCAGTAATGGGATAAATCAGCAGTTCCCTAACGTATTGTAGCCTCCGCCGGCTTTCAGGAGATTTTGTTGCGTAAGAATTTAGCAGCTGCCTGAGAGCTGAGCCTGAGGGAGAGACACAGATTCATCCTCACTGTGGAATACATAAAAGCTATTCCATCTCCATTATCCCCGTATTAAACCAATAAGCCCCTAAGCTATGTGATGTGGCAAGGACTTACCACACGTATGAAATATTCTAGTCCTGCTTACTCGACATGTATGGGTAAAAGTGCAGCACAGCAATTGCTTGCTCACAGCCACTGCTCACAGAAGGGCCTCCAGTACGAGATGGTATGGCCCATTTAGAGGGTGCCCCATGGCATGCATCCTGGCGATCTACAAACTGTGGTGCACCCATTCACACTGCTGGGTGCATAGAGGCGGGCAGGATTTAAGAAACCTGCACCACTGTTCCAACCGCCGCGCCAGGTCGATCGATCTGGTGAACTTCTAGCTTGCAAGTCGATTGCGCTTCACCGCCATCCACCGGGCACGTGCCGACGCGCGAATCCCGTCGATGCAAAAATTAAAAAAAATCCATTCTCACTATTCCATGATGCGCGCTCGCGAGCAAAGACCGTCACGTGCCTGTAGCAGCGGTCGGTGAGCGGCGTGATGACGAGGCGGGGGGAGTTGCCCAGGTACTCGTAGCCGTACTTGAGCTCGGTGGTGATCATGCGCACCATCACGTCGTCCTGCTCCCAGTAGTAGCGCAGCTGCGACAGCCACTGGAAGTCGTCGGTGCTCGCGATGCCGATCTCCGCCAGCTTGGCCACGACGTCGCGCGCTTCGCACGGTGCGGCGTCCGGACGTTCACGAGTGCGGGGAGCGCGGGGGGGGGGGGGGAATGCGGCACGCGGTAAAGACTCCGGATCGCAAAAAAGCTAAAGGTGCAGCCCAGAAACTGCTTGTTCAACACCACTCCTTGGATAAAAGGGCCTCGACTAAAAATGAGTTCTCGAGATCACCCCTCTAGAGAGAGGGTATTTAGCCTACTCTTCCAAGTTGGCCAAATGACTTGGAAGAGGTGGGAGCAGTACAAATGCAAAGAGATCCCCCGTATAGCCTGAACCGACTGTTGGGGCAAGTGCCATTAGCGAACACCATGCCCTGCCGCCTTTGTCTCCCAAGTGGCGATGTTTACACACCGCACCAGGCACTCATTTGAGGTTGAGTCATCCTAGGGGAGGCCCATAACCAGTTCAGATAATCGTCACTGGTGTTGACCATGAGCGGGTAGCGCAACGTGCTAAACGCTGCACTACTGCTCCCCAGTACACACACACAACCTGCTGAACGACTGACTGTTGTCTACCCATTAAAACTGTTGGGTGGACATAGCTGGTGGGAGTTTAAGAAACTTGCATCGTTGTTTCAACTGCCACGCCGGCAGATAGAATGGAATCGGCGAACACATAATTGCAAGTCCAGCGTGCTAACAATCGCACTGCTGGAGTGTCCCTGACGCTCAATTTAACTACATTAAATGAGCGGCACAACAAAAGCAACCATAAACGTAATGTATACGGCAATCATGGAACGATGCCTCAATCAATTCCATATTTGGAAAGATTAAAGCTGACCTGATGAACTACAGACCTGTTAGTCTCTTGTCCCGTGAATATAAATGATTCAGGATAATCATTGGGTAATGGTAAATGCTATTTTTTGGTAACCTTTCCAAATCCCCATGCAATATTAAAATAAGGGGTGAAATGATGAAAGAAAGACCTCTCCTAAAAAATTAACATTCATAAGCATAAGATCATAAGCAAATGAATGAAGCACTGCCCTTGACAGGTAACAACAGGCTTGAGTGCCACTCAACAGGGAGTCTATCGGCAGGTGGCGTGTGGTGGGGTAAAGTGTGGGTACTTCCACTTCTTCCAAGACGTTCGGGACAAAACATCCTCCAGAGATAGTTTCCCTTGAGCTCCCTCTAGTGGAGGGCCTTCCATCAGCAGTGTAGTCAGGAAGTATTTGCAGGTCTGCACCTGTACCTCTATTACTGGGGTTGAGGTACACATGGTTTGTGTTTAGTCTGTGTTGTCCTTCCCCCCGCACATCTAATTGGCACGGTTGGCTACGTGCGGTGCGAAAGAAGTTCAATGCACGTACATACCATGAACATCGATGACAGTGAGAGCCCCCAGAGTGGAGCGAGCCCCACCGGATAGCTTTCCTCTCACCAGCTCCACAATCTCATTGATCTGCTCGTTGCTCTTCCCGAGGTACGCCTGCACCACCCACACACCGACCGCACACACGCGTGCATTGCTCGCTTTAACCGCGGCAACACTCGCGCTCGCCGTCAAAACCATCCGACGACTATTTTGATCTCAAAACTGAGACCACAGTCTATTTTATTTTACCAGGTAAGGCCCGCCGAGCTACGTCGTTCGTTTTTTTTCCGGCAGCAACTTAGCCACAAATGATGGCTCACTTGTCAGTGTACAGCATGCCATTTCTAATGTGGAGGAAAAAAGCCGAGAACCTGGAGAAAAATCCGCGCGACCGCTGGTCGAACATGCAAACTCACAAATATACCGGCGTCAGGGTCAGGTTCGAACCCACGACCTCCTGTACACCAGGCGAGGTAGTTAACTATATTCATCGGTTTAAAGCTTTCGTGACTGCAGGAATTCATACTCTTTGGGTCTTTAGGTAAAGCCACGTAGATAGAAAAAATTATAAAAATAATAATACAAATATCACGACGTTTTAATCGCAATGCAAGCAATCGTCATCAGGTGAAAAAATAGGGGTGTCTGACGGTTAGGGATCGGACTAGTACTCGTGTCCGATTGGCTGGTGACCGGTTGTTACAGGACGAGTACTCGTGGCTAGCTGGTCGGGGTTACGGTTGGGGCTCTTTGTGAGTTTTTACGCGCAGACTTTCGCGTATTATGGATAGGGCTCTTTGTGTGTGTGTTTTTTTCACCTGATGATGATTGCTTGCGTTGCGATCGAAACGTCGTGATATTTGTATTATTTTTCTATCTACGTGGCTTTACCGAAAGACCCAAATAATATATATTCACAGGATCGATGGGGTCCGTTCAGTCCATCATCATCCCTCCAAAGTTGATTAAATAAGTACCGCTTTGTCATATGACAGCAGTGGTTGCCATTAGGAGATAATGATCCCTCCACTACAATTCCATCAAAGGAATTTCCATCACTGGCTTAGACCTGCTCACAAAGATGAATGAGCAGTTGAGTAAAGAGGCACCTGGCACACTGCACTTGATTGTCTTTGATTGTATCGATTACTATAATACCAGTGGGGAGGCCTTCATCCAGCAATGGATTAATGAATGGATGACGTATTTATTTAATAATAATGATGATGATGGTGATGATGGGTGGGACAAACACCATTCCTCATGCCCCACGAGCGTAAATTCACTGAGGATGCCAATGTATCACCTTTCAAATACGACTTAAGTTGGTGCACGCTGCACATGCCATGTGGAGACAGCTGACTAACATATCGAGCTTGCGCATATGCGCATGTTGAACATGCTTACACAATCGTCGGGCATGATCACACAAACGGTAATTTGTATTCGAACGAGGGCCATTTGGTGACTTCAGAGAGAAGTGGCACATGTTGGTGCGTTAAGAAACTCTCGCAATGATTGAGAATGAAGGTCAGGAGACTGTCAGCTATCAACCCAGAAAATTGTCTGAAATGTTTGGTCGTATGTGCTGGATCATGGCCCTGCTTTATTTCCATATAAGACCAGAGAAACCTTAATCAAATTTATACATAATATGTTCATTGGATTAGCATGAAGATCGTTGTATAGTCCTTTATTTGAGTGCTTTGATGTCAAAGCACAAATATTACATCAATGCGCTAATGCATTTCAAAAGGGCTATGAGCCACTTAAGTAATCATCATCAGTCTATGTTGGTATAATTCCTTTAATCAGATCACAGAGCACTTACATTAAATCCCTTATATTGCATTGATCATGAGTAGGGTAAACTTAATGAAGCTCAGTATTACGATATTGCCAAGCTGTTTATATTAAAAGTTTGCCTTTATGTTATTTCAATGATATTTTTCCGATTATATATGAATAACAACATTCTGTAAAAGCATAAATTGAGACATTGTACAAGAGTAAATAACTTAATTAATAGTCACGCAACTATTTGCTACCCTTACAGTTCGACACATTGGTACGATTCAGGGTTCACGTTTCGATTCAAGGGTATATATACATCTTTTTTTTATTAAACACTGTGGCCAATATTAGCACCTCTGGTGGCTGCATGGAGTCCTGCGAATCAATGACATGCAATCTCTACGGTGCATACGAGACGCTCTTACGGACAGCAACGCGATTTCATGCGTGTATTGTGAGCTTAAGGGGGTAAACTTTTAACTGTGGAGTTGATCCTTCACTGGATGCCTCCTGGTTGAGAGACGCTCCGGTAATATATGCATTGTCTTTGAAACTGATTGGCCTACACCGGAGAGAGCCTTCTTTAGGGCCTAGTATCAGACCAGAGAACACCAAAAGGCGAACAGCACAAAGACCATGCACTGTGAGAGCATTTATAGCTTGAGGTGGTCTGCTACCAATTGGGACCATTTTGCCAGTATCAAAGTATGAAAAAATAAGAATAGGTTTTAGCCTTTTGTTTGCATGTTCACCACAGGTACGTGTGATTAATACAGACTTGGTTCCTTGAAAAAGGTTTCTATTTGGTGTTTGAACATCTTAACACCTGTTTTATGTCCAGAATGAATAAAACCTATTCTTATGTTTCCATGTTTTGATACGGGGGTGCACGCAACCCTCTGGGGGTGCGGTGCCTTTCTGGGGGTAGCGAGACATGGTCAGATTTTTTTTTAGACGGTAAATCGTCTAAAACACGAATTAAGCACAGAAACGTAGGTTCAAGTACTTTGTTTCATCAAACCCTATGCATTTTTTTCACATTACAGATTTTTTAAACGATTGACAAGCAAAGGGGTGCAAGGCTGCAGTGATGGTTAAGAACCATTGCCTTAAACTAATAACATTACCTCAGAGAACCAAACATCGCACCTCCTGCCTTTGCCATTCCTCAAAGAGACTGGCACAGCCTATCAATCGCATCAGAACATCTTCAGGCTGATGCACACATCGCCTTCGTGAATAGAAAATTCAGAATCATCAGAATGTTAAGTTAGACTGGAGGAGGAATCTGATGAGCTATGAAGCTCTTTTCCACAGATGTCCGGTAGGGGCAGGTCAGCAAGTTACAACAAAAATAAATCCACAAGCCACAGACTGTGGCCATGCAACTCAAACTATGGGCCATATTGTAAGCCCACATAGACACATAGAGATGCATAAAGGCTCACAGAGATACACAGAGACCCATAGAGACACATAGAAACCCATACATATACATTGAGACCCATAGACATACATCTTGATACATTAAAGACAAGCTACAGGAGTGCGATTGTGGCCTTGCAAACCCACACTATGGATCACAGTGAACCACTGTAGCCTGCGCTCCGTCAACTACACCAACTCTCTCCTGAAGCCCCTCTTGTCGTTGCGAGCAGACCTCGACATTCGCAATTCGCTCCTGAGCATTTTGCTGCCATCATTCGCAAGAATAGCCCTGGGGTCAGCTCGCATGCAGGTGCAAGGTGGATTGTTCCATTGCACAACTGTGAGGGATGACAGCTTGGGGGGGGCCTTCATCCAGCAGTGGATTGATCATGGCTTGCGATGATGATGACGATAAACAATAATACACTGAAATAACGTTGGTACACCGTATTCATTTTGTGAGGGCTTTCCACGTAACAAGCGGTGCAGAGAGAGACTGCTCTTGATGGAATGTGCTAAAACCCACCATTTAGAGACTCAATTATAGGGACGAAAAGGTCAGTGTAGTGTTGGCATCCTTACCACCGTAAATGCATTTTTAACAGTCCTATGGACAGAAGAGAAAAAAAAACTACTTCTCTACAAACGTAAAAAAAAAATCCCAAAAAGCGAAGTGAATAAATATCGAGTTTTAGTTGCTTAAATTAAGTCTACCTTGCTCGACTTTTCATTTCTCAATTATTTTGCGATGGCGATGGTGATACTGCTGCCATGAGACACATTGAAGAACACACTGGGGTGGCACTGGGACAGAAGCCGTGTGCTCTGCAGGAATCCTACCGTGAGAGTGCCCGTCCTGATGGCTTCAGACACCTCGCTGGTCCAGTAGATGGTCGAGCTGCAGATCACCACCTGCCCAGGCCAGTCCAGCACCCACTTCCTCCGTGGAACCTACAGGCACAGGCACAGGCACATTCAATTGTAATATATTGTCATAGTAATGATGTTTACTTGTAACGCGCTGCCAAACAGAATTCGCTTCACTCTCAAAAAGAGACGACTCGGAAGCACGGGCAACCACAGCCAAGCAGGAAGGCCGCCACGCGGTGAGCCCACGCCAACAATTGCCAAAGTTCTGCGGTCCTCTGTTCATAAAAATGTTATCAAGCAATGAATAAGCATTTACATGGAGGAGGAAACCGGAGCACCCAGAGAAAACCATGCAAGCGAGGGGGAAACACTCTATCCCGTACAGAGAGAAGACCACATTTGTAATGTACCGCCTTCTAGCGAGCCAGGGAATGGCTCCTCTTCGGCGCCCATGGGAAGGAAGTCTCGCAACATCTGTGTGCGATCCACTAACCCTCACCTACACAGTGCTGGTTTACAGGGGTGCGTCACCATCAGCCATTGTCTATTCACTGCTGGATGAAGGCTTCCCACTCCGTCGCCATCCCTCACAGTCCAGGGTGAGGGATGCCTTTCTCTCATGTGGCCGCCACTCCGTTACCAATCTCATCCATCGGCCATCATCCCATCTAGCAATCGCATCCTACCCAAGCCCATTTACTATCCTTCATTGTCAATTCAATGTCAAGGATTTGTGCTTGTTCCCTGATCCACGTGTCACTTTTTTTATCGCACATATGCTAAGCGTAATGCTAAGTGTACACCTCTCCATACTTGCTTGAGCACTTTTCAGCTTTTGTTCCATTTTCTCAATTGCTTTGCCAGTTACCTAATTAAAGTATGCATAAAAAGCCTCACCTCCCTTTATTATTTCGGTGTAATACCTCCAAACGACCGAGGAAGCACATCCATACATGAGTGGCCCTAAGGGGGAACTTTATCGTTCCAGCAACAGTAACACTTGTAGGGCACGGACACGATTGTTCATAACCAGCCTCTTCTTCTAGGCCCCCACCCCCCAATCCCCCCCTCCCTCCCCATTCACTGTTTTGTCTGCCCTTCCCATGTATACCCTCTCCTCTTGAGCAAACAATGGATTTTTCCCCCAATCCCTATACTCCCTTTGCCCACCTCCCTTGCCAGCTCCCCTCGCTCATTATTTCTATGGGATGTGGTCCCTTGTCCTATTCGTGACCCCCACGCTCAATCTCAACCACGTGCGCCACCCCCCCCCCCCCCAACGAACTCGACACATGCATGCACAACCACTGGCAAGTGACAACGAATTCAAATGCATGCAGCCAATTTTATTGCGCTGAAAAATCACATAGATATTGGGCAGTGATGTGGCCCAGCGGTAGCGCGTTATTGATGCAGAGGTCCATGGGTCAGATCGGGAATGCAGCTCTGCTTAATACCGTGCGCGTATTAGCCATAACATACACACCGGATGATTCACAGTGGACGTTAAAGATCGCATTACGCCATTCCAAAAGAGTAGGCCATTGTGTGTCGGCACCATAGTCCACATTTGAAAATGTACCCACAAAATAATCAATTGGAATTACTCATAGCAACATCACCCCTGACTGAGAAACAAACTGCGGTCTGTGCCTGTTACGTAAAACGGCCTTTCGCTATAATAATGGCGCCAACGCCAAATGCACTCTGATTTGATTTGATCTCGACAGAATGTAACCTAAGGACCATAAATTAATCATGAAGTGTAACGGAGCGATGCATCATGTCGAACCTGATTGTAGGCATTCACAGCCTCCTTGATGACGCTCCTGATGCTGCTCAGCATGATGGTTTCTACCTGGAGCAGCCACTTTTCCACCATCCCCTGTCACGTCCAAAATCAGAGAGCGACATGGGTGACAGTGGCAACCAATGCAGCCACCGAGACAAGTCCATGTGTATTTTTTCCACCAGCTAAGAAACCCAAAGGGACCAGGAGGAGACCCATTAACAAGAGTGACCTGGGTCACCAACATGACAAAAGTAGTAATAAACAAAACTATGCACAAGAACAGCAATAGCACAAAGCAATCAGAACAAAAACACAACTCAATCACTTGAGGAATGAAAACATGATTCAAGGTAAAAACTAAAGTTAAACAGTAAGTTCCCCGCACAAAAAATCAGCTTGGGTAGTTCACCCCCAGATTATCACAGCATAAAATACCAAACTTAGGAGGTCATGTGTTCGATTCCGACACTGACGCCTGTCTACTTGTATTCTTGGTTCTTTCAGTAAAGTCACGTAGAAGGGAAATAATAAAATAATAATAAAAAAACATAATTAAATAATTTTCACGACGTTTTGGCCACAACGCAAGCAGCCGTCCTCAGGTGAAGAACAGGTCTGTCGGAAAGACTTCAGCCGCTGTCTTTCCAACAGACCTGGCCGAAACGTCGTGAGAATTATTTTATTATGTTAAATTTTTATTATTTTATTATTTCCCTTCTACGTGACTTTACCGAAAGAACCAAGAAGATGAATCCCTGCAGTCACGAAAGCTTTACATCGAAAAATTGTCTATTTGTAGTTTGCATATTCTCCCTTTGGTCATGTGGATTATTCTCCGGGTCCTCTTTGATTAAGCTCTCCACATTCTTTTATTTTATTTTCTTCTCTCCCCCTGATGAAGACCGCTTGCGTTGCGATCGAGAACATCGTGGGATTTTTGCTTTCATTTTAATTTTATTTTATTTCTACGTTACTTTACCGAAAGAACCAAAGAATATGAATTCCTGCAGTCACGAAAGTGTTAAGTAAAAAAATGCGGGCAGAAGGACTGCAAACCTTAGCTTTGGCCGGATATATCTTCTTGTTGAAGGGCACGGTCTCGCGTTCGGAGCTGATCATGCCCGTGATCTCCATGTCTTCGGTGAACTCCAGCTTCGCGATGCCCTCAAAGCACTTCTTGAGGTGTGGCTGCACTCGCATGGGGTCCTTTGTCTCGGACAAGATCTCAAGAAGCTCATCGTTGGACAAGAAGAAGAACCTAGATGAGCGTTGCACAGATGGCGCGTCACAAGAGTTGACAACACTGCACCACTGTCGACGTTGCATGCAAGAGACAATTCTACTCTAGCACATGGCAATATGTTCAGGAGCCAAATGCCAATGTCGCGGTCTGCTTGCCATGAGAGGGCTTCAGGAGAAAGTTTGCACAAGACACGATGTTTCTTCTCACACAACTACACAGTGACTCATCGATGGCTTAGAAAGTGCTTCAAATTCAGAACTTGCAACGTTAATTTGTCAAGTGATATTTGCACGGGGGGGGGGCAACTCTGAACAGCCTGCAAGGCATGTTCATCGCATGGTAATCAAACAGCAATTTAAAAGTCTCACAGCTGGAAGTTGCAAAATTAAGCGAAAAAGACCAAAATATATTGTTCATGTAGTTATTGGTGACTCCACTGAGAACATTACATCGTTGCAGTTGAGAAATTGGTTTCATCATAAGTTGATTAGCCTCGATTCAAACCCAAGTTCTCAATGGTGCCAGCTCTTCGCTGTGACCACTGAACTACCCGACCAACCCACATTATTTACTACGTTTACCTTGGGAAGAAGAGGCGTTTCTTCTCCAGGTAGCTGTTGAGGCCCTTCTGGATGTCCTCCAGCAGAACGTTGGACTCCTGGAGGCGTTCGAGCATCCTGGGTTGACTGGTAGCCACAAGGACGCCAGTGTCCTTCAACTGTGGGTCACAATAATGTCGCACTGAACGCATGCATATATGTTGAACTTCTTCTGCACCGTACGTAGCCAATCGTGCTAATCGGAGGTACATATATACTTGGTCTGAGCTGATTGGCTACTCGACGAGCGCTTGCCTGATTGGCTAAGAAACGAGGCGTTTGAACCTGATTGGACAGCCAATTCGAAATGGAGAAACACGCCCCATTAATAATGATAGAGTTTGGTTTGAGAACCGTGCATCAGGGGTCGTGGCACTTTGTGGAAATATGGGATGAGAGTCCTGGAACATTCGAGAAGGTCGGGAAAAAGAGTTTGAAAGGCCCAGGGATGGGTATCTCGGGTAGTCCTCTGAAACAAGCTCCCCATGTGCACATGGTGTGTTTTTTGGCTTTGATAAACGACACCTTCCAGCACCTGCTTCGTCTGCAACTCCTTCACATATACATGGACTCACGCCCACTATAGCAGTGTTCTTCATTGCAAGGCCCGCGGGCCACTGGCGGCCCCTGGTGGCTTTTTGTGCAGCCCCCGACAATACACAAATGTGAAAACACCCCATCGCGCCATCAAACCCCAATGGTTTAAAATGTGTGGCGGCCCTTATTAATGATGTCTTATCGGCGAAAGTGGCACCACCTCTAAAAATTAGTGAAAAACACTGCACTGTAGGAATGAGAAAATGTCACCACTGACCCAGGGCTGTATAACACAAAAGATGAGCACCACCTCAGTACTCGTTTGAGCAGTGGTGAGTGACCATGCAGTGGCCATGCAACTCAACCTGCGGCTCGGGAGCGTGCGGCTCTTTAAGGACTGCTGCTTCTTGACGTCATTTATTAAGGACCCACCGTCTCTCGTATTCACCAAGTGCATTGAGGCTTTTGACATATTGTTTTTTTTACTGAATTCGGGAAAAAATGTCTCTTCTTGTTGTTTTCATTCCCAGCCTCGGGTCTATGACTACACCACTCTGCTTGCTGTAAAGGACTAGAGTTAATACAATACAATAAGTATTTCTTAAATTTTAATTTATTTTCTCTGTGATGATCATTTTATTGTTAGGTGTATTTTTTTCTCGCTATTTACATATACATTTTCTTCATTTTGGATTTGCTAAGTAGTGGGGTTATGTTTTTGTATCATCAGTGTGAGGGACAGGCTAATTGATGTGTGGCGTTATGGGATGCATTTGCATGAATGAGGCTCTACGAAATGAAATTATATTATTACTGTTAACAATACAAGACCGACGTCCCAGGGGAAAGTCTCACGGCGCCAGTCATGATGTCCCGCCAGTTGGCGTCGACGATGCCAAATTTCCGTCCCTCTTCTGGCATCTGAGCGATGATGTCCTCGGAGCTGAAGATGGGCTCCAGGTAGAGCCACGTGGCCTGGCACTTGAGCCAGTTGTCCAGGATGCTCTGCATGAGCACCAGCTTCTCCTCCCAATGCTGTTCAGATCGGCATGCAATGCGAGGCACGGTTTAATCAAACTGCCACCGACACGTGCGCACTGCCACTAGATTTCATGGTTGGAAATATGACGACAACAATATGAACTGAGATATTTTCCCAAGGCAAGCCTCACTGAGGCTCCAGAATCTTTCAAAATGTTCCAGTTTAGGAAGTGTGGGCAATTGCTTCTCCTGAATATTTTTGATAGGTAGCAGGAAAGCGGACAAACCCGATGGATATGCGGGAATGACACCGTCCGTCTTTCTGCGTGTCTCTGTCTCCTTGTCTGTCTCTGTCTTGTTCTCTCTGTCTTTCTTTATCCCTCTGCCTCTCCCTTTGTGGGTCTATCTGCTCTCTCTTTGTCTCATTGTCTTTGTCACTATCTATTTCTATCCCCTCCTCAGTGTGTCTCTCCATTTCCCTCTATCTCCATCGCCCTTTTTTCTTTCTCTATTTTCCTGTCTCTGTGTGTCCGTCATTGTCTCTTTCTTCGTCTCTTTCTGTCCGTCTCTGTCTCATCTCTTTCGGCTTCCCTCCCGTACACTGTGCTCATGGAGAGAGCTGCTGCTGCCACGTGACTATAGCATTCCACAGTGTTCAAAATATTCCGCTTAAGTTTTCTTTACACGGCCTTGATTCGGTTGAACATAAATACCCGAAAAGGAGCCAAAATTCACAGGCGAATCAAACATTCGGAACATCCCCGTACTTTTCACTCAAATTTTTAAGCCGAGGCCAAGTCGGCGGCACGCGTACCTTACACTCCGTCTCGATGGCTTTTATGAAGGGGGACCCTCGCATGGTCTGTGTCTTGATGATATGATCGTCCATGAGCACTTGAATATCATCCACAGCCGACAGAATGCTCAGCCCCTGTAAGAAGACGCAACACAACGTACATATCCCCAAATATGTATATCTCAACAATTTATCATTTCAACAAAACGTATGTATGTATGTTGAACTTCTTTTGCACCGTACGTAACCAACCGTGGTAATCGGAGGTACAGGGGAAGGACAACAAACTAAACACAAAAAGCAGTTCTAAAGAAATTAGTTTTCAATCTAGATTTAAAAGTGCATAGCTCCAGTGGCTTCCTAATAATACGAGAGTAAGTGCAGACTGCCCGTGTAAAAAAAAACAATCAACGAACATCACCAGTAGGCCGTTTCGCCTACTGTCATTGCAACATCATTTTTCTCCCGAACACTTTGTGGAAATTAAAATGTTTTGGCTATACGGACAGACTGGTCCCCCACTTATGGGAACGTAGAATTTCTGCCACTGGTTTAGAGCCATGAAGATGATCACTGCCAAATTCTCAACTGAGCAAGGAAAAGTTTATGCTTAATATGTTCTCGTCAATTTTCTTCCGTCTTATACATCCAGTACTTTAATCTTAATGTTTTCTGACATTATGTCATCGTGACATCAGAGTTATCAAGAGTTATTAAATATATGCATAGTGCAAAAAAACTATAATATATCGTTAACAAAGGTCGTGTTTTAGCAATTTGAATAATTGGATGCAACTGGGTGTATCTAATGCAGCGTTCTTGAGAAAACATCATGACCAGAGCTAAATAAAAGGGCATGATCGCCAACATCTTTAAGAAAAGACACAAGGCATATAGCGAGAGGGGGGTATGTGCATCAATGCAAACTCAATCACTCTGTTGGTAAGCATGCATCAAGTGAAAGCGTGTGAGTGAGCCATCCCTTCAGAGTGCCAGTTGCTGCATGTTCCACCAAATGAAAAAGCACTGTTCATCACCGACAGGTAATATTAATCTAGATTTGAAGTTTTCGTGACTGCAGGGATCCATACTCTTTGGTTCTTTCGGTAAAGTCACGCAGGTATAAAATAAAATATATTAAATCACGACGTTTCGGGCACAACACAAGCGTCCGTCATCAGGTAATATTAGCTCCGGACGGAGGTGAGCCATGCGGTCAAGTGGAGAACGAGCGCGTGAATGAACTGTGTGGTGCTCACCGTGTCCCTGTAGCTCGTGAAACTGAAGCTCGTTTCTTGCCATTCTGACTTCATCTTGGCCAGTGCCTTCTCCAGGGAATACTCCTTGCTGGCTGCCGCGCCAATCTCCTCCATCCTACAGAGAATAACAAAACAAATATTTGCATGCGATATAAAAATACAAAAACTAATATCACAGAAGTAGAAGTCGCTTATTGATGTATTTTGTTATTAATATTGCATGGTGAATCTCAGAGAACACGTCCTGCCAGAGGACAACCCAGAAATATTGGCTCCATGGCAATATCCTGGTTCATCGGTTGTTGTAAAGGCCTCTTCATCTCCTTGTTCTTCAGGTCCTGGTCATCTGCTCAGCAGCAACGATCGGTCTAAACGATGTCCCTCGGTCGGATGTCTGCCACCTACCAATTTCATGGCTGCATTCATCGGCAATTTCCCACGTTCTACATTTTCATGTCAATGCCTTTATTTTTCGAACCCAAATTATGGAAAAACATCTTCTGGATGTATAAATCACGTGGGTGTAAGTTTGTCTTCCTTGTCTGACTCTTAATCCGATGTGCATTTTGCCACTTTCAGGAAATGACTGAAGAGTTGATAAATAGGGAGACACAGTCCATGCACGATAAATATGACCACAACAAAAGCCATGTAGGCCGCAGCTGACAATGAATATGAACACTACCCAGTGTCTCATTAAACGCAGATGTAAATTATGACAATTATGACACTTGTTTACCCAGGAAAGCTTCATTGAGTCTCATGACTTTTTTGCAGTTGGGGTGATGATTGCTGAGTATATTCAAATTATTAGCATGGTTGGCCATGTACAGCGTGAAAGAAGTTCAACATACATACAATTAAGCAATGTGCGGGCAATGTTTCTAATTTCCCAAATTTGCACCATGATTCCGACACAATGTCGTACGCTTGCGAGTGACGTCGCAGAATCTTTTTGTTTGTAATGTATTTTTTTTTAGATATACGTTGACAAAAAACCCAGTACATGGCACAAACCATAATAAAAGGGGAAAGGGGGGTGGGTACAGAAATTTTGCAGACCGAAGCACCAACTAAATGCTCCTGGGTGGTGGGAAGGGGTGAAAGTTTGGCTCTCGTCGCAGCATCTTTAACGTCCACTCTGAAGCAGACGGCACGTATTCTTACGGTTAATATCCCCGTAGTTTAAAACAAGGGCGGCCGTGAGGTCAAGCTTATATAAGGGTGCAACGATTCTCCCCCCGTGGCAATTCGATGAATTGTCACAAATTCAGGGTAACTATTTAAAGCAGAAATTGACTTTGCATTTTTAGATTGTGGTGAATGTAGCGACCTCTAGATGCTGCAGACGTCACGTGAACTGACTGTATACACCATATATATAAACGAAGCAAAACGCATTCTTATAGAGGCAATTTGAGGCGTGAAATATCACCTTGATTAACAATTTCAACATTTGCAAGGGAAGCGATGGCCTCTACATCTGTCCTTTGACCTCTCGCCAGCAAGCCTTCAAGGCTTCACATGGCTTCAAAGTGCACCTAGCCAGGTACAAGAACTGTGTCGTTATATGTCGCCGCCACGTAGTGGCGAATGGCAGTCGTTGCTGTTGTTGTACTACGAGTGAGCGTTTTGTGGGGTTTACTTGTCGATGTATTTGGATAGTCCGTATTCCAACATGTTGGCAAGGGAGGTGTCCTCTCCGGGCTTCAGGTCGTATCCCACCAGTTCGCTGATCTGTCACGGGAAAAAGAACAACGGTAAATTACATTATCAACAACAGCCGAAGGTCTTATTTATCCAAAATAACGTAGGCAACAAAATAAAAAAATAAAACACTCTGGGGACATATATATAAGCTGCATGGATAGATAGACTACATTTATGGAAAATAATAATAATGATTGGATACATTTATACAAGAATGAGTCAAGCCAGAAGTGACTTTCTCATAATCCAGCGAATGTTCTAAAGGAGATGCAGGTGAAAGGCTGGATTATGCTTAGTAGCCTGAAATGACATGTGACAAACACCAGCACAGATAGGCAGACAAACAGATTGATGTAATCAGATAGCTCTAAATATTTTGCTTGTTTTACTAGAGAACACCTCACTGCATCCCATGACTCTCTTTCAGGAAGGTTCTGCCAAGTTTTCGTGGAAGGGGGAAAATTATTGCTCTATAGATTCCTATTGAGTCCATTTGTCGAAACATTTTCTTCAAATGTCGCAAATTGGAACCGTGACGTACTCCCATGTTAACACCAAACACAAAAGTTTGCCATAATTTAACGTAATAATAATTTACACGTCAAAAGCGCCTTTCACCCGGAGGTCATACGATGCTGTTCTGAGGAAAAAACCCCAAATTAAACCGAGCAAGCTCCCACCCACCAAACCAACCCCAAAATAAAACTACTAAATAAATACAAAGAGCAGTTAAAATAATGATGATGCTCGCTAGCACTTTAAACGTACAAAAGCAGGGGTAGGGAGCCTTCTCCTTACCGAGGGCCGAACAGAACTTTCAGACACCTTTGGCGGGCAACCACCCTTTGTCACACAGCTAAGTGACTGGTGTTGCCGCACGAGGCTCCCCGCAATGGGCGTCATTGTGCGGGCCGGTTCAAAGCGGTAGAAACTGGCGCGGTCGTAGCTCGTACGGAATGGAAGTCGCCGGACGCAGCGTTACCCAACGCGCACGACACTGTCGACCCCCATCGCCATCTACGAGCCAACTCGTCCCGTGAATACTGCTGCCCTGACCTGGTCCCAGTGGCGATCCTTCATGCCCGGGTTGCAGATGGTGCTCAGGATGGGCAGGTGAGGCTTGAACTTGTCTATGCGAGACTTGACGGCGTCGGCGATGCGCCGAGGGCCCGGCAGGTCCGCAAAGGTCTTGGTGAGCTTGTACATGTTCCTCCACATGGTGCCCACCTCGTCGACAAGCTCCTCCGCATTCAAGCCCTGGAAGGACCCTGCCGAGTTCAGCGGGAGCAACGGCTTCAATTTTACGGGCGGCTGAGAGGCTTAGCGGTTATTGACAGGCCATAATTGGGGTGAAGACGTGCAAGGTTTTTGCGGCTCAGACACCGTAACCGCACCATTATGATGTGCGCCAGTGTCATCAAAGATCCTGCACTCTCGTGTCGATGTTCAAGAGCCTGTGATATAAGTCTCAAGTGTAGACCTTTGAACTGCATAGATTTTCGCCGGTCGTGCTTTACAACCCTCCGTGGGAGCCGCGTTGGTGACATGTTGTCTCCCTCACCTGGTGAGCAGGAGGTCGTGGGTTCTGTCGCTACCCTGGCGCCCGTATGTTTGGAGTTTGCGTGCTCTCGCTCCCCCCGTGGTCACGTAGGTTTTTCTCCAGATCCTCCACATTTATAAACATGTGTTCGGATTACTGGGCTGCTACTATAAATTCCCACTCACATGATATAAGCCACTTCCATAAGCTATCATGTGTGGCCAGGCTGCCTCTGAAAAAGAGCTAATAGCTCAGTGGGCTTTACCTGGTAAAATAGAATTGTTTAGTTAGTTTAGATGTGTGTTTGTGTTGCTGTAACCACGTGTCGCCCATCATAGAAATGAAGGAGCTGGGAACAAGCTCCCACAGCGTGGGAGAGAAACGACGAACGCGAGGTACAACCTGTACATCGTTACCATGCATCCAGACGTCAGACTTGAGGTGGAAGTTGAGGGCGGTGGTCCAGAGCTGATCATAGGGCTGCTTGTTCGCCATGGTGGCCTGAAGAATGGGGAACTGACTTGCCTCCCACTCCAGCAGCTCCTCTTCCTTGTTAATGGCCTGAGGAGCAGAGCACACAGTGAGCCCTCATTATGCTGTAACCAAGCAAACAAATACACGTACTCAGCATCATCATCATCATCGTCGGCCATGGTCAATCCACTGCTGGATGAAGGCCTCCCCAAGGTGCCACCACCTCTCATGGTCCTGCGATTCCACACTCTTCCTTCCTCCTGCACATGAACCGATCTCATGGCTCCATCTCTACAGAGTGGACATCCAACCACTTGGATGCCCTCTCTCCTTTGGCCATCCATTATGTCACCAGTCTTGTCCATTTTCTATATTATCCATTCGAGTGACATGTCCTGCCCATGTCTAATCCACCTAGAGCACCTGCAGCTCCGATTAGCACGGTTGGCTATGTACGGTGCGAAATAAGTTCAACATACATACACATGGTGAGCCCTCATTACGCTGAAACCAAGCCACGAGGACACATATTCAGCATCATCGTCGGCCATGGTCAACCCACTGCTGGATGAAGGCCTCCTCAAGGTGCCACCACCGTTCACAATCCTGAGATATAATAATCCACATATACAGTGAGGGAAAAAAGTATTTGATCCCCTGCTGATTTTGTACGTTTGCCCACTGACAAAGAAATGATCAGTCTATAATTTTAATGGTAGGTTTATTTGAAAAGTGAGAGACAGAATAACAACAACAAAATCCAGAAAAACGCATGTCAAAAATGTTATAAATTGATTTGCATTCTAATGAGGGAAATAAGTATTTGATCCCCTCTCAATCAAAAAGATTTCTGGCTCCCAGGTGTCTTTTATACAGGTAACGAGCTGAGATTAGGAGCACACTCTTAAAGGGAGTGCTCCTAAACTCAGCGTATTGCCTGTATAAAAGACACCTGTTCACAGAAGAAATCAATCAATCAGATTCCAAACTCTCCACCATGGCCAAGACCAAAGAGCTCTCCAAGGATGTCAGGGACAATATTGTCGACCAACACAAGGCTCGAATGGGCTACAAGACCATCGCCAAGCAGCTTGGTGAGAAGGTGACAACAGTTGGTGCGATTATTCGCAAATGGAAGAAACACAAAAGAACTGTCAATCTCCCTCGGCTTGGGGCTCCATGCAAGATCTCACATCGTGGAGTTGCAATGATCATGAGAACGGTTAGGAATCAGCCCAAAACTATACAGGAGGATCTTGTCAATGATCTCAAGGCAGCTGGGACCATAGTCACCAAGAAAACAGTTGGTAACACACTACGCCGTGAAGGACTGAAATCCTGCAGCGCCCGCAAGGTCCCCCTGCTCAAGAAAGCACATATACATGCCCGTCTGAGGTTTGCCAATGAACATCTGAATGATTCAGAGGACAACTGGGTAAAGTGTTGTGGTCAGATGAGACCAAAATGGAGCTCTTTGGCATCAACTCAACTCGCCGTGTTTGGAGGAGGAGGAATGCTGCCTATGACCCCAAGAACACCATCCCCACCGTAAAACATGGAGGTGGAAACATTATGCTTTGGGGGTGTTTTTCTGCTAAGGGGACAGGACAACTTCACTGCATCAAAGGGACAATGGACGGTGCCATGTACCATCAAATCTTGGGTGAGAACCTCCTTCCCTCAGCCAGGGCATTGAAAATGGGTCGTGGATGGGTATTCCAGCATGACAATGACCCAAAACACACGGCCAAGGCAACAAAGGAGTGGCTCAAGAAGAAGCACATTAAGGTCCTGGAGTGGCCTAGCCAGTCTGCAGACCTTAATCCCATGGAAAATCTGTGGAGGGAGCTGAAGGTTCGAGTTGCCAAACGTCAGCCTCGAAACCTTAATGACTTGGAGAACTGCAAATAGGAATGGGACAAAATCCCTCCTGAGATGTGTGCAAACCTGGTGGCCAACTTCAAGAAACGTCTGACCTCTGTGATTGCCAACAAGGGTTTTGCCACCAAGTACCAAGTCATGTTTTTCAGAGGGGTCAAATACTTATTTCCCTCATTAAAATGCAAATCAATTTATAACATTTTTGACATGCGTTTTTTCTGGATTTTGTTGTTGTTATTCTGTCTCTCACTGTTCAAATAAACCTACCATTAAAATTATAGACTGATCATTTCTTTGTCAGTGGGCAAACGTACAAAATCAGCAGGGGATCAAATACTTTTTTCCCTCACTGTAACACCCGCACCTCCGGTTAGCATGGCTGGCTATATACGGTGCGAAAGAAGTTCAACTTCGCACTAATACACAAACTGGTTTCATCGCTTCGTCTCCTCGGTGGCCGTACTTGCCAACACGCTCCATTCCTCGGTCGACCAATCCAATCATGGAGGTATTTAACAAAACAGTCACTCGGGGTTGACCCTCATTATAAGTAAATTGGACTGAAGAGATGCTCATTGGCAGGCAATGTCACAATGGCATGATAATTTTCAATGCCATTTGTCTGGGTAATGAAGTTTGTAAAAAAAAGAAGAAAAGGTTAGGGCGTTTTCTAAATTGCACGTTGAATATAATTAAATGTTATTAGCAATCCAAATGGGTAGGGTCACTCAAGTCCAAGCGATGCCATGCTGAAATTAACCATTCGGCAGTGGTTATACTGAGCCAAATTAAGTAATTAGATTTCATTGCTGCGCAGACTGGTCTGTAATAGAACCACCACAGATGACTTGCATGCAGTGTGACTCACTTGATTGACCATAACAGGATGATGGGGATGTGTTGACCACAGGATGGGATTTCAACTTGTAACCTTACAATTGGAGGGTCAATATACGCCGCTCAGCAGCAGCTACATCACTTGCCGCTGATGTAAGCCGTGGCCAGGAATTAAACTCGGGTTGCAAGGTTCATAGCGTAAGTGTGCAAACCATTGCGCACATCATTAACAATAAATATCCCACAAGGATTCAAATAAAAAGGTAACGCTTCATGGGAGAAATGATAATTAAATTCAGCAAATTGTATGAAATCCCTTTCATTATGTAACCAGTAATGATGGCTATACAATGGCCAATAAGCAAAAAAAACTATTAAAATAAATTAAGTTTAACATGTAGGCTTTCGCGACCAGTATTATTATTCATAATAAAGGTGTTTGGGTTAGGTCGCGTAAGTATAAATGTGTCGCAACCCTCCACCACCCGATACGGACAATCAGTAAAAAATGTGTCACGTTAACAAAACGCCAATTAGTTATTTCTTCAGCCCACCGGTGTGTGAAGAAAAGTGAATCCACAACATTTAGAATTTGAGTACGACGTTTCGCTGGTAATTACATCCAGCATCTTTGGGCGATTTGCCAGAATAGTGAAGCCATCCACTGGCATTCCTCCAAAGGTGCAGAGATTCAAAGGTAATACCAAACGCAGTTAAAATAACACATCACGTAAAGTCTGTTAAAGCTACTTCAGCATTTGTTTCGTGCTGTGGTTGTCCCACCTGATGACGGACGCTTGTGTTGCGCCTGAAACGTCGCGATTTATTATTTTATTTCCATTATTATTTCTATTATTTTATTAGTTATTTTTATTATTTATTTTTTTACCTACGTGACTTTACCGAAAAAACCTAAGAGTATGAATCATTGCAGTCACGAAAGCTTCAAATCTAGAATCTGTTAAAGCTAACCAAATACTACACAAAGCTAGCGAATTATTATTGCTACAGAGAATACAGCACAACAGGAGTGAATTATCTCAAATTTCTGAGTCTCTGAAGCACTTGCATAACAGCAATAGGGTATCCATACATTATTGGAATATAATTGATACCATAACACAACAATCGGCTGATAATGTTTAAATCTAACTCAAACTAAGCAAATTAATAAATTATCCAGACTACATAGCAAACTAGTCCCAAATAATAACGAACAATTTTAAAACAAAATTGTAATGAACTTAACTAAAACTGATTTAACCAGCGACATGATATCCGTCCTTCTAAAGGCCTTAACTTTGCCGTTGCCCCACGCACGATTCCAGCAGATGAGATAATTGCCGAGGTGGAATCAGCGGTAAGACATCTTCCACATAATGAGGCAGAGAAGACTAGACACGAGGTTGCCAAAATAATTGAGAATAGCAAAGTACCAAAAATAAATATTAGCTTTGGCGAAGCAAAAGCCTTAAGAGAGCTTCGATTAAATAAATATACTCAAATTCTGGCAGCTGATAAAAGCCGAACTACTGTTATTATGTCACGAACATATTAATTATGATAATAAAATTCAAGATTTACTGGAGGAAGATACCTATATTAAAATTAAACGAGATCCAAATAATACTTTAGAATGCAATACTACTGCAATCATTTTTAAATTTCGATTTAAAGCTTTCGTGACTGCAGGGATTCATCTTCTTGGTTCACGTAGAAGAGAAATAATACAATAATAAAAATAAAACATAATAAAACACAATTCTCACTATGAGAATTGTATTTTATTATGTTTAATTGTTATTGTATTGTTTCCCTTCTACGTGATTGTACCGAAAGAACCAAGAAGATACTGCAATCATTGCAAATTCATTAATCCCCAAGAATGAGCAATACAAACTTAAGCCACGGGCCTCAAAGCCACCAAGATTGGGCTCCCAAAGATTCATAAAATCGGTATCCCATTACGACCCATAGTAAGTACAATAGGCTCTGCCACATATAAATCAGCAAAATATGTAACTAAACAAATATAGACCTACATCGGTAGGACATCTTAATTTGTAAGAAATTCAGAACATCTTGTGAATGTGATTCAAGATATTAAACTTAACCCTAATGATATTCTGGTGAGTTTTGATGTAATTTCTCTATTCACTAAGGTTCCAGTTAACGAGTCACTTAAATCACTTGATACACTGGTAAAGAAGACAGGTTTACCAGAAGATATTCCAAAACTAGCTGACCATTGTCTAAATAACTTATTTCTTATGGAGAGGCGATTTCTTCAAACAAAAGGAAGGAGCAGCAATGGGCTCTCCTTTATCTCCTGCTACAGCGAATCTGTACATGAAAAACTTTGAAACAAGAGCACTTGCCTCAAGTACATTAATACCATATTTTTGGTTTAGATATGTCGATGACACTTTGGTTGTCTGGCCACATGGTAAAGATACACTTAATGATTTTTTAAATCATCTCAATGCACAAAACCTGGCCATCCAGTTCACCATGGAAATGGAGGTGAACAACACACTCCCTTTCCTAGATATTTTGCTTTGATGCGGCCTAAATGGTAAAATCACACGCAGCGTTTACCGAAAGAAAACACACACTGATACCTATCTGAATCCATCGAAATTGAGAAAAATACAAATAATTTTAACCGCTCTGATAGCTAAAGGCTTAGCGCAGCCTGGAAGCGTATTACTAAGTAATACACAATACACATTACAATTCGTTATAAAGGAATCCCATACTAATTAACTGATTACTAATCTATTATATAATTACAATACCCCCCCTACCTCCGCCTCTG
This sequence comes from Lethenteron reissneri, assembly GCF_015708825.2. Taxonomy (NCBI): domain Eukaryota; kingdom Metazoa; phylum Chordata; class Hyperoartia; order Petromyzontiformes; family Petromyzontidae; genus Lethenteron; species Lethenteron reissneri. The sequence continues at coordinate 5,428,896 of NC_083781.1, forward strand.
ATCTCGAAACCTGATGGGGTTCAATGATGACGTCGTCCTGCACTATTTAAGACCTGGAGCAGGCTTCACTAGTCTGGCAAATCGCCCGAAGATGCTGGATGCAATTACCAGCGAAACGTCGTACTCAAATTCTAAACGTTGTAGATTAATTTGTCTTCACACACCGGTGGGCTGAAGAAGTAACGAATTGGCCTTTTGTTAACGTGACACATTTTTTACTGATTGGCCGTGTCGGGTGGTGGAGGGTTGCGACACATTTATACTTATGCGATCTTACCCAAAAGCCTTTATTAAAAAGAAATTCAACTTATAACGTGCAGAGTACTTTCTCACTCTTATACAGAAAGAATGACTCAGAAGTGCGAGGAACCACACACAAGCAAGAAGGCAGCCATGACGTGAGCCGGCACCAATAATTGCCCAAACTCTGCGGGCCTCTATATATTAAGGTGTTATCAGACAATTAATGAGTGTTTACATGTGGGAGGAAACCGGAGCACTTGGAAAAAAAATCCCCACACGTGCGAGGGGGAAACACTCTATCCCATACAGACGGAACGGATGGAGTCCACATATTTGCTGTACCGCATTCTCATGGCGAGTCAGGGCATAAGCGCCTCTTCGATGCCCACAGCAAGGGAGTTTCACAGCATTTGTGGGGTCATCCAACAAACCCTCGCCTCCACAGTGCTGGATTACCAGTGTGCCTAGCCATGACCGACGAAACAATTTCTTTGCGTTCCCGTGTCTAGCCATTACCGCCAGCTCTTCGGCGGCAGCGTTCAGGTGGGCCGCGAGCTCGCCGAGCTTCTCCACGTTATTCTTCATCTCCTCCAGGTTCATGGTCTCGCGTTTCTTGAAGGCGTCAACCTCCTTGCTGTAGAGATGCAGCTTCTTCTCGAACTCTCGGACCCTACCGGGAGACACGGTGAAAGGTTTCGTGGGTAGGGGGGGGCGGGGGGAGCATGGACAAAGATGAGATTTTACAATGGCGCCCCCCCCCCCCCCCCCAGCTCGTTTCACTCCGCAACCGACACATTTTTACAAAGGGCAATGAGGCCTCTATACAGAATCAGAATCTTTATTTATACTGGAGGAATCTGATGAGCTATGAAGTCCAATAGGGGCGAGTAAGAAAGTTACAAACAACAAACAATAGAAAAACTCAATAGGAGTGCAACGTAATGGAAAGGTAAGCAAATCACTAAAATTATAATAAATAACTTTTTATTTTACCAGGTAAAGCCTACTAAGCTATTCTTTAACTGAATTGCATTCATTATAATAATTATCTTATGTTTACGGAATTAATGTACTCCTGTATAGTGATGATGTTTTATTTACTGTATGTTTTTCGACTTTAGAACCAGTTATGAAATTGCGGACTAAACTAAACTTTTAATTTTATTAAGGTAAAGCCCACTGAGCCATATAGCTCTTTTTCAGAAGCTACCTGGCCACAGATGATAGCTCAACCAAGTGGCTTATCACGTGGCCATATAAAGCAGCCAAATACTACTAAACGCAAGGGCTGTAAATTATTCTCAATTATTGTTGTTGTTGACGTCACACAAGGCAGCGGATTGTCTCTTACTTTGCGCGGAGCTCGTCCTCGGCTTGCTCGCGTCGCGTCTGCAGTCGGGTGACGCTCGCCTCGAACACGGAGCGGATGTGGTCGGGCCAGTGGAACACCTGACCGTTCAGTTTGATATCCTCGGCTGTTGCACGACGGGAAGGAACCATTGTCATTTATATCCATTCATGAATCCCCCCCTCACAACCCACCCCCACTTCTCTCAAGAAGGGCTCACAAGCGATCCCATCACATCTACCCCTCTATTTGAGGAACGAAACAGGAGGATTTCTCCACAAATCTGGCTGTCGCCTGATGAAGCTAGTTGTAATTACTGGGGAAACGTCAAACTCAGATTGTAAACGTTGTGGCTTTGCTCTCCGACACACCGGACTGCTGTACTAATAATGAATTGGCACGTTCCGTTTACGTGACAAACCCTGTTACTAATTGGCTGTTTGGGTTGTGGTGGGTTTAACGATAAACTTACCGTATATATTTACGTGTTCTAAGCCCAAAAAAACCCTGTGTTATGGGACGGAACTGTCACACGCAGCAGAGAGCACGCCTCAATCGAAACTCCGTCATCATAAATTCACCGCCCGCCCCTCTTCCAAGTATAGCTTTGCAATAGGCCGATGTTCCGGCCTGCTGGCTCATTGTTGGAGCTCAAAGCATGTAATTGTAAGGTTGTAGATGTTGTAATGGGTTTACCCTCCAACACACAACCAGTGCGCTGAACTAGTAACGACTTGGCACGTTTTTGTATACGTGACAAACCTCAATAATTGGCTGCATCGGGTAATGGTGGATTAATGACACATTTTTATTTACGCGATCTAACGCAGAAAAACCTCTCTCAGCCCATCATCCCTCTGGGGTTTATACAATAGGTACAACTCTGTGGAGATATCAACGGTGGTTGTCCCGTGGATAAACTCGACCCTGCCATAGGAATGTTCAACATTGGCTCAGAGCTGCAAGCAGTAGATGAGCACCGATGGCTCAAAGCTTATTTGAGCAGGAAATCACTTAAGAGTGTTTCTTGAGCCCGATGTTAAAGCAGCACGAGTGGCTTAAGAACGGCATCACGGGTCAAGGGCGCGGAGTTTAGGTTTGTAAAGCTAAGCAAGAGGAGGCAATCACAACAACATTGCTCCGTCACAAGGGCATTCAGCTGCAATGCAGAGCTAACAAACTTACATTGTAACACCATCAGGTCAAACAGCGTGTCGACGGTATAATGTTAGTTCCACCTTTAGGCTAAAGCTACGGGGTTTTTAACAAAAGTTCAATATTTTAGGCAGTGATAAGATCATTCAAATAATAATTTCTTGGTAGGCACTATTTATGAGCATAAGTAATAATAGGAAACAGCAAAGCAAATTCCATCATACAAAATAAAATCCGAGGGATGCCTGTAAACAATTTTCTCCTTCACAGCAGAAAAGATGGAAAGGTAATGTATTGTGAACTATGCAAAGGATTACATTCCGCATTACTTTTACAGACCGGCGTCAAGATAGAAATAAAGAAGGGTTCTTCAACCCCATTCAAAAGATCGTGACAGGCCCATCCGTGAACATCACAAGTAGCTGATAACCCCCTCACCGATGCGTGCGGGTGGCAGTCGTATATGTATGGCGAAATGTTCACTAGTTCTCCTGGTAAACAGGAGTTTGTGGGTTCGATCCGAACTCTTACGCCTATATATTTGGAGTTTGCATGTTCTCCCCGCGGTCGTGTGAATTTTTCTCCAGGTCCTCCGGTTTTTCCCTCCACATGTAGAAACATGCGTTGAGAGTATGTGGCTGCCAAGTGATAAGCCACTTCGTTGAGGTATCATTTGTGGCCAGGTCGCTTCTGAAAAAGAGCGATATAGCTAAGTCGGCCTTTCCAGGTCAAATAAAAATTGTTTATTTTTGTGTACGTATGTATATTGAACTTTTTTCCGCACCGTACGTAGCCAACCGTGCTTATTGGAGGTGCCATCATCCACATTGGACGCTGCGCCAGCATGACCCTGCCTTGGCAACGGGGGTGGTAGGGGGGGGGTGAGACCGCTCACGTGTGAATTCGGCGTGGTCGAGCAGGAAGCTGAGCCGCTCCACGGCGTCGCGCACCTCGTCGCGCAGGCGCCCCGCGGCGGCCTCGCCGTCCTTGCGCAGGAACTCGGTGAGCGTCACCAGCTCCTCCGTGCTGCCCGGCTGCCCGCAGGCCCGCTGGGCCAGCTCGTCGTAGCGCCTGCAGATGCTGCGATGCGAAGGCGGCCCAAGCGTTCAGTGATCACCCGGGGAGGGGGGAGGGGGGGGTGACGCAGCCAAGCGGCTGGCGCGTTTGCCGCCGGCTTGCACAGGATTGTGGTTCGAGGCAAGCGGCTGCCCCGGTTAATACTGTTTGTGGGTTTCTTGACTATAAAATTCGAAACGTGTGCCACCCGGTGGGCATGATTTAAAAAAAGTAGAGCACCGAGCATTCCTCTCCCCACCTATGCATGGTCAAGTGCCGAAAGTCCACCCGCCCCTCGCGGTTTTTATGTCCCCTTCCCCAGAAACCATCGATGTGTCGTACTGGGCTTGTGCGATTACCGTAATAAAAACGTTTTTTTTAAGTAGGCTACGAGTGCTGTTGTCACAGTTGAAATGTGTAAAATTTAAAACTGCTTGCAAATGACCTAACTGAGTACACCCATGTGTCAACAACATCCCCTACCGTGAAATGATTACGTGAAATACAGCAGCTTCATCTGTGATAGCCTTGCACTATAAGAATGGCACGAATACACAATGTACCTCATGATTTGATTTGAACATCAATCACGTAATGTCATTTTGTACTATTCCACCGCTCCCCGCATGTACACACAAGTGCAAAAATACAAAGATCCCTCGTATAGAATTTTACAGACTGTTGGGACAAAGTCTGTTTGCGAGCACCTAGGAAGGCCAAACACGGCACACAAGGAGTTGGGTGGCCAGCACCATGCTCAGCCATCTTTGTTTCCCCGGTGCTGATGTTTACACACCACTACTGGTACTCATTCAAGGTTGAGTCAACCTAAGGGAGGCCCAGGCCCAGTTCAAATATTCGCCGCTGCTGTTGGTCGTGAACGGGAAACAAACTCGGGTCACTGGGTTCATGGCGCAGAACGTGAACTGCTACGCTGCCACTCTCCATGTACAACAACAACAACTGCCATACGCCACTAAGTGGTGATTATGTCACCACAGCGCTTGTGCCAGGCTAGGTGGCACTTTGAGGCCAAGTAAAGTGTCGAAAGTTTGCTGACAGGCAGTCACGGGACAGACCCAACTGCCATGGGTTAACTGAGATGACTCGGCATGTACATCCACGTGCACGCACGCACCTGCTGTTCATCAGCCGATTCTCCTCCATCTGGAAGAGCACGAGCCGCTCGCTCTGCCTCCGCACCCGTGCCGCCAGGTCCTGGTGCAGCTCCTCCGCGTGCAGGCACACGAGCGCCAGGTGCACCGTCACGGGCTTGCTGGCGACCTTGCTGTGCACGGCTTGCAACGCCTCCAGCTTCTGCTCCACGGCAAGCGGGATGGAATTAAGCACTCATTTCCCCTCTTTTAAAAATGTTCGTTAAAAGTAAAATATAAGGACGAGGTCTCTACGTTTAAAGCAAGCATCGGGTGGCGTTCATCTCACCCAGCTGTTGAAACTCCACATTCTCATGGTGAAAGCCAGTCTCCTGCCCATAGGACAATCAGTGCCGACCACCCTCAATCCACTCGGCCCATTGTCCTTATTCGCTCTCAACCAAGATTTGAATGCGCAACCTTCCCCATTGTAAATTGAGTGAGCTGCCATAACACCAACTCAAAGATGTCACCTGCCGCTCACTCAAGCATTTCCCGCTCCCAGAAACCCCACGCGAAAAATCAGCAACGCGTTTGTTGGCAAAGTCCTTCAAAACGATACCTTATCAAAGGCCTGCAGGGAATGCCGCTCCTGCAAAAAGGCACTGATCTCCTGCCCTGCTTTGTTGTTCAAGAAGTCACTGTATTCCTTATAAATGTTCAGATACCTGAAATGAATAAATAAACAGACGCGATCAAATGAGCTACTGCTATTCCTATGAATACATCAGGCGTATACTGATCCCGATACAAAAAAGGGTAATCTAAAACAAACAGTTAGGGTTACATAAAAAATCCCAATTGTTTTTGTACGTATGTATGTATGTTGAACTTCTTTCACAATGTACGCAGCCAACCGTGCTAATTGGAGGTGTCGGGAAGGACAACAAACGAAACACAAAAAGCAGTTCTAAAGAAAGTAGTTTTCAATCTAGATTTAAAAGTGCATAGCTCCAGTGGCTTCCTAATAATAGAAGAACATTCCAGACGGCCACAGAAGTGCATCTGAGAGCGCGCGATGCGGTAACCATCTTTGTCCGATGGCTAGCCAAAAGCTGCTGCGAGGATGACCTGAGTTAGTATGATGGTTTACACTCCTCGAGGATATCAGCAAGGCATTGTGGTTCAGTTGTGCCAGCAATTTTGTGTGTGTTAACGAGTGCAACCTTTTTGCATCAACTCGCTTGAACTTGGCCACTTATAAATACGTCAAAACACATCCTGGCCTGACGTTGAATAATTCCACCAGGCTCAGCTTACTTGAGCGGCCCAACGGTGTTCGAGTTAAATATCCGAGCGGCTCTGTTGAGAACGTCCGCGACGAACGCCTCCTCCTGGTGGACTGAACGCAGCACCAGGTTCTCTTCCCTCAGGTCCACAAACAGCTCTCGCTCCACCTGCAACCGCAAGGCAGCGGGGTGAGGCCAACATTCCAAAGGACCTCCGAAGAGAAAATGAATAAATTCCGCCGTGAAAACTTGGCTACGCAACAATTCGCCTCCCATCGGTAATGGCTTGGTGCGATGTCACGATTACACGATTCCTTTTCCAGTGATCAATTTTTGTAAAGTTGGAGTGGCTGGTAGGGGTGACGTGACCACATTTACGCGCGACAAAAACCGACCAGAGCACGGGAATTCTGAAGTACGCGATATTCTGCGCGTATGGTGAACTTAAAAATCGACAGCAGTCGATGAATGGATGCACCGTTTCACGCTTACCAATTACAACCCAATTTTATTCCAAAACAATGATGGGAATTTATTTAGCAATTAATTACACTGGTCGACCTGGAAGTGACTCTGGCAGTGACACATGTCCACCTGCCACTGTCAGTTAAAAGTACCAAGCGCTTACTTTTGTCCTTCGCTCTCTGCCGCTTTCCTTCTCTGCTGTATCCTGGATCATAGCTAGGGGGCCTCCATTGTTACACGTGTTTTCATATTGGTCAGCTGGATGCTGACATCGACCTGCACCTTTCACTGTTGTTGAAAATATAAAAACGTCAAAGCGGGAATTTTGACTGGATGTGCCTCACCCTTGAAATGCCCTCGGAGCTGCTGATGATCACGTGGAAACAACGGAGGAGGAGTTGCCAGCACTCGGCGAAGTCTGGATCGAAGCTTATCTTGGGCTCCTCCACCTTGAGCTGCAGCGTGAGCGCTGGGATCGTCACGAACCGCAGGTGACCGTACGCCTCGCCAAAGTCATTGCCGTCCTAAACAAAGATAAAGACCCCTCATATAGCCTACGCAGGCTGTTTGGGCACGTGCTGTTAGCAAGCATATTTGGAAGGACGGCACGGAGCACAAGCGGATGGTGCAGTAAACACCACGCTGGCCGGCTTTGTCTCCCCAGTGCTGATGTTTACACACTACGGCCAACAGACATTCGCCATGTATGTTGGCCGTGAGCAGCAGTACAACCCTCCTCGCAGGGTTCGTAGCACAGAAGTGCGCTAACCAGTAAACCGAACCAACAGACATGTACATGCGTAAGCACAGGCAATGTCCGAAGTGTATAAAAGAGTGGTAAACCGATTCTTAGAAAAATTATTAGAAATAGTGATGCCATTAATGCCATTTTGCTTGTCCTCGAATAACCAAGTAACAACTCAGGCGGGCCACCTCACCTGGTGCATCCTTAGGAACGAGAGGAGGTCCCCGAGAGACTCGGTCACCATCTGCCGGAGCTGCTGCGACATGAGCGTGGCGACGCACGCAAAGAAGCCCTGCACCTGCTCCAATGGGCCGCTGTCGCTGTGCGGCACCAGCGGCGTCCAAAGCGCCTGGTGTTCCACGAACAGCTTGGCACAGGCGGGCACCCAGCTGCAAGCGGTGCAGCGCAAGAAACGGGCAGAGCTTAGTCCACTGGTTTTGACAGCCAGGGGGTCTCGACTACCCGGGGTAATGCGAGGACAGGTCGTCCAGATTAAAACAGCACGGATATACTTTATTTAACATTTTTTTTATTTTACCAGGTAAGGCCCACTGAGCTATACAGCTATTTTTTTTAGAAGCGAACTGGCTATCACGAATGATAGCTCAACAAAGTGGCTTATCACGTGGAATATATAGTAGCCAAAAAACCAGAGGACCCAAAGAAAAAGCCATTTGACCACCGTGAAAAAGACCGGTGAACTACAAATATACCAACGTCAGGGTCAGGATCGAACCCACGACCTCCTGTATAACAGGCGAGGTAGTTAACATCTAGGAACCAGATGCATTTAGATTTGGCGATAATAATGTACTATTTAGCCGTTTAGAATAGTGGTGGATACAAAAAACGCATCGGTTTTTATTGCTTAAAGTCTTTTGCGGCCACGTGGCCACAGAGTCACGGATCTTCGATGATTGGTGAGTGGACAACAACAATAACAACAACAGAAACACGCTGGCGTGTAAAAAATATTCGACTGTTTTTTTCCGCAAGCACGGTTAATCCACAACCCAAGTAATCTGCCCACACTGCCTTTCTAACAGATGATTCGCGCAACGGGCTCCGCCACGCAATCCTCTGCTCGTGCGAACGGCATCTCAAACGCCGTCTTCGCATCCGAAACGGGATGGATGTGGCGGCGCTCTGCAACCGGCACCTGGAGCAGAGGGTCTCGCGAGCCTCACGGCAGTGCGTCCGCACGAGCTCCTCGAACTCCAGTGGCGGGAGAGGCAGGGCGGCTGCATGAAGGTCGGCCACTCGGACAAAGCGCAGCTCACTGAACCTAGCACGGGGTGCAGCAAAGACAAAGATCTCCCATATAGACTTTAACCGACTCTTGAGGCAAGTGCTGTTAGTGAGCACCTATGAATGGTGAGGCACACATTTCAACGTTAATATAAAACCTGATCTACCAATCAATCAAGGAGCTGTCTGCACTAATGATTCCACGTTGTACAAGACTTTAGTGGTCCAGGCACGGGCATGCGGGAATTTGGCATCAGTGTTTGCTCTGTTCAAACAGCAGTTGCTGGGAAACACTGGGATGGAAGGTCTATTCTTCAATGTACATGTTGTGTGCGTGTTTAAATGTGTAAATGCATTTGGTGGGAATTTGTCAAGTGAAATTGGCCAAGTGCCCCGTAACTTCTACGCTGGTTAGCGTGCAACTTGGTGAAGGTGAAAAGTATGGACATAAAAGCAAAAGAAGTAGAACACAACATTTTCATATCAAACGGCCGTACTGGTGCAGCCACAGCCAATGGATGTGCAGCATCATGGGATGGATGCTGAAGAGGTCGGAGGTGGCCGAGGCCTGGGCCTGCTGGAAGGCGGCGTGCCACGGCACGGGAGCGCGCACGGTGCGCACGGCAAACGGCCGCGGCACGCTCGCCACGCGCAGCCTGCGACGCTCTGCGGGGTCCTCCAGGATGTAGTCCACTGACGGACGGGGCGGGGGCAAGGGGACGAACACAATGGACACAGCACAGCGGAGGGTGCAAACGCAGGGGAGGGGTGGCGGCGGTTAGTAGGAGCGGCGGCGGTAGCGGCGGCGATAGCGCAAACAGTTATAACTATCCAGGTAAGGCCCACTGAGCTGTATAGCTGTTATTAATTCGGCAACGGGAAGCCAGTGGATGGACGGATGGACATGTGATGTCAGCTTGTATGTAGGTGCTCAGCGGATTGTTGCATAACAGGGATGTGAGACATGGCAACGGATTGTAGAGGCCTTCGATCTAACAAGAGACAGGTAATGGCTAATGATTAGATAACGTTCGTTAATCAAGGAATACACATCATGGGATCTCCTTTGCCATACAAAATATGATAAAAGTTTTTCCCCTTTATCTGGTAACAAATCAGGTGTTAAGATGATGTTAACATCTTAACACCTGTTATCAAGGAATACACAATCACGTAAACTAAATTTTCTCGTCTCGCTGCTGATACACTTGGGCTACAACCATCTCCAAACCTTTATAAAAAGTTTGCCTTTAGAGGCTAACCCCTTTTCCTGATGATGACCGCTTGTGTTGCGATCGAAACGTCGTGATAATTTTATTCGCTTTATTTTCATCATTATTATTTTTTCTATCTACGTGACTTTACCGAAAGAAGCAAATAATATAAACCTTCTATTTTACCAGGTATGGCCCACTGAACTATGAAGCTCATTTTCAGAAGCGACCTGGCCACGAATGATAGCTCAACGAAGTGGTTTATCATGTGGAAATGTGTAGCAGCCAAATACGAAAAAAGCACGTTTCTAAATGTGGAGGGAAAAACTGGAAGACTCGAAGAAAAATCAATGCGACCACGGGGAGAACATGCGAACTCCAAATATACAGACATCAGGATCAGAATTGAACCCACGATCTCCTGTATACAAGGCGAGGTAGTTAACATCTCGTCACCATAGCACGCTGAGCAGAGGCAACATGAATGGGAGCAACCACAGCAGCATGAGCAGCAATATAAGCAGTAGCAGCGTCAGCCATAAAACAACCAACAGCAACTACAGCAGCAGCAACATATGCAGCAGTAATATAAACAGTTGGGAGCATCAACTTCAGGATAAGCTGACAAATAGGCAGCAGCAACGGTCAACATATACAGAAGCAGCATCCAGAGCACCAGTAATAAGCAGAGAAACTAAAACAGCGATACAAATCAGCAACAGCATTGCAACCAGCAAACCGAATTATCAGCAGAAAAAAAATCAACAGCGGCTCTTAACAATTGCAGCACACACCTATATACAACGACAAAGATCCCCCGTATAGCATAAACACACTGTTGGGACAAGTGCTGTTAGTGAGCACCTATGAAGGCCGGCACGCTACGACGAGGGGGTGGGTGGCCAGCATCACCCCCGACCGCCTTTGATGTTTACACACCGCACCAAGTATTAATTTGAGGCTGAGTCGACCTAGGGGACACCTGGGACCGGTTCAGATAATCGCCACTGGTGTTGGCTGTGACCGGGAATCGAACTCGGAATGTAGCGTAGCGCTAACCGCTACACTACCGCTCCCAACTACATACAAAAAACAAAAACAAAGATCCCCCGTATAGCCTTAGCAGACTGTAAGCATTATTTTCTACGGATGTGAAGACAGGTGCCATGTATCAATCCTCATCTCCATCGTCACTCTCGCAGTGTTCACCGATTCATTGCCCAAGGCAAAGCCCCGGTTACCGATCGCCCTGCGCAGGCTGAAGTCGTAGTCGCCGAGGCTCTCGTCGCGTAAATCCGGCAGCATCTTGGCGAGCGTGCAGTCCCCCACCAGCTGTTCCGGCAGGAGCCGGAGCACTCTCTCCCACTGCCCGCTCTCGGGGGGCGCCAGCATGTTCCCGTAAACGCCGTGCACGACGTAGTAATAATACCTCTGCGGCGAGACGAGCACGGAGCGCATCGCACCAATTTTGTCACGTCTCTTTGCGATGAGAGCTCCCGAAGGTATTCGCGGAGTGCTCTTGTATGTATGATGTTGTTGAATTTATTTCGCACCGTATGTAGCCAACCGTGCTAATCGGAGGTGCAGGGGAAGGACAACGCATTACACACAAAAAAAAGTTGTACAGAAATGAGCTTTCAATCTAGATGATTTAAAAGTGCATAGCTCAAGTAGCTTCTTAATATTGGAAGGAAGATCGTTCGAAACAGCTGATAAGCGCATCTGAAAGCGCGTGATGTAGTGACCATCTTTATTCGATGGATAGACAAAAGCCGCTGTGAGGATGACCATGTTAGTTAGTTTATAATCCTTAATGTTTATAATCCTTAATGTTAGTTTATAATCCTTAACGAGATCAACTTCCTACTATGACGCAAAGCTGTAATGTTTGTTTAGCCTTGGTGCTGGTTACTGATGGGACAGTACCTCTAGATCCTTGTCGGAAGGGATTCCTCGCTTTTTCACTTCCATCTGCTCTTGGCACACCATGACGCTGTGCTGCGCATCTGGGAACATCGGTGCGTCAATCTCCACATCCCTGGGCGCATTTTGAAAACGGAGGACCTCAGCTTTACCTTCATCGGTTTAGAAATCAAGCATTCGACTCGCAATCAACACACTGGTTGTCCAAGGGATCGATAAAATCAATGCAGCTTTGTGTGAAGCCGACAGTGCGTGATCTATAGAGAGGGTTGGCTCCATTGACAGGAATGTGGAATTTCCACCACTGGCACAGAAGTGGCGATGGCAATGAGCATCGACCAAATGCCCGTTTGAGCATTACCGAGCACTCATGTCTCCAACGCAACGGGCAAACAAATGCCTCCTTCACCTCATGGTCTTGAGGAATCACTCAGGAGCTTTTGCTATCCGAGCACGCAATGCTCTGAATTATTTCGTAAATTAAAGGCTGCTGACCACAATTGTGAATTAACATATATGCCCCGGAAGCACAATACTACTTTATATGCACTGTCCACTATCTCCCGAACAAAACTCCGCATGCAGATATACGTTCACACGCTCGTGCCCCTTGCCTTAGAGACAGATCCTTCCTTCTGATGGCGGACCTGGTTTTGTCTCGAAGAGGAGCCACTTTCCTGGGGGAGAGTGGAGATCGAGTAGCTGTGTATTTTTGAAGGTCAGAGAAAAAAACGCCCCCATACAGAGCGTAGTATATAGTCTTCTCCAAACTTGAGAACATTTTAACGCCCCCCCCTCCCCACATTTTGACACCACGACCACTTCCGCCATCAATGTATGGCCAGATGTACAGTGGACAACGTTATTGCCATTACAACGTTAGCGTATTTGATAGATTACGACGCACGTTTATTCCCAGCTTCCACTCTGAATTTCCCTATCCTGGGATGTCATTATTAACATGACCCAAACGTTTGGAGTAAGTTTTCCCTCCCGTTGAGTGCTATAATTCGGAGAATGTCTTTTGCACATTGCATGTCTTATTCTACTTTAAATAGTCAATCATGTATTATCCTTATAACATGAAAAGAGCTTTTTGACCATCGATCATGATTCGAACAGCCAATAATGATCAATGGTCTATTCGACCAGCGAGTATGAGATTGGCCGGGGGAATTAAAATGAAAATGTGCGCGCATTTTTCAAGACGTTAATGGCTTAAAGAAGGTTCAGTAAGGAGGGGTCGTGAGAGGATATGAGGGACGGGCAATGGAAAGCTCGAGGTCCACTGGAGACCTCCCTACATGTAGACTGCTCACCGTGTGGACTGCTCGTGGCGTATACAAAAGCCACCCTTAAAGCAACTACATACGCCCGCTGGACTCATTGTTACGCACAACGAAGGTGAACGTAGCTTGCGGCCGACAAGGATACGGGAAGAAGCCTTCCTGGGGCTGGAGTGGCGAGTCGTGCGCGAGTGAGGAACAGGAGGCTCGTAGCGCCGGGCCAGGGCCTGCAGACGCAGGCTGCTCACGCTGGGCGTGTAGTTGTTGGCGATGGACTCGCTGGGCGTGCGGTGGTAGCTCTGCTCCTTGTACGGCACCGCCTGCGTCCAGGATGCGCTCAGCATGATGGGGGGGTGTGCATTGCTGTGCATCACCGTCTGTGAATACAATGACAATACTAGCTCTAAAACAAACGCATTTATGGAGCCCCGTGACAAAATGAAACCTTTATAATCATTATGGTATATTTTTGTTACAGTATTGCGTACACATACAGCCCTTATTTCTACCAACGGATGGGCAAAGGCTTCACACGGTGCGGGTCATGGTGCTTCATACAATTAATTAAACAATTAATTCACTGATGGATTGTTCTCGTACAACTGACAGGATGTGCATTATAAGTGTTATACATTGCAAAGTTGAGTGTCGAAAAAAGACTCGGAACAAAACCCGAGCGAACGTGAGCTCGCTTGACCCAAGGGGATGCCCAGGCTCAATGTCGTGCTGCTGACTGATTATCATCGCGTTTGATGGTGATCCGCGCTGCTCGCGGATCATCATCGTGCTCCATCATGCAGACAAAAAGCCTGTCCAGGGAGAGGCCAGGTGAGGGGCGATGGATCGCAGCACCTGGAGACATAATAATACATGGCCCATTAATACTATCAGAATCATTATTTAGACTGCAGGAGAAATCTAGGTGAGAGTCCTGAGCAGCTACTTGAAGGTGAATGATGTTGCTGCCGCGAATATGCAGTGGGGAGAGAGAGCGTTCCAGACGGGCTGCTGGTGCAGCTATGGTGAAATTACGCTGAGCCAGAAGAGTTCTGGTTCTGGAGACGTCGAGCAGATTACTAGATGTACTCTGTAGGACACAGCAGTTTGCTGTGGTCCGTGGAGTGAGAAGGGTGGTTTAGTGGAGGAATTTCATTAGAAGTAAAAGCACTGTCATGTACGTTCATGCCAGCCTCGACAATCAGCGCAATCCAAGTGGAGGGAGGGCAAGAGACAGATCATATTAGATCGTTGTCACGACGATCTCGCTCTTGGCTTAGAGGTAACAAACTTTACATTTGCAATTGTAAATTTAATTAAAGCTCTCTCATCACAACCCCACTCTTCAGCGGTGGCACGATCGAGTTTATGGAAATATTTGTGAAAGGCAGCTAAAACACCCTTTTCTATTTCCTTTTATTGGGACCAAAAAATGTTTTTCTCGCATTTTGTGAAATGCCAATGAAGTTAAGTCAGCCTAAAACAACTTAGGATTGCTTGCCTGGTGCATTGGCAAGAAAGTTAAAGGAGCAGCTCTGCAATTGTTTGTTCACACTGTTGCTGGTTGAAGGGCCTCCACTCAAGGACATTTTTGGCCTACTCTTCCATGCTGGCCAGACATCTTAGAAGAGGTAGGAGTACAAACACTTTATCCCACCACAATGCGTGATCTGCTGATCAACTAAACTGTAACGTACTTCGATTATACTGCTTGGTGGGCAGGTGTGGGAAGATTTAATAAAACTTGTCCCATTGTTGTAACTGCCGTGCCAAGAGGTCGAATCAAACCGGTTGACCTCTAGATTGGCAAGTCCAGTTGTGGACTTGCAAACTACTCCAGGACAGCTTCTACGTTCAAATAAAGTCAGAAGCGATTGCTGCCGTGGTGTTCGTGTCAACGGGTGGATAATGTTTTTTCATGAAACAAAACGGAATATTTTCCCAATATGCATTCGCATTTGCCTCACCCAGCCTTTCACGAATTGCTCAGGTGGAACAAGTCCTCTGGCTTAAATCCCAATAAATACGTCCACCAATGCGATTCTGTTGTCCCCCACCGTGCACTGCCAACCACATCTCTGAAGCGGTCCTGCCCCCAGATGCGAGTGCCCCACGTGTCATCGCCACACGCGTCAACGGAACGACGGTGCCTGCTGTCCTCGTGTAATGCCACTTGCAATGGTAGTGTTGTAACTCACTGCGCGAGGCACTTATAATTCATCAAAGGAGATGGGGTGAGCCTCGTGAGACGTCTTGAATTGTTATTCCTAATTGTCTACCTGTGCTCTACAACAGCGCATCACGCTCATAGGCACATTGTGCCACATTGTCTGCATGTAATGGAGGTATCTCCTTTATGGATATTAAATATAAAATTAAAGTGCAGTTTAACACGTAGGCTTTCACGACCAATATCATCAATAATAAAGGTGTTTGGGTTAGATCGCGTAAATATATTAATGTGTCGTTAAAACCCGCCACCACCCGACACAGCCAACCAGTAAGGGTTGTCAGGGGGAATCCGATGAGCTATAAAGATATTTTTCAGGGATGTCCAGTGGGGGCGGGTCAGCAAGTGACAACAGCAAACCAGTCTCTCTAATGTTGGACGATCGTTATTGACATCCCACGCAGTACTACTGTGCTGTGCCATTTACTGACATTTCTTCAATGAACCTAAAACAAAACTGCCAAGATACGTATTACTTGCTCTAAACAATAACAGAACAATGTTAAACGACATTATTGCCGTTAGAGATTTTGCAATGGCAAAGATGAGAGACCATTGCTTTGAATTATCTGTGGCATAAAGGTACACGGAGTTTTTTAGCGGTGTCGGGATCTGTACGCATTTTTATACTGACGTCGGTGGCAGTCAATTAAATGAAGGCAATTGGGCACCTTTAATAAGGCAGGGTTAGGGTTTCACATTTTTCAGAAAACAAAAGATTTCTCTGTGTATGAACCTGAGCGTGCTCATTGTGTAGGAGTGAGGTGCTTCACGGCTCGAGGATAACAGCAAGTCTCGGCACGAACGCCTGCAAAAACTCTGAGGGCAAAGTGTTCCTGTGCTCAAGAGATCCATCAAGCCAGACATGTGAATTGTAAAATGGGAGGACAGGTGCCACCTTACCTGGTTGTGTGTCTTTAAATTGCACTACCTCCACACAACATAAATAGGTTAATACATGTTGCAAAAAAAAAAACACGCTGAACTTGAAAAATTAACAATCCAATCGCTATGAAAATAGTATTTTGTTTGTGTTAGACCTTGACTAAAGCTACAAAATGTAATTCCAACACCCACTTGTGGTCACAGAAAACTGAGGTTTACTCCCAGCCTAGACCATAAGTGGCACATTGTACCACATCTGAGCCATACCAGGGTCACCCCTAGAATTATGAGCTGAGTTATTGTCACACACACTCTTGGCAGCGCTTAATTAAATTACAGATCATTGCATTTTTTTGCATTTTAAATCTCGAGCAATAAAGCTGCAGGCTCAATCAGACTCCGTTTTGAATTCGGAATCTCAGCTGCAGAAATTAAAATGTGATTCAGCTTAGGCGGATTTGTCCCAATTCCTAATTTAAATTATACAATACACGTAATTGCCATGTACAGAATACGAAGGGACGATGACTCGCCTTGTGGAGAAATGTTGCTGCCTGTTGGCTACAACTGGCGTGATGGAGCTCAGCTGCATTGAAACTAAAAGCCCAAAACAGTTCTGCGCGGAACAGAATATCTGCAATTTGTATTACATTAAAATATATTACTGACTAGTACTAACAAATAAACGATCGGTATGGATAAATGAATCGCCATTAAATTGTAAGATGCAACATTGTACAATACAACATTCCTTTCACAATAAAAAAAGGTAAAGGTGCAACACTGCAATTGCATGGAATGTTTGGCCTACTCTTCCCTGCTGGCCAAACTTCTCTGCTGCCCAAACTTCTCAGGCGAGGTTGGGGGCAGAGGGGGGGGGGGGGTTACCCAAAACTGTGTACAAAAATAAAGATAATTGATATTCCTTGCGAAAAAAATCCTGCATAACTGATTTTAATTGCAATGCCATCAAACAGACTCCGTGGGCTTTGGCTTTTATTCCTCGCCTGGGATTTCTAAGCTGCCCTTTTCTTTGTTCTGTTCACATTAGGGGCCTCTTGTTAAAATTTTACCCACCAAAGCCAGCCAACTCGAGTAACAAAAACAAACGCAGCAGAACGAAGGAGGGTAAGTACATCCTGCCATTAGATTGATTGGGAATTCTTCACAAATTGGTCCATGCGACTTTAAGTGAAAACAACTAATTAAAAACACAATCAGTTAACTTCCTGACAGCTTGGAGATGCAACAATAATATAACAGTTCAATAATATAATTGAGGATTTCCAACAGGACACTTTTCAATAAAGGATGGCAATGTATCTTTGGAAATCAATAATGAGTCACAGCCATGTGTCATTCTGCTTCTTGATTAAGGTCCTGATTACGTTGTGTAATTTACGGGGGTTGTTTCACCACAATTCACTGTGATACTCAGCGTCGGTTTGAGAGCAGATATCATCCGTCACTCATGTTATCTGTGGCCAGGAATTGAACTCAGTTTCTCGGAATCAAAGCGCAGTGCGCGAGCCATTGTGCCACTAACTCCACTCCTGGAAAGCAAAATATCTTGTGAACGTGTTATGGCCAACAGAAGGAACTAGTTCGAAGGGACGTGATAACATACGTCTGAACATTGAGTCCGGGCATGCCAGATGATTTTCATCCATACAAGACCAGAAACGATGTTAGCACCAAGATATTTTAGTAAATAATATATGTATACAATAACGGAGGCTGAAATACCCTTGTATGGGACAGAATGTTCAAGCGAGTTAGGGCATTAGCTGGCCGAGTGAAAGCACTCCCGAATATGACGTTTTGTAAAGTGTTCTTTTATACATCAGCAGGCAGGTACTAAAGATTGGAAACCCTTTCACTAAGATAGTGGAATGTAGCGGCTCTTGTCAATAACAGTCCAAACAATGTGCATACAATGCAGGCACTTGACACTTTCAAACCTCGGACCGCACCACAGTATGGACCTTTCGGCTGAGGAACAATAAACGTATTCGTTAGAGCTTATGTTCTGAGCAGATTACTTAAACCCACAGATGCACTACACCGAGTTGTCGACGTTTGCCTATGTGTAGGCTTAAACGGCACCACTTAAACAACAGTATGAGTGCCAAAAGCTGCTTGCGTGAAAACACATTTTAACGGTTTTCTTTTCCACTCAAGTGGCTTTATTCATATTCTGCTGACAATGTATTCCAAAAGTATTCCCCAGATTATGATGCCCTTTCATTTTCAACTTTCAAGCAAAATGTTGGTTGTGTGTTTGTGTGTGGGCAGATTTGTACAACGGAGGACAAGTTCCTATCTTAAAAAATATGGTATATTCTTTATGGTAGGAACTTGCGTTGATATTTCACGCATGAAAAATTATACATTTGAACGTATTGGTGGTACACCGGTGTGCGGTATTAAAAAAAAGGAAAATGTTCGCATAATGATTTATTTTCCCATGATTCGCAACCCCGGTCAGAAATTATTGCGAAGTGGTGATGCATCAAAATCAGTTATCGTGATGTCGAAGCAGTCGTTAGACGAATATCGTTTAAAACATTTTAATTTTAGACGGTTTTATGAGGACGGTTGTGTTATGCTGTACCGGTGTAACAGCCAATACATCCATTTATTGTAGCTGTGGGTCATTTTCAAAACTGTGATTTTGGATTCAACACCAGTAAGCAGTAACCAATTGTTGATGTTAAGTGCAATCTCCAACACTTCTTTACCCTCTCTCAGGCCTCTCTGTTTATGTGCTATAAAGAAGGGCAATTGCCCAAAACTTCACCAATTATACATTTTTTTCTTTTAAGGCCACAGTGTTGTTGATGAGTATGCCAATGCAACAACATCGAAGAATTCGTTTACAATTTACCTGGTCAATTCAGAATATACCAAGCAATGTGTTGCGTGCCAGAATGGGAACGCGCACTGCAGATATTTTACATTCGGCAATATTAACAAACTGGACGCACATTACGACTGTAATGCGTGAGGTGAAATGGTTGCCAAGATTGTTGTGAGCGTACAAAAGAGACCACAAGGCCGTTGCTATGCTCTTGGGCATTACGAATGGCTCTGTAGCAACTTCCGTTTGGGGTCTGAGGAGAGGAGTGCAACGTGTTACTAAAGCCAGGGTATTCATGATAAAAACAAGAGCACTACAGTTGGCTTCAGCACTTGGCCAATCACCGTGACGTTTCCCTTGGAACGTTCACAAGTTTTGCTCACAATTCAACTATGGCAGTCGTTCATATAATACATATCGTAAATATGCTGTGTAATAACCCAATTTACGAATAACGTAGAATCAATTCATATTATGATGTTACGAGAGCACACAAGCGACACGTTTAGGTGGCACTTATTAATTACCGTATGAATTATTGTCTGCAGCTATGTCCATTAACGTCATGCAACGCAGAAGAAGTGTAAGTAGTTAAGAGACGACGTTTGGTAAATACGTCAAATGTAAATGCGTTATAAAATGTAATAATGTCGATTTTCCAAAAGAAACACTTTCTGCTCATTATGTTTTCAATTCATCCACTTGAAATTATGACATAAACTAGTATACAACATTAATACATGTATGTACATGCATTTCAAAATTAAACCCAAAAATAAACCAAATCCATGCTTTAAATGTGCCCCGAATTGACCTGAGAATCTTTAAAGCTTTATAGTGGATGTCTGATATACGAAAGTGGCACTTATACGTTTGCTGTACAGCCAAAATGTCATGTACCGGGATTAATGGGATGCTTCAGAAAAGCTGTGTTAGTTTTGCAAACATATTACTTTTCAACAGAACCCATCTGCTCCATTGTACTGTTTGTATCGCTGCAAAAGGTAGAGTGCCTTTTCAACAAAGAGCTCTCAGGCTGCTTAGATACATAGCCAGAAATTGCCTAGGTGGTATTTTATCCATTAAAACAGAATAAATCCCAAACCAGTGTGTGTGTGTGTTGTGTAAGAGGTGAGCTCGCTGCGCTACAAACCCTGCGACTCGAGTTCAACATCTGTTCACGGCCAACACCAGTGACAATTCTCTGAACTGGTCCTGGGCCTCCCCTAGGTCGACTCAGCCTCAAATGAGCACCTGGTTCGGTGGTGTAAGCATCGCCAATGGGGAGACAAAGACGGCCGGGCATGGTGCTGGCCACCCGCCCCCTCGTATGCCGTGCCGACCTTCATAGGTACTCACTAACAACACTTGCCCTAACAGTCTGTTACGGCTATATGGGGGATGTTTGTCTTTTTACACTAAACAATCACCATTTTTGTGAAAATTAATTATGAAGGGTAGCTCACAATATCAAAGTGTGAACAAATGCTCATATAAACACAGGCTGAGAATGACTCGCCGATGATTTCATTAACACTTACGCATATTTAGTGCATTCATAATTTTGTGAAAATTTAAAAGCTTATAACATAACAAAATACCTTTTCAGCTTTCTTATCTCAGCAGCATTAGGTATTGCAATCATATTCGACATTTATCCTTGTCTGTTTACACATTAGTACAATAGTCACCAGAAACATCTGCTCAATGTTTCTGTAACTTATAAATAATTGTATTGTGATGAATATGAAAACAAATCTTCCTGAGCTGACATTGCTATTATTTTACAACGATTCATGTTTGTGCAAATGTTGCGATTTCCCCACGTTACACGCGCCGGGTGTTTTGCAGCGATTTCTATTTGCTTCATTGATGTCGTTGATTTGTCATTGTTTTGCTCCGCTCATTTTGGTGACCCCGGGTGACTCTTGCAAGTGAGACTCATCCTGATCTCTTGAGTTCTCACGCCTGATTAACCGCATGAACTTGGCTGTATTGACTAGCGGGTAAACTTTCAAATAAAGTAATAACAAAAATACACAAATATTAACACGATCTAAGCATTACTCTTTGGTTCTTTCAGTAAAAATAAAATGAATTAAATCACGACGTTTCAATTGCAACACAAGCAATCGAAACGTCGTGATTTTATTCATTTTATTTTATACCTACGTGACTTTACCGAAAGAACCAAAGAGTATGGATACCGGCAGTCACGAAAACTTGAAATCTAGATCTAAGCGTTATTCCAATAACTTCCGTGCACTATATAATATTGAAACGTAGCTGTCTCCCAATTAACCGCTCTTTTTAGTATCTGCGCAATCAAATAGAACCATGGAAAATCATACTGTCAACACGTTAATGAATCTTATTATCCACACTTATCTACCATCATGGCCAAAACAACAACAACCACTATGACCGCTGCAAACATCACCAAGACCACTGAGACCATCAGGTTCGTTATTGGGACCACGACCAGAGCCAAAGGGACCACCACCACCACTTCCTCCTCTCCATCACCTGGGAGAGCACTGCCTCAACCACCATTTGAGGATGCATTTCTCGATAAAAATGCAGCTGTGCGATACTGGACTACTGCAGAGAATAAATTTGACAGTACTAAAGACCTGCAAGCAGGCTATGGACTACACTGACAGCAGTCACGATGACACTGTCGCACGTTGTCTGGAGCTGGCTGACCACCTACAATCGCTGCACTTTCTCTCCTCTGCTGCCAATTTGGTGATCCAAATCACGCCTGCAAAATATATCCTCCAGGTCTCCTCAGTTGTCACCTGGTTAAACAAAATAAACCTTTTTGTTGACTGGCCAAGAACCCAGCCAAGATCTGCTGCGGTACTCAACAGATCTCATAATAACTGTTACAAAGAAAGATGAGTACACAACTCACGATGAATCAAATCTAACAACGATTCCACTCGACAGTGCTTCAAACAAATCCTACACCTCGTACCATGTGTAACAGGGCGTTACCACACGTCCCAACTGCTGCGGCACCACGGCCCCTGCCAGCAGCAGCGACCGTGTGTGCGATTCAATTGGACGCCTCGCTTCTCTGTGGCAGTGGCACAGCACACCTGTGGGTCCAGGGTTATTGAATGAGCCCTCACAATCTGATCTGTCCCTCCATAGTTTTTCTTTCAAGGCAGCTTTGCGTGTGAACTCAGTCAAGGACTTCCCGAAAAAAGAAAGAAATGGCCAGAGTCTGACACTGCCACCTTGTGGGTCTCTTCAAGCAGTGTCGATTTTTTTTTTGAGTTTCTCTTCATTTACAAGAATTACAAGACTGATATTAAACTAAACTGTTACACGTTTATTTTTATTTTACCAGGTAAAAGCCCACTGAGCTATATAGATATTTTTCAGAAGCGACCTGGCCACAAATGATAGCCCAATGAAGTGGCATATCGTGCGGACATTTATAGCAGCCAAATACTCTAAAACGCATGTTTCTAAATGTGGGGGGGAAGGAGGACCTGGAGAAAATTCCTCGCAACCACAAGGAGAACATGCAAACTCCAAATATACGGCAGGCGTCAGGGTCGGGATTGAACCGATGATCTCCTGCATACCAGGCGAGGTAGTTAACATCTTGCCACGAGTTTTTCAGGTTTGTCACTCCATTTATTGGATTCTGTCTTATCTTAGGGTTTTCTTCAGTATATTGGGTTTCGGCCACTGCCCCCCTGTGTTTCGCTTCAGTTTCTTGGGATTATCTCGTGCAGAAGCAGCTATAGTTGCCCTGGCAATTGGATCAAGTGGGTTTAGGTACCATTATCGGTAAAGGTGGGGGGCGATTACTCCGCAGGATTTAATAATGCCGTGACAGGACACCGTCAACCTCTGGATTACAAGTCCAATGTGCCAACGTTTAGACCATGACAAGTGCCTTAATTCCAAAGTAAAAAAAAAAGATAACCACTTGTTCTAGATTTGAAGCTTTCGTGACTGCAAAGATTCATACTCTTAGGTTTTTCGGTAAAGTCACGTAGGTAAAAAAATAAAATTAATGAAAGCAATAATAGAAATAAAAGAAATAATAGAAATAAAATACTTATTATTTTATAATAATTATTATTTTATTTTATTTCTATTATTACTTTCATTAATTTTATTTTTTATTTTTTTACCTACGTGACTTTACCGAAAAAACCTAAGAGTATAACCACTTGTGTTCATTGCTCGAGACATTTCTACATGTGCGGCAAACTGGATTGTTTTTTTGTTCGCAATTTTTATTTTCCATTTGATTACCGGGAAAGAAAAAAAGACTCATGAAAGGTCACGACTCGTCCTTTAACAATTGCAACATGTCCAAATACTGCATTTAATTACTTCAAACTCAAACGTTTCAGTGGCGGCAAGAGCCAAAATTGATCCAATTAACTGCCGAAATATTCCACAAAGGCCTGGTTCGCCGTCTTGTTTATGCACATAGATGTGTTTATATTTTATATATGTCCTAATTTCTTACATCTTACGGAATAATTTCAGGAAATTAACCAACAAAATCCAGGCAAGCCACTTGATTATTTAATCTAATCTAATGAACTGTCAAACATTATTACCATTACACGAGCAAATATGAATTTCACAGCATTAACACATCCCTGACTACAACATGGTGCAATAGTGAAAATACTATTAATGAAATATTGACAATGTATTTATTGTTATAGCTGCCGTGCAACAAGGCGGATGCAGCAATTACCTTGCACAGCTCTGAGAATCCAGCGTGGGAGGATGACTGCGATGGTATGGAACCAATATTGCATTGTGTTTCTCCATTCCCAAATGCTGACCCTTTGGAAACCTGTGGACCGACACGGTTGTAAAAACGTTTAAGCCATGTGCTTGGGTTTGTTTTGAGGATTACGTAGTAGGATCGGGGATTAAGTTTTTATTTATCGAGGATGTTTAACTGTCGACCTCCAACTCCAAGGTCCAGAGCACAGCCCCAAACAGCTCCTGCTGAAATTAAACCAAGAGTAGGACCATTATTTCACTCTTAAGTCTCTCAGGTAATCAATAATCGAGTTTTTTGTAAGTAAGAGTACATCGGATAGAGTTTCCCAGTGAATATTGAGGCTCTCAAAACTTTAATATAAACAAATATGCAAATATGTACATCCAATAGATTTTGATTTAAAGCTTTCGTGACTGCAGTGATTCAATATTTTGGTTCTTTCGGTAAAGTCATGTAGAAGGGAAACAATAAAATAATACAAATATAAAACAATAAAATTATCACGACGTTTCGACTGCAACACAAGCAATCATCATCAGATGTGAAATCCACAGCAAGAAAATTTGAAAAAAGTGGCGGTTTTTTCTTATTTTATTGTTTCCCTTCTACGTGACTTTACCGAAAGAACCGAGAATATGAATTAGAGTTGATGGAGTTAAGCTTTCAAAACTAGACCAGTTAATATGCAGTACTTTAAATATGGGCTCCAACAACAAGCCACAAACATGCACAATTGGACCAAATGCATGAATAAATGAACGCATTTCTCAGTGAGGGAAAATCACATGTCAA
The DNA here is from genome assembly GCF_015708825.2 of Lethenteron reissneri. Lineage (NCBI taxonomy): Eukaryota > Metazoa > Chordata > Hyperoartia > Petromyzontiformes > Petromyzontidae > Lethenteron > Lethenteron reissneri. The sequence continues at coordinate 5,453,500 of NC_083781.1, forward strand.
CATTGTAATGGGTGACTGTGTGTTTGTGTGTTGAACTTCTTACGTGGCTAACCGTGCTCATATAAAAGATAGGTGAAAGGGGCGGTGACGAGAGGATGATTGTACATTTGGGATTGGAGTGAGAAGTAGACGGTAACATCTATTGAGCGTTATGCAATTACTGGCATATTAATGGTTAGTACACGGAAAGTGGAGGGCAAAGTGAAAAGGGCAAAGAGAATTACTAAACCCACAAAGGACACAATGAAGTGGGCAGAAATGAAAAGATAGGAAGATGCAAGACAAAACATTAAATACACTCAACTCTAACATTATTGGGGAAATAAAAAATAAGCCAGAGAACTCAAAACACGTTTGAAAATGTCTATGCATAGGACCACAAAAAGACAGCAAGCCACATGGCGATCTGGCACCAATAATTGCCCAAACTCTACGGTTCTCTATATATTAAGATATTCTCGGACAATTCATGAGTGTTTACACGTGGGAGGAATATCCCATACAGATGTACGTATGTTGAACTTCTTTCGCACCGGACGGGGCCAACCCGTGCTATTAAAAGGGTCGTTCGAACATTACGAACTAAATTAAACTAAAACTATACTACACCGTGTTTATGTGTATTAAAGGTTGCTCTCCCACTCGTCCTCTTAGCAAAGTTAACACTGCGAAGTGGCCTAGCCAGACTTTAAGCTCACTTCGCCAACCCGCAATGCCCAGCAATGGCCAGTCTTCATCCAGCAGTGGATAGATAATTTGTATTATTATTCGTTTATTATGCGAGCGACAACGCTCAATTAATTTGGCATGGCTGATGTTAAGGAATGCTAAAGTATTAAACGCTGAAAGTTTTAAAACTCACGTGCACACTTGTGTTTATCTTACAGTACCTGCACATTAGACGGGTCCGTAGTCGACATTCCTCGCCTATAACTGACCGAAAAAAAATGAAAGTAATCGTTTAAATTAACGTTTCATTTAAGGTCGACGACACCAACTTACTAAATCTAACGAGCTCAAGCAGGCGTCAGTTCCACGTGCTCACGCGGACGAACAGCTGAGCGAGCCGGACCATACCAAGTGAAACCGTATAGCACACACGCAAATCTCAACAACGACAACGTAAAATAACGGCAGATTAATTCATATATACGTTCTATGCTCGTTAACTTTTTGTTTTAAGGTAATTAAATCAGGCGCATTACTCGAATCCTCAGCATTTGGTATTTTCTAGCCCGTAGAACGGGGATGGTGGTGGTGGTGGTGGGGGGTGTTCATGTCCACTTGGTATCGCCCGGAGCCGTCTCAATCGCCTAGCAACTGTTGCTATGCAACCGCGACCGAGCGTCCTCCCCCCCACTCCCACCCACCGCGTTGCTATGGGCAACGCAAACAAATCACAGTCGGCACTGTGTGTGCGTGTGTGGTCTTCTCTGCGTTTGAGCTGTGTGTGTGTGTGTTTATCTTTGTGTGCGATTGTTAACCTATAACACCTATGTCCGTCCCGTGACCTGCTGCTATAGCGAGCGAGCGAGCGGGTCTTTCACACTTTACGCGATAGCCTCGAGGTGCACCTAGCCTGGCACAAGCGCCGTGTAAACGTCGCCTCGAACTAGTGGCGAATAGCGGCTATTGCTGTGATTATCGTAGACACAGGAGAGGTCCAGAACACATCCTTAAATTAGTACGTGGTGCTGTGTAAATGTCAGTACTTGGGAGACAAAGGCGGTCGGGCGTGGTGCTTGCCACATCTCCCTCCCTCGCCAACAGCTTATGTAGGTTACACGGGCGCCCTTTGTCTTTGTATGTGTTTGTATGTGTTTGTAGGCCTTTGTGTGGTTAATGTGTGGTCGTGAGCGTGTGTGAAGGCATGTGTGTGCAATACAGTAGTCTGTGTGTGGGCTTGTGTGTCTGTGATGTTGTGTATGGGGAGCGGTGGCGCAGTAGTTAGCGCTATGAACCCTGCCAACACCCAGTGACGATTATCTGAACCGATCCTGAGCATCCACTAGGTCGACTCAGCCTCAAATCAATACCTCGTGCGGTGTGTGAACATCGACATTAGAGAGACAAAAACGACGTGTGTGTGTGTGTTGAACTTATTTCGCACCGTATGTAGCCAACCGTGGGGAAAGGATAACAAACTAAACATAAAAATCAGTTCGAAAGAAATGTATTTAAATTGACATTTAAAAGTGCATCGCTCCAGTGTCTTCTTAATATCGCAAGGAAGAACGTTCCAGACGGCCACAGAAGGGCATCTGAAAGCGTGCGATGCAGTCAGTGGCGGGTGACACCATCAGAGGGGGTGACCCCAAAATGACTGTCGATACAAAATGTTGTGCAGTGTTTCAGCAGAAATGTATTTTTTTTTATATAAAAATATCCCTGTAGTTAGTTATTACAATAAGTATAACCCGTAAAAACAAAGTTTTTCACTCTAAATCCTTTATATGCGTGGCGGCTAGAGTCCTCTCGTCCTCTGGCTTGAGATGGCTGCCACCTATAGGTCAGATGATTGTCTGCCAGTATTAAGCAATTGGTCATTAAATATTTAATTTGTTTTCCCTAAACAGTGTAAAATTTTGAAAAAAAAATTTCACGAACATTAATTGTCTCGCACAACGAGTCTGTGTGCAAAATGTCAGCTCGATTGGATCACGGGAAGTGGGTTAAAAAACGACCGAAAGATTTGCACGGTCGTAAGCAAGCAAGCAAGCAAGCACGCAAGCAAGCAAGCAAGCGAACTTAATATAAAGGATTTAAAAATATTGATAAGCCCAGCTTACACGTACTGTATCAATATACCTACAAGGCTAAAACTCTTTGCTAATTTACTTTTTGAACCTTCTGATGGTGCTCCGGTTAGAGCTGTCATTGTTACCCAACTACAGTGACGCGTCCAGTCACGTGGCTTCGTCTGCACGCGCTACAAGCACGTGCTTTTGTGTTCGTCGCTGCTCGTGTTTTTATAGTCACTGATTTTGTAAAATGTTCTGGTGATTTAGCTACATTGTTGTGGTAATTAGTTTTTGTGAACCTATATCACTAACTTTTTTGAGAATGAAGTAGTAAATAAAGGAAAAAAAGGCGTCCGCTCCATTACAAATAATGTTGGAACTAATAATGTTGTAATTTAATGTAGAAAGATTTTACAATAAATGTTGTTAGTATTCATATAACCTAAGAAATATTACATTTAAGCAATTTACAACGATATCACATATTATTCTCTGATTAAATTTGATAATAAACTTACATGTAGAACAATTATTGATTATATAACTCTTTGATAACTAAATAGAGAAATTGACAATTTAAAACATACAGTGGGGGGAAATGCTATGTTTCTTGATACGTGTTTTGAAATATAACTTACATCTTAAATTCATTTTTTTTAAATGTTTAGTCTTTTTAAATTTTCTTTAAAAACATCACTGTTTTGCAAATATATATCTGATTTTAAATGTTTTAATTTTTTTACTTCGAATTCTATTGTTTTCTTTCAAAATGTTCACTTCAACCACGTGAAACTATGTAAAAGTAAATACATTTAGGCTGTACGTATGATATTGTAATTTAAAGGTGTAATTTTAATTGTGCTAGTTTATGTGACTACTATTGCCATTACATTCAGTGATACACGAGACTTATTATTTACGAGTAACATTAGTACAAAACACATGACTAAGGATTAAGCATGGTCTGGTACGGGAGAAGGTCCATGGGGGGTGACACCATGAGTTACCGCACTGGGTAACACCAACCCTCGTGACGCCACTGGATGCAGTGACTGTCTTTGTTCGATGATTAGCCAAAAGTTTTTGCGAGGATGACCGGAGTTCGCGTGATGGTTTATGAGATAAGCAAGGTTTTGTGGTTCATTTGTGGCAAGCATTTTGCATGAGGGCGACCTTCATAGGTGCTCGCTAACAGCACTTATCCCAAAAAGTATGTTCAGAGGCTGTGTAAATTTCAGTGTGCATCATTGTGTGTACTTAGCGTACGAGTTCACGGAAATTGGTGTGGATATATTTGTATGCAGTATGTGGATATGTGTGTGAGCCTTTGGGTAGTTACTTTATATGGAGGACCCAACATTGTGGAGAGACGTGGGTGTATGTCTGGAGAGATCTGGTGTGCGTAGATGTGAGGAGGTGTTTGTGTGTGGGTATACAGGCAGGTCTACAGGGGATGAAGGATGTGGAGAGTGAATCTGTAACCCAATAATCAAAACATATTGGTGATGCTGAGTTTGACGTTTCTTTATAGCACGTCATCATCATGTACAGAGTACAAACAACAACGGCAGAGTCTGCTTGCTGTTGTCATTTGCAGCGTTCTAATTGGCTGAAAGGTAAACAGATTACTTCAAAAATATACAAATAAAAAAACTTTGCCAGGTAAAGCCCACTGAGATATTAACTTATTTTTTAAAGCGACCTAGCCACAAATGATAGCTCAACAAAGTGGATTATGGCAGCAAAATAATCTAAACAATCTACAATGGAGATTGGGGGGAGGGGGGGACCGCTCAATGACCGGGTACTCCCACGAGTTCAATCTACAAACTACTTTACGATAATATAACTACAAGTATGTCTCGATTTACGAAAGGGATCTGTTCTTCAAAAACACTCTTAAAACGAAATTTCGTAAATCGGAATGGCTTTTCCTATTAACTCAAGACAAAATAATTCGGGATGTGTTTCGGACCTGTCATTACAACTCGACTACGAGCCTAAAAAATATCCACCTCATGGCTTTTCACAACACAAAAATAAATACATTAATATTACAATGATTACATAACAATTAATTTAGTTAAAAAATAATTAACCTTTTCTGGTAAACCTCAACCAAAGAAGATCTGCTGCATGTAGGAATGACTTTAAAGGCGATGTGGAGGCGTTACTGTTGCACTGCAGGGACTCCGTGAACGCTGTGGCGGATGACTGACGACGCAGCGTTCCACGTGGCTTCTCGTTTGATCTCACGGGCGCGTGCCGTGTAAAATTTCCATTTCGTTAATCAAAAAGTGTCCTGAATTTGTCAATTTGCGTTCACGCAAAATTTTGTAAGTCGAACGTTCCTAAACCGAGGGATACCTGTATTTACTACAATACGCACGCAAAGGACTGGGCATTGGTTTATTCAAACTACAATGTGCACAGTGACGTACTGTATTTGCATTGGTGTATTCCAAATGTACGATGACGTTGCTCATGTGAAACATTTATTGCAGTGATTACAACAATTTACAATACAGACAAAGAGTAATGCAATACGATTTGCGTTAATCTACTGGGTTACAGAGCCGTTGTAATTGCGTACACGTACGATCTTGCACTACAAAGTATCGATTAAAAATGTCCACAACATGTATGCACAATTCTGCGTGAAGATTCTTACATGACATGAACACCAAGCCTTAGTGCTGACACTGATGTTGCGTTAAATCATGGTTCGGCAACCAAACTAACAAGAAGAGCCATTTTCTTATAATTCGGTTAAAAAAATACATCATACCGTATTTTAAGAACGGCACACTTTTAGACGTTCACCGTTCATCGAACATGATTAGGAAGGTTTTTTTTCACTTTGTCATTACAGTGTCGGTAGGCTCGACCCCAGCTTTAAATAAATTGAAGGAAAATGTAATAAATGCATGCTCATTTACCCTTTGAACTAGCTGTAATGATTTAGAAGCTGTCAAAAAAGACAGCTAGAACAGATTAACAGAATAGCAGAATAAAAAATTGAGGAGTCAGACAAGGATATATCATGACGATACGGTCATGATCTCAAATGTTAATTAATATTCGTGTATTTATATTGCCACGAGAAAATACGGCGAGTGATTTGCGGAACTTCGTAAAGAAGGATGCACGTTTGGAATCAACATAAAATGTGAGCAAAGTTAAAGTTATTTTTTTATCGGTTTGCTAAACGAAATTATATAATCGTCGGAGGGAAACCACTTGGAAACAACACTAGAATTTACTCAGAACAATTGTCGAAGGTGCTGTAGATTCTGATCAAAATGCCGATAGAGAGCAGGATAGGGCACTTTTGTAAATATGAATTTGCTTGTGAAAAACAACCACTCCACTACACCTGAAAATCACTATCAATCACTGCATATTGCCAGCTATGACACGAATTAAATATAGCTTCGAACAAAAACCGGAGCAAAATTTCAACAGTGGACAGAGAAGCATGGAGATATACGCTTGCTTGGAGTTACACTGAGATACAAGAATATGTAACGCGGTGGCGTTCATGTTCATGAGAGACCATGAGCCAATTGTGGAAAATCCACGTTCGTGTGGGCAGGAGTCTGTAGGCTCTCCACAAAACAGCCACGAAATATTTATCGTATCCCAGTTTGAAAGTTAACTTTTTGGAACAATTACATTTCATCACGTCTTCTGTATTATATACGTCGACTACTGTACTATACACATAACGTAGATTTATATTATTGCTAAGGAATAGGCGTTACACGCACACCAATTAGTGCAGAGGATGCCTCTCTGTGCAACACGTGGAGTTGCCCCACGATGGTCTCCATCAGCTCCAGGAGGCCACCTTTGCGCAGCAGGGTGTCTCCATAAGCCTCGCATTTTCTTTCCAAAGCGTCCATCCTCGCCGACAGCCTGGCCTCCACCTCGGCCATTCGCTGACCTAGTAGGGCCAACGTCGACGCGGCTCTGTCGTGCAGGTCTGTCATCTGCTCCAGTGCATTGGCAATCCCGTGCACCCACACCTTGAGCGTTTTTATGGAGGCAGTGTTGTTCACCTTCCTATAAGAATACTTCATTATGGAGGAGCGTTGGTCTTGCTTAGTTTTTCTTGCAGGATGATCCTCTGGGTGTGTTCCCTCTGCCCGAGAAGTGTCGTGCTTCTCATGTTCAATAACACCATCGCCATCCCCTGGAGTACATGAGTGACAGTGATGGTCGTGGTACCTTTGACTGGGCTTGCTATGCTGAAGCGTTTTTCCAGAATCGACATCTTCTACAGGAAGCTTCTGATCCGGCTCCGTGCGACTGTGAATCTTGGTGTCGTTGGATCGACCGGAGGTAGATCGTATTGCATACTGCAAGATGCTGTCAAAAAGTCTATTGACGAGAGCATGATGTTTCTCTGCACGGCCTTTTCCATCGCCAACATCGCCGGCCATCGCTTGCGTGAGTCTCGGCGCATCATGCTTGAACTTCTCGGATCCTTCACCGCTTGATAATTCTGTTCCCACAATCTCGCCGGCCTCCTTAGGCTCTTCGATTAAGCCAACTCTAAAATCAGGGCTTCTCGGACGAAGGCCACGAGGGGCATCGAGCCCATGCTTGGTCTTCCCATGGGTTCGGTCTTTCGTGGCATTTCCTAAGGAAGCCTGGAATAAGGGGATGACGAGGATGATGAGTCGCAGGAGGACGACGCTGTCCATGGTGCTGAAGACGCTGTTGGCTCTTGCCTGTGTGATTCACGCAAGGCACCCCACTTTGTCAATTGTGTCACCATCTGTGGATGAATAATGACTGCCAAGGTATGAAATTGCACCAAGCCGATTTTGCTACACACGACAAAAGAAAAGTATTGCTTTGATCACGACAGTCCTGCTGGCCCGATTATTATTTAATTTCAGCAAATTAAATACGCTTTTGTTGTACGGTATCTCATAGCAATCTGTGGGAAGTGCTGTTCATTGTATTGCTTTAAATGAGGTCTCTATAAGTCTCTGCGCAGCATAAAGGCGTCCAAAGCCCCTTCGGAGAGTCTTTCAGGATTATAATACGATATTAGAAAAAATGTTCGCTATCTGGAGAGAGGGTGGAACGAACAGATGGACAGTCAAGTCCAAATGACGTGTGGGTTGCTAGTACTATATAAATAATATATTTTTGTTAAACTATGTATGGTTCTAAATCTATCCAATGCTGGACGGAGGCCTTCCCATGTGTGGATATGGGGGTTGTTTTTCCATACTTCACATTTATCAGTGTGGGTTGGTGGACGACCCGTTCAGAAATCACTCGTGATAGATGTCATCCGGCATCCGAATATAACGTGTGGTAATACAAAGGCGGAGCAATTTTTTGATTAAAGTGCATCTATATAAACATTGTATCTTGTAAATATGTTAAATTACGCGTTCTATTAGACGTATATAATCTATCCAGTAGCCTATTTATCTTAAGCATCTTAAGTATAAGCCTGGATTAGAGTTGATATTTATTTAACCATGAATGTTCAATTGAGTAGATTTACAAAGAGTCATGTTCATGCACGTGTAACCACCCTTAAGCTTCGCGTACAGCATTTTAGAAATGTAAACGGCTACGTGTATATATTGAATGGTCTCTATATATGTTATTTTGAGTTAGTTGAGGCTTACAAATATAATAATCACGGCTGGGTGGCGCTGCGGCTATAGTGATTGAACCAGAAGATTGTGATTAGGGTTAGATGCGAGTTGGGGTCAAATCAAGCCTATCGTTCCCGCGATGGCGATAAAACGAGTACCAATTTGTGGGAAATCAACGCTGACCTCGTCCTATTGAGAGACTGGCCCAACCGTGGGAATGTATGATTTCCACCAATGGGCCACGACTGTCAGCATAGTTGTGAATATCGAGCAGGGAAACTACCTAAACCTTACACAACGTGCTTTTGTAACTATTTAGATTCCCGTTATTACTTTTTACAGCACTGCCTCTGACCAATTTAGCCACAATGCACCCCATCCCATCAGATTTTGGAAGCAAGGGAGAAACCTTGATAGTACATGCACGGATTGGAATCCAACATTCTAAGGGATGCGGGCCTACATGGTGGTTCGCAGACCGCATTGGAAACAAATCGTGTTGAATTGTAATTCGACGCTACCACGTATTTTGTCTCCCGCCTTCAGCAATCAGTACTGACCGGGTTCCCTGGGTTCGATTCCCGACTGAGGCACATTTCTCGCACGTTCTCCTGCTCGCCTTGGCGATGGATAGTCCAGCATATACGAAGAGCCCAGCGTTGTGGTGGTACACCTCTGCTCGAGACTTTGGAGGCAATGGTTTGTGGATCAAGTAGAGATGTTTGGAACTCTCAAAGCTGATGGTCTGCGGCATGATATTTGTTGCTATGTTTGATTATTTCTATCTTAAATTTTGATTTAAAGCTTTCGTGACTGCAGGGATTCATATTCTTGGTTCTTTCGGTAAAGTCACGTAAAAGGGAAATAATAAAAATATTTATTTCTATTATTTTATTATTTCCCCTCTACGTGACTTTAATAAAAATATATGTTTTTATTATTTTATTTTTTCCCTTCTACGTGACTTTACCGAAAGAACCAAGAATATTTCTATCTTATCTAACCCCCCCCCCCCAAAAGTACCCCTTTATTATGAATAAGATTGGCCGTGAAAGCCCATGTGTTAAACCAATTTAATACAGTGCGTTAAACCAATTTAATACAGCGCGTCGAACACAACCCTAATTGTCGACATCAGATAAGTCAATGCCACGCCAATTGCAATGCCCCCCACCCCGTTGCACTGACGGTATTTATTCCTACTCTTAGGTTTTTTTGGTAAAGTCACGTAGGAAAAAATAAATAAATAAAATTAATAATAAAAATAATAGAAAAAAAATAATAAATCACGACGTTTCGGAGGCAACACAAGTCTCCGTCATCAGGTGGGACCGTCAATGCAAAAATTTAAGTGAGGCAAAAATTCCAAGAGACAAGCTCTTAAATACAAGGGGGGGAGGGGCTTATCTGAATGTGGTAGCCAATGAATGGAACGTGTTGGGGTGGGGGGTGGGCGGGGCTACAAGAGTATTTGTTCCGTTGCCGACCTCGTTGTTTAGTACCGTAATACTCCGCGTAGCGGCGCGGGTGGGGGGGTGACAATTCCAACGGCGCCCCCGCGGCGCAGCAGTCGCCATGGCAACTCGAGACGAGTGCGCGCGCTACTCGGCGCATTACGGTACCGAATCTCTGCAGGGCCTCATAGCAACGGGCGGCGACGCGCCTCGCGGGCGCAACAGAAGAAGCCGCGACGCTTTTTTTTCCAAAGAGTTTAAAGGCAGAGGTCTAACGAGCGCGGGCAAAGCGAAGTATCCCTGCGGTACGTCAAAGTGACTTAAGGGGTGGAGGGAGGGGGGAGGTTGTTGAGTGAGACGGTTACAAAAAAAAGTGATTTAAGACCCGCGCGGAGCCGGTGAGTTCTTGTGTTGCGCCGTGCTGTGTTAACTTTTAGCGACTCAGTCGCGGCCACGTTAGGGTCACTTACATTTAAGACGCTATTGTTTCAGAAACGCTGTGTGTGCCGTCTTCAATCTACCGTTTTATACTGCGTGTTGTTGTCGTCGTCGTTATTATCATTATTGTCAGGGCTTGATGTCCAATGGAATATTCTAAAGGACAACCACAAAACCGCCCGCTTTTTCGGAGCACATTTTTTTTCGAAACTGTAACCTGGATAGCTCCGCCGTCTGCAATGAAGCCCTGGTGACTGTAATATTATAATTCCGTATGTCCTGCAGTCCAGCATGGGTTGGTGGACGACGTAGATAATTGTGGCATTTAAAATAAAATAAGTATAACCCGTAAAAACAAAGTTTTTCACTATAAATCCTTTATATGCGTGGCGGCTAGAGTCCTCTCGTCCTCTGGCTTGAGATGGCTGCCACCTATGGGTCAGATGATTGTCTGCCAGTATTAAGCAATTGGTAATTAAATATTTAATTTGTTTTCCCTAAAAAGTGTAAATTTTTGGAAAAAAAATTTCACGAACATTAATTGTCTCGCACAACGAGTCTATGTGCAAAATGTCAACTCGATTGGATGACGGGAAGTGGGTTAAAAAACGACCGAAAGATTTGCACGGTCGTAAGCAAGCAAGCACGCAAGCAAGTGAACTTAATATAAAGGATTTCAAAAGACCCGAGGTGGCTTGCGCGCGCGTGGCATTACAGCAAATATGTGTTTTATGAACCCATATGTGCGGTCCTATGCAGTGTTTATCGCTCATTGTGTTTCATGGGTTGGGGCTACTCCGGGCACTTCCTATGTCCTTCCACGCGAAGAAAAGCCACTGACGAATCTGGCCAAACATTGGAATGCAGGGCCCTCCCTGAAGATGAGCCTTGAGACTCAATAAGGCTTTCATTGGTAAACAAGTTATGGAAATCACTCGTAAGAAATCAATATGCTTTGCCCTGCTGTGATGTACTGCGTATCCAATTAGCCCGTTGTGCATGTGTAAGTTTACGCGGTGCGTGGGTTTGTAACACATTGTAGTGGGGAAAGGCATTGTGTTCTAGCTGTGATCTAATTATGTACAATTTGTAGTGCCTACAAGGGCTTATAGTTATTAAAGGGTCCTCAATGCTGATACACACGCAACAGGTCAAGGCGCAGGGCTGCAATTGCGTGGTCACCCCATTGCTGACAGAAGGGCCTTCATTCAAGTGAGCTCCAGAGCCTAGAGGGTAATTGGTCTACCTTTCCAATGTGTGTGGCCGTCACCAAGTCCAACTTTAATATATACAATTTAAGAAGGAAAATTATTTCATTCACTTATATGTGTTATGTACTACTTACTTTTCTTATGCTATCTGTTACACGCGGTTGCACTTTATTTTGCGCGCAGTTTAAATTTACTTTGCTTAGTCGGTGTTAGCCGCTGAGGTCGTGATTAGTCTCTTTTTCTCATTCCTATTGCTCTCTGCTCCCCCCCTTGTACCGCTTCCGGTTCTGCTGTTAAAGGGCGATATTGGCACGTAAAATACAGATTAATGGATTCACTGACATAGAGGACTACAGAGATTGGGCAAACTTTGACGCCTGCCTTCCTGCTTGTCTGTGGTTCCTCGGGCCTGTGAGTCGTTCTCTCTTTTCGAGAGTGAGCGTATACTGTGCGAGGTGCAAGTTGATATAATGTTTGTAAAACGTGATCATGTATTGCCGTTTGCTTTGGTTCTTTCAGTAAAGTTACGTAGTTAGAAATAAAATTAAACAAAATAAAATCACTGCTGGATGAAGGCCTCATTACCGCGCCGTGGTGGTCGTGTCGTGAAATGTTTTGACCTTACTAGGTAAGCCACGCTGGTTGGTGAAGGTGGTAAGGTCAGGACCGGTCCAGATGTCGCCAATGATGGGAGGTTTGGCCGGGAATTGGAACTCACGTGGCTGGGTTCATAGTGCTAACTACTGCGCCAGCAGTCAACCCTGAGTACATATTGTATTGTACTGTGTAAACAATACTACATTCTTATTTCCCTTTACACAATGTTGATTTGTTTGATTAGTAACTCAAGTGTACGGTAATCGTTTTTTACATTTATATATTTTTCTGTATCATAAGTAAAGCGCATCTTTTCATTGTTTTTGCCATGTTACGTTCAATTTACGGGGAATACAATATCATTTTATTTAAAAGGTAATTGAGTTTTTTAAAAATCACTTTACTGTATGCGTCTTTCCCCTGGTTCCTTTCCTCTCGTATTCTGGTCATTCCCGTGTTCCAGCTGTGTGTCTAATTCATGTCCGCATTGTGATAAATTAGACTTGGCTGAATGTGCTTTCACTTGGATTAAATGTATTACACTGTATGGTGAAAACTCTATTTTCTGCCCTCCAATTACCCGCCATACCAAGTATATGCTCCTAAGTCGATTGGGGGCCTTGCTGTTATCCGCACATCCATTGTGCCTGTCATTCACACGTTTTATTATATTTTACCAGGTAAAGCCCACTAACCTCTTTCTCAGGAGCGACCTGGCCTAAAATGATAGCGCAATCAAGTGGCTTATGAATGGGGGAATGTATAGCAGCCAAATACTCTTAACCGCAGGTTCCAAATTGTGGACAGAAAAAGCGGAGATTTTACGTGAGCAATGTGCAAATTGTGTTTTGTATTGTGCAAGCAAAATGTTTTTAATGCTACTTAAAACGCTACTGATGCACGTGGATTGCAATCTACAACTGTACTCATGATTCAATACTAATTCTTCAACAGAAAAGGTCACTTCAGGTACAACTAAGCAACACATTCTAAAGCTGTCCTGCGTTAATCATACGATGCACAAAACATCCGAAACACACACACAGCACTATGCAGTTGACAGCAATGAATGCATGTGTTACTACACATATTGACATGACAGCTGCGTTGACGTTAGGGTTAAGAATATTACCACTTACATGACCCAGGGCAACAGGTCCTCAACTCACTTGTAGCTGGAGTGAAAAGGCTGCAACATTTCAAGTTTTTGAATGGCCATTATAATGATGATTTAAAGAGTCCAGCTAAGTGTGGTGTAGAATGTAAATGGAATGCAGACTATTCTTAAACGGTACCATTTTGCTGCATGATAAATCAACGTGCTGATGCAATTTATTCAGAAACTTGCACCTTCAACAAGTTTTTTATATTTCATTTCATTTGTACAGTATTGTGGAATCATGAAACCACTGTAGTTAATTTGACTAATACGTAATAATTATATGTATTATTTAAGCAGAAAATCCGATTAGTTTTTACATATTTAGGAGGCATCTGCATTGGTGTGTTTGACCGATTCAATAAATGAGAATTTGGCACGAGCAGAAAACTGGCGTTACAGCATCTGTATAATAAACCCGACATTAAAGGAGTAACACTGCCACATTCTGGCCACCTCACAACCACATGTCTGGTGGTTCCCTTTACAATGACTAGCCAGGCAAAGCCTCCGAAAGTCATTGAGGTTGGGCACATTTCAAGTGATATTACCATAAGCTATTTTCTCAAAGCGGTATTTATTTATCTCGTATATATATTAACTTATTCCTAATCTGAAACACACCAGTGATCCATCTAACCAATGATTGTATAACACGGCAAAATCCGAACTACAGAACGCTCTACGGTATTGCATGGAATTCTTATGAGATGTAGTGTTTTTAGAATAGTTGATTTGCAGTCAACACTGCCAGACCAATTACTGTTTTATTTCTGGCATTAGATGCCCTTTGCCCAGCGGGAGGCAGATCTGTCTGTGCCAGGCTGCCATAAGGCAATCACAAGCAATTATTCACGAGATGGACGATGCCAACTGTGAGCAATGGGCAATATGGAATTACCATCAATGTATGTTTTTCAGCTTCATATTACAGAAGTGTAGCTGGGAACATTTAACAATGAAACTAAAACACATTACATATCTTTTGAAGGTCAAAGCAAATTTTGGCAGTGCAGTATAAGCTGAATAGGAGCACAGCTCACGTAAGCACAGTTCTGATATATGCAACACATCCCTCTATGACACTGGTGAGGGGACAGAAAAGGGCAACTTCAGAATAAGCATTCAATTTGGATATAAGCATTGCTGGACAAACCAGTGTGCGTTGTGTAAGCTGTCAGCGTACTGCGCTACGAACCCAGCCGAGTTACATTCCCGCTTACGGCCAACACCAATGACGATTATCTGAGATGGTCCTGGGCTTCCCCTAGGTCGACTCAGTCTCATATACCTAGTGCGGTGTGTAAATATCGCCACTAAGGAGACAAAGTCGGCCGGGCGTGGTGCTGGCCACCCACCCCCACCGTGTGCTGTTCCAGCCTTCATAGGTGCTCGCTAACAGCACTTGCCCCAACAGTCTCTTAAGGCTATACGGGGGATTTTTGTCTTGTCTGGACTTGCTCCCAAGGGGTGTGCGTATACCCATCCTCTTTTGTATTAATATAAATCAATCTATATGCCTTTGGTAGGAGCATAAGCTTTAAGCGCATGCCATCCATATGCATGTCTTCTGAAGCATGGGTTGGTGGATATCATAGAGATTTGTGAAATCCTAAAACCACTGGCCTACGAAGTGACCAGGAGATAGTAATCCAGCAAAAGCCTTCTAAAACCCATCCATGTGCACCCTTTACTGTTATCGCCTTGTATGACTATGGTTTCTGCTTGTATGGCAGTTTCTTGTCACATGCATAACACTCCTTAACACTGATATTACCAAACATCCCAATTCAGGAACCATATGAAAACTAGTATTGGGACTCGATGACGCTTTCCTTGAATACATTACAGTAAATAGTAAATATGTCATTAAATGAATATTAAAAACTAATTTCTTTAGAACAGCTTTTTGTGTTTAGTTTGTTGTCCTTCCCCTCACCTCCGATTAGCATGGTTGGCTACATATGGTGCGAAAGAAGATCAACACACATACATTACTCCATCGTACATATGTATTTACTCCTGATGTGAAAGCATTTTGTTGTATATAAAGTAGACTGCACGTGCACATTAACACACTCCTACCTGCCACCACTCACCCACCCTTTACCCAAACGTCACTGGATTTACGGAAATTGAAACAAACCCTGCGGCAATAACTAAGCATCGCTGGCATGGTGACGGCCACACCAGTGATTGTGGCCATTTGTCAATCATGTACGTCTGTAGCAGGCATTGCGAGTGAGGTTGGCAATCGGCATCCGCTGGACATGCGGGAAGCGACCACGGCAGGTGTGGACGCTGACCCCAAGCTGCGATGCCACGCGGTGCCCCGGGAACTCACCAGCTGCGGGCATTGCCAGGCGTGCATGCTCACCGGCTGGCTGGACCGCACCACGGCCTGGCTGGGCCACTTGGGACATTCAGCCCAGAGAGACTTCGTGGCCGGCCTTCTGCTGCGCACAAGAGCGAGGAAGTCGCTGAGTCAACTCGCCCAGACGATCCAGGTTGGCCAGCATGCAGCAACATTGGAGTGGAGGAATTAGTCAACTTTGCATTCGTACAAAAACATCCTTCGCAAAGGAAAATAAGTCAAAGTAATCTAAAATAATTCTCAAATTATTGTTTGGCTTATTCTCAATTGCATTACATTTGTGCTACTGGCGCCATGGCGTGAGACAAAGAGATTTACGTTTGGAACTCTGCAGCTAGCGGCTCATCACACTGTGTCAGAAAATGGGCTGAGAAGATGAGGCTCCAGAACTGTGAGGTCTCTTCAATCGTCTTCTTTATCCCCACTGGTTTTTTGTGCATTCATTGGTGGCCGGGCTGAGATCATCAATTCTCTACACTCGAGAACCCAGTTTAATGGCAGCTGTCTGCTTGGATGAGAACCCAGGATCTCAACCAGTACCAGTTCAGTACTGTGACTAATGTATTTCCAAAATATCTTGGATATTAACGAAAACCATTATGATGGCTGTGTAACACCTCCCCCTCCCCCCCAGCTTCCAGCCCTGGCCAAAGACCTGACGTACGCCCGATCGGTCATTAGCTGGCCGACGGCCAGCAACCTGCTCGTGTGGGCGGACGTGCCGGAGAGCCTGCGTGGCGTGGAACACCCCGGCAGGGAGGCTTCCCGCGCGTGGCAGTGGTTCTCGTCCGCCGGCGTCTGGAGCCAGGCCCTCTTCCTGCTGGGAGCGCTTCGTGCGTGCGACCCATGCCTCTCCCTCGAGCTCAGTGAACTCGTGCAGGCGCTCGTGGAGCGGCAGCATTGCTGGCGAACGGGTGAGCACGGTGCCTGGAAAGATGCCGCTACTCGATTGGTTTTCTGCCTCCGATGTGTTTTCAGGTTACGTAGCGCGTTGTTCGGCATGACGTGCCGCTTTTCACTCGACGTGCTAGGAGCTGCTCTGGTGAGTGAACATCTGGCCAAACAACAGGCGGTGCAAACCGAGCAAACACTCCTTAACACTGATATAAAGAAACATACCAAATCAGGAACCATATGAAAAATAGTATACAGCAGTAATGGCTTGCCATGTTACGGTGCTGCAAAAATTGTCATTATTACTAATATTACGAATATGGCTTTTGGCAACCATCGAACAAAGACAGTGCATCGCACGCTTTCAGATGCCCTGCGGCCGTCTGGAACGCTCTTCCGATATTAGGAAGCCACTGGAGCTATGCACTTTTCATTCTAGTTTGTTGTCCTTCCCCCGCACTTCCGATTAGCATGGTTGTCTACGTACAGTGTGAAAGAAGTTCAACACACAGTACATGCATTCATTGTTTTATTGCAAGAGGTTACCTAAAAATCACCATGAATACACTTTTCTGGACCATAGGATATGTCATGTAGGTACAAATTATTTATGTCAGCCAATGACCACATATGGGTGGCAGAGTGCCACCCAGCTAGCTGGATTAGATTATAATATTACAGTATAATATTAATTAAATAGTTCACAGCCCGTTGTCCATCTGCTCCTGAATGAATGCTTCCTCTTAAGTATGTTGGTTATTGTGGGCTTGTGAAGAGGGAGGCCCAGAACTAGTTCAGATATCATTCACCAACGATGTTAGCTGTAGCCGGGAATCAAATTTTGGTCGCCACTATGCCAGCCACTACACCACCGCTCCATCGCCTCCACCATTCAATATCCAAACGACGTCAGTATGCTATGTGTATGCATGATTTGCATCTATTGGTGCACGTAAAACGTTTGAATGCTAAGGTTATATTCAACGTAGAGAAAAAAGCAAAATGAAGGTGTGTATTTTGAAATAAGAATAACCTGACTATGTGTGCAATCACATCTTCCAGAAGAAGAAGAATGCAGGCATGGAGGAGGAGAAGAGGAAGAAGAGGCAATTGGCGAGACTCAAAGCTCAAGTGACAGCTTCCGGACAGAAGATCATCCCAACTTGCAGCTACTGGTGGCTGCCAGACGGGATTACTGCGCCATTTCACCCGGCATGGTGCCACCGAGCCTGCAACGAAACATCGTCGGTGTCATGGGTACGTGGAGATATCTTCCGCTCATTTTTTTTCCCCACGGGGATTTTCAAGCGCGTGCCGTATTTTCCCATGCCGCCTGCGTGACGGCGTGCAATGGTGCGAGCATAGATTGACGTTTCCTGGAGATGTGGAGTGGCACATCCATTATGAAGTCGAGAGGTCAATTTTGGACCGTGCTACGTTGTTTCACCCATGCACAACCCCTATTTCCCCACGTCTGTCCGAATGTTTGAACCTGTTTTTTCGATTGAAGCACATTTTAACACGTAGGCTTTCGCGACCAATATTATTCATAATAAAGGTTTTTGGGTTAGATCGCGTGTCGCAACCCTCCACCACCCAACACGGCCAATCAGTAAAAAATGTGTCACGTTGACACAAGACAAATAGTTCACTACTTTAGCCTACCGGTATGTTGAAGAGTGAATCCACAACATTTTCATTTTTTGAGTACGACGTTTCGCTGGTAATTACATCCAGCATCATGCCAGAATAGTGAAGCCCTCCACCTCCTCCCGATCTTAAATAGAGCAGCAGGGTGACATCAGCATTCCATGCTGCTGCCCCATGTTACTACCACCACTGTTACTCCTTCAGTGACAACTTTCTACAGTCGCTGCTGCTGCTGTCCCGTGTTACTACCGCCGCTGTCACTCCTTCAGCGATAACTTCAGTCGCTACTGCTGCTGCTGTCCCGTGTTACTACCGCCGCTGTCACTCCTTCAGCGATAACTTCAGTCGCTACTGCTGCTGCTGCCCCGTGTTACTACCACCACTGTCACTTCTTCAGTGACAACTTTCTTCAGTCGCTACTGCTGCTGCCCCGTGTTACTACCGCCGCTGTTACTCCTTCAGTGATAATTTCAGTCGCTACTGCTGCTGCTGTCCCGTGTTACTACCGCCGCTGTCACTCCTTCAGTGATAACTTCAGTCGCTACTGCTGCTGCTGCCCCGTGTTACTACCGCCGCTGTCACTCCTTCAGTGATAACTTCAGTCGCTACTGCTGCTGCTGCCCCGTGTTACTACCGCCGCTGTCACTCCTTCAGCGATAACTTCAGTCGCTACTGCTGCTGCTGCCCCGTGTTACTACCACCACTGTTACTTCTTCAGTGACAACTTTCTTCAGTCGCTACTGCTGCTGCCACGTGTTACTACCACCACTGTCACTCGCTTGTTTCACGCGGACTTCGTCCAGCCGGTGGACAGATGTCGTTACTGCTGATATCTTCATTATTTAGTCTGTGCTCAAATTCTATGGGAGCATGCTGTGTGCCGCAAATAAGCAGATTTTATTTGAAATTATTGAAAAAAATGTTATTGCTAATTTTGCAATGAAAAAATCTTGAAAAGTTAATCTCCGGTGTAAATTTTTCTCACCTTATGATTTTTTTTATTGTTATTAACATGACTCTGCCTCTTTGAATATGCACTGTGCCTATCCTTGCCATATAAATATATTTATTCCAGACGACATCTTGGTTACATGTTTTTCATACAAACAAAAACATATTCTTAGGTTTTTTCGGTAAAGTCACGTAGGTAAAACATCTAAATTAATAAAAATAAAATTAAATAAAGATCACGACGTTTCGGAGGCAACACAAGTCTCCGTCATCAGGTGGGACCGTCACAGCCAGATTAGCTGCATCAAGCTAATCTGGCTGTGACGGTCCCACCTGATGACGGAGACTTGTGTTGTCTCCGAAACGTCGTGATCTTTATTTTATTTTATTTTTATTAATTTTGATGTTTTACCTACGTGACTTTACCGAAAAAACCTAAGAATATGAATCCTTGCAGTCACGAAAGCTTCAAATCTAAAACAAAAACATGGTCACATTTTTGTCGTAAGCCCTTTAGTTTTCGTAGGCATACAGCCCTGCTTAGGCTGCATGGTGACCATGAGATGGCATTATAGCAATATATTATTGCATACATCTGTCCAGAGCTTTTGAGCGTTACGCTCTTGTATTTCTGGGCGCTCCAGTTTCCTCCGACACGAAATTGCAAAATATCCGGATACAGGACCCTCCGAAAAAGTAGAGTCTAGAATCAATGAGGCTTTCCTTGGTCAAGAGCATTATTATAACTAGATAAATTTTTTTAAATCTTGTATTTCTCTAATTGGCACTTTTGCTCACGTACAGAGCTTTTATGTGGATTTCCATAATGAAAGCCCATATTGCTATGTTACAGAAGATGGATTTAATAACGTGAGAACAATAATTTCTTGGGCCAGTCTCAACTCGAATACAGAAGTTTTGAATAACTTTTATGCAGAAGCATGCTGCCCTGGTATTTATGCGCTTGGCATTCTCTGAACTGCATTTGGAGAATGCATGTTTGAAATTATAGAGATGATGAATGCATTTCTGAAATTGTTAACATGGTTTGTGTTTCTAAGAGTGTCCAAAAAATGTTTAAGCTTTGTGTGGATCCCAGTTTAGGGCATGAACGTCTGTGGGGGGGGGGGGGGAGAGATGGTGCGGGGATGGTGTGTAAAGGTCACAGCTGTCTGTCTCTCCCCCTTCAGGGTCAGAGGTGACACCTTATTCCAAGAAGAGCAAGACCAAGGGACGTAGAGATCGTATTGGAATGGAAACCTTCTCAAGGCACCTTGCTGGTGTGGGAAATCAAAGGGACTTAATCCGGAGCCTTCCTGTGCATCTAGCCAAATACATACTGGGTAAATACCGCAGTTGCAAATTGGCCAAAAATATTTGTATATATATAAACACGCATTTTATTTTTGGCAAATGTGAATGTTAATGAGCTCTAAAACTATGTGTGGGCTGACAGTACATGCCTAGCAAACTATTATTGGGATAAACAATTGTATAATTTGGTAAGAAAACATGACAAAACATTTTTAATAATCAATATCCGCAAAAATTACGGCTATCTGTAGAACATGCTATGTATACGTTTGTAAATCAATGAAAATTATGCAGGATTTAATGATAGTACATTTCTCCACATGGCAACGTTGGACATGCGTAGCGTGCACACAGCTCTTCCAACACTGACAGTTTCAATATGCTGCTGTTGCTCTCTCCAATGTAAAGTCAAGCATTTGAGGTCTAGAAATACACGTATGATAACTTATAGGTATGCTATTCTTGGCAGGCATAATTAGCACTGTGTGCATTGCTGTACAAGATTAATTTTCTGTCATTTTAATTCCCGCATATCAACTTTGAAAAAACATGTTTTCGTGTTATATTTTAAAATCGAGTAATTGTAGTTATGCACCATCGTAAGCTTACCATGACCAGCAGCCACTATGCCCAGTCTACCGCTGCGTAAAGGTCTCTTCAGATTTGCGCTGCCACTTGCCAAGATAGGTTTTAGAGGGGCAGCCAGTAGCAGTATATCATACCGAGATCCCCAGATTCAGTTTGAGACTGCTTTAAAATGTCTTGCCACTGTTATTATGAAGACACACCATGCAAAAAAGATTTAACTGCACTTATTTGGACCATCTTATTTGACAGACAACTATTACAGGTTGCTGATAGACAGCCAGTTTTGTTTTACCAGGTTTAGTTTTTTTTTCACACTTTTGGAGTCACAAACCGCACCTCTCCATAATAAAGGCTCACTCTTTTGTTATGCAGTCTATTCTTAGTCTTAAGCCTCACCTTACCATATTAATAAAAATGTGCCGTTCCTGGCCCTTCCCCCCTCAACCATTATATATACGGAGTGGTATCTCTTGTAATCTCTCATTTACTTGATACAGCTGTCGTGGCTGTGACGGTTCCACCTGAAGACGGAAGCTTGTGTTGCCTCTGAAACGTCGTGATTTTTTTTATTTTTTTCATTTTACTTTATTAATTTTAATTTTTTACCTACGTGACTTTACCGAAAAACCTAAGAATATGAATCCTTGCAGTCACGAAAGCTTCAAATCTAGAATTTTTTAATAAAGTTCACGTATATATGTGTGGACAATACCGGGAGTGAAGTAGTTTTGAATCGATGTCAAGTTATCTTTAAAAAAAACTACACCATACCTCCTAATGGGAGGTTAACTGCTGTTGCCCTATGAAGAGACTGACCCTTGTCAATGCAATATGGAATTTCAACCACTTCTGCAGGGAGGGCTTCAAGTGAAGATGCTGCAGGGAAACACTTCGATTTTTGACCAACTGTGCATGCATCCACCGTGAAGCAAGAGAAACCCACTGGAAACAATGCACCGTTGATACAGGGGATCGGCAACCCGCGGATCCGGAGCCACATGTGGCCCTTTAAGGACTGCTCGTGATGCAATTTATTAAGGACCCACCGTCTCGTATTCACTTGAAAGATTTTTTTTACCGATTTCGACAAAAAATGTCTTTTCTTGTTATTTTGGTTGCCGACCCCTGGGTTATACAATGTCCTAGCAGATACTTGTACGACATGCCTGCTCTGAGCAGTGGTGGTGCACCCCTGTAATCCAGCAATTTTTAGGCAAACTAGGGTTGGTGCAACGCACAAATGGTTTTGTGGGACTCCCTTCCCGTGGGCGTCGAGGAGGTGCCATACCCTGGCTCGCTAGGAGCAAGCAGTACAGCGAGTGGTCCAACCGCCATCTGTTTCCATCTGTACGAGGATAGAGTGTTGCCCCCTCGCACGTGCGGGTTTTCTCCGGATGCTCCGATTTCCTCCCACCATTGCACCTCCGATTAGCAGGGTTGACTACGTACAGCCCGAAATAAGTTCAACATACTTACATACATATTGCCACGTGTATAGAAGCTCATTAATTGGCTTAAAATACACTTAGCATAAAAATGCAACGCAGGACACTCCAGAAAAAAGTTATACGCCTCAACGTGGCTTTCCTGGATGAATAAAGAATTATTATTGCCCCCACAGGTATATTGGACCAGGCCTCATTGTCGGCTTGCCGGCACGTGTCACTGCACTGGCGGTACCTTGTGACGGAGGTGCAGAAGGAGAGCATCGTCAAACAGGTGGTCAGGGACGAGGCCATGGCATTGCAGGTAAAGCCTCCCATCATTTGAGCATAGCCTGCAATGTCCAGGAATGATCAAGCTGCTCCAGCTCTGCAGACACAAATGCTGACAAAATCGACTCAAATAATGACGTCATCTGTCATTTATTTCTCACGCCATATCAATCCAAAACCACCTTTGCCACTGAGCATATACAGCATCCTCCTTCATCCACTATCCATTAGGGTTTCCACCTCTGAGGTACAGCAAAAACTGAGACATCATGGGAACAAGTATATCTATCACACCTCCGATTAGCACGGTTGACTACATGCGGTGCGAAAGACGTTCAACATACATACACACAAAACCAGGATAGGGGAGGACTATGAGTAAATTAATGGTCTTGAGCAGTGTATTATTACGCAACTCAGAAAACCTAGAACTTTTAACGTCCCGGAAGACTGGAGGATATCCTAGGACAGCTGCCCTCAACAAGAGCATGATCCTGGGAAACCACGAACAGGTGGCAACTGCAACCACCATCAACATTGACCATCATCAATGGTGCCAGCGACTGAGACGAGAGGTAGCTGCAACATGAAATAGCCCGTCTAGTAGACAACGTCTCTGACATGGGTGGAGGAATCAACGAGTGGAATTCACGTCTTCTGTTGGTTTCACGTGACCCCCTATTGCCACAAGAGGCTGCTGCGTTGACCACAGGAGAAAAATTACGGACTCTTGACTCACTTAGCCGCCCTGAGCATTACTGTGGCGCGGTATTAACCTTAATAACACTACGCGCCATCCGCTTCACAGCAGACGTTACGTAATTCACAAGAGGAGGACATTGTGGGCCCCGGATTAGGGTCAATATTTGCCAAATTCGGAAATTACACCGCACATTGCTCAATTGGGATTACAAATTGCAAACATTGCCCCCTATTGACAGACCAATTTCCCAGATCACTCTTGCAAATTGTACGATCTTGATCTCTGGAACTCTCGCCTTGTTAAACAGAGTAAACTTGAAACTATTGTTTACTTCTGCGTCGCAAGAGCACTGGCGTTCACAATTTAAGAGCTAATGTTTCAGCCACATGGTCGAATATATGAACCAACCACCCCTGCTGTACTTAGCGCTGTTATTTCTGAAAGCAAACACAGTGCAGTACTCACAGTGTTGAATACTGGGGGTATAATCATAAATAGGTTCATTAACTATTATCGATTCTGAAGATCATGGAATATGCATTGAACTTCTTACATAAAAATAAATGTATTTTGATTCATATATGTTTTTGTTGGGAACTGCTGTGGTGTAATGGTTAGCATATTGGACTTGCAATCCAGTGGTTTCCAGTTTGATTCCATCTCCCAGCTCAGCAGGTGAAATAATCGTGGACATTTCTCAAAGCCCATCCACCTAGCAGTATCAATGAGTATACAACAAGCAATTTGCATGGCTGCACCTTACCTATTTATATATGCTGTATGCAAAGTGTTTAAATTATGCGGCTTAGTGGCTATACATTTGAAAAGGAATGCCGATCGTGTTGTGATTGTATTTTTAATAGGGAACATCGGCCAAGAGGGTGAACCCAGTGTACGCCAGGCTACGAGAGATGGAAGTGCCAGCGCTCGCTGAAAATGGATTGGACCTCATCTCCACTGGAGATAAGGCATCTCACAGCGCTACCACCAAGGTGGCCACTCTCAGCGACACTACACGAACTCGTTAATGATAATCATTTACAGCCCTCTGTCAATCCATCACTGGATGAAAGCGTCCCCACGCCGTGTTGGTCATTGGGATTGTTTGGCCAAACTTTGCCACGCTGGTCATTGCTGGTTGGTGAACGGACGGGTGGTGGGGAGGGGTTCCATGATCGGTTCAGATATCACTTGCCACTGACGTGAGTAGCTCTGGCTGGGAATCTAACTCGGGGCGCCAGCTTCGTAGCGCAACCCGGCTCACCACTGCGCCACGATCCATATTAATACGGTTGGGATTCACAAATAATCCATGACCAACAGGACTGAGCAATAACAAGCAGGCTTAAGCTCTGCGGTCCATTTTGATGATTGAAACCAAATCCATACCGGCGAGGGAATGTGCCAATAAATGACAATGATCTGTAAAGATAGGCAACATAAGATACGCAAACAATAGTTCTCCTTCTTATGTCTGTTTCTCCACGTTAAAAAACTAAAAGTGTATTTCCCAAGCCATCAGACCCAACAGCCTTCTGGGAGTGCATTACTTCAGCTGCATTGGTTCAGTCCTGCCAATTTCTGGACTGGTTTTGACACAAAGCTTCTCATCAGCACAATTGGGCTAGGTTGAATCAATCCTGGTGAACTGCCAGATGTTATAGTCAAGGACCATTTCTTCAAGATATAGGTCCTAGTTCGATACGAAATTATGTAATGCATAAAAATAATAAATGGTGTCGTTCTGGAGAATATAAATAACAACATAGTTGTTCAAACCGGTCTATAGTTTGTTTGTACTTATTAAATGCTGCTGAAATGATGCATTCCAAGAAGACCGTTGGGACAATGGGTTGTGTAAGATATACTATTGTGTGTTTTTATGCGTGGAGACATATATACGAAGGAGAAATGTAGTGTGTTTACCTTTTTCATTGATAATTTTCACAGAGAAGCTAATGGTTATTTTCGTGACATGTAAAGATGGGCTCACGGATTGGTTGTGTTTGCGTTTTGCAGGTGAATAGCAGCTTCTCCTCTGCACTGCAGGGCATTGCTACACGGGTGGTACACATGGAGGAGAGGAATGTTTACTGCAGCGCTTACAACGTCCTCATTGTCCTACAAAAGTAAGAGTTCCTGTTTGTAAGTAAGCGCCGCTTGGCTTATTCTTCTACGTGGCGCGTACACGTACCGTCGGTGTGCGGACTTCATTGGCGGTGGTGTGCAGGCACGAGTTAAACACTCTTCAGCATCATGCTGGAGGAATCCGATGCGCTACAAAGCTCTTTTTCACAGATTTCCAGTAGGGGCGGGGTCAGAACGTGTCAACAACTCAGAACGTGTCAACAACTCAGAACGTGTCAACAACTCAGAGCTTGTCAACAACTTAAAACATCATTGGAACCTCATTTGCCAGTAAAAATATGATAATTGTTTTTTTACCCTTCTATCTGGCAACAAAACTGACACCTTTTTACAAGGAGTCATATTTGCATGTGCACGTTATCAGAGTTATTTTGTTTTGTTTGCATTATGACTGCAGGTATTGTGGTCTATGCAAATATGACTCCTTGTAAAAAAGTGTCAGTTTTGTTGCCAGATAGAAGGGTAAAAAACCAATTATCAACTTAAAACATAACAACTGTCCGTCAACCTACTATTCATGTTTTCCCACATCAAGGCAGTGTTTATGAGTTGTTCATGAATGTCAATGTCTCCATTGTAAATACGGCACGTTGTCACCTTGTCATGGCGCTGACATGTGTATTTTAAGCTCGTCATAATTCACGCCCTCACAGTTCGTTGAATTGTACAGTTTTGGGGGCTGCGATTCGATTCAAGAATTCTGTGATTTTTTTCTCCTGTGGTCAACGTAGCAGCAGGGGTCAGGCAATCTCAATAGGTAACGCGAATTCCACACGTTGCTTCCTCCACCAGTATCAGGGACTTTGTGTCTACCGGACTGGCTATTTCATTTTGGCTATTTCCACACCTTCGATGAGCACGCTTGGCTACGTATGGTGCAAAAGAAGTTCAACATCCATACACACATTTTATCCATATTGTGTTTAACTACTATCCTGCAGGTCACAACACCTATCAATCTGTTTCTTCCCTTACACTACTCAACTTCGGAATTCCCTCCCATCATCTATTTTATTACAAGTTCTCATATCTTCACTCAATTGCAAAAACGTATTAAAGTCTTGTGTCCATGAAACACATTCGAAAGTGCTGTTTGTCGCTTGGCGTTTTGGGCTTGTGCTCAGCGTCCGCGATAAAAATTAAAACACAAGGCATATGAATGAAATGCATAAATACTTACAATCTTAATTCAACGCTTGTATCGTGAGCATCATTTAATTGATGAACGCATACATCGTTGCACATCGAACACACTTAATCATTTTCGCTCATCCCACTTGTCTCAACAAAATTGCCAACCGCTAAAAGTCATTCCGCTTTGCTGAATTGCTGGAGAATTCTAAATGAATATATCTGGACACGCAAGCCTTGCTCGTACGTTGATGTGCCCTCCGTTACGACTGTTGATTTGGGTTCAATAAAAAAAACATAAATATGACTCTCACGGCTAACGTGGTATTCCCGCGGTTGCAGAGAGGAGCCGTGCCGGGTGGTGGCGTACGCGGGAGGCCACCTGGCGGCGCTGGGCTCCATTGACCGGCACGTGCGGCTGCTGGACGTGGAGCGAGCCAAGGAGGTGCCCCCCGTGATCCGCGGCCACGCGGGCAGCGTCCGCGCTGTCCTCGTGTGCCAGGAGAGGGGCCTCCTCCTCAGCGGCAGCTACGACCTGAGCATCAGGTTTTTTTTAATGCTTTCGAACTGAGTTGGAGAGCGTGAATGCGATTAACCACAGTCTGTACGTCCGTCCGTCCGTCTGTAAGTCGGACTATCTGTCGAGAACATGGTGTAATGATTGCTATTGCAAAGATGATCTAATGTAAATTTTGTTTGGAGTTGTGTTGCTGTTCGAGACTTACCCTTTAGAAAAATGGCCAAAGCTAGCAGACATAAACCAGAGCCAAAATTACTTTATTCAAATATGCAATCACATTTTGCCCTGACAGCTACCCATCGGCTTCTTTACTGCGAATAAATAGTTTCAAGGACAAACACATGTTGGACACTGTTACAGAATCCATGCACAAGCATGCTTGTTATTTTATTTTTCGGGCCTTCTTTCCCAAATTTATTCTAATTGTGCTCTCAGCATCACATCACGAGATGATTTGTTCATTCAGAACACTTGCTGAAAGCGCGCATCACCCATCGTTGTAGAACAGCCTGCGAAAACTGATGTGAAATGAACTTCAACATGTAACGCACCGCACAGTATCCACTCACTCTCGTAGAGAGAGAACAACTCAGAGGCGCGAGGAGCCACAGACAAGCGGGAAGACAACACGTGATGAGCCGGCGCCAGCAAATGCCCTCGAAATTATGGTGTTATCGGCCAATTAATGAGTATTTGCAGGTCAGAGGAAACTAGAGCACCCAGACAAAAACCACGTGTGCGAGGGGGAAACACTCTATCCCATACAGACGAAAGGAAGTTTCAAGACATGTGATCCACCAACACTCGCCTCAACAATGCTGGATTACAGGCATGCACCACCACCACCCCGGTAAAAAACACAAGATTTGTTTAAGTGATGTTTTTTTAACTTTATTGGGTGGTGCTGTAGGTCGTGGAACATGCACAGCGGTGCCTGCCTGCGGATTTTCCGTGGACACCAGGGCACAGTCACCTGCTTGGCCCTGCACGGAGACTGCTTAGTGTCTGGAGCCAAGGACGCGCATGTCAAAGGTGCTGCTCACATTGTGTGTATGCGCGGATACGCGGCAATGAGCGCCACTTGCTCCGAACGATCATCGAAGCGTACTGGGTCACGGGTCATTGGTGCTGACGTTTAGTGCAATCCACGGACTTGCGCCTGCTTATCTCAACTGCTATGTATCGAAACTCACGAGTCCACGTCGAAGTCTGATAGCCAAAGGATAGCCTCGGGGGGAAGCTTAAAGGATGTCCGCAATGTCCTACGCTCACATAATAATTTCTCAGTACAACCCATCTCTGTCACTACTATCATTGCCAGTTTAACACGTAGGCTTTCGCGACCAATATTATCCATAATAGAGGTTTTTGGGTTAGATCGCGTAAATATAAATGCGTCGTTAAACCCGCCACCTCCCGACACAGCCAATTAGTAAGGTTTGTCACGTAAACAGAACGTGCCAATTCGTTAATAGTTCATCATACCGTTGTGTTGGAGAGTAAACCCACAACATTTACCAGTGGAATAAATGTTGTGGGTTTACTCTGCAACACACCGATGTGCTGAACTATCAACGAATTCACCGGCACCTACTGGACATCTGTGAAAAAGAGCTCCATAGCTCATCGGATTTCTCCAGGATAAAAAAAAGATTCCGATTCTGATGCTACGCGATTTCGCTTTGTGCGCTTTTTTTTGGGAACGCTGCATCGACCGCGTAAAGTGATGGTAGGCCTGTGGTGTTTGTTTCCATGTTCTGGCAGTTTGGGACGTTCACACGGGGCGCTGCTTGCACACGCTCAAGCACCGGCGGTGCATCCGTGCGGTCGGGGCGAACACCGGGCACGTGGCCAGCGGCTGCGAGGGAGGCCTAGTCAAGGTGTGGCACCTGGAATCCGGCAGCCTCATCAAGGTGATCCCCACTCGCTCTCAAATCGTTCATTTGTCATGCTTATCTCGCGGCACTGTAGTAAGTACTCTTCTCATTCTGTGCTCTGGACTCTCGACAGTTTGTATGCCAACAAAGTCAGCATGTGACGGTGAAGTGTTTCTGATTGAGATTCGCAATTTAATTCAAGAATCAATATGACTAGCGGCTCTGTACGCGTGGCACACCACGTTAATGGGAGTAGAGTCACCGATATAATCTATAGAAAGAGAAAAGGAATGGGAGAGAGAGGGAAGAGATGAGAGAAAGAATAGGAGATGGGAGGAAAGGGATGGAAAAATAAAGAAGTGAAAACAAAGGTAGAGATGAGATAGGGAGGAAGAGGCTAAATAAGGGCCTCGACTAATGCACGAAGCATCGTCTGTTTTCACAGGAGGCGGGGAGAGTGTGAGGAATTCAGAGTGGAGGTGTCCACATAAAAGTCACGTGATTCACAGGAGGCTTGAGCGGATTTAGACATGTAGATGGTGGTGATGGTGGTGATAACAGTAATGGCAATGGTGGTAGTAATGGTGGTAGCCAGAGTAGCAGTTATCGTGCTACGCTAAGAACCTGGTGACCCGAGTTCGATTCCCACTCACGGCCAACACATGACGATTTTCTAAACTGGTCCTGGGCCTTTTCTAGATCAACTCAGCCTCAAATGAGTACCTGGTGCGGTGTATAAACATTATCACTAGAAAAACGCGGCCGGGCATTTTGCTGGCTATACACCCCCTCGTGTGCCGTGCCGACCTTCATAGCTGCTCGCTAACAACACTTGCCCCAAAAGTCTGTGAAGGCTATATGGGGGGTCTTTGTCTTTGTAATAACGATAGTAGTACTGGTCATGGTAGTGGTGGTCATAGTGGTTATGTTGATCGTGGTGGTGCTGGTGGAGTGGAATATGGTGGTAATGTTGGTAATAGTGGGGGTAATGGTGGTAGTTGTGTTCGTAATGGTTATGTTGGTCATGGTGGTGGTGCTGGTGGATGGGGATATGGTGATAGTGTTGGTAATAGTGGAAGTGATGGTGGTAGTGATGGCCGTAGTGGTAATGTTGATCATGGTGGTGGTGCTGACCTCTCATCAAGGTTCTGGAGGGTCATCGTGGAGCCATCACAAGCCTTGCGCTGGACGCATGGCACCTCGTGACAGGAGGCGTGGATGGATTCGCCATGACCTGGAGCATGCTGGGAAGGCACAGTCTCTCCATGGCAGCTTTCAGGCATCCCCGGTGAGGCTCGTCTTTAGCCAGCATGTCCTGAGAATCACCACGATGGTGCCACGGTGGCAAGATGTTAACTACCTAGCCTGGTATACAGGAGGGTGCGGGTTTGATCCCGACCCTGACACCGGTTTTTCCCTCCACATTTAGAAGCATCCGTTAGAGTATTCGGCTGCTATAAGTTTCCACGTGATGAGCCACTTTGTTGAGCTATCGTTTGTGATAGCCAGGTCGCTACTGAAAAATAACTATATAGCTCAGTGGGCCTTACCTGGTGAAATAAAAATAGTTTAGTTCATAGTTTATCAACCAATACATTCATCTGTACATTCAAACCAGC
The DNA here is from genome assembly GCF_015708825.2 of Lethenteron reissneri. Taxonomy (NCBI): domain Eukaryota; kingdom Metazoa; phylum Chordata; class Hyperoartia; order Petromyzontiformes; family Petromyzontidae; genus Lethenteron; species Lethenteron reissneri. The sequence goes on from NC_083781.1 coordinate 5,484,211, forward strand.
AGGGACAGCGATACGAATATAACAGTAAGATGAACATACATTCTCAAAAGGCAATTTGTAAAAATGAGCCTTGTGATTTGTCTTAAAAATAGCAATGCTCGTCAACCTCTTGACATGCAAAGACAATGGTCATTACAGTCTAGGTGCAGCACAAATGGCTCATGATGGGAAAGGTATTCAGAATCCTGATGATGCTGAATGACAACTATTTGGAACAATCGCAGTAAGGTTGGGTATATATGCGTGAAATAGACACTCATAAAACATGATGCATTGTAGACTTGGAATGGTGCATTCGATGGTTAACTGTGAAGTCAATCATGACCTTTACCGTAATGCATTTGCATGAATGTGTCTTTTTATAACCACACAGTTGTCATCTTTGAAATATATGCTTCTTTATATACCACATTCATCAAAGGTTAAATTTGAATATTTTCATTTTTAAATGAGCACATTGCACCTTCCACATGTGTGGAAAACCTGTCCTAAAATGAACAGGTATAGTTCAGGGCACATTGTTTCATGTATTATTCATCAGCAACAGCAAAAGCAGCAGCAGTAACCATCAATATCATCATCATTACGATCATCAGCAGCAGCAAGTGTCATACGAATAATCATCATCAGTCTTTGCAGCATAAACACCGATTTCATCATCAGCATCACCATCAACAACAACTACAGCAGCAGTAATAGCACAATTCACAAAAATTCCAAAGCCCATTGAGCCGGCAAGTCTCTTTAAAAGGTGGAGATCCAATTAGATACGAGGACACGAGTTCACATGATTCTGCCGAGAATGAGAAAGGGTGTTAGAGAGAGATGGAGAAACATTTCACGTCATTGTTTTCGAGTACCCATTGATAAGGATTAACAACCGCATCGGAGGGACTGTGTGGACGTGTGTACAAAATTCTCTGGCACGGTGTCGTGACGGGTACTGCAAGATCCGACCGTGTCCGTCCAGTGTTCGCCGAGCTGCATTGGCTTCTGCTTTCCGAATGAATACATTATAAGGTCGCACTCATTACACACCAAGTGCTTGCCACAAATAAACCACAATACCTTGCTGATCTCACCATTGGAACCTCATTTGCCAGTAAAAAATATGATAATTGGTTTTTTTACCCATCCATCTGGCAACAAAACTGACACCTTTTTTACAAGGAGTCATGTTTGCATAGACCACAATACCTACAGTCATAATGCAAACAAAAAACATAACTCTGATAATGTGCACTGTCCTTGAAGTTGATTGGTCCACACCCGAGACAGCTTTCCTTAGAGCCTAGTCTCACATGGGTTGGACCAGATGACGCCAAAAGGCGCACAACATGGCGTCATCTGGTCCAACCCATGTGAGACTAGGCTCTAAGGAAAGCTGTCTCGGGTGTGGACCAATCAACTTTAAGGACAGTGCACATTATCAGAGTTATGTTTTTTGTTTGCATTATGACTGTAGGTATTGTGGTCTATGCAAACATGACTCCTTGTAAAAAAGGTGTCAGTTTTGTTGCCAGATGGAAGGGTAAAAAACCAATTACTTGCTGATCTCGTCAAAGAACATAAGCAATCAAGCAAACTACGGTCATCCTCGCAGCGGCTTTTGGCTGGCCATCGAACAAAGACGATCACCGCATCGCACGCTTCCAGGGTCAGTTCTGTGGGCATCTTGAACGCTCTCCCTTCTGATATTAAGTAGCCACTGGAGCTATGAACTGATTTAAAGCTAACTTCTTTCGAACAGTTTTTTGTGTTTAGTTTGTTGTACTTCACCAGCACCTCCGATTAGCACGGTTGGCTATGTACGGTGTGAAAGAAGGTCAACATACACACACACTGAAATGTAGCGTGACCGCAAGCATTAACCTAAGCGAGCGTGGGTCTGCGTGCGAGTGCAGGGAGGTGCTGTGCGTGGCCCTGCTGTACCTGCGAGTCGTGACCGGCTGTGCCGACGGAAAGATCCGCGTGTTCAACCTGCTGTCTGGCGACTGCCTCCGTGTCATGCGGGGAAACAGCCACTCCGAGCCGATCACTTACCTGGCCACAAGCGACAGCAGGTGTCTAAACTGAACTTAAGAAAAAATATTTTTTATTTTACCAGGTAAGGCCCCACTTCGCTATATAGCTCTTTTTCAAAAGCGACCTGGCCACAAATGATAGCCCAACGACGTGGCTGATCATGTGGACATTTAAAGCAGCCAAATAGCCTAAACGCACGTTTCTAAACGTGGAGCACAAAACCAGAGGGTCCGGAGAAAAATCCACACAACCACGGGGAAAGAGACACCGCAAACTCCAAATATACAGCAGGCGTCAGGGTTGGGATCGAACCCATCGACCTCCTGCATACCAGGCGAGGCAGTTAACATTTCGCCACCGTGGCGCCCCTGTCCCGTGACATCACACTCCAAGGTGGCAGGGTGGTGGCGCAAGGGGGAGCACAGCAAGAAGTTGCCGGGTTGGATTCCCCGCCTCGGTCACCTTTCTGTGTGGATTATCTACGTTATCCCGCTTGTTCTGCCTGGGTACCCTCCGGGTTCTTCAGATTTCTCCCATAGCCATAAAAAAAACATTCAAGGTAACTAGTATTGGCCCAATTCTGGCAACAAAAAACACACACACCTGCAGATGTTTCAATTGGGATTGCACACATTAGCATGGCCCCCCTTACTACGAAAACTTAGTAGCACACTCCTGAAAAGAAGTATTGAGACTCAGCAAGGCTTTCCTGGGTAAACAAGCGTGATGATGATAATAATGACATCGATGCTCTATGCGAACACAACATTCACCTGGCACCTCTTACATGCGAGGCAGACCGTGAATATCACTGCAAAGTAATGAATGCACATTACTCAGCACTCATTTATATATTGAATGCATATATCGATAAAACGTCAATACTTTGGAAGTATTTTAAACAGTATAAATGATTCTGAATCACGTATGCTCTCAGAAAAAAACACATTTGTGTGACACTAAATTATGAGCTACATTTAATTTATATGCAATAATAACAGTTACCTAGTTATATGCAGATATGATCATGTGTACAGCCCTAGGACCGCACCACGCCATGTGGGTCGTGGGCATTATCTCACCATTCTTCACCACGCCGGTGAGTGCGAAGTGGTAAAGGCATGGGAGCATAGAAAGTACAGGACAACTATGGATTGTGCTGCACTGCCTTCTGCTGCGCACAGCATAACCCCGTAGCAGCATATACCAACCTGTTGTGTATGTTGGTCCCTCACCTGAGCACTGTCCAGTCTCAGCCCCTCTTAGTTTCCAAAATATGATGTGATCGGGCCTGATTCTGTAGACTTGTTTGTGAAGTGGAGATACGGATATGTTTGTATGTATGTTAAACTTCGATTTAAAGCTTTCGTGACTGCAGGGATTCATCTTCTTGGTTCTTTTGGTAAAGTCACATAGAAGGGAAGTAATAAAATAATAAAAATAAAACATAATAAAATAATTCTCACGACGTTTCGGCCACAACGCAAGCAGCCGTCCTCAGGTGAAGAATGAAACACCACCAAGCTTGGAGCGTATATTTAAGCTGCATAGTGCACGGGCATAATATTAATTTGAAACCCCCCCGCCCACCTCCTACGCATTTTCCATATGCTAAATTCCTCTTGATATGCAAATTATTTTGTCAAGGCGCTCTTCTTCCCAACCTCCCCCCCTCCAACCCAGCTTAAATATACGCTCCAAGCTTGGTGGTGTTTCATTCTTCACCTGAGGACGGCTGCTTGCGTTGTGGCCGAAACGTCGTGAGAATTATTTTATTATGTTTTATTTTTATTATTTTATGTTAAACTTATTTCGCACTATACTCTTAGGGTTTTTCGGTAAAGTCACGTAGGTAAAAATTTAATTAAAATTAATAAAAGTAAATAAAAAATAACAGATTTTTTATTTTTATTTTACTTTTATTAATTTTAATTTTATTTTTTACCTACGTGACTTTACCAAAAAAACCTAAGAGTATGAATCCTTGCAGTCACGAAAGCTTCAAATCTAGAATTATTTTTCACTGTCCATACGATACACCTCTACTACATAAACACATCACAGATATACAAATACCGCAGTGAATATACCAAACAGCGGCGTGCCCTGACTGGGAAGTGGCCCTCCCGTTGCCCGGCGCGTCTGTCAGGCTGCTGATCAACACGCCGACGAGCGTGCTGGTGTTTCAGTTTGAAGACGTGCGGTGGGATTACGATGCGGCGAGCGAGTGCGTGGATAAGACGACGGTCGAAGAGGAGGAAGAGGGAGAGGAGGAGAAGCCCGGCAATGAGCCGGCAGCGCCAGCGCCACGGCGATTGCCCACACGAGCCCGGCGCGTCCGGAAACCTCGCTCGGCGTTACTGGGCAAGACCGGGGCAGCCGGGACACATCTGCTTCTACTGACAGGTGCGCCACCGATCGCAGTGTAAATGGATGAAGTTACCTCAGCGTCAGTTTAAAGCCCGTAGGCTTTCCTCATCCGAGCCACTCATAATCTCTTGAGTGTTAGGCCGCACGTTGAGCGTTGTATTTGCCCTACTGAGCTTTCGCCACCACGAGATACCGCGGGGAGTCTTCACGATTTGACACATTGCTGAAGCGTCGCTTCTGTTCGTTACGTGAAACCGGAGTCACGACGGAGCCACTGTCAAAGTGTCTGCCATGTTCGGTCGAGCACTGGAGGGCACTCGTCTTTGTCGGTGGCCCTAAACTTGTGCTGTGGTGGAAATCATACATGTTTATAGCACGGAACCTGACTAACCACAGGGCAACCACTGTTGATGCATTACATAGTGGTACTTATTTTATCGTGTCCTGGAAGGATAATGGAATGAGTCAAGCTCTCACTTGGATTTGAAGTTCTCCTTGTGAGTCATGTGTCGTGCAGCCACTGCCACCTGTTGAGTTCAGCCGTAATGGTGGACCAGCCACTGTATTACAAATAACAAAAACATCCACATTGTCTCGATGATTAGACAGATGGCTGCTCGTAGCCCTGAGCCAGTGATGTGAATTCCGCATTCCTATGGTAGGGACCAGTATGTCTAAAGGTTAACTCACTGTTAAAATTCCAACTTCGCGCAAAGTAAAACGTACGTATTATGCACCAAGTGCCTATGATAACGACAATTTTTTTTACCCAGGGTGCACCAGATCTCGTCAGATCTCGGATGGTGAGCAGGGTTGAGCCCGAATAGTGCTTGTATGGGTTGCCACCATGCACAACAGGTTGTTATAGGGCTTTCGGGGCTGTGTGGTGGTCAGCAATGGGCAGTGCAGGAAAATGCACTTGTACTTTGTGTCACGTCCACGTCTGTGCTCCACACCTCTGCTGTTTGTGTTTAATTTGTTGTCCCCCCCCCCTCGTCGTCACCGCCACCCCCGCACCTCCGATTAGCATTGGTTGGCAACGTACAGTGCGAAAGAAGTTCAACATATGTACATATATACTTCCACCAACCGGCACTGGCCCGTGTGGTGAAGCATATTGAAATAACCCCTCCATGACCCGCACGGCTTGGGGATGTCCCCATCCAGGAGTAGACTGACAAAGCGGGTCTGTGTACATGTACACGTGTACTAAGCAGTACTCGTTATATCGTCTGTAGAGTGAAGGTTTTGCTTAACCCCCCTAGCTGGGACTTGAACGCAGGAACGTTCCAGTATATCACAGATAACAGCCATAATAGAGGTTTTTGGGTTAGATCGCGTAACTGTGAATTTTTCGCTAAACCCGACACCACCCGACACAGCCAATTAACACAGTGACGACATCACATGCATCCCTCTGTTTAAGACCGAAACAGGAGGATGTATTCACAACTCTAGCTGTCGCCTGATGAGGCTGGTGGTAAATGCTGGCGAAACGTCATACTTGAATTATAAATGTTGTGGGTTTAGTTTAGCATGAATGCTTTCACGACCAATATCATTCATAATATAGGTTTTTCTGGGTTAGATCGCGTAAATATAAATGTGTCGTTAAACCCGCCAATTGGTAAGTTTTTTTTCACGTAAACAGAACATGCCAATTCGTTGCTAGTACAGTTGGAGAGCAAATCCACAACATTTACAATCTGAGTATGACGTTTCGCCAGTAATTACAACCGGCGCTATAAGGCGGCAGCCAGATTCGTGGTGAAATCCTCCTCCCGTTTGGTTCCTTAAATAGAGGGGTAGATGTGATGACGTCACTTGTGAGCCATTCTTGTACGAAGTGGGGGGGAGGATTAAGGAATGCGTATAAATTACAATGGGTATCCACTACCGGTTGGCTTATTCATTATTATACATTCATATTTACGCAATCAAACCCTAAAAAACCTGTATTATGGATGATATTGGTCGCGCCAGCCTACGTGTTAAAGAATAACAGCAATATGCAAAGCTACCATTAATGCAGAAAAAGTTCTCGTCCATGGCTGAGCCTTCAAGTATGCAACAAGGAGTGTTGGCCAGTGAGTCAGGGCCACCCATGTTGAGAATCCCTCCCCATAGCGCATTGGAAGTGAATCTTTTGACATCAAAGGTCGAGGTGTGTGTACATAAACAGTGTAGACATTATTAGTAACAACATTATAAATTGGTTGATAAAAGTTTGTAGAATTAGTCATGCAATATGTTGCAACAGCTAAATGCTTATTTTGTGGCCTTATTTGTATGAATCACTGTATGAATCTCTGTCAGATGTTATGATTATTGTTAAACTAGAGTGTGTAGCGTTTTAATTGTGACATTTATATGAATAATTTGTATTTGTACATATATTAATAATCATATACGTTTGAAAATAATTATATTAAATACTAAAAAAATATTCATGTCAGATTAAAATATAACATGTTTTCATTTCAAAGATATTAAGATAATGGAACACTGTTTAACTCAAGAGAAGCATGTGACTTTCTTATTGATGCACTGTTTATTTATTTTGTTATTCTAGAGAGAGGACACACAGCATCACTACCTCTGTCACAAGATGTCCTGCGCAGCTTTGATCTCCACTGGCAAAAGAGGCCAATGACTGCAGATCAAATATATCTCAAGATCTCTGCAATGCGGCAGAAGCAGAGCTCAGAGCAGCTTGGCATCAACACCGAAAAAAATCACCAGCCAGGGATGCTGAACACAAAAGGGCTTAAACTGGATCCAATCAAATCGACGGCGGTCCAACCATCGCCTTTGAAATCTCCCCAAGTAGAGCTTTCACATTCCACGAGTTCGGAAGCGATTGTTCTGCCGAAAGCAGAACGCCCTAAGTCACCGTGTCCAAACGGCGTCAGGCAGAGCCAGGATTCCACAGCGCACGAACGCGGCAAGGCGGCACGAAGCAGCGTCGGCTCGCCCGAGCCGTCGGTTCTGAACGTCGCGCTGGGGAAGCTGACGTTCTTGAAAACCGTGGCGACCCCTTTGGAGGTGCTCGACTCGAAGCCGAAGCGAGAGCCGAGCGGCAGAGTGGCGAGCTCCTCCATCCCCCGGCCCCAGCTCGCACGGGCCCTCACCAGCCTCGGCTTTTGCGAGACACCGGGCAGCGCGCGGTGCGCGGCACGGGCCCGGCCTCGCTCGGTAACCTCGGCCTCCCCGAAGCTGTACCGAGTCGGCAGGTTCACCACGTCGGCCGAGCGGCCTATTGGCGACACGAGGATGCTCTTCCATCCCGGGCACCCGGGCGCTAGCGCGGCCCTGAGCCGGCTGGGGTCTGCCGACAAAGGAACCCACCGCCCCCAGGCCTCGTCGAGTCGCTTAGTCGAATTGAGGTCTTGCACCGGGCGGTCCCAGGGGCAGCAGCTTAACAGGGAGGCTCAGAGCCAGGCTGCAGCAGGCGTAGCTCCTCCGTCCAGGCAACGCGTGGTGGACAGGCAGGATTTGAGCAGGTGCCGCTCTAGCAAGTGACGGGTCATAACGCGCCTTTGTGATTTAGGAAGTTGTGGAGAAATAAGCGATGGATGCATGCACACTCTACTGTGACGGGACTGCATCGCAACGAGCCCCAGTCATAAGTACGTCAAGCTATGAATGTGCACCTTTAGGTGTAGTATTGGCTGGCACTGTATCAAGAGGCAGTGGCAATAACCCTGGTATGGTTGTGACTGAACAGTTGTATCACAGTCACTCAACTCTCTCATGCTCTCCCTCCCTTGTGCTTAAATTGACTTTCTCGCTCTCATTTTATCCGCTTTGGCTCTTGTCAAATGCCACAATACTAATGGCCTAGTGGGCTCAGAGGTCAGGACACTGAGCTGGCACTACCGAGGTCCTGGGTTCAAATCCAAACGACATATTTGGTTTTACATTTAATTTGACGACATTCTAGCTCTGATAATTAAACATAATAGTTTGTTTGTCACACAACAAAGTGGGTGCTAAGGTGTTGCCCTCGACTTTGTGGATCAGAGGTCACTCGAAGGGATTTCAAGAAGTAGTTCTGTTGTGACGTCCCCTTCCGTGGGCTGTTCTCGAACACAAACAGGTTTGCAGCAGAAAATGTCATCTGCACACGCAAAGGATGCTGGGATTCGTGTTGTGTTTTCGGTTGGAAAACAACTTTTTTTGCATTTATAGTTTAGTGCTCGTGATGGTTCTGTTTTACACTCGTTGCTGTTTTGTCAGCTCATTCCCATCTCTGGATTGATATACAGTCTCTTTGTTAGCGTGCAGTTTACAACGTTAGTTTAATGGCACTTTTCGAAAAAAGAGTTTCGTGCATTGTAGCAACAATCCTGATAAGTGTAATATTCGGATATAATACCATCTTTCTCAGTCCCAGTAATTATAAGACGAAATTGCATTGACATAAAAACAAAGACGCTGGTGATTTGAAGCGTTCATGACTGTAGGAATCCATACTCTTTGGTTCTTTCGGTAAAGTCATGGAGGTAGAAAATAAAATAAAATAAATCACGACGTTTCTGGCAACAGACCATGCTTTCCTGCCTCAGCAGCAGACCATGCTTTCCAACCTTATGATGGACGCTTGTGTTGCGTCCGAAACGTCGTGATTTATTTGATTTGATACCTACGTGACTTTGCCGAAAGAACCAAAAAGTAAAAACACTGGTCTACAATAAGGTGTTCATGTCACTTGTCAGCTGATGTAAAACAATCTCCGCTATGTGTGGCATTGTATTATCAGTGCTTAGAAAAACCAAGCACTTCATGATTTTTTTTGTTTAAAGCCATGTGATGCTTTTGGAATCTCATTGTAATGTAATAAATTATACTTTCATGCGTGAAAATCTCTGGCTGCATTTATTCACGCAATCCAAACGAAATAAGCAACCTCAACATATGCTAGCTTGATTTGAAGCTTTCGTGACTGCAGGAATTCATACTCTTTGGTTCTGTCGGTAAAGTCACGTAGATAGTAAAAATAACTAATAAATCACAACGTTTCGATAGCAACACAAGCCATCGTCTTCAGGTGAAACAATGCAGCAGGCGGACTGCTGACGAGGAAATTTCACCCCCATCCTCTCGCCCGTTACGGCAGCCCCCCCTCCTCGGATTCGCCGAGGTCACCCACCTCTACCCTATCTGCGATTAAATTCACTTGCAAATTCCATCCCTAGTCCCGCCCACTTACCCTTGGGTTGTACCCACCACAAACGTCTATATAACCTTTGGTTGCAGTAGCTCTCTCGCTACATTTCCTCCTCGGCAGTCCGTCTGCTGTATTGCTTCACCTGAAAACGATGGCTTGTGTTGCTATCGAAACGTCGTGATTTATTCCTTCTATTTTCTCTCTACGTGACTTTACCGAAAGAACCAAAGAGTATATGTGCCAGCTTATTGGCCTCCCAGGCTGATCTTAACCGACGGAACTGGACCGGTTTCACAAGACTGAGACGCAGTTGTAGAGTCTTGCATGATAAATACCGTACTGATGGTATCATCATCGTCACGATCCATGGGCAGATAGCCCGTAGGTTGACCACATTGGAAATGGTCGAGAGACGTCTCGCTCCACCGTGTACCAGTTGCGAAGACAACATTGTATAACATGTCACCCAGTGCTGCAGTAGAGCATTGTGGGTAATACATATGTTATCATTTGACTGTATTTTTTATTGCCAAAACGGTCACCTAAAAAACATTCTTGAAATGTTTAGGAGAACGAATTAGTTAACAGCATGCGTGGCTCTGAGTTATCTTAAATACCTGAAGGTTGGCAATGGCCATGGTTATCTAGTTGACCAAGCATGTATCAGCAAAGAAAACAAACACGTAAAAAAAAATATGATATGAGAAAACCTTCAAATGACCGTGGTTGAAAATAAACTTTTAAGTAATGAAATGGAACAACCAAATGTTACCAAGCGCATGTCTTCGCGCTCTCACGTGGCAAAATGACCATCAACGCGGTTCGACACTAAATATATGCATTCTAAATGTGACTGCACGACAAGACGCTGCCCGGGACCAGTGGGGAGTTATCCAGTTCAAAGAGAGGAGGTCGTATGCAGGGACAGAAATAAGTAATATTTTAAAATACTTTTTTTTTAAACACGCTTTAATGAAATGTAGATTACGAGTAATGGCAGAACTCCACGACTCCAGGAAGTGGCCCCGAGGCTTGCCATAACGTAAGGGGCCGTGGTGATTTACAGCCAACGTGAGTTGAGCGTGGACAATTAGACCCAAGCCGAAACATAACATAAAAAATTGTTTAAAATGTACATTTTTATTTTGAATGATAGAATATAGTATTGTCATCAGTATGACATAAGTATACCCTGTTTGCAGTCGATACCATATTGGGAAGTGGGTTAAAATGGAGTTACACGATTTGAGGATACGACAACAACAGACAGAGTGAGTTAATAGAAAGCGTGTAAAAATATTGTTTAAAAATATATTTGTTATGATAGAATATAGTATTGTCATCAGTATGACATAAGTATACCAAGTTTGCAGTCGATACCACATTGGGAAGTGGGTTAAAATTGCGTTACAAGATTTGAGAATACGACAACAACGACAACAACAACAGAGTGAGTTAAATAAAAGCGTGTAAAAAAACACCGAGGTCTTTGAGCCTAAATTTGAGTTGATGCATCTTTTTTTCGGAGTAGCAAACCACAGGTAAGCTGCAGAAGGCGCTCGTGTGTCAGATCTTTATGCACCTGCTGTTCGCTCCCAGTTCACAAATTCACCCGTTTTCACGACCAATATAATCCATAATAGAGGGTTTTTTGGGGGGGGGGTGAGATAGCATGAATATAAATGTGCGTTAAAATCGCCACCACCCGACAGCCAATTAGTAAGGTTTGCCACGTAAACAAAACATGCCAATTGGATAAATAAATCAATATTTGTTGCCGGCCCACGGGTCTATTGGACCAGGCCTCGCTGTCGGCTTGCCGGTACGTGTCAACATTCAGTTGAACCCCTCTCAACGATCACCCCTGTGAACGACTAATCACTTAACGACGGGCCTCCATAGAGCCCAATGTGTAGTGTATCGTGTAGTGTATAGTAATGTAGTGTAGAGTGACCCCTTGTGTTCGCAAGGGGTCATACCGGCGTCTCGAGTGCCCTGTTTGATCCACAGATCACACCGGGGGCCGACCACAGGGGATGGCGCCATTTCTTCGAGGTTCACAGGCCACTTGGAACGTCGACCGCCAACTGAAGTGGGTGCTGTCCGCGGCTGGAGTTTACGCGTGGGGCCCGGCGCGACGTGTCCACAAAGCCGACGGCCGGCTCCCTCTCGAACTGAGCCCTCGGTCGCTTTGAGACCGGTCGCAGACGCGACGGTGACATCGCACGTGGAAGGACTGCGACCGATCCAAATCAGATTGAAGCAATGTCCAGGCCTGCACAACATACAACAACAAAACTGACAAAACACAGTAATGGTGGACTCTCATTATGATGTTTTGACAATTTATTTAATCAATGTGTCATTTCATGAGGGAGGACGAAACGAGAGATTCGGATAAAACCCAGCGCACACACGAGGGGTAACCCTCGATACTGCTACCCCCAGTCCACATCGCAAGTCGCAAGTACCCTGGCAAGTGCTGGCGGTTACCCATCTCTAATTACCAGATAGGTTCTAACCGGCTTATCTTCAGAGGGCCAAGAGAGCCGGCACAGTCAGGGTAAATCTTGACTTAAAGCTTTCGTGACTGCAGGAATTCATATTCTTTGGGTCTTTCGGTAAAGTCGCGTAGATAGGTTCAAACAAATAACAAAAATAACAAAAACTACGACGTTTCGATCGCAACAAAAAACGGTCGTCTTAATTTTCCTGATGACGACCGGTTGTGTTGCAATAGAAACGTGGTTTTTTGTTATTTTTGTTATTTCTTTGAACCTATCTACCGTACGTGACTTTACCGAAAGACCCAAATAATACATTCAGGGTCGTTTGGTTGGAGGGGGGAAACTCGCAGATACATACAACTCCGCACACACATAGTCAGTGTCTTACTCTGGCCAACTTGCAGCCAAAATCCTATACCACCTGGTTTTCACTGGCAGTACTAACCAGACTTGAACCTGCTTAGCTTCTGAGGTCTTACACTATTACTCAATATATTCGTGGCGATTTGATTGTAGGCACACATTTTAATTTATTTTCCAAAATATATATTTTTATAAATAAATCCTTTACCCTCAATGTTACTCACTTTCCTGGTTGCATGGTCGGAGGGGCAGTGGGTGTCATTTCAGTGTGGGGAGCGGTAGTGTAGCGGTTAGCGCTAAGCTGTGCTATGAACCCGACGACACGGGTTCGATTCCCCCTCACGGCCACCAGTGACGATTATCTGAACCGGTCCCGGGCCTCCCCCAGGTCGACTCAGCCTCAAATGAGTACCTGGTGCGGTGTGTAAACATTGCAACTAGAGAGACAAAGGCGGTCGGGCGTGGTGCTGGCCACCCACCCGCTCGTGTACCGTTCCGGCCTTCATCGGTGCTCGCTAACAGCCCTTGCCCCTAGAGCCTGTTAAGGCTATATGGGGGGGTCTTTGTCTTTGTCTTTGTCATCTCAGTAGAGGCCAAGAGGGCTTGGGGGAGAGGCGAGGGTAGTCATGCATTTCCCCACAACAGCCGATTGCCTGCATGCATTGTTGTCCCATAACGTCTGCAGTTTTATTGAAATTGTTAGAGAGAAATTTACTGCGGTGCACGTCGACTCATGTGACATCTCGCTTTGTTTCCCCCCGCAAAGCATCGCAAACGAGATCTTCCATCTCCGAAGGATTTTCCCGGTGCAACATTTGATGAAGTTAAAATGTTAACGAAAAACATCTTTTGACTTGTGAATCAACTGAGAGGCGTACATGCGCCTGCGTGAGTCGCAGAAAGTCGCGTGGGCAATACCCCGAACCTACGGATGCATGCAAGGCTGGCTCAGTGCAGCGTGATTCAATCAATAGCGTGCGCAAATGTTTTAAAGGCGTGCCCAACGTCATCAAAACCGACTGAGAATGAAAGAGCGTCGGCTTGAAAAAGAAAATCAAGCGTGATTTTTCCGATGTTGTTACTGGAGGACAGGTCTGGTCTTTGACGTTCTTGCCAAAGGCAGTCTCGAACTTAACATAATACGGCGAGCTATTTGCAGGAAGTTACCGCAATATAATACCGCTTAAAGAAATATTTTCACAGCTTGGAGCAATTGTCACGCGTTCGCTGAAGCCGGCGAGCGACCCGTCTTGAAAGTTTTGAAGTGGCCGTGCGAGCAGGGCAGAGAGAGGACACCGGGTGAGGATGAAGCCACAGCCACACACACATGAGATTAACAAATGCGAACGGTTCTCTAAAGTTAGCGATTTGTCACACCGAAGGCAAAAAAAAACACAGGGCTGCCAAAACGTCGCTTCTAACGCAGTTCATCCCAATCACGCGTTTAAAGCGAACTCCTCCTGCGCGTGAAACCCACGTGCCATTGTCGCTCGCGTGTTTTGACTTGCGGATGATTTTTTTCTCTTTCCCGGGCGACCGCGCTCATCTGCCGCACTTTGTAAGTTCATGAGTTTTTTGTTGTTGTTTAAATCTCTGCCGATGCTTGTCGAGGAAGACTTTAACCTCCTCGCCCCCCCCCACCCACCGTTGTCTGGATGCCGTTGTCAATAATCGGAGGCGTTATTGACAAGTCACGCCATACAGCTCAATTATTCACAGTGGGCTGACGGCCCTATACAAACTGTTGCGAGTCGGCGGGTGATGTTTTTATTTCCGCCGTTGCCATGTGGGGGGGTCTCTGATTGGGAGGGATTATTTTCTTTATCTGTCCCGCTGCTGGGCTGCGAAGTTCAAAAACTTGGCCCCATGCTCTCCCCAAGCCTGAGCCTCCCACGGCCTGGCTATGATGTGCCGCGAGGGGGTTAGTGGATGACACCAAATGTTGCGAACATCTCCCTGCCCGTGGCGGCCGTCGAGGAGGCGCCGTTACACCCTGTCTCGCCACGAGAAGGTGACAGAGCAAACATACATGGACTCCACCCGTTCCATCTGCACGGGGATAGAGTGTTTCCCCCTCGCACACATGGGTGTTCTCCAGGCGCTCCGGTTTCCTCCCCACATGTAAACGCTCATTCATTGGCCGATAACACCTTCATATGTAGAGGACCGCAGAGCTTGGGCAGTTGTTGGCGCTGAGCTCACCGCCTGGCTATCCGCCTTCGTGGTTCTTCCTCGCGCCTCTTCGTCGTTCTTCACCATTGCTATCATTACACTGGTCCCCTGTGCTGGCTGTGTTCCCGTAACCTCAGGATCGCCGCGGCCTCAAATACCTACAGAGGTGCGCTCGCGCCAGACGACTGTTGCCCAGCCTGCATGCTGCACTCTCTCACGTGCGTGCATTTTCCTCGTCGTTTAGGGGCCGTACATAAATAACGTCACGCGATTTTGGACGATTTTTGAGACCCCCTCATCACACGGCGTCACGAAAAGTCAGACCCCACCCCCCTCAAATATGACGTCACAAAGCTCTGCCCCCCCCCCAAAAAAAAAAACATGCTTCAAATCGCTTTAAACTATTGTCATTGCAGTGCGTATTTAATGTGTTTGTACTCCTACCTCTTCTAAGATATCTGGCCAGCATGGAAGAGTAGGCCAGTGAAGGTGCTTCAACCAGCAGCGGTGTTGAGCAAGCAATTGCAGAGCTTTTTTCGATTTAAAGCTTTCGTGACTGCAGGGATTTATATTCTTGGTTCTTCCGGTAAAGTCACGTAGAGGGGAAATAATAAAATAATACAAATTAAAATAATAAAATCAAATTCTCACGACGTTTCAGCCATAACACAAGCAGCCGTCCTCAGGTGAAGAAACAGAGCTGCTTGCGTTGTGGCTGAAACGTCGTGAAAATTATATTTTATTATGTAAAATTTTTATTCTTTTATTATTTTCCTTCTACGTGACTTTACCGAAAGAACCAAGAATATAATTGCAGAGCTGCGCCTTTAACTTTCTTTGCAATGCTACAGGCAAGCAATCCTAAGTTGTTTTAGGCTGACAACTTCTTTGGCATTTCACAAAATGCGAGAATTGTGTTCCGGTCCAAATGAAAGGAAATGGAAAAGGGTGTTTGAGCTGCATTTCACGAATATTTCACTAAACTCAATCGTGCCACCGCTGCAGAGTGAGGTTGTCACGAGAGAGCGTTAATAAAATTTCCAATTGCAAATGTAAAGTTTGTTTAACTCTAAGCCAAGAATGTGTAACATTTTTTTTTATTTTGTTCCTGGGTAGTGTTATTTCCTAATTGCTTATGCCTCAAAAGTACAGAAAATGGCTATTACTCCCCACTAAATATGAGAATAGGTTTTCCCATTTTTTCTGGCAACAAAACAGGTGTTAAGATAGTAAAACACCAAACTGAAACCTTTTACAAGGAATCATGTCTGCACTAACCACAATAATTGTGGTCAAAACGTAAACAAAAAACATAATCGTAAATCTCTAAAAACTACTCACTTCTAAATCTTTTGTAGTAATTTTTGTATCGCTTTAGTATGAATACATGTTAATTTTGATTCATGTGTTTTTTTCTGACTTTATGTGAACGAAAAGACACAAGTTCGCCCGTTTTCTCATTGAAAATAGGTACATTTCAAAATATCACTGTCCTGGTCACAAAAGCAACGTTTGTGGAGAATAATAGCCATTTTATTAAATCCTTTATATTAAGTTCGCGAGCTTGCTTGCTTGCTTAGGACCGTGCAAATCTTTCGGTCGTTTTTTAACCCACTTCCCGTGATCCAATCGAGCTGACATTTTCCACACAGACTCGTTGTGCCAGACAATTATTGTTCGTGAAAAAGAATACCCAAAATTTTACACTTTTTAGGCAAAAACAATTTATTTTACATATATTCAAATAGAACGCATTCATGGCTTTGGCTGAACGTCAGAGTGTAAGAGCCCAGAGCGTAACCCCTCCACAGGCCGTGGCGGAGTAGTGCAGTTGGTAGCGCCCTCGCTTCCCATGCCAAAGGCCGCGGGATCGATCCCCACGTCCTCCACAGGCGAATATATTTTTAAATCCTTTATATTAAGTTCGCCGCCACGCATATAAAGGATTTATAGTGAAAAACTTTGTTTTTACGGGTTTACTTGTATACTTTTTAGGCTTAAGCAATTACGAAAAAACACTTACTACCCAGGAACAAAAATTGTGTTACATAGTGTAATGTGTCTCTTGCGCTCCCTCCACTTGGACTGCGCTGCTTGTCGAGGCTGCCATCAACGTACATGACAGTGCTTTTATGTCTTCTAATGAAATTCCTCCACAAAACCACCCTTTTCACTCCACGGACCACAGCAAACCACCGTGTCCTACGGAGTACGTCTCGTAATCTGCTCGTCGTCTCCAGAACCAAAACTCTTGTCGCTCAGTGGAATTTCACCATAGCTGCACCGGCAGCCCGTTTGGAACGCTCTCTCTCCCCACTGCATATTCGCGGCAGCAACATCATTCACCTTCAAGCAGCTGCTCAAGACTCTCACCTAGACAGTAAAGTCACGTAGGTAACTACGTGTGACTACGTGACTTACCGAAAGAACCAAAGTGTATGGATCCTTGCAGTCACGAAAACTTCAAATCTAGAATGAACCACCTCTACGGGGAAGGATTCCACTTATCTGTTAGAGCTTTAAACAGACAACGGGACAAGAAATCACAGCTAATCGAGTCGCTATACAGTTATTTTGTTTCTTACTGTGGTTGTCCCACCTGATGACGGAAGCTTGTGTTGCTTCTGAAACGTCGTGTTTTAATCTAGTTATTTCAATTTTTATTTTCATTTTATTTTCATTTTATTTATTATTTTAATTCTTTTCACCTACGTGACTTTACCGAAAGAACCAAAGAGTATGGATCTCCCCTGTTGTATGTATGCATGTTGATTTTCTTTCGTACCGTATTCAGCCAACTGTGATAATCAGAGATGCGGGAGGGCAACAAACTAAACACAAAAATTAGTTCTAGAGAAATTAGTTTTAAATCTCGATTTAAAAGTGCATAGCTCCAGTAGCTTCCTAATATCGGAAGGAAGAGCGTTCCAGACGGCCGCAGAAGCGCATCTGAAAGCGCACGATGAGGTGGCCGTCTTTGTTCGATCGCTAGCCAAAAGCCGCTGCTTTGAGGATGACCAGAGTTCGCTGTTCAGGTTCTCACGGCAAATTTACTCCATTGATATCTGAAATAGCAATCATTGCCCCCCTACTTCGTAAAAACGTGGTCGGACCCCACTGAAAAGGAGTCATGAGACTTCATGAGGCTTTTTTTCTGGCTAAACAAGTGGAATAATAAACTAGTTTGGAAAAAGGTCAAACTACAACAAGCAAAAATTAGATGTGAAAAATATAGTGAACGGAAAAAATTGCCCCCTTTCAGAGCCAAACGCTCACAACTAAAAGGGGTTTAACACCAGATTGAGGACATGAACAAAATGCCAAACCCAAACATAACAGGGTCTGACCAGCACCGCGTGGAATACGAAAATAATCGCAAATCGTCAGAGATATGAATGAAAGTAAAACATGAAAGCTATCGTCGCAATCTGACCGTGCATTTTTTAAAATAAACCGTCTGCTATGGATTCACTAACAATTGAGATAACGTTAAAAAAATGTAGAAAGGCACTGAGATCCAATGATAAAGCCGAATCTGAAAAAATTACAAAGATCCGTTGCTGGGTTTGCGACTGTTATCATTTCTACCTAAAAGTCACAAATGATAGTGAAAGTGGTTATTTCAATAGTGTATAGCCTCCATTACGTGGAATTACATTGTGTCTGCCGTGTATTCAACATCTTTCCCACCATCACGTCCAATTAAATTTCTCACACTGGAACACACACATCCCCCCCCGCTCACCCGAGAATGCAAGTATTGTTGGTGGCTGAGATGTCAAGCTACCTCAGTTGGCAGATACATTCACTTCGCTGTGTCCTCCTTCAATCGTCTGAAGCGTTTGGGGCTTTCGTAGGCATTTGTAAATAAATATGGTCAAGTAATAGCCCATTTAGGCTATACATCTTTTTTTTTCACCGAAAGCCTTGAAACGCTACGACAGTATTTGGTCTTGTACATGTTTTGTTACTTGGCCTGAATGGTGCTGTGTCAGAAGTTTCAGTTACAATTTGGAGCTCATAAAATTGGCCACCAACCCTTGGCGGTTGACAAAAATGAGCTCAACTTTATTACAAGTCAACGGTGGCTGTTCTATCGGTAACTGGTCCCATACAATAGCAGCGTTGCCTTTTCACTAGTAGCTTAAGATCACCAATTGCAGTGAGGCAAATGCTTGTTTTAGGTATAATGACACGCATTTCTTTATTCTCTTAAAGATATATGCTTTATTTTTCTCAAATTTTAATCCAAACGTGCTGCCAGCCTCACGTTATGAGATGAGGAAATGTCCATTCAGAACTCTTGCAGGACAGTGAATCACCCGCTGTTGAAAGAATGCCACGTGGAAGATAATATCACAGAACTACTTCCGAGATCATTTTTAAGTGACCTTTACCACACTCGGGGCACTACACAACTCCATGCGTCTTTCTGCAGAGATGCTTGTCCCGTGTTTGCAGTCACACGGATATTTTTTAGTTCTCGTAGCTGGAATTTTGACAAATCAAATGTAAAATTTCCAGTTTAATATGCCGATCGTTTCTATGCAGTCACATTTGACCATTAACTCGCTAAATATTCAATCAAAGGCAGCAGCCAAGGCTCAACAGTGCGTTGACCTCTGAGCCACCGGGGCAGCTCCAATAACACACAATGCGTAACATTTGCATTTTAAACATAACAAATATGTAAAAAATGATTCAAATTTTTGATTCCTAATGTTGTCGTCAACGGTTAGTATTTTTTACATTTCCTGACAGATGTTTGTTGCTTCGCATGATTTGTTATTTTTGTTGTGACAAACTTTTGTGCGATGTACCCTTTGCTTTGATCGCAGGTGTTTCGTGCACTGGAGCCCTACGGACTCAGTGTGGCTACTCAGAATCAGAATCTCTATGTAGGCTGTAGGAGGAATCCGATGAGCTCTGAAGCTCTTTTTCACAGATGTCCAGTTTTAGGGTCGGGTCACCAAGTTACACGTGTCTCACACCCCCCCCCCCCACCCACGTGTCTCTAAATAGCTCTCTTTATGCGCTACAGTAATTTTGCTGGAGCAGTTCTTACCTGATGACGGAGGCTTGTGTTGCTTCCGAAACGTCGTGACTTTATTTAGTTGTTTTCATTATTTATTTATTTTGTTTTCACCTACGTGACTTTACGGAAAAAAACAAAGAGTATGGATCCTTGCAGTCACGAAAACTTCAAATGTAGAATACAAAAACGATAGAAGTGCAAAATCGAGAAAAAAGTAAGCAGGCGACGAAAAATAAATACGTAAACATACGTAGAGTAAGTAAGTATAAATTCCATAAGTATATAAATTCTTGCCGATTTCTCAACACGAAATGCAAGCTTGGGCCAGGCAGAAAAACAACAACGGTCCCAGACCACATCAAGACAACACACAGTCAGTCTCTCAATGAAATTGCGCATTAGAAATTGAACCACCGTGTACTCACACCTCTTCCAAGATATCTTGGCCAGTGTGGAAGAATAGGCCAAATACCCTTGGCAGGATTGTGTATATGGCTCCCTCTAGTGGACGCCCTTCTGGCAGCAGTGGCGTGAGCAAGACATTGCAAGGCCGCACCGTTGTGTAGCAATATGCTCTGCCGCATGGTTTGTGCGTACGGTTGTTTATACGATCGTTCTATACAGGTAAGCATCTTGAGATGCCCTTAGGGGCCGTCCATAAATGACGTCATGCACCTAGGGGGAGGGGGGGTGATCAGACATTTGTGACGATGTGCGACGATGGGGGGGGGGGGGGGGTTGAGAAATGTGACGTCACATCAAAATGTGCAACTTTAAATAAATATAGACAACACGTTCTACTTAATGAAATAGACTTTTTAATAAATGTTTTCTCCTACAGCATCAGAGTGCAGCGCCACATTAAATACGCACTACAATGACAATAGTTTAAAGCGATTTGAAGCATTTTATTTATTTATTTGGGGGGGGGGCAGAGCTTTGTGACGTCATATTTGAGGGGGGTCTGACTTTTTGTGACGCCGTGTGACGAGGGGGGGGGGTCAAAAATCGTCCAAAATCGCGTGACGTCATTTATCGACGGCCCCTTATACGTAGGTGCAGGTACAAGGTAGAGGCGCAGCCCTGCAATGTGTTGCTCACGCCACCGCTGAGTGATGGGGCCTCCACGAGAGGAAACTAAAACAGCTTCTCTCGAGGTTACGTTTGGTCGACGCTTCCACGATGCGCGAGGAGCCATGCACACCTTGTGTAAAGATGCCTTGTAAAGTCAAACTAATGATAGTATCACATGACAAACTGTGCTGCTGACTTGATTATTCTGGCTAACCCACGTAAGTAGCAAGTAAAAAAAAACAAAGATCCCCCATATAGCCTTAACAGACTGTTGGGGCAAGTGCTGTTAGCGAGCACCTACGAAGGCCGGCACGGCACACGAGAGCGTGGGTTTGCTAGCATCACGCCCAGTCGCCTTTGTCTCCCGAGTGGTGATGTTTACACACCGCACCAGGGCATCGTCTGAGGCTCAGTCGACCGAGGGGAGGAGGCCCCAGGACCGTGTTTCAGCAAAACGTCACCACTAACACTGCCGCTTCCCAGTGAGCCAGCAGGCGTGTGTCACATCCAGAAGCGGGGAAGCCACTTGGCTTACACCCACACATGGCAAGCGAGTTCTTGTGGGATTCTTTTTGTTGTTTGTTTGTCCTCGTTGGGCAATTGGTCTCAGAGAATGGGGCTTCTTGTGCAATGCAAGGTGCACTCAGCAACG
This sequence comes from Lethenteron reissneri, assembly GCF_015708825.2. NCBI lineage: Eukaryota > Metazoa > Chordata > Hyperoartia > Petromyzontiformes > Petromyzontidae > Lethenteron > Lethenteron reissneri. The sequence goes on from NC_083781.1 coordinate 5,505,579, forward strand.
CATGAGTGCTTCTGAGCGAGAGGGCCGACGATGATGATGGCAAGGCGTGACGCGCGGATGGGGCGGGGAGGGTGGTGGTGGTGGTGGCGGTGGCGGTTTTCGCTAATTCACTGTGAGCCGCGAGACTCCGGGGGAAGTTGTTTAACCTGGGGAGCCAGCGAGCCAGACGGCCGGCCCGGTATGTTACGCCCGACCCCTCCCCCCGCCGCCCACCCCATTTGTCAGCGCGTTTCACTTTGTAATTACAACACCGCGTGTTTAATTGGGCACGGGTCACATTTGTTGAACAAAGTCTGAGCCTGCTGATGAAGTCGGAGAAGGTTTGGAAGCAGCCCAGAGTTTTCTTGTTTATTCATCGAATGCTGTTTGATTTCATACATATGTATGCACGGTTTTGAATGTCGATGCCTGAGGCTGATGGACTTGAAACAAAATTTAGATTTACGTGGGGAGACAGAACGGAGCCCTGCTGGGATTGACGTTCATTCGCAGGCTGGATGTCAGCGATTGGTTTCGCGAGCTGAGCGGCAAGGGGAATTAAACGAGGTTTAAAGCAATGGTTCTTCTTCTTAACCTGGAGTGCACGCAACCCCCTGGGAGCGCGAGATGCCCTTTCTGGGGGTACGAGACGTGGCCAGATTCTTTTTTTAGAAGGTAAATAATCGAAAGCACGGGCACGTAAGGGGCCGTCCATAAATGACGTCACGCACCTAGGGGGGGGGGGGGTCAGACATTTGTGACGATGTGTGGCGAGGTGGGGTTAAGAAATGTGACGTCACATCAAAATGCGCAACTTTAAATACATATAGATAAGACGTTCTACTTAATTAAATATACTTTTTGATAAATGTTTTCTCCTACAACATCAGAGTGCAGTGGCACATTAAATACGCACGACAATGACAATAGTTTGAAGCGATTTGAAGCATGTTTTATTTGTTTTAGGGGGGGCGGGCAGAGCTTTGTGACGTAATATTTGAGGGGGGGGGTCTGACTATTTGTGACGCCGTGTGACGAGGGGGGGGGGTCAAAAATCGTCCAAAATCGCGTGACGTCATTCATGGACGGCCCCTAAGTACAACTTACTTTGTTTCATCAAACCCTATCTATGTATTTATTGACATGGTATATTTTCTGAACAATTGAGGACCAAAGGGGTTCAAGGCTGCAGTAAACGTTTAAGAACCGTCGGTTTACAGCGAGGTCACAACTTAAAACGGTTTGATGCTCAAATGCGCATGCGGGCGGAAATTCCACATTACTATGGCCAGTGCCGGATTAAGCTAGTGCGGGGCCTGTAGCATATATTATAAAGGGGCCCTAAAGAATAATTTAAAAAACACTTACATATTAAAAGACATACATTTTGAACTTGCATAGTAAAGTCATTGTATTTTTGTATTTGCTATACAGCCAGACAATACGACAAATCGCTAACCTTAAACATTCATTCGTTCATTAAAGTTGAAGGCGGTATAGTACTATAGTAATAGAGCAAGTGCAGAATCACTGAACCGGAATTGATAGCTTGAAACCATTTAGAGCGGGGCCCTTGAAAGTGCGGGGCCCGTAGCTACTACATATGTAGCTACTACTACAGATGTAGCTACTACTACATATGTAGCAGCTACATATGGAGCTACTTTTGCTCCTACGATAATAATTCGGCACTGAGCATTGGTGGGGCGTGGTGCAGGTGAAGCATTGGACAACCGCAGCTAAACTCAGCGCACAGAGTGGTACTTAAAAAAAACTAATTTAATGAACGCGTGACTTTACGTGACTTTACCGAAAGAACCAAAGAGTATGGATTCCTGCAGTCACGAAAGCTTCAAAACAAGATTGAACGAACGCGAGTTCGGTGGCGAAAGGGGTCAACAACTCAGCCAGGAATTTGAGTTCTCGTGAACTTCCGACTGCCGTGCGATCGGCAGCGCCCTGCCGAATATTCCACGCTCAGATGACGCCGCTCCCTTCGTCGCGTTCTTCGCGCACATTCAATGGGACGACAAATGCCTCTGCCCGCTTGGGTAGCCGTGCTCTCGCCTCTTGACCGCTTTGCGTGAGGTTCCCACTGCTGCTGGCCTTTATCATTCGCTACGGGAAGTTGCGGCAAGTGGTCATACTGTGCAGGCTGCTGCCTGAGTATACGTAACGTTAAGCAACCCCCCCCCCCCATAGGGTGATTCACACCAACAGGGAAATGTGCAATGGGTCACGGTCAAAAGGGGTGAAAAATGGAAACTCGTTAGGTGCTGAACGATGCATAAACTCGCCGATCGGCATTCCTTCTAGAGTGTGCGACACGTGGGTCAGATCATGCAAGAATCGACGTTTTGTTTTCTTTCAACCGATTATTTGTGTATTAGTTAATAGGCAAAAGCAGAAATGGGCTAAAATCAGTTAGTCCCCGTTAATTGGCGTGGCTAATCCGAGTAGATAATTCGATGGTGCCGTTCATATCACACAATTTCACCGATACCGGCCACATCAAATAAACTGACCCCGCTAAAGTTACCCCCAACTCATGGCGGCGCCAGCAAGTGAAGATAATTCTCTGGTCTGGGGCTCAGGGACTGGCCGCATGTAATCGCTTCACATCACTCGGGTCCTGAGCGGGGGGGGGGGGGGGGGCGTCCTCAGAGCCCTCCGCGTGCGGATGATCGTCGATTTTGGGTGAGAATCGGGCACATTGGGTGGTATGGGGAGAGGCTTGGCGTTCGCAGGGCTCGCCGTGAGGTCGCGATGGCATTTCTGCCGTGGGCTTGACAAGTGCGGGCTTGTTTTGCTCGGCGGTGCTTTGGGAGCAGGTGAAATGTGATCCGTGGCATGCAAATGTGGACCCCCCCCTCCCCTCCCCACATCTAACTGCCTCTTCCCCTCTGGCTTCGTTCTCGGCCATTTGTGGAATTTCAGCGACGGTGAGAGAGCCCGGTCATAGTGAAACAACCGATGCACGCCCTGTGAACTGGTGCACGCTCCGATTATGTCAATAACGATGCATAGCCGTGCGCTCCACGGTCTTGTTTGACGTGTTTATTGTGGTTTGCACAGCACCAAATAATTTGTTTCAAAGCAGGAATTAATTTTGGGGGGGGGGGGAGGGGGGGGGTGGAGGGTCACATGACATCTGGACCACCATGTACAGTACTTCAGCCCAGCTACGCAGAGTGCAGGCCACAGCGGTGCTTAATTCTTGTTCAGATGTCTTGTGACACCCCTTTAATTCTTTTTTTAAACACATGCTCTTTATAAAGTAATTAATATGCAAATTCATTAGGGGTCACAAGACACATGGACCATCCTCTGCAATGCTCTCGGCCTTGCCTATAAATGATGATGGTGAATATCTATCACTGACTCTGCTATGTGCTATCCCAACTGAGAAGTGTGTGGGTAATAGATAAAGGCAAAGATCCCACCCATATAGCCTTGACAGACTGTAGGGGCAAGTGCCGTTAGCGAGCACCTATGAAGCCCGGAACGGTACACGAGGGGGTGGGTGGTCAGCACCACGCCTGAGCGCCTTTGTCTCCCCGGTGGCAATGTTTACACACCGCTCCAGGTACTCATTTGAGGCTGAGTCAACCTAGGGGAGGACCGGTTCAGATAATCGTCACTGGTGAGCGGGAATAGAACCCGGATCGCCGGGTTCATAGCGCACTACGCGAACCGCTACACTATCGACAATACACGATGACATCCACCACATTTCTTTTTTTTTAGCAGTAAATTCAAAGTGCATTGTTGTAAAGGGTGGTCCAGATGTCTTGTGATCCCCCATTTAATTATCTAAAACTTCAACAAACAAGAAAGTAAGGTGTATTTAAAACAGAAATTAACATACAAAGGGTAAAACAATGTTAGGGGTCAATAAAAAAGAACTATAAAAGTATATTTTTTTATTTGACCAAGTAAGGACCCACTAAGCTATAAGCGACCTGGCCACAAATGATAGCTCCACTCTAAGCGCGTCATGTTGATTATAAACATGGAGCGAAAAAAACCAGAGGGCCCGGAGAAAAATCCACACAAACCACGGAGAGAGACACGCAAACTCCAAATATATATCAGGCGTCAGGGGTCGGGATGGAATCCACGACCTTCCTCTCTATACCAGGTGGGGCGTGGGGGAGGGTCCTCACGTCTCACCACCGTGACGCCGATTTAATTGCGGGTCACAAGACATCTGGGCCACCCCATATCAATTCTGGAAGTTCGTGACACGAGCGGGCGAGCAAAGGGGACGTCCATAAATGACGTCACGCACCTAAGGGGGGGGGGGGGGTTAAGACATTTGTGACGATATGTGACGAGGGGGGGGGGTTGAGAAATGTTTAAATATAGACAACACGTTCTACATAATTAAATTAACTTTTTAACATATTCCTGCGGAGAAAGCTGGTAGAAACGTTGGGTTGCTCGGTCAATGGCCAGGATCAACGGCGGCGTGGTGTATTCCGCAAATATGGCCGACTGTGAGGGCGGGCACAAGCCGGCGTGAGTAGATTAAACGTTGAGTTTCATAAGGGCACCACGGGGTGACCAGCCCCTCCCCACCCAGCGCTACCCCTCCCACCCCCCACCCAGCCCCTCTCCACCCTCCCCACTCAGCCCCTCCCCACCCTCCCCTCTCCACCCAGCCCCACCCCTCCCATTTTTGGATACACGACGGACGGACGGACACAATAATCCCCTGTGGGCTGGTGGAACCAGGTGGTTCCTACCAGTAATAAATGTTTTCTCCTACAACATCAGAGTGCAGCGCCATATTATAAACTCACTACAATCACAATAGTTGAAAGCGATTTGAAGCACGTTTTATATTTTTTTAGGGGGGGGGGGCAGAGCTTTGTAATGTCATATTTGAGGGGGGGGGGCTGACTTTTTGTGACGCCGTGTGGCGAAGGGGGGGGGGGGAGGTCCAAAATCGTCCAAAATCGCGTGACGTCATTTATGGACGACCCCTAAGAACTTCGTTAAACGATTCGAAAACGAGATGAAGAAGCAAGGCCCCCTGTGTGTGCGGTGCGGATCGGACGTTGGCAGCGGCACAGGAAATCCAACTCGGGTCGAAGCCGACTTTATAGGTCTCCGGTTAGCAGAGCGCACTGCGCTCACCGCTGTGCACCGTGTGATCATTTAATTACGGGGCCGATCAAGTCGGCAACCACCCATGCCCCCCACGGAATTGCTTCGGGGATATCTCCGTAACAACTGCAACCGTGTGTTGTTGCTGTTGTGTGCGTTCGAACAATCAAGAGTTGACTTCAAAGCGGGGCCGCGTGCGTGTCTGTGGGTGCGGGGGGAGCGGTGGCGTAGTGGTTAGCGCGCTGCTTACCCTCAACGCCGGTGGTGATTATCCAAACCGGTCATGGGCCTCCCCCCTAGGTCGACTCGACGTCAAATGAGCACCCGGTGCGGTGTGTAGTAAACATCGCCACTGGGGGAGACAAAGGCGGTCGGGCGTGGTGTTTCCCACCAAACAACCCTCTCGTATGCCGTGCCGGTAACACGCGAACAGCACTTGCCCCAACAGTCTGGGCAGCCTATACGGGGGGTCTTTGTATTTGTGTGCCCCCTCCTTAATTGGCGATGGTTGACACGAAAATCCCTATTCTTTGTTCTTTCGGTAAAGTCACGTAGATAGAAAATAAAATAAAACTAATAAATAATAAAAGCAAAAAAACCCACGACATTTTGAAAATCCTTTGCGTTCGGCTCCTCGAGTGCTGGCCGCGTCTGCGGGGTCTCGCAACCAAAGGTTGCTTTATCAATTTGGAAGCAGAGCCGCGCGACGCGCCGAGCTCATGGTTACGAAGCCCGATGTTTGAACAACAGGTCGCGTGCAACGTTTTAGAGATTAACAAAAGCCTCCCCCCCATCACCACGGGCTCGTTGTTCCGCGTGTGGGAGTAATTCCCCCCCACACCATCCCCACTTCAAGCAGAGGCGTCGCGACGTTTTAATGTGACGGACTTCGTTGAGCTGTGAAAGAGGAGAGAGAGATAGAGGTGAGAAAGAGAGAGATACGTTTCTTATTAACTATTTTTTAAGGACTTTTTTTTAAATTTCAGTTTGTTTCTTTTTTTTTCTTTGGTCCCCGAGGAAAATGAACTCATTTCTTAGAGAACTGCTGGATCCGACGCACGGGGATGTTTTTGAAAGCCTCACTGCCGTGCCAACAGCCTGGCGCCAAGGCGAGCAGCCGCACAGCGTTATCCCAGGTAAGGCCCCCACCCCCCGCCCCTCTGCAATATAACGCCGCTCGCACGCTCCGGGCTCATCAATTCGGACGATCGCACACTCCGGGCTCATCCACTCGAGCGATCGCACGCTCCGGGCTCATCCGCTAGGACGATCGCACTTCGGGCTCATCCACTTGGACGATCGTACGCTCCGGGCTCATCTGCTAGGACGATCGCACTTCGGGCTCATCCACTCAGACGATCGTACGCTCCGGGCTCATCCGCTAGGACGATCGCACGCTCCGGGCTCATCCATTCGGACGATCGCATGCTCCGGGCTCATCCACTCGGACGATCGCACTTTGGGCTCATCCACTCGGACGATTGCACACTCCGGGCTCATCCATTCGGACGATCGCACGCTCCGGGCTTATCCACTAGGACGATCGCACTCCGGGCTCATCCACTCGGACGATCGCACGGGGCTCATCCGCTAGGACGATCGCACACTCCGGGCTCATCCGCTCGCACGCTCATCCGCTCCCTATTACGCGTCACTCTCTCACCGTTCATACAAAGCTGAGTCCAGGTGTTCCTTTCGAAGCTAATTGTGATAAGCAACGGGCCGCTCTCATTAGTTTCCATGATCCCACGGCAGGCCTTCGAATGCGCCTACATTGAAATGTGCACGCGCGTTCTCATTTTTATTTCCCATCACGTAATGTTGGACCATGGCTTGGCCGGGCGTGGCAACAATGGCAGGGTGTTGCGGTTCGCGATCGGAAGGTTACAAGTTCAAATCCTGCACAGGGAGGTTTGATTCGGGACATCTCTCTCTCTCTCTGGCCTGAACAAAATATGCACCACTTGGCAGGGGAAGTATAAAAAGTGGTTGTCATTTTGAGGGACTGGCCCTGCCATATGAATGTGGAATTTCAACCACTGGCTCAGGGCTGTAATGAGGACATGAGTGCGATCCCACACTCAATCGAGTTGGGAAAACAATTGTTCAACAATGAGCTGTCTTGAGCTCCGGCACCTCTGAGTTTCACGATTGGCTGTGTACGGTGCAAATGAAGTTCAACATATATACGTACATTCATCGTGGAGACCCTTCCACCAGCAGTGGCGTGAGTGAGCAAAGCAATTGCAGGGCTGCACCTTTGCCTCACCGCAAGGCCGTAATTATAATATATAAATGCTATGCTATGCAAATAAAAACAACAATTTGCTAAACCTTGGCCACAATATCTAGACTTGTAATAATAGGGTTTTTCCCCTTTTTTCTGGCAACAGAATAATGTGTGCATTAACCACAATACTTGTGGTCAAAATGCAAACAAAAAACACACTGATAATATATGCATTGTCCTTTTGGCGTCCTCTGGTCTAACACCGTTTGAGACGAGGCTCAACAGAAAGCCGTCTCTGGTGTGGACTAATCAGTTTCAAGGACAATGCATATATTATCAAAATATGTTTTTGTTTGCATTCTGACCACAAGTATTGTGGTTAATGCAGACATGATTCCTTGTAAAAAGGTTTCAGTTTTGTTGCCAGAAAAAATGGGAAAAACCCTATTATTATATTTTGGTACTGGCAAGGAGGTCTAATGATATAGAGTTGTCTTCATATAAATCAATGCATAGATTTCTGTTTATATGATTGTGGTTATGGTTGTACTTTATTAATCCCTAATCTCTGCCATTACATACAATGTAACAAGAAATGGTAAAAAAGTAAAAACAGAGCAATGTAATACAAAAACTATTATACATTGTAAAAAACAAATAAAAAGTCCATCCCATGTGTTAGTGAATTATTTTTTTATTTTAGGCAGGAAATTAGTTTAGAAATTTCGATATATTTGGGACCCCCAGACACCCTGGAAGATTTGCCCCCCCCCCCCAATGTTGACTCCATGGCTACGGCCTTGCCTCACTGGTATGAGGGATGTTCCCGAAGTATACGTGAAAAGTCACACGGTGGTCACAGATTACACTTAACAAACAAAACTGCTTTCGGCATGATCACCTCCTCAGATTATGACCGAGGCCATATGAGCCCTTTGTCTATTGCGACGCCGACTTGAAAATCTCACTGCGGTAGAGCTTCCGGTTTGATCGGTCGCCTTCTGCTGCTGTGCCTGCCCTTCTTTGGTCCGTCACACCGAAGATTTCTATCCGCAATATCTCTCTTGCCATCCTTGAATCGCGTGGACCCGCAAAGCCTCTGACGTTGCTTTCACACAACGCAGTGGGTGGGTTGGGTGGGGGCGGGGGGGTGGGGAGTCCCTCGGGGGGCACGGCCACCCAATCTTCATCTCTCACGAGAAATTCTACCGCAGATTTGCGTTTCGAGCACATTGTCCTGTTTCCGTGACAAACAATGCATCGGCCACCGTGAGTAAAAGTCCCAACGCTGCCGCGGCATGAGGGCGGGTGAGTAATATGCCTCGCAAATGTGGCCGTTAGACACGCACGTTTTGTCATAACAACGGACTTTGATTAAGTGGCCCGCCATAAATGACGTCACGCGATTTTGGACGATTTTCGACCCCCCCCTCCATCGTCACACGGCGTCACAAAAAGTCAGCCCCCCTCCCTCAAATATGACTTGACAAAGCTCTGCCCCCCCCCCCAAAAAATAACACATGTTTCAAATCGCTTTAATCTATTGTCATTGTAGTGCGTATTTAATGTGTAGCTGCACTCTGATGTTGTAGGAGAAAACATGTATTAAAAAGTCTATTTAATCAAGCAGAACGTGTTGTCTATATTTATTTAAAGTTGCGCATTTCGATGTGACGTCACATTTCTCAAACCCCCCCCCCCCCTCGTCACAAATCGTCACAAATGTCTGACCCTCCCCCCCCCCCTAGGTGCGTGACGTCATTTATGGACGGCCCCTAAGACTCTCGTACATATATACCCTCGTACGTGGTTCCACAATTGGCACACGTGGGATGTATCCAGTGGTACAAGCTATTGATGGTGCAGGCAGTCCAACTGCACCGAGGCTCAGGTGCCGGGCAATGAAGCGAGGGGTACAATTGGACTGGGCGTCTCTGCCAAGGCACACGCCAAGCGCGCTACTCCATGGGATATACGGTCACGTTGCAGCGCGTGCTATTCGGCATGATGTCCGACGTTTCACTCCACATTGCTGGGAGCTTCATATTAATTTGCTGAAGCTTGCAGCGCGTGGAGCAAAACATCGGACGCATCGCAAATGCATCACAACACATCGGTGAAATGCCATGTTTTTTGTTGTAAAGTCCTTTGTTGACTGCGCCGATTCAGTGGCCCGCTCCCACCCAGCGAACGTGGGCATGCCAGCGAGCTTCATCCCCAAGTCGTGCGGGTGGCTCCCGTACCCGACGTACGTCTCCCCGGCCGTCCGTCGCTTCATCGAGGAGGATCGGCAAAGGTTCAGAAAATTGGGGGATGCCCCGGGCCAGCACGCGCTCTCGTCGCAGGGCAAGCCCAGGCTCCGCCACGTCCGCCCGAGCAAAGCGCAGCACCAAAGCAAGGAGCAGCAGCAACAGCACCGCACGTCTGCAGGCGCCGAGCAAAATTCACAATCGCTTGGGTGCGCCGCGAGGGATCCGTGGAGGTCTGGGATCGAGGACGTTACGTCCAAAGTCGGAGCCGGCTGCAGGCCACCGGTCGAACGGACTCGCGCGGACGTGGACTCGGAGTCGGTGTCGACGTTCAGAACCGACAGCATTTCCATCCCGTGCCCCAGTCGTGGCAGCGTGAGGTCTGGGCACGACGGCTTTGCGTCGCCGTCGGAGGTCGCGCGTAGAGGAGGCTCCGTGAACATGTACGTGAGCAGCACCCCCATCCTGTTCTGCTCCAGGCCAGGCCGGGCATCCTATCCCATGCAGCGTTCCCTCGACACTCACGGCACTCAACTGAGTCATCGATCCACGGTGACACGGGCGTCGCACGTGGCTTCGGCTCGAGGTGTGGCCACCGCAGTGAGCTTGTTGTAAGCTGGAGGCCACCGGCGTCATGGATGGAAGTCTTTCAAGTGGCACACATCTGAAGGGTGACCACAAGAACGAATGAACTGAACGGCCAAGAGAGGTTGTATTTTAATGGAGTTGCAAAGACCTTCACGGAGCAAAACTTTGCCAGGCCGGTGAAATGGATTCTTGAAACGCCAAACAAAACACACAAACCTCAATACTTTAACGTCAGCGTTTCAATTATGATTTATTTTTTTTGGTTTACAAGGGATTACAATGACGATTGAAATTTTTATGTAAATACCACTAAGGGTTGTAACCAGGTGCTTAGTCTCAAGGTTTGGCCAACGTGGGGTCTTATTTTTGGCTACAAACCACCAGCACTATGACTGGACGTCCATCACACCACAGATGGTGTCCCACAGAACTACATCTAGAGTTTCACCGATGCACCGGTTCATCGATTGAAAATCGATACGGTCACTCGCGATGCGTGCTTGCAAGTCAACATATCGAATTGTGCATGTCGAAGTCGGTTATTTGAAGATGTAAATAAACTAAAACATTTTTTTTTACCTACTAAGGCTTACTGAGCTATAATGTTCTTTTTCAGAAGCGGCCTGGCCATGAACGATAGCGCAACGAAGATGCTTGTCATGTGGACATGTATAGCAGCCAAATACTCTAAACGCATGTTGATTATAAATATGGAGGAAAAACCGGAGGACCCAGATAAAAATCCACACGACCACGGGTAAAACATGCAAACTCCAAATATACAAGCGTCAGGGCCAGGATCAAACCCACGACCTTCCTGTATACCAGGTGAGCGAGTTAACATCTCGCCACCGTGGCACCCACATTATATTCTTTAGATGTAATGGGTTCATATAACCCCTGCTGTCAATTGGAGGCCGCGACATTCATAACAGTGGTAACAAACAAACAAACAGTCGTTACCAGTTCCTGGAATTACGACCCCCGATTTGTGACAATCCATCAAATCACCACTGCGTAATCTGCTTCTTCTCATATCTGCCAGTGCAAAAAAGTAGCACAAAGCCAGTCAAATAAAGAAATCGTCGAATGTTTATTGAGCAACCTGCCAGTCAATTTTTTATTTTCTTTACAGATAGATTCAGAACTTAAGAATGGAACCAATGGTATTGTCAGATCAGTATTCTTTCAGTGCTAAACGTTTAATGTTGTTACGAAGATATATGCACTGAATTCGTGCATTGGACATCATTATCATCGGCTATCCCTCGCAATCGAGGATGATTGTCTTCCAGAGCAAAGTTGGATTATCTGTGGGTCCGAAGATGGCTGAAGAGACCAATCTGAGATCGACTGATTCTGCCGGAGCTTGGGCACGCGTGTCCAGAGAGAGTGGTGTGGGTGGAACTGCGTTAGTAAGTCGGGGGGGGGGGGAGGGGCTGCAGTGGGGTGTTTGCGCCGTGCGTGCTTTTTAAATCATTTATATTAAGTTCGCTTGCTTGCGTGCTTGCGTGCTTGCTTGCTTGCTTACGACCGTGCAAATCTTTCGGTCGTTTTTTAACCCACTTCCCGTGATCCAATCGAGCTGACATTTTGCACACAGACTCGTTGTGCGAGACAATTAATGTTCGTGAAATTTTTTTACACTGTTTAGGGAAAACAAATTAAATATTTAATTACCAATTGTTTAATACTGCAGACAATCATCTGACCCATAGGTGGCAGCTATCTCAAGCCAGAGGACGAGAGGACTCTAGCCGCCACGCATATAAAGGATTTAGAGTGAAAAACTTTGTTTTTACGGGTTATACTTATTCTCTTCCTGTTTCTGCTGTTGAGTTTCAAAATGTTTGGATCCTTGAAATAGACTCGGTCTCCATCAGAGGTGATCCCGGGCAAAGGTTTTCCCTGAGTAACATTTGACATATTGCTTAAGTAGTGGCCTAGATGGTGCATAAGCATGTGCGTTATGTAATTAGCACAGCCCAAATATGCAAAAGCACTGCAATGGACTGGTAACAGGTATCTTGACTCAAGCAATACTGAAGAATTATGTACAGACCCATGGACAGATTATGAGAGTATTATAAATGTATTACAGGCAACTGCTACAAAAATATATCTAGTAAGCATAACTAGAGAAAGGCACAGTTAGATTTCTTGGACATGTATTGAAAAAACAAGAGATTGAATATAAATGCGTTTTGACTGCGACAATTATAGGTACAGGCATACCCCTGGTTTACGCCCAAGATGTGTTCCCAAAAACCGGAACGTACATCGAAAGTACTTAAATCAACGCTTGTGTTGTGCCCGAAACGTCGTGATTTAATTGAGTTGTTTTCATTTATTAAAAAATTTTACCTACGTGACTTTACCGAAAAAACTAAAGAGTATGAATCCTTGCAGTTACGAAAACTTCAAATCTAGAATCAAAGCATTTGATTTAAGGAATAATGTTTATATTTGAGTGGGGAACACAAATATGAACATGTGAGAGAGACCGTAGCCAGTCAGGGATGCTAACACTTGGGCTCCTCAAGACATCTGGCATCTGAATGATCGCCATGGAACGTAAAAACATTGAAGTGCTTAATGGTAAAGTTCGTAAATCTCGAGTACGTTATGGTAAGGTGTACGGTGTACGTACAACAGGATTTGGTGTCAAAAAGCTGAGTACGTACAGTGGTGAGGTGTAAATTGGGGTGTTACTGTACAAGACGCCAGGAAAGGCAGCCAATTAACCCATTCCCATTCCGATGACATACCTCTACAAGTCTTGACTTAAAGCTTTCGTGACTGCAGGAATTCATATTCTTTGGGTCTTTCGGTGAAGTCATGTAGATAGGTTCAAAGAACATAAAAAAACAAAAATATATTTATTTGAACCTATCTACGTGACTTTACCGAAAGACCAAAGAATATTACATATCTGTACGTCATCGGACGTTTTTCTTATGATTCGGTTTTTCTTCCGGTGATCAGAATTAAAAGGTCATGCGGGAGGGCGTGTGGAAGTTTGGCACCAGCCATCGTAGAGTGCGGTCGTGTTGCTACGGTTCTCTGCGGTGAGTACAGCGTCTTCCTGAATAAAATTAACGCTCACCAATTGCACGCAACAAGATTCAGCGGCGAACGGGTCACCCACCCTGCGACTTGCAGACATCTCGGAACGGGGAAGGGTTAAGTTTCATGAGCAATTTGAATAATCGGATGCAACTGGGAACGTCTAATTCCAAGTTCTTGAGTAAATATCATGGACAGAGCTGAATGGAAGGAAGGCCATGATCGCCGGCGTCTTTGACAAAGGACACGGCTCACAGAGAGAAGTGGAGTTTACAACTCTTTGCCAATCCACGACTGGATGAAGGCCTCTCCACGCAGTGTTGTTTGACACCATGATTCACCACGCTGGTCAGTGCGGCCTGCTGAAGTGGTGTGATTCCAGGACTATTTAAAATATTACTCGCCACTGATGTCAGCTGTAGCGGGGAATCAAACTGAGGTTTCTGGAGTCGCAACAAGGTGCGTTAACCACTGCGCCACCACTCCACCCGACTTCAACTGTTATTGTAAGGGAACTTAACCAGTGTCATGTGAGAAATTGTTTTGTTATGTGGTTTGGAGGTGCCATTGTGGCGAGATATTAACTACCTCGTCTGGAATGCAGGAGGTCGTGGGTTCGATCCTGGCCCTGATGCCTGTAATTTGGAGTTTGCATGTTCTCCCCCGTGGTGGCGTGGTTTTTTTTCCGGGTCCGCTGGTTTTTTCTCTCCACATTCATCAACATGCGTTTAGAGTTTTTAACTGCTATAAAATGTCACGTGATAAGCAACTTTGTTGAGCTATCATTTATGGCCAGGTAGCTTCTGAAAAAGCGCTACAGTATATAGCTCATTGGGCCTTACCTTGTAAAATAAAACAAATAGTTTTAGTTTAGTTTGTTTTGGCACTTTTAACAGTTATTAACAATTACCTAACTTTCTTTTTATCACGAGAACAGGATACACAAGTTTAGAGTGCGATATGTTCCCTATTTCCCACGATACAACATTGCCTCTGCTGTGTGTCTTCAGAATAACACCACAAGGCTTCACACTTGTGATGTTTGTGTAATTCTGTACTTTGCCAGTCCACCTCAATAATGTCAGCCGTTAACCTTAAATGCAATTAATTATAGAAATAACTCGAAGATGTGACAACTCGTATGTATGTCAAACTTCTTTCACACCGTACGTGGCCAACCGTGGTAAATGGAGGTGCGAATTTGCGTATTTTGTATCGATGTACCGTTAAGTGGTTTAGGCTGGAATTGTGGTTCGCTTTGAGTTGGGTAAAAACAATTAGTACTGCGGTGTGGGAAGTCAACAGTATTTCTCCTATGGATAGACTGGTCCCCACCATAGGAATGTGGAATTACCACCACTGATTCAGGGCCACCAATGAATGTGCACCACCCTAGGCTTGTCTGAGCAAATTCCGTGGCAGTTATGTGTTTTTCTAGACAGCAAAATGTATCTTGCATTCGTCAAAATAAAACGCGTATGGAAAATCGGTTTCTTTAAAATAACACTGTAGTATATATACAACTTTAAAATAACACTGTAGTATATTTATACAACTTCCAGGAATGTATACAGAAGTGCACATGACAATGTAATGCGTTTATGGAAAGCCAACTCGCTTCCAAAAATGTTGCAAGGAAAATTCACACTTTTTTTTACATTTCTAGCAGAACAGTCGTCCCTCGGTTTACCATGCCATCGATGAACGACGTTTTGATTCACGATCTGCCTCCCAATGGGGCCCCAATTGTTTTTGTTAGCGATACATTTTCGATTAACGATGTATTACGATATCACGCGGGCCGCCAATTTCGGCCAATCGGAACGCTCCTAAGTGGACTCGGCAGACCTCAGCCAATCGGCGACTCGCCCTTTTATGAGCGTTTTGAGAACAACTGGCTTGTAGCTTTTCAACGTTTTTAGGGTGAAAAGGTCAACTTCTGATTATAGTGGAACAAATTAAGCCTTTAACATATGTTCCCTACATTAAAGATAGTTTCAATTAACGATGGTTTTCGTGGAACCAATTAATATCGGTAATCAAGGGACGACTGTATGCAACAAAGTTGTTTTAAAGAATAAAACACGAAACATATTTGGAAAATTAATACCATACATCCTGCATGTGCATTGCATTCACATTCAAGTGATTCTAACAATCTGATAACATTCACATAGTAGATCGAATGCAAGCTAAAGTCATTGCCATGCATTTTGTTTTTGGGGGTATACCGTGTTGATGCACGACCTTGCCATTCGGAACGTCACTTTGTACACCGTTGCTTTTGGATTGTTTTGTTCATGTTTTATTGTTGCTGTGACCAGGTTGCTATGGTGTAACCGGGTCCCCATCGGATATGAGCATTTATTGCCAAATGGGTTTTACCTGTACCAAAATCAATATAATTTTTTATAATTTTTTATTTTATTTTACCAGCCACTGAGCTGTATAGCTTTTTTTCAGAAGCGATCTGGATATCACAAATTATAGCTCAACGAAGTGGCTCATCACGTGGAAATGCCCAGCAGCCCAAATACTCTTAAACGCGTGTTTCTAAATGTGGAGGGAAAAACCAGAGGACCCGGAGAAAAATCCACGCGACCACGGGCAGGAACACGCAAACTCCAAATATACAACAGCAGGCATCAGAGTTGGGATCGAACCCACAACCTCCTGTACACCGGGCGAGGTAGTTAACATCTCTTAGCTACCGTGATGATTATGATATAGATACACAAACTCCAAATGTACAGCAGGCGTCAGTGTCGGGATCGAACCCACAACCTCCTGTATACCGGGTGAGGTAGTTAACATCTCTTAGCTACCGTGGTGATCATGAGAGAGACACGCAAACTCCAAATATACAACAGGCGTCAGAGTCGGGATCGAACCCACAACCTCCTGTATACCGGTCGAGGTAGTTAACATCTCCTAGCTACCGTGATGATCATGAGATAGACACACAACTCCAAATGTACAGCAGGCGTCTGGGTCAGGATCGAACCCACGACCTCCTGTACACCAGGCCGAGGTAGTTAACGTCTCGCCATCGCGGTGCCTCAAAATAAAAACAAAACCTAATAAACCAATCAAAATCAGCCCTTCGTCGACCCCACTGCCAGATGAAGCCCTCTCCCACTGCGTTTTAAATCACGGGCATCGTTTGGCTATACTCCACCATGCAGTGGCGTAGCTAAGATATTTTGCGCCCGGGGACGAACTATAAAATTGGCGCCCCCCCCCGATTAATCACATACCAAAATGTAATTACATGACATGTAGGCTGTGTGTGGCGGGATATATAAACTTTAAGGTTGAGGTGTAGATTTGTGCAGTAGTTTCAGGCTGCCGCGCCCGCCGCAATAAGTTATAATGTAACGTTGTAAGCCTCATTTTGGCGCCCCTTTACCTTGGCGCCCGGGGACACATGTACCCCCCTGCCCCCCCCCCTAGCTACGCCTCTGCCACCATGCCGACCACGCAGGCGCGCTCGGCACTGTGAATGTGTCCGCGTTTTGTCATTTTTAAATGCATCGCTCGCAAAGCGCAGCTGTTAAAGAGTTGGCGTGCGGCTATCAACACGTTGTCGCCTTGTTGAAAAAGCCTTTTCCACCCCACCACCCCCTCCGAAATATGTATATATATCCCGGCGCCAAAGAAGAAAAGTTCCTACTCCCCGCCCACCCGTGTCTCTCCCTCACTCTCTCTGTGAAGAGTCTCTGAGAAACGGGGTTAAAAATATGTAGAGTATTTATATAGAGGCAGCAGCGGAGTGGACCGCATTGGAATGCAGGCGATCCTGCAGGCAACAACAGCATGCAGCACTGTACTGCCCACTGTATGAAGTTCAAGGACTCAGTCTGTGGCCCGGGTGGAAGAAGCCACCTGAATGCAATGCAACGAAAACAAACGAGACATGTGAACGGTACCGATGATTTAGGTCAGGGGTCGGCAACCTACGGCTCCGGAGCCGCATGCGGCTCTTTACGGGCTGCTTCTTGACGATATGTACGTATGTACAGTATGTACTCAGATGCATTGCGGCTCTTGAAATACTGAATTTTGTACCGAATTGGAAAGAAATGGCTCTTCTTGTTATTTTGGTTGCCGACCCCTGAATTAGGTGATGGTGATGCCGCTGCCGCTGCTGCTGCAGCGATGGAAGTGATGCACAGTCACAAATAATGATAAGTATACATCTTGACACATCCGTCGATGACGCCGTGGCCTTAAAAGTAAAACGGATGCAATAGGCGACGTTTCAGGCAATGGGCCTCCTCCTCCATAGCACGTGCAAATTTGGAGGCCAACATTCAGCAGTGGATTGACAAAGGAATGCGAATCAAAGTATTATCATTTATAAACAACAACAACTTATAGCTTATCGAGAGCTACGCCACATGAGCTTGCTCGGAAAATTTGTCATTGGGACTGTGGTTACAACAGCCGCGCATTGTTAGCACAGCGCATTTGTTACGCCATGCAAGTGCTGTGCCTGTCACGGTAAACATCATCACATCAAAACTAGACTCGGCTCTGCAGATCCCACGGGGGGTGGGGGGGGGAATGTAAAATCGTTAACATCAAGTCGGGGGGTATGGGCAGCACCTCCGTATGTTTTGAGAAGTGCGATATGGCAAGGATGGAACAAGAGGGCACGTGGCCAAATCACCGGCAAATGGGCCCGATCTTGGCAAGATACCAGCAGCTAAGCAGGGCCGAGCCTGCATTAGTTGCTCAGATGACGGGGGGAGGGCGATCACCACCATGCACATAGCAAGGGTGCAATCGGCGTTGTGGGGCAGCAGAGGGCAGTGCAGCAAAAATAAGTAATATTAAAAAAACTTTTTTAAAAACACGCTTTAATGAAATGTACCGTACTCGTAATGGCAGAACTCCACGACTCCAGGAAGTGGCCCCGAAGCTTGCCATAACGTCGTCATTTACAGCCAACGTCAGTTGAGCGTGGACAATTACCGTAGACCCAAGGCGAAACATAACATACAACAAAGATGGTTTAAAAATATATATTTTATTTTTAATGATAGAATATAGTACTGTATTGTCATCAGTATGACATAAGTATACCAAGTTTGCAGTCGATACCACATTGGGAAGTGGGTTAAAATTGAGTTACAAGATTTAAGGATCCGACAACAACAACAGATTTGGTTAAATAAAAGCGTGTAAAAATAAAAAAAGCAATCATTGTCCAGCGCTGCTGCCCGCCTTGAGCGACGAGCGCGGTGAAGTATGGTCGAAATCACCCTCGCTGCCTACACGGTGGACTTCCAAGTGGGACTGACAGCAGGTCGGACGGGTGTCCACGTAGGTAGCAGAACGAGGTCAGCACAAGCGGCCCACTCTTGTTGTCAGGCCAGGTATGTGTACATCCGCGAGACGACGCGCTGGTCGTTTCCTGCACAAGTTGTCAGGGCAGCTGTCAGGAAATGAACTTTCGACTCTTCTCCGGTGTAAATTGGATCGCTGGCGAGAGGAGAGAGGCCACTGCGTGGACACCCAATCCTCTGTTTACACTGCAAAGAAATCTTAAAAATGTAAAGAAAAGTCCCCGTGAATGTTTTTTTTTAAAGCAGCTGCTTTCACGCTATTAACGAAACACTGGTTTCTTTAAGAAACGGTTACTAACAATTAGCGATTAATAGCCGCCCGGCATATTTGTACACCTACAACGTAAAATTGTAATGTTTTCGAAAACATTAAACCGCCGTGTAAATAATACCGCTGTAATGTTTACGACCGAGGCGGTCCTGATTGATGACACATTGACGACTCTAAATAGTAGTACAGTTCTTTGGAAATAAACTAATTCTATTCAAGAAACGTAAAGGAAACAATATGTTGCAGCAACCTTTCCATTTCAAAATAGCTCTCTTTTTTTACAGAGTTGATATATGAACGGACCTTAAAAACTGAATATTTTTGTCCAAAAAAAGCATTTTTATTTTCATTGCATGCCGAATGGAAAATGTGCGGCCAGGTGTACAAGCAAAATTTAATCTAGTTTGAATTGTGCCGTTTTAGTTTCAGCATCAGCAACAACAAAAAAAATTAATCACGCACGGCTGAGCTTCTTGGCACCTGTGCCAATTAAAACTGGCACCTTTTCAAGTACGCATTTCTATTAAACACCGAGCCGCTTAAAATGAAACCCTTGATTTGACCACGGGTTAACAAATGACAACATTCGCAGTTCGCAGCTCAGCACGTATTCCGCAACGCGTCACGCTTCAAGCATGGTCGAGTATCAAGAATACAGAGGCTGAAGCACAATAACAATTTACAATTTGTAAGGAACATTTCATCCGTAGTTCCCAATGCGTCACCGTGTAATGGAAAGCAAAAAAAATAAACAGAACCTGCGGGGTAAATGGCCAGAACTTGGGGGTTCGATGCCATTTTAAAGAGGTGAGTTTTTAAGACGGACTTAAATATATCTGACGATTTTGATTGTCTTATTAGGTAACATACCTGTCAACCCATACGGTTCACCCGTATTCTTGTACAGGGAAATTGAGTTTTCAGATCCATATGGCGTACAGCGGTTTCACTACGGGCAAAAAAAATCATACTTTTGTCTATTTGTTCATGTTTCTCCCTTGTGATTGGACTTTGTAGGATGAACGTTGAGATAAATAAGGGGCACGGGGTGACCAATAAGGTCTGAATTGGTCTGTAATAAGGTAGGGCACTGATAAGGAGTTGACAGGTGTGAGCAAAAGGCGATCCGAAGACCTCAACTCTGTTGGAAAGCGATTGGGAGTGAAATTAAACTCATGTGAGACAAAGCCGAGGCAAGAAGGCCGCGGTTCCTACACGAGTTGCAGCAGAAGTGAGTGAGGAATGAAAACAAAACTCCCGGTGTGGATGTCCTTCCGTCCATTCAATCATCGCGCGTCGTCAGCGAAGGATCGTTGCGCCCAAACGCGTGAACCGCCTTGCGACATCGGCCGCATGAACAGCGCTTGTTTGCCACACATCAACCGTCCGTTAATGAGTGCACTTAAAAGAGTGTCGCTTTGGGGTTTTTGTTACAGCAAATGAAATAAATTTCATTAGAAGAGGTTACAGGGGGTTCGGAGGTGGCCCTGCGACATTGCCGTAAACTCCACAGGGACGCTAATTATTTCGTGATAATTATGTCGCTTTATCGTTCCTCGGGGATTCTTGTACTGTGCCGAGCCAACACACGCTGTGATTCTGGGTGTTAAAACCCCAACAGGGGGCAGCTATGGCTGCCGCTGCGATGAGTTATAACGTCAGTTGAGCACGCAGTAGGCTTTCGCGACCAATATCATCCATAATATTGTTTTTTGGGTTAGATCTCGTAAATATAAATCCGTCGAAAAACCCGCCACCACCCGACACAGCCACTTACTAAGATTTGTCACGTAAACGGAACATGCCAATTCGTTACTAGGGGCCGTCCATAAATGACGTCACGCACCTAGGGGGGGAGGAATCAGACATTTGTGACGATGTGTGGCGAGGGGGGGGGGGGTGAGAAATGTGACGTCAAATCAAAATGCGCAACTTTAAATAAATATAGACAACACGTTCTATTTAATTATATAGACTTTTTGATAAATGTTTTCTCCTACAACATCAGAGGGCAGCGGCACATTAAATACCCACTACAATGACAATAGTTTAAAGCGATTTGAAGCATGTGTTTTTTTTTTGGGGGGGGGGGCAGAGTTTTGTGACGTAACATTTGAGGGGGGGTCTGACTTTTTGTGACGCTGTGTGACTAGGGGGGGGGGGGGGTCAAAAATGGTCCCCCTAGTACAGCACACCGGTGTGTTGGAGAGCAAGCAACAGCCAAATTTTCCTGTCGCCTGATGATGCTGGTTGTAATTGCTGGCGAAACGTCGTACTCAGATTGTACATGTTGTGGATTTGCATTCCAACACACCGTTTTGCTGTACTAGTAACGAATTGGCATGTTCTGTTTACATGACAAACCATACTAAGTGGCTTTGTCGGGTGGTGGCGGGTTTAACGACGCATTTATATTCACGCGATCTAACCCAAAAACCTATATTTTGGATGGTTGTTAACGGACTTGCAATCCAGAGGTCGCACGGTGCGAAAGTAGTTCAACATACTGCACATACATTCATACAAATATACCCAGCCTCTATCCCACCCAGCTGCATACATGGGTTCACCACAATCAAGTAGAGCGGCGGTGCCACGTGCAGTGGCGTGAAGTGTGCGTGTACTGACACTTGTTCCCAGGACCTCTGAGCCAAAGTGGAAGAGTCGGCCATCTTGTTGGAGGGGCCGTTTCACCAGCAGTGGTGTCAGGAAAACAACCTCAGGCCTGCAACCTTTTACTTGATGGGAACAACTCATATCCACTCATCTCTGCCCCTGCGGCTCAACAGAGCGTACCTACTTACGCGCGTCACGGTTAAAGCGCAAGCACCCATGACCGCACACAGAAAAGTAGGTCTCCCCTGGAAAATACTGTGTGTCTCATAGAGCACTCACCTGGTTTATGAATAGACGACCGACTCTATCCAGTGTATCGTTTTCACAGGTGTGTCACTGCAATCATTGTGTCGCCTAGCTACAGGGACAACACATTATATTTGTATTTGAGCTACGCCGAGGTATAAAAGGTACACACAGTTTCTAAGCCACAAAATAAACATGCTTTCGCTTCCTCATCTATAAAGAGGGGAACATCCCCTCTGTAGCCTCCACAGGACTATTGGGGACAGTTCTGTTAGCGAGCACCGGATTAAAGGCTGTGTAAGCTACATGGGGGAATCGTTGTCTTGAAATGCAGCTTACAAGGGCAAATATATTCCGTAAAGCCTACAGAGGCTGTTGGGGCAAGTGATGTTAGCGATCGCCTACGATGACCCACACGGTGTAAGGGGAGGTGCTGTGCCCAGAACCACACCAGGCCGCCTTTGTCTCCCCAGTGCCGATATTTACACACAGCACACCAGGTACTCGTTCAAGGCTGAGTCGACCTCGGGGAGGCCAAGAACGGGTGCAGATATCCTCCACTGTCATTAGCTGTGACAGGAATTCAACTGAGGCCACCAACACACACTGATACAATCACACGCATAACTACAACACTCAGATGCAAGGCGTGCACTGCGTCGTGAGCGGAATTTCTAGGTTATCGCGTTGGAATTACAATCCAGAGACACGCCAGGTTCCAATCATGGCCCGGAGAGATGAAATCCTGGGGATGTTTAGTCCCCCCACACATTCTCTCTCTACCCAGCGGCCAATGGATTGGTCAAAGCCTTTCTTATCTTCACGGGCTGAAGGTGATCGAGCACAATGTGTAACGCTAACATCTCACACAAGCCCCAGCGATGCATATCCTGCACGCAGCGTATGTCTGTGTGATGTGGGTTCTTGGGGAAAGAGCATGAGACTTAAATTTCGATTTAAAGCTTTCGTGACTGCAGGGATTCATCTTCTTGGTTCTTTCGGTAAAGTCACGTAGAAGGAAAATAATAAAATAATAAAAAGAAAACATAAGAAAATAATTCTCACATTAATTCTCATATTATATTATTATATTATTTTATTGTTTTATTTTTATTATTTTATTATTTCCCTTCTACGTGACTTTACAGCATGAGACTTGTTAGTAGAGTCTTGAAGCACCCCATCCCCTGATTAATGCAGGGCACTTTAAGAGCTGCATCCCAAGCAGGGCCTTGGCTTTTGAGGGGCCTCCCCCAAAAATAAAAATGGTTCCCAACTGATGTTGACTTTTCTCAGCCTCGAAGTCATTGGTGTAACCATCGACCGCATCAGAACGTCACCAGGTCGATGCACACATCTCCTTCACGAACGGGCATTTTAAATCCAAGCCGCAGGAGTGAGATTGTGGCCAAGCAACCCAAACCATTGACCATATAGTAAAGCACTGCAGTCTGCGTTCCTTCAATGGAGGAGGAACAGCAGAACTGCATTTTTTCAGTTTCATTGATTAGGTATAACCCTGTGAGCCATGCGGCTCTTGACTCGGGTGCAGCCGCAACAAACAAAAACATGAACAGGAAATATCTAAAAGTGACTATGCGCGACAGAAAAATCCAGGAAAAAACAACAAAGTCTTCATGAACGCATGAACTCTCTCTCTCTCTGCTGAAGCCCCCTTGTCGTGGCTAGCGGGACATTGGCATTTAGCTCTAGAACACATTGCCATCCCCAAGAAAATTATGGATGAAATGTAAGACTGCAGCACTGCAATAATTTGGAAATTAAAGCCAAGGCATCAGTGTGTATTTACACTAATTATGTGCTGAAATCAAAATAGTTTTGTTTGTTTTGACCTTGACTAAGCTTTACAAAAGTGTTTATCACGTAAAAACTAAAACATTAAGTTTACCAAAATAAGATAAAGTACATGTATATAATGTTAAAGTTCAATAACATCGCCAGACGTTTCACTGGGGGGGGGGGGGGACCCCTAAAATGTGAGATCTCTACACATTCAAAATAATTTCACGTCTTCACCTGATCAACAAGTCTCGACTGCATGAAGTCAAAAGGGAAGATAATTCAAGACATCAGGCGCAGAAGCCGACCGTGTGCGTCTTTATAATGAGGAGGAGGCCTCTATTGCTGGAGCAGAGACAACGTGGCCGGAGAGTGGAGATGAGAGAGGAGAGGGGAAGAGGTAGGTAGGGGCAAGACCATGAAGAATAAAAAAAAAATTTCTGCAATCTTAAACCGGGGTAAGCGGTAAAATGGTTTGAATGAAGGAATATAAAGGCGGTGGGACAAACGCGTGGAAGAAGACATTTTACAATTACTGAAAGAGGAAACTCATACTAATTAAATGATTACTGATCTATTATATAATTACAATACCCCCCCCCTCTCCCGCACCTGATGGGTTCAGTGATCACGTCGTCTTTCTCTATTTAAGATCGGGAGCAGGTGGATGGCTTCACAATTCTGGCAAATCGCCCGATGATGCTGGATGTAATTACCAGCGAAACGTCGTCCAACTCAAATTGTGGATTTACTCTCCAACACACCGGTGGGCTGAAGTAGTAACTAATTGGCGCGTTGTTTACGTGACAAACCTTACTGGCCGTGTCGGGTGGTGGAGGGTTACGACACATTTATACTTACGCGATCTAACTAAATGAAACGTTTACTGTGAATAATATTGGTCGCGAAAGCCTGCTACGTGTTAAACCGACAAAGGCGGTGGCCCCCCAAAACACTACAACGGCCCCAGGTACCCCCCCCTACTTAAACCTGCCTAAGTACCGTAACAAAGACAAAGATCCCCCATATAGCCTTAACAGACTGTAGGGGCAAGTGCTGTTAGCGAGCACCTATGAAGGCCAGAACGGTACACGAGGGGGTGGGTTGGCCAGCACCACGCCCGACCGCCTTTGTCTCCCCAGTGGCGATGTTTACACACCGCACCAGGTACTCATTTGAGGTTGAGTCGACCTAGGGGAGGCCCAGGACCAGTTCAGATAATCGTCACTGGTGGTGTTGGCCATGAGCGGGCATCGAATCCGGGTCGCCGGGTTATTAGCGCAGCGCGCTAACCACTAGACTTTCGCTCTCCAAGTACCGTAACACACACACACTCACACTCTCTCTCCTCCTCCGAGCTTCGCCAGCGTTTGCTGGTTCAAGCGAGGACATCACTCCAAGTCGAAGGCCTCTCTCGTCTCTCGACGAACCCGAGGACGCAGAGGAGGCATTTGTACCAATCCAAGGGGGGCCCGCAGTGGGCAACCCCTTGAATGAATGTGGACAGAGTGAGCCCGAGAGGCAATTATTCTCCTAAACACTCAGTGCGACGGCTAAAATCAGCAACAAGGGTAGCAATGCAAACAATTCAAGGGTGGCCTGGGACAGAAATCAAGTGGCGAAGGTTCAGCAGCCACAAACGCTGAAAGCCATCCCCTGACAACACCAATTGATTGACATCACAAGTCTCTCTCTCTATATGTAAATACCATATTCTACAGATCATATACAGGGTGTACTCGATTGTCAACGAAGGCGACAGCCACAAATCTGGCTGTCGTCCTGATGAAGCTAGTTGTAATTAAAGGCGAAACGTCGTACTCAGGTTGTAAATGTTGTGGCTTGGCTCTCCAACACACCCGTGTGCTGTACTGGTGACGAATTGGCCACGTTCTGTTTACGTGACAATCCCTTACTAGTTGGCTGTGTCGGCTGGTGGCGGGTTTCACGACACATTTAAATATATATTTACGCGATCTAACTCCCCCGCCCCCCAAAAAAACGCAAATGACGCAAAGACAAAAGACTCCCCCCGTGTAGCCTGAGACTGCTGGGGCGAGCGCTGTTCAGCGAGCAGCACCCATGAAGACCAGCTCGCTCGCACCGCGCCGCCTTTGTCTCCCCCGTGGGCGGCGATGGTCACACACCACACCAGGTGCCCATTCGAGGCTGAGCCGCACACGCGCATCTTGCCGGACTATAAAAGGCGCACCGCCACGTGCCGCCACCGCTCTCTCGATCCTGCGTGTGGCGACTGCTGCCCTCCCCCTTCCAGGGACGACAGAAGCCGATGTCGTGGCCATCGTCTTCTCTCTTTCTAACTGGCGCTTTCCGTTACGGTGCAGTAACCTCGGGGGGGGGGGGGGGGGGGGGGGTGCTGGCCACTTCTCTCGTATCATCATTATTCAGCAGTGCCAAGAAATCGGCGTTTTCCCACCCCCGCCCCATCTCTCTCTCTGCTGCTCCTGCTGCTGCTGCTCCTGCAGATGGCAGCACGCGTTACGCGAATGATGGCCAAATGCCCACTTGCGTGGCGTGAGCGCTTTGCCTGCTTGGGGAAGCGTTTCCCTTCCACACAACAAAGGCAAAGATCCCCCGTGTAGCGTTAACAGATTGTTGGGGAAAGTGCTGTTAGCGAGCACCTATGAAGGCCGGAACGGCACGCGAGGGGGCAGGTGGATGGCCAGCACCACGCCCGACCGCCTTTGTCTCCCGAGTGACGATATTTACACACCGCACCAGGTACTCATTTGAGGCTGAGTCGACCTAGGGGGAGGACCAGGACAGGTACAAATATTCGTCACTGGTGTTGTTGGCCGTGAGCGGGAATCGAACTCGGGTCGCCAGGTTCACAGCGCAGCGCCCTAACCGCTACTACACTACCGCTCCCCACTTCACTTCCACAGAGCCCCCCCCCCCCCCACACAAACAACACCACTCTGGCAAACTTTGGTTGAAAAACAAATACCGCATCTCAAAATCTTCGGCCACGCAACGGTGGGATTGGAATAAAAAAAATGGGCAGACTTGATGATGTGCAATGATGCTTCAAGGGTACGGTGAAGACTTGTATCCTCGCTTCTGTTAGCAATTATTGCGATTATCCACACGTAACTTATTCCATTGTACATGCTAAATGATGGGCAAATGTGCGTCTAGAATGATGTAGATGATGATGATGATGATCACGGTGATGTTCCTGCTGCTGGCGTTGATTGCCGACGATTGCTGCTGCTGATGGTCATGACATCTCACCGCACCGTGACGAAGTGCACCAGGTACTCATTTGAGGCTGAGTCGATCTAGTGGGAGGACCAGGACCGGTACAAATATTCGTCACCGGTGTTGTTGGTCGCGAGAGGGGAATCGAACTCGGGTCGCTGGTAGGAACGTTGAGTTGCTCGGTCAATGGCCAGGATCAACGGCGGCGTGGTGTATTCCGCAAATATGCCCGACTGTGAGGGTGGGAACAAGCCGGCGTGAGTAGGTTAAACGTTGAGTTTTATAAGGGCACCACGGGGTGACCAGCCCCTCCCCACCCAGCCCCACCCCTCCCCCCCCAGCCCCACCCTCTCCACCTAGCCCCTCCCCACCCTCCCCACCAGCCCCTCCCCACCCTCCCCGCCCAGCCCCTCCCCACCCTCCCCGCAATACCCTCCCCACCCAGCCCCTCCCCACCCTCCTCTCCCCACCCAGCCCCTCCCTCCCTCCCCACCCAGCCCCGCACTGCACGACGGACGGACACAATAATCCACTGTGGGCCGGTGTAACCAGGAGGTTCCTACCTGTATAAATCCTCCTGTTATTGAGCAGTGCGAATGTGTCCTGTTATCCGCACTCTCAAGCAAATAACCGCCCGGGTAAGTCGAGTTACGCAGAAGTGGCAGCAATCCGCCCTGTTATTCGCATTTATCCACGCTTCTTCTTGCAAGAATAAGAGGAGTTGTTTGCACAGAGTGAGTGCAGATAAATACGACGTGGCCATAGGATGTCCCACTATCAGTGTGCATTTAGTGTAGTCGTAGAGAATCTGAGCCGGGGAAAAGCTCACTGATACAAATGACCCCTCTGGCAGTGTGGACAAAGTCACAAACACACACCTCGTGAATAATCGTAAGATCGCTGGGTTCGATCTTCGGCGAAAGAAGCGTCGTACAGGGCCACAACCCAAAACGTCATCCGCGCACGAGCCATGGTGGTAGGAGTATATGCGGATACTTTACAATGATGACGATGATGACGATGCACACATGGGAAAAATAAACTCTCCGGCGTGAGATGACTGTGGTCAACCAGAACAGACCGTGAAACGATGATTCGATGTCCGATTCGCAAATACGAAGAAGGAGGCATCAGCACAGCGATGGGCCATCCGTTGCAACTGATGCAGTCATCCGGCTTGACCACTTCCACGTAACATTATAGTTGACTAGCTGTACTACCCGGCTTCGCCCGGGACTTGTATCCACCACGGCCGGCCGCCTTTGTCTCCCCAGTGGCGATGTTAATACGCTACAGCAGTTACTCGTTTGAGGCAGAGTCGACCTAGGGGAGGTTCAAATAATCGTCACCGGTGGTGGCCGTGAGCGGGAATCGAACTGGGTTCGCCGGGTTGGTAGCGCAGCGTAGCGTTAAGCACTACACCCACCGCTCCTCACACACCACACACGCACAGACACACACACAGACACACGCAGACACACACAGACAGAGACACACACACACACAGACAGCGCGCTAACCACTACACTACCGCTCCCCACACACCACACACGCACACACACAGACACACACACAGACACAAAGATCCCCCGTATAGCCTGAACAGACTGTAGGGGCAAGTGCTGTTAGCGAGCACCTATGAAGGCCGGAACGGTACACGAGGGGGTGGGTGGCCAGCACCACGCCCGACCGCCTTTGTCTCCCTAGTGGCGATGTTTACACACCGCACCAGGTACTCATTTAAGGCTGAGTCGACCTAGGGGAGGCCCAGGACCGTTTCAGATAATCGTCACTGGTGTTAGCCGTGAGCG
Organism: Lethenteron reissneri; assembly: GCF_015708825.2. Classification (NCBI taxonomy): domain Eukaryota; kingdom Metazoa; phylum Chordata; class Hyperoartia; order Petromyzontiformes; family Petromyzontidae; genus Lethenteron; species Lethenteron reissneri. The sequence goes on from NC_083781.1 coordinate 5,534,120, forward strand.
GGAATCGAACCCGGGTCGCCAGGTTCATAGCGCAGCGCGCTAACCGCTACACTACCGCTCCCCACACAGACACACACACAGACACACACACACAGACACAGGCAGCACGCTAAGCACTACACTACCATTCCCCCTACACAACACACGCGCGCGCGTCCATAGGTACACATACACGCGCTTGCTGCAGACACACACGACTTTCAGGGTGCGTATGGCAGTAAACGACTGAAATAATAAAGCGGCAATGCTGTGTAAGGAACGCCTTAGACCCGCATTACACATTTGTGTAATGCGAGCGTAGACACACAAACACACACAAACACATACAGAATACATACACACATACATGCAGACACACAGACAGACACATAACACACATACATACACACACATACATACACAGAAACACATACACACACATACATAGACACACACATACATACACACAAACACATGCACACACATACATACACACATGCATACAGACACACAGACATACACATAAACACATACACACATACACATGACCCGGCTTCGCCCGGGACTTGGATCCACCACGCCCGGCCGCCTTTGTCTCCCCAGTGCCGATGTTAATACGCAACTCCAGTTACTCGTTTGAGGCTGAGTCGACCTAGGGGAGGTTCAAATAATCGTCACCGGTGGTGGCCGTGAGCGGGAATCGAACTCGGTTCGCCGGGTTGGTAGCGCAGCGTAGCGTTAAGCACTACACCCACCGCTCCTCACACACCACACACGCACAGACACACACACAGACACACACACAGACACACGCAGACACACACAGACAGACAGACAGACACACACACAGACACACAGACAGCACGCTAAGCACTACACTACCGCTCCCCACACACCACACACGCACACACACAGACACACACACAGACACACACACACAGACACAGACAGCACGCTAAGCACTACACTACCGTTCCCCCTACACAGCACACGCGCGCGCGTCCATAGGTACACATACACGCGCTTGCTGCAGACACACACGACTTTCAGGGTGCGTAAGGCAGTAAACGACTGAAATAATAAAGCGGCAATGCTGTGCGAGGAACGCCTTAGACCAGCAACACATTTGTGTAATGCGAGCGTAAACACACAAACACATACAAACACATACACACACATACATACACACACATACACACAAACACATACACACACATACACACACATACATACACACAGACATACACATACACACAAACACACACATACATGCACACAAACACATACACAATACACACACATGCATGCAGACACACAGACAGACACATAACACACATACATACACACACATACATACACAGAAACACATACACACATACATAGACACACACATACATACACACAAACACATGCACACACGTACATACACCCATACATAGAGACACGCAGACATACACATAAAGACATACAAAAAAACCCACATACATACACACACATATACACACAAACACATACACACATACATACACACATACATAGAGACACACAGACATACACATAAACACATACACACATACACATGACCCGGCTTCGCCCGGGACTTGGATCCACGATGCCCGGCCGCCTTTGTCTCCCCAGTGACGATGTTCACACACGACAGCAGTTACGCGTTTGAGGCTGAGTGGACCTAGGGGAGGGCCAGGTCCGTTTCAAATAATCGTCAGCGGTGGTGGGCGTGAGTTGGAATCGAACTGGGGTCGCTCAAGCAGCTTAATGACTGTTTGTATAAAGAACATATAAAGAATCGATTATAATAACCAGGCTACAGTCCACATTATAGACTGCCAGTACACGCACTCAGCTTAATAAGCAGGCTACAGTCTACATGATAGACTGGCAGTACGCTGACCCAGCTTAATGACTATTTGTACAATGAACATTTAAGTAATCGATTGTTGGCGCGTTGGGTTTAAAAGTAATATTAATTGCACACATTGTGTTGGGGGTGGAGTGAAGAGTAGGAAAAACTTTGATGAATTTACCTCAGAGTGGCGTGGTGGGTGTCGAGGCCTAGTAGCGTGCAGAGCCTGCGGCCTCGCCAAAATTGTCCACCCGGCAGAGGCAGGGTACGGGTGGCGTGCCTTTCCCCCCCCCTCAGCGCTCCAACAATACTGTGTAATGGCTATTATTTAATTATTTACGGAGCCTATGAAAGTGGCGAAGGCGTGGCTAGCCGTTAGCAGGGGCAACCGCCGTCCAATGAAACTGCAGCCCTTGGCGAAGGCGTCGCTAGCCGTTGCCAGGTCCAATGAAAGCGGCGAAGGCGTCGCTAGCCGTTGCCAGGGGCAACCGCCGTCCAATGAAAGTGCGTATGGTCCGAAATCCACACACACACACACACACAGACGGACAGACAGACATGCACGATTTTATATATATAGATAATAGTTTTTTTGGGGTTATGTCTGCGTAAATGTGTCGTTAAACCCGCCACTACCCGACACAGCCAATTAGTGAGGTTTATCATGTAAAGAAGATGTGACGATAGGTTACTACTTCAGCACGGCAGTGTGTTGGAGAGTAAACCCACAACATTTTACAATTTGAGTAACGACGTTTCGCTGGTGATTGCAACCAGCTTCATCAGGCGATTTGCCAGAATTGGGAAGCGGTCTTCCTGTTTCGGGTCAAATAGAGTAAAGGTGATGTCAACACTGCGAGCCTATCAGGTACGAAGACCAGAGGAGGGTTAACGTCGTCATTATAAATTACAATGGATTGTGTTATCATCGTTTTAAACTCACAGCTCTTGCTTGACATCTACATCAGCCATACGAAGAAGAAGACGTGTTGACATGGGTGTGTGTATTAAATTGTGCGATGGGACTTTCAGCTCGAATAACCCGGCTTCAAAAGTGAAGGCTCACCACAGACGGGTTAATTGAATGTTATTACAAACTCGATCGATCAAAACAAGCACAGAGCCATTGCTTGGTAACGTAGACACAAGAAATTAACAAAAACAACGGCAAAAACACAATGATGTAATCAGAAGCTCCGTTGTGCTCACACCCTCCCAACATTTGGCAATATGGAATGCGCAGAACGTGACTTCATCTTGAGAAGATGAACCGGAGTAGTTTCCCAAGTATCTGGCAATTAGAATAAAGTATGGTGATGGCAGTCGGTGTGACAATTCTTTGAATGGCACCGTAAATGAGTCTCGCTTGCGAGACACGTCAACAAAGAACGCGTCAGAGCCACCGCGATTTTGAAATAACTACACTAGATTTGGAGCTTTCGTGACTGCTGGAATAACTTTTTGGTTCTTTCGGTAAAGTCACGTAAAAAGAATAAGTATGCTATTATTCAATTTATTTTTTCTTTCTACAGGACTTTACCGAAAGAACCAAAGAGTAATTCAACTCTACGTGACGGCTCTGGGAGCTCCGAAACGCGTTGTTTTTGCACTTGAGTGCGATTGACTGTTTACGTGAGAGCATTGCCACAATGGCTTACCGTGAAAGAGGCGAAAGAAACCAAGGTGATGGTAGAAGGGGCACATCCTTTCAATTGCCGGCTCACGGCAATGATGACGGAGGGCCTCCAATAGAAGGGAGTTGTTCTAGAGGCCCTTTGGTGGATATTGTGGTCTATTCTTCCACACTGACCGGACATTAAAATGGTCGTGAAATTAAAAAAATATATATGGCGGCGTATAAAATATGCGCACATTTGCGTACGATAAATACAGTGAACACACAGCGTATAATAATCGTTTTAACCCTTTTTTGCCAATACAACGGGTGTTAAGATGTTAAAACACCAAACAGAAACATTTTGCAAAGAATCCTGCTTGCACATCGTATCAGTCATTCAGACATTCAATATAACCATGAACTATCTTAGCACTGTCCCACTGTGAGCTTTATGCAAACGATGCTTCCTGAAGGTATTTTGCAATCTGCAGCATGGGTGACATGAACCATTACACATACCGTAACCCAATCCGTATGATTGTCCCTGTGTGAACGATGTGATTATGTTTCAAAAGAACTAGAACAATTACATTTGGTAAAACTAAAGTATGCTTATACCAAAACAATCTCAAAACCAAAACCTTCAATTTTGGGCACAAAAAAATTACATGCAACCCATGACCGAGAGACATTTGTCACTGGAGTTGTTTATGGGTGCTGAATCCAAATATGGAATTGGGCTTTCCATAACTCAGCTGTTCGGATACTTTCATAAAGAGTGTGACACTGAGGTTTACACACAACAGGCATTTCATCAGTCGTGTTAAATTATGCTTAAGCCACTAAAAGCAGGTTAAGAAAATCAGCACATTGTTCGATAACGCTGCCTTAAAAGGAAATATATGTAATAGGCAAAGTTCATGTAGTATGAAGGGTCATTGCCTGAAACGTCTCCTGCTATATAGTTTTAATTTGAGGCAGTGGTATTGACGAATGTGTTTATTATTTGTGTTTGTGCCCCACTGCCAACGGAGCATCGCCAAACCACTCGTTAAAATCAGGTAGGGTGCTTTAGCCAACCTGGCGGGCCAGTTTTTTAAATGTGTTGCCTCAACTCTGGTTCTTTCGGTAAAGTCAAGTAGGTATAAAATAAAATAAATTAAATCACGACGTTTCGGGCGCAACACAAGCGTCCGTCATCAGGTTAGACAACCACAGCCAGAAACAATTGCTGAAGTGTTGCGCCCGAAACGTCGTGATTTAATTTATTTTCTACCTACGTGACTTTACCGAAAGAACCAAAGAGTATGGATCCCTGCAGTCACGAAAACTTCAAATCTAGATTGTGTTGTCTAAGTTGATCCCTTCTTTCGAAAGCTGCTTTGCTCAACTGTGGCGATTACAGACTTCGGGCATAGCCAAAGACAAAACAGCCGGTGGGCGAGACCAGAGGGCAAGATGATCACTGGAGGAGAGGATGGAAAGGTGAAAGGTAAACACAGGGGCAATGGGCTACTTTGGAGAAACAAAATAGATTAAGGTTTCGTTATTGGGCACCGTGCTTAAACTATTAAACTACTTTAATTTTATGGGACCTCCTTTGCCAGTATCAAAATATACTAATAGGGCTTTCCCCCTTTTTTCTGGCAACAAAAACTGACACCTTTTGCAAGGAATCATGCTTACATTAACCACAATACTTGCAGTCAAATGCAAACAAACAAAGAAAAATTATCAGAGTATTGTTTTTTGTTTGCATTTGACTGCAAGTATTGTGGTTAATGTAAGCATGATTCCTTGCAAAAGGTGTCAGTTTTTGTTGCCAGAAAAAAGGGGAAAACCCCTATTAGTATATTTAATTTTACCAGGTAAGGCCCACTGAGCTACGCAGCTCTTTTTCAGAAAGCGACCTGGCCACAAATGATGGCTCAATGAAGTGGCTCATCATGTGGAAATTTGTAGCAGCCAAATGACTCTAAACGCCTGTTTCTAAATGTGGAGGGAAAAAACCAGAGGAACCAGAAAAGAATTCACGTGACCGCGGAGAGCGCGAGAGAGAGACATACGCAAACTTCAAATATACAGGCGTCTCGGTCGGGATCGAACCCACAACCTTCCTGTATACCAGGCGAGGCAGTTAACAACGTCTCTCCACAGCGGCTTAACGCAAATAGGATGGACGGAAGGTCCGTCTGATACGGTACGTGAAAGGATGGTTTTCCATACGCGAACACGTACGTCTATTGTGGTCCTCTGTGGAAAATACGATTTGGCTCTGTAGACGCTACACACCCTGAACATGCAGTAAAAATCATGCGGTTTGTGGTCACTGCTTGCGTGACCTCACACTCGTTGGAGAAAATCAGAACGAAGAGTCCAAAATAGATTTATAAAGGTTGAACAACCCTTACGGGCAACACGGAATGTGGCGGGGAGGGGAGGAGGAGGACTTCATCCACGCGGTGGGTTGATAAAGGTCTGGAAACTGTGACAGCATTGGAGTATATTATTATTATTATTGCGGATAAGTTTGTACAGGTTACCAAGAAATCACAAAGCCGCGCGAGTCGCTTTTTTTACAGTACTGTTACTATTGTAACGACTGCTGCGGTACACTGAGCTTGACTTGCCACCTCGGGGCCACGGTCGTTTAAATCCCGCGCGAATCTGCATAGCTTGTTGATATACCAGGTCGCTTCATACACAATGTTCACACTTATATGGGACTATCGTTTTTAATGAAAAAGAACGGATAATACACTGTAATTATGATGACAAAAAATGTAATCTTGATTTGAAGTTTTCGTGACTCCAGGAATCCATACTATTTGGTTCTTTCGGTAAAGTCACGTGGGTAGAAAATAAAATATATAACAAATGTACGTTAATAGCTTCAAAAAGTCAAAGAGTCTCCCACTTGTTCGCCATCATTGTCAGCGCACGCCCTGGAATCTTCTCCAGGTGGTCTCCAGAGTCCCGAGTGGTGGGACGCGTGATGTGAACGGGCGCATCGTCCATCGGCGCGTTCCCGAGTTACCGCCGTCAGCCCCCGACGCGCCAGGAGGGGCACGGAGGGGGGGGGACAAAAAAAACCGATGCCGGTTAAATTTTTAATTAAAGCTTTCGTGACTACAGGAATTCATTATTCTAGGTTATTTCGGTAAAGTCACGGAGATAGAAAATTAAATAAAAATAACAGATAATAAAATGTAATTAAAGATTTTTTTTAAATAATAAAAGCAAAAAACCCACGACGTTTCGATCGCAACACAAGCGGCCTTCATCAGGCGGAGAGAGACCACTTGTGTTGCGATCGAAACGTCGTGGTTTATTTTATTTTATTATTTTCAATGTATAAAAAAAAAATATATAATTTTATTAAATTTTATAATCTGTTATTTTTCATTTTATTTTCTATCTACGTGCCTTCACCGAAAGAACCAAGTAAAAAAAACGACCCCGGGGCCCACCGATCGCCGAGCACGTGCCGCGGCGTGGCCCTGATGTTGCGCCGCCTCTGGCGTCGGGACGCCGCGCCCTGCTGCCGTCTGCCTCCTGTGGGAACGCGACTGGCGAAGCTGCCAGCGTGCCCCGACAGGCAGCGGTGGAGGTGGTGGGTGCAGAGGGGGAGGTCTGAGCAATGCAATCGCCGACAGTCAAATGTCACCGCCGCCACCATCACCACCACCAACACCGTAGTCCAGGCCACACTGAGCAGGGTCCATGTGCCATAGTGAGCAGCTTCAGTGGTGATACAGCTCGAGACTTGGCACCAACTCTTCATAGACGGACAGTTATAATTTACCAACAATAATAATTTGAACTTGTAACGCGTCGCGCGGTATTCACTCGCTCTCGGTGAGACAGACAGGAGAGACAGGCCGGCTGAGAGGCGAGAGGAAGAGCCACAGCCACGCGGTGAGTCGGCGCTAACAATTGCGCAAAATCTGCGGTCCTCTATGCACGAAGGTGTTACGGGCCATATTACATGTAGAAGGCAACCGGAGCGCGCAGAGAATCTCAATGCAGGCGAGGGGGAAACGCTCTATCCTGCACAGATGGAACACGTGTTGTGTTTCTGCACAGCCCTCTGGCGAGCCAGGTTATGGCACTCCAATACCCTGCGGGAAGAGAGTTTCTCAACATTTTGTGAGATCCATCCACCGACCCGTCGCCTCCACGGTGCGGGAACACAGGCGCGCATCGCCCACAACTGCCCAGCAACTTGCGGATGTACTCTGCTGTCGTCTTGGTGCATCGGTCAGCGCGCTTAGCGAGCAGCACCCATGAGGGCCGGCACGGCACACGAGGGGGTGGGTGGCCAGCAACCACGCCCGGCCGCCTTTAACTCCCACAGTGGCGATGTTTAGGGGCCGTCCATAAATGACGTTACGCATCTGGGGGGGGGGGGGGGTGTCAGACATTTGTGACGATGTGTGACGAGGGGGGGGGGGGGTTTGAGAAATGTGACGTCACATCAAAATGCGCAACTTTAAATAAATATAGACAACACGTTCTACTTAGTTAAATAGACGTTTTAATACATGTTTTCTCCTCCAACATCAGGGTGCAGCGGCACATTAAACACGCACTACAATGACAATAGTTTAAAGCGATTTTAAGCATGTTAATTTAGGGGGGGGGGCAGAGCTTTGTGTCGTCATATTTTAGGGGGGGTCTGACTTTTTGTGATGCCGTGTGACGATGGGGGGAGGGGGGGTCAAAAATCGTCCAAATTCGCGTAACGTCATTTATGGACGGCCCCTTAAGACACCACACCAGGTACTAATTTTAGGCTGAGTCGACCTAGGGGAGGCCCAGGGCTTTTTCAGATAATCGTCATTACTGGTGTTGGCCGTGAGCAGGAAGTGAGTTCTAAACGCTGCACTACCACTCTCCGTGTGTCATATCTATCACGTGAATGCATGCAGAGCAAAGTATGGCTACACATTACACAGATATTTGAGAGATTTAGGTTATGCCGTCAACGTTTGGCTAATGGCGATGGTTCATATTTGTGTAAATGGCAAGGTTAGTTATTAGTATAATTAGCCCCATATCATTGGGGACACTGGAGATGGCTCTGTACCCCCTCTAACCCCCGCCCCCCATACTGAAGGCTGAGCCCCCCTTTATAAATCCTGATAGTCAAGTCAAAAAATGTTGGTTCAATATTTAACACCAGTTGCGGTTTTTTTTCTTCTTGAAAGCCCTCCAGGTTCGGAAAACTTGGCAGAAGCAGATGCTGGCGTCACCCATTCCGTGTAACCTTTGACGTTTTGTTGAACGCTTCTGGTAACATTGACTGTGTCCTCTTCCCGCTGCCCCCCACCCCCCCCCCCAAACTCCCCTCCTTTTCAACAAGGTCACGCTTCCAGGTCGATGTGCAGCGTCATTGATTGATCCACCATGCCTGAGTGTTAGAGTGGAAGATGGCAGCCCGCGCCGCCCACTCTGTTAAGTGAGAAATGTCGACGAATGCCATCAACGTGGCGACCGAACGTCGACAATCGATTTCCCGGTCTCCAGAGCAACAACAACGCGAGCCACACTAACGGCCCTCTTCAATGACACACAACGCGCCAGACGGGCCCTGGGACAAAGATCTTCCAAATGTACATTGAGGGACTCCCGTGGCCCAAGTGTCTGGGCCTGACCACCTGAATGTGAAATTGTAGTTGTCGCTCTGCATCTACATCAGCCATACGAAAAAAATAAGAAGACTTATTTTTTGGGTCTTTCGGTAAAGTCACGTAGATAGGGGGGGGGGGCTTTATTTTCTTCCTGATGACGATCGCTTGTGTTGTGATCGAAACGTCGTAGTTTTTATTTTATTTTTATTCATTTGAACCTATCTACGTGACTTTAAAGACCCAAAGACTATGAATCCCTGCAGTCACGAAAGCCTTAAGTCAAAAGAAGAAGAAGACGAATTAGTGACGAGTGGAGACAACCACACGAACCAAGATCATTGCGACGGAGCGATTCGAAATGTGGGCCCGCATTTGGCGAAAACGAAATGGCGCACAGAAACGCACTGCGAGTTTGTGCTCACCGCATTAATCCTCTGAGTGGCTACAATTGTGGAATAAAATGTTTCTTTTTCTTCTCGGGCCAGAGCCCTCAAGGCATGGTTCTGAGCCAGCATCTCTTACTCTTGGCATGTTCAATTTCGATTCCTGGCACACACACGAGTGTAAAAGAAACTTTCTCGTTTTTTATGCAGTTGTGACGTAAGTTTTTTCTTCTTCTATAGTTCCAGGCCAGATGCATGGACAATTGTCGGACCAACGCTTGCGATTGGTGTTGATGTTTTAGCTCAATTTCGCTCGCTAATAAGTGGTGAGAATAACACTCCAGATAAGCGGAAGCACTCTTCTAAGTTATATAACAGGGCAGCATTACCGGATTAATGATTTCAAGGACATTATACCCGGCGCGGTTCATGATAAGTGTGATAAGGACCATGATTCGTGATTTCGCATTTACCACTAATTTGTGCCTCTAAATTAGATTGCGATGGATTAAATTCCTTAATTACCCTTTTATAAATATTTTTGTTACATGTTTCAGGCACATTACTTGAGATACAATATCGTCACGTGTATGACACGTTTGCTTCAGCGTCTTGAGATGTGGTTAACGCGTACAGTGCTCGTGCAGCTGGATACGCTGCAGGCTTCATGAGTATCACGTGAGTGACCACACCATTTTTTTAGGGGGGAGGGGGATGAAACATGTACGTAGGTGGGGCTACTGAAATATAAAAAAATATATAAATATTCACGTGTGTGGGTGCGTGTAAAAGTGGTCATCGCATGGCAGGGCGTGGTGGTGGAGTGGTTTCGAGCACTGCGCGCTACGAACTCAGGTGGCTCCAGACGGGTTCGAATCCCAGGCAGGGCTCAAAAGATTTTTTTTTAAAGTTCCGCACTTTTTTGCCGAGGGTCACCCAACCTGGCGTGGTGTGTGAACACAGGCACAAGGCAAAAAGAAATATTTGGTTAGCGCGTGGTGGTGCTGGCCACCACCTCGTGTGCCGTTCCGGCCTTCGTTAGATGTCATCTAAAAGCACTCGGCCCCACCAGCCTCTATAGGCTACACGGGGAATCTGTATCTGTATTACGCACATGAAACAATGTACAGTAATATAGTGATGGTGAATTTCTAAATGCTGTGGCAGAATAAAGAGTTTGCAATCTGGAATGAGTTTTCAATCTACAATGAGTTTTCAATCTATGAACGAGTTTTCAATCTATGAATGAGTTTTCACTCTATGAATGAGTTTTCAATCAATACATTAATTTTCAATCTAGAATGAGTTTTAAATCGACGAATGAGTTTTCAATCTATTATGAGTTTTCAATCATTCAATTCGTTTTCAATCTAGAATTAGTTTTCAATCTATGAATGCGTTTTCAATCTACGAATAAGTTTTCAAACTAGATAATAAAAAAGTGCACGCAGCTCCAGTGCCTTTCGTAACATCTATCGGATGGAAGAGCGTTCCCGACGGCCGCAGAAGCGCATCCGTGACAGACTCCAGACGTGCAAGTGACCGTCGCCGTTCGATGATTTAGCACGACGGCGACATCCACGCCACGCCTAATAAACTCGCTCGGTGAGCACAGACAATCAGAATCAGGTTTCTTCCCGGTCCCCACCAACCTCACGTATGTTTTTTTTTGGTTGGGAGGGGGGGGCAATTTATTAATTCATTTATCTCACGTTAAATACAGTCCCACCGGGAGCGCTGACAACATGCACCGGTTTCAAACCGGTCGGACCAGCAAAAAAAAGCGGTGGAAATCCCCGTCGCAGTCGCCAATCGGCTTCTGGAAACAAAACGCCTGCCACAAGCACCCCCCCCTCCATCACCATCAACACCACGTCTACTGTATACGCGTAAGGTGCGTGCACCCACGAAGCCAATGCACTATGAAAACGCCATTAGCTTGGCACGCAAATGTTTGATCATCTTACGTCCCGGTAGGAAATCGAGTTTTGAGATGTTGAACCGCGGCCACCGTGGGATGTCGTGGGCGTCCAGACACTGCTGCCCCACCCCCCCCCAATGTTGTATATATTAGAAACATCTGAGAGACCTCACAACATGTTGGACCACTGCTGATTATGGGCCATCCACTTAGTCTGTACGCATGGAGGGGAGATGGAGGGTAATCCAAATGCGTACGCTTGCGTATGGGGGGGGGGGTCTACTGACAATGTACGTATAGGAAACGGGGGGGGGGTGAAGCCTTGATAATAATTTGTCTACATCGGCCTTCAAATGAGTTAGATAGTTCGGCGGTGGACTATCTGTTTGCTTAAACACGTTCATATTATTAATCCTTGATCGTTTCTACGTGAATTAAATATCGGCCGTTCTATAGGATTCGGGTGCGTCAGGCGTACGTACGCAGGTGGGAGGGGGGTGTAAAGTTTGCGTGCGTGCAGGGAGGGGGGAGTGGGTCAAGTTTTGACAGATTTTTGCGTACCTCCTAAATTGATGGCCCCTTACAGAACGATTGAAGTATGTACGTACAAAGCGGGGGTAAGAGAACAGTCGTCTCAATCGGTACTTTGGCAGTACGATGGAGTATAATTATAGTGCAGTGGAACTCCCCATTTTTGCGTGACGTTTCGCGGATTCCGTCTGTAAATTGCCAAAAAGCCACCTCGGAATTCCACGATGTTGCCGCGTGCGTCTTGGGGCTGCCGCAGCGCTGTCGCGATAAGGCGTGCGAGTCGCGCCACGTGCCAGCTGGCGTTTCGTGCAAATACTCCGACGGTGTGAATTCGATATCTCGAGTGGCAATGGCTCTGTTGCGCAGCCAGTCATCATCCGAGTCAGACAAACAAATAACAATTGCGCGAAACTGCATTGGCCGTGGTGCACAAGCACGTCTCGCATTCGCTGTTTTTAGGCCATTGTCAAGAATATACAAGGCTGACTTGTTGATGGCGACCCACAACGTGGAAACCAGTCCATACATGTATTTTATTTTGCTTGCGCAAATGTTGCTGGTTACCTTAGGTCTAGGAAGGGCAGTGGGTTGATGGACTAATTTTTTTTTAAACTATGTATGCGGAGATAGGGGTGGGAAACTGATTTATTCACGTGATAAACCAAACTCATCTCAGCCCAAGGCTGCAATGAATATACATTTAAGCTACTCTGCCGGATTGTTTGTCAGGAAGGCACGGGTCCAACCATTCTATACCAGTCTGCACAATTAAGTGATTGACTGTACCGTGGCTTTGCAAAGACAAAAAAACCCCTTGAAGAACATTGGGCAAAGAGCCAATGATGCCACAGGTCGTACCGCAATGAGATGCGCAGATCCGATGTCTGTAACCGGTTCCACTGTGGGAAACGTTTTCACCACTGTGTCGATTGGTGGAGAGCACATTCCTAATTAAGTTCTTAGAAGCATGATAACTGGATAAGCAATGGACATACAAATGTAACAGTGAAATTTGTATATCAAGTATACCACAAAAAACTGTTTCATTTGAATTAAAATCGATTAACTTAAATTCCATGGGCATGTGTAAGTGTAGGCTCAGTAGCAATCTATAATAATGCAGTTATAATAATTTACATTATTATTTTCCCTGCACCTCCGATTAGCTACAGTTGCGGTGTGCGAAATAAGTTCAACGTACAGGTACATACTTACCTACGAACAATTTCACTGCTGGGCGCAGGCATCCCCACACAATGTTGCCACGCGGGGGTTTATTTGACCACGCTTCAAACACGTTGGCCAGCGAGTGTCGGTGAAGGGGTGGTGCATCAACAGGGTTCTGATGCCATGGCCGGAAATCGAACTTGGGTCACGGGGCAGAGTGCAGTGCATGAACCTGCGTCACCATCAGAGCCCCGAGTTCGTAATTATACAACCGCATTTGCCTCGAACAAACTCTTGCAAGGGTTTCGAGTTGAAATCGCTGTCGGCGGGTGCACTCAGACCATCATCCGTCGAGGGGTTGATAAAACAAATGATACCGCTTGTGAGAAGTCAACGATGGTTGGGTTCTATGAAATGACTTTGTGGCTCATAACATGAGAATGTGGAACTCTCCTCCACTTGGCTCAGGGAGCAGCGTCGTCCAAAGCTCCATCTGAGCATAGAGACACTTTTGGCCGCTTTGACGGTCTTACGTGAAGAACGTTACCGCCCAGATGGCTCGGTGTTAAGCGTCGAGTTGACTCGCAGATTTGCGTTCAGCGCAGCAAATTAACGGGGGAAGAAAAATCGCACGCACGCATTGTGTAAAGCGTTTCAGCATGCGCAAGTAAGCGTATGCGCCACGGTGGAGAGATGTTAACTACCTCGCCTGGTATACAGGATGGTTCGTGGGTTCGATGCCGACCCTTGACGCCTGTATATTTGGAGTTTGCACGTTCTCCCCGTGGTCGCGTGGATTTTTCCCCGCATCCCTCCACATTTATAAACACGCGTTTAGAGTATTTGGCTGCTATAAGTTTCCACGTGATAAGCCACTTCGTTGAGCTATCATTTGTGATAGCCATGTCGCTTTTGAAAACGAGCTATGTAGCTCAGTGGGCATAACCTGGTAAAACATTTTCAAAAATTGTTTAGTTTTTGTCTTTCGTGTTTTCCAGGCCGAGTTCTCTCCTTCCTGTGCACAAGAGCAAAACGGCCCTGACGCTCAACTCTCAATTTCGCTCTTTTTCCTTTTTTTGCATTTTGTCGACCCACTCGCCTTACACGCCGACTTTAATAGGCGCTCGCTAACATAACTCACCCCGACAGTTAATGAGGCTAAAAGGAACGCCGTGGTGAAGGTGACACTTTTAACCTGACTGCGCTCCGTAAGGAATCAATGATTCATCGTTATCTATTTATTCGACTCACAAATAGACCCCTGGACTAACAGATAGACCTACAGACGAGCACAGAGACCCACAGACACGCACATAGACTCATAGACACACCCAGACACCCACGGACAAGCACAGAGACCCACAGACACGCACAGATACGCGCAGAGACCCACAGACACGCACAGAGGTCCACAGACACGCACATGAGACCCGCATCATTCCCCTCCTCAGGTCTAGTGTAGGGCCCGGATCTAGTGGGGTCGGGGTTGGTGGAATCATTAATGAGTTCCTCCAGTAATGTATTCTCATTTCCATCCCTGCGTGAAGCCACAACCTCAACACACGTGTGTCAGAGGGATTCGTATGCTGCACGTTTATATATAATAAGTATAACCCGTAAAAACAAATTTTTTCACTATAAATCCTTTATATGCGTGGCAGCGAAATTAATATAAAGGATTTAAAAAATATTCGCCTGTGGAGGACGCGGGGATCGATCCCGCGAACTTTGGCATGGGAAGCGAGGGTGCTACCAACTGCGCTACTCCGCCACGGCCTGTGGGGGGGTTACGCTCTGGGCTCTTACACTGTGACGTTCAGCCAAAGCCATGAATGAGTTATATTTGAATATATGTAAAATAAAATTTTTTTGCCTAAAAAGTGTACAATTTTGGGAATTTTTTTTCACGAACATTAATTGTCTCGCACAACGAGTCTGTGTGGAAAATGTCAGCTCGATTGGATCACGGGAAGTGGGTTAAAAACGACCGAAAGATTTGCACGGTCCTAAGCAAGCAAGCAAGCACGCAAGCGAACTTAATATAAATGATTTAAAAATGTGTAGTGCCGCGAGTGAACGGTTGGGTGTTCTGCGTGAGCAATTGTTATCGCATCGGGGACCATTCTGACAGCCGCATGCCGACGTCGCGCGCCTCTGTTTGAATCCGAACTTTTTGTCTTGTTTGACGTTCAAGGGACACGGCTGCCGACCACCACCATCGCACACACAGGGGTCAGTTGCAAAGAGAGATCTTGCGCTGGGCTTTCGCGCTCATATCGTGACGCTGGGCTTGTTGCAAAGCATAGACAAATCCAAAAGTCAATTCGACGAATTGTCACCCAAACAATGGCAGATGCGCGGAACAACTGATGAACAAATGGAAAATGGAAAACACATTCTTCAGTGGTAGTGCGACTGTGGTCATCCAGAACAGACGCGTACAATGCCCGATCCACACGTACGAAGGTGACATCGTCACAGCGATACAGCTCCACTGCTCCTGACAAAGAAGATGCACAGTGAGACATCAAAGACAAGCCACGGGAGTGTGATTGTGTCCACGCAACGCATGTTGTGGGCCGTATCGTAAACCACTTCCCTCTGCCCTCTCGTCGTGACGAGCAGGCCTCTACATTGGCATTCAGTTCCTCGACGTATTTGCTCTCCATCTTATGCAATAAAAGAAGAGTGCGCGGTGAAGGCCAGCAGTCACCATTATATTTGGCCTTGTCAGTGTCATCATCAATACACCGCTGTGGTCTATAGAGTCCAATAACACCCCAACACACACACGTAGTGTCCCTCTATACACACACACACATACGGCGTGTCCCTCTACGTATACACACACACACGGAGTATCCCTTTACTGTAGACCAAAGACAGCAGACTCATGCGTTTTTACGAGTCTGCATGCCAAAGTGCCGTATTTTCCACATTTTTAAGGTATCGTTTTGAAACACAGAAAGCTGGGGGTGCTGGACAAACAGCGATAATTCCAGACGGTTTTTTTTCTTCCGAGTTCTCAGCAAGGGTTGCAGGTATTGAAGTCTTTTCCACACTTTCATCGCCGCTGGAAATATAAAACAAAGCTCTGATCTCTCACCCAACGTGTAAATTCCACATTTATCTGACGCCTAGGGGATCATCACAATTCTCTCTACGTTTTGTTTATTGTCTTTGCAATGGGCCCCATTCATGACAATGAAGAATCGGTGGCGCTATTTCTGTACACAACGGGGTGCCTGGGCAGTGTAATCGTTGCGACAATTACTCACCGCCCCTGTCCACGCTGTATACCGTCATGGGAGATTGTTTGACCATACTTCACCATGCTGGTCAATGTGGGTGGGTGAAGTCGGAGAGGCGGGGGCAGGGGGGGGAAACCCAGGACATGTTCGGCCATGACTCGGGGCCGATGCTGGCTCGGAATCAGAATCAGACCCCCTGGGTTTGTAGCGCAGGGCGCTAACCATTGCGCCACCGCTCCGCGTACGTAACGCGTTTCGATGATCTGTCAATGTCAAAAAAACAGAGAACATTGCCCCGAGCAAATTCCGTTGACGTCTGGAAATAAAAGAAAGGAAGTTGCCGATTTTTGGCACGGTGAGACTGCTGAGTTAAGTGGGCGGTGACGCGGGCCGGGCGGTCGCGCGTTTGCCGAGGTTCGCGGTTCGAATGTCAGCGGCCACCCCGATTAATACTGTGGTTCGTTGTTTTTTTAACCCACGACAAAACGCGCCGCCGTCCGCTTTCATGGTGGACGTCCAATAGACCGTGATGTCACCCGCGACGAATCGTGTGCTGGTGTGTCGCAAGTCCAACTTTCGAAAGATTACCTGCAAATGACTCCACTGGGATCACTGCGAGAACCGAGAGCTGAGCGGAGTTCACAAGAACTCACGAAACAAACAAACAAACACCTTGCTTGCGAAAGACCCAACGCACAACATCCCTGGGTTTGGTCTTCCACGAAGCTCGTGGTCCTCCCTAAACCGCATCCACTGCACAAACCATGGCAGATGCGGATACCCTGATGCACAAATTGGAAAAATATAAAAACTCTCCAGCCGTGGTGCGACCATGGGCATCCAGAACGGAGTGCACGATGTGTAACGGCGCAATGCCCCGATCCGCAAACACGAAGGAGCCGTCACGGCGATGATCACAACTCCGTTGCATCTGACGCGGTTCGTACGGCTTGACCACCCCGATGTGAGCAACGCAGTTGTTGCTCACATCTACGTCGGCCATACGAAAGATGAAGTAGAAGACTAATAACTCGGCAGGACCCCTCCTGAAAATGTTGTCCGCGGGCACTTATGGTAGCGAGCGTGAACCGCGTGCTGTGGTGTGGTGAGAGAGCGACCTGTTGTCTCTCCAGTTGTTGTTGTTTTTGTGATTGGACGCCCGAGCACTGGGTCTCACTTCAGAATGAGTCAGTTGAGGGAAACCCAGGCCAGCAATCCGTCAATCGCACGCAATACATGGACAGTTCGTTCTCCTATAGAGCGGTAGTTGAAGTTCCCGAAGAACACCGCGTTATGGGAAAATTCGCGTTATAATACTGTCAACAATTATAGGGTAAAGAACAGTCCGCGATAATACGGCGAGATGCGTACGCAGGCTGAACAGAGACCGAGGTGCGCGGGTAGCATCTCGAAGCATCCAGCAGCATCCCGCCCTGTACAACCGCGTGCTCCGACTCGCGCGGCCCAAGTTCTACTCGCTCAGTCGCCGCAAAGCAGTAATTCGCGTCATGACAGGAGAACGGACTGCACTTGCACACACGAATGTGCGAGCCTTAAATAAGCAATGCCAATCGACGCAGCATCACAAACCACGACTACTGCGGGAAATACACCACGGGCACGCGCTCGCAATTATCTTGACGGTGTGGAGCTGCGGACACGGGGCGATGAGCGCGCTGCGCTGCGAACCCGGCCGACCTGAGGTCTAAGCCAGCCCCAGATAAGATCAGTGGGGAGGTGGAATGTGGCCTGGCTCTGAAGCACCGCTCCCTCCTCCCCACCACTCCTCCTCTTCTTTGTGCAACCCACAATGTCTAGCACGGTCAATTGCGGTCAAAGAAGCCAACACGAACGACGCGACGCGGGGAAGGAAGCCTGCAGCCCACCAGAGGATTGGCCAGAGGGCTGCCAGTTGCACGTTGGATATGCGTGGTTTGTATGCGCATGCCCGCGCGTGTGTGTGTGTGTTTGTGAAGAGATGGAGTGATGTGGTACGAGAGGATGTGGAGCTGAGTGGACATGCCGATGACTGGTACCAGCGGTATCAAGATCGGCCTCTGTGGAGGAGGCTCGTGGAGGACGCTGCTGCTGGCAGTCGGGGGAAGTCGCCCTCCAGCAACAACGGAGGGCAGAGGAGCAACGCTCACAACAACGAGCGGAGCGCCGGGCAGCTAAATCACAGCAGGCTGGCACAGTAGGGGGTACAGGTGGTGCATCGGCCAGCAATCATCTCAGTCACTCGACCCATGTGGCACCTGCTGGGTCTGCCCTGTGACCTCCTGCCAGTAGGCGTTTGACACATCACGTGGCCTCAACGTGCACCTAGCCTGGCACAAGTGCCGTGGTGACGTCACCGCCACTTATTGGCAAATGTCGATTGTTGTGTTGTGTTTGTAGGGGAGCGGTAGTGTTAGTGGGTAGCGCGCTCCGAACCTGGCGACGCCAATTCGATTCCCGCTCACGGCCAACACCAGTGACGATTATCCGAACCAGTCGTGGGCCTCCTCTAGGTCAACTCAGCCTCAAATTAGTACCTGGTGCGTTGTGTAAAACATCGCCACTAGGGAGACAAAGGCGGCCGGGCGTGGTGTTGGCCACCCACCCCCTCGTGTGCCGTGCCGGCTTTCATAGGTTTTCGCTAACAACACTTGCCCCAACAGTCTATTTAGGACTATACGGGGGTCTTTGTGTACTCTGTGTGTATGGAGTGGAGTGGTTTGCAAATCACGCTCCAATCCCACAACTGTCATGTCTAGCACCAGCGGCAAATGTTATATGAACCAATCAAAGGCCTCCCCCTCGGTCAACTTACCATAAATCAACAACACATGGGGACACAAGAGCAGCGTCACTTGTGATATATCCTGTTTAGTGTTCGGATGTACACGTGTATATATATTATAAAGGACTATGCAGTGGTGGGGTGGTCTGTGCACTGCACTATGTACCTAGCAACCTGAGTTCGATTCCCATCCACTGTTAACATCAGTAGCGAGTGATATCTAAACCGGCCCTTGGGTCTAGCCTCCGCCAACCTGCTCTGGATAGCATGGCGATGTATAATTATACATTATTATTGTTAGAATTATCAATGTTAATTATAATCAAACCCTCCCACCCCCCTCTCCAACAATTGTCAAGGGCCTGCAAATTAAACACTCCACACACTCATCAAGAACACTGCCTTCTGGGCTATGAAGAAGGGACATAGCCTGAAACGTCGCCAATTATTTATTGTTTTGATATTTTAAGGGCACGGTGTTGTTAGCCAGCTTGTTGTGGATTTGTTTTTGTCAACGCAGCAGCAGCGTCACCAAATACTTTGCTTAAATGAAACTCTGTATGTTGCACATCTCCCCTTTGTAAGTATATATAAGAACAAAGCCATGTGCTGTACTCATTGCAGCGACACAAGCAGTGGCTTTAATAAGGCGGCGTTAAACCATTAGGGGGGGGGGGTTAAGGGCTTGATGTATTTCTGCAATGATTATTATAGCAGCCGGGGGCTATTATCAACAGCCGCTCCATCCATTAGGCAGCCGCTGTGGTTAATGCGCTTTGTTTGCAGGGAGTGAGTGTTTGCTTTCTAGCTCTCTCCCCCCCCCCCCTTTAGAAAACACGTGTACTGGACACCGCCCTCTACCTGACATCTATGAAACAAAAATGAGCTTTGTCGCTTATCGGATTCCTGATGTTTGACGTCAGGAGCCACGCAGCCAACGTTTTCACGTCAGGTGGTGCGCGCGATGGGGAAGCCAAGACGAAATCTCAACAGTTAACTGTGCTGGGCGCAGGGAAGCTTTGCGTGCGATTTACGCAAAAATACAAAAAGTTGTTCGAGGCTCGGGAGGAAGGAACCTCCCAGGAGCCTCCAGAATTCCCACGGGAGGAAGTGGCTGAACGGGCGTGACACCACGCAGCAGCCTTGTTTCAATGTCTCGCCTCCCCACCACCCACACCCCCCAACCACTCACACGTTGTGCATCCATCCCCACCCCCGCACCTCAAAACAAGCTCGCTAATTGAAATGGTGTGTACGAATGAAAAAAACTCATATATAATAATAAAAGTTACAAGTGTGCCAAAGATCGAAGAAAAGAAGCCTACGAGGAGGAAATCTAAGAGAGATGGGTTCAGGAATTAATAAACATCCATAATACAGGGGTTTTTTTGGGCTGGCTCGCGTAAATATATAAAAGTGTCCTTAAACCCGCCACCACCCGACACAGCCAATTAGTAAGGTTTGTCACGTAAACAGAACTTGCCAATTGGTTACTAGTACAGCACACCGGTGTGTTGGAGAAGAAAGCCACAAAAGACACTTATATATATTTACGCGATCTAACAAAAAAAAAACCCGTATAATGGATGACATTGGTCGCGAAAGCTTGTGATACGTGTTAAAGTGAAAACACAATGAAAGGAACTGGGGTCACCGATGGTGCTGTTGTTAAAGGAGAATAAATCTAGTGGCATTGGGCAGCACGCGTAGTGAGCACAGCTGACGAGAGCTGAGAGACAGAATCCACTCCGTGAGTGGAAACCGGGAGATGAGAGAGACAGAGTTCTGAAAGACAGAATCTACTCCGTGAGTGGAGACCGGGAGATGAGAGAGACAGAATTCTGAGAGACAGAAACCACTCCGTGAGTGGAGACCGACAGAGGAGATAGACAAGATCCTGAGAGACAGAATCCACTCCGTGAGTGGAGACCGGGAGATGAGAGAGACAGAGTTCTGAGAGACAGAATCTACTCCGTGAGTGGAGACCGGGAGATGAGAGAGACAGAATTCTGAGAGACAGAAACCACTCCGTGAGTGGAGACCGGGAGATGAGAGAGACAAGTTTCTGAGAGACAGAATCCACTCCGTGAGTGGAGACCGGGAGATGAGAGAGGCAAGATCCTGAGAGACAGAATCCACTCCGTGAGTGGAGACCGGGAGAGGAGAGAGACGGAGTTCTGAGAGACAGAATCCACTCCGTGAGTGGAGACCGGGAGATGAGAGAGGCAAGATCCTGAGAGACAGAATCCACTCCGTGAGTGGAGATCGGGAGAGGAGAGAGACAGAGTTCTGAGAGACAGAATCCACTCCGTGAGTGGAGACCGGGAGATGAGAGAGACAGAGTTCTGAGAGACAGAATCCACTCCGTGAGTGGAGACCGGGAGATGAGAGAGACAGAGTTCTGAGAGACAGAATCCACTCCGTGAGTGGAGACCGGGAGATGAGAGAGGCAAGATCCTGAGAGACAGAATACACTCCGTGATTGGAACCCGGGAGAGGAGAGAGACAGAGTTCTGAGAGACAGAAACCACTCCTTGAGTGGAGACCGGGAGATGAGAGAGGCAGAGTTCTGAGAGACAGAATCCACTCCGTGAGTGGAGATCGGGAGAGGAGAGAGACAGAGTTCTGAGAGACAGAAACCACTCCGTGAGTGGAGACCGGGAGATGAGAGAGACAGAGTTCTGAGAGACAGAATCCACTCCGTGAGTGGAGACCAGGAGATGAGAGAGGCAAGATCCTGAGAGACAGAATACACTCCGTGATTGGAACCCGGGAGATGTGAGAGACAGAGTTCTGAGAGACAGAATCCACTCTGTGAGTGGAGACCGGGAGATGAGAGAGGCAAGATCCTGAGAGACAGAATCCACTCCGTGAGTGGAGATCGGGAGAGGAGAGAGACAGAGTTCTGAGAGACAGAAACCACTCCTTGAGTGGAGACCGGGAGATGAGAGAGGCAGAGTTCTGAGAGACAGAATCCACTCCGTGAGTGGAGATCGGGAGAGGAGAGAGACAGAGTTCTGAGAGACAGAATCCACTCCTTGAGTGGAGACCGGGAGATGAGAGAGACAGAGTTCTGAGAGACAGAATCCACTCCTTGAGTGGAGATCGGGAGAGGAGAGAGACAGAGTTCTGAGAGACAGAATCCACTCCGTGAGTGGAGACGGAGAGTGGAGCGGGGGGGGGGGAGAGAAGCAGAGGAAGGCAGAGAAAGGGGCAGAGGTAGTTGAGACGACATCGCAGAGTTCTAGAGGTCGCTGCTGGACGGGAGCAACTCGGAAAGGGAAGGAATGTAGGAGAATCGAGGAGGCCTTTAGCCAGCAGAGAGAAGATCCAGGCTGACACCAACAGCATTGAATAACATTCCAGTTTTAATAACAAATATGGTATTCGCGTGCAACGTTACAACACGGTGGTGGGAATCAAGCCAATGCAACATTTCCGATCGATTCAGTGAAAATTGAGGCGCTCGGCACCAAACTGCGGTACAGTACTCTCCACGAATTGTCTCCGGGACCACTTTGGGTCATCGTTAAAGCCACTGCTGAGCAGAGGGCACTCACGCCGGCAAAGCAAAGTGATAAAATAATAAAAATAAAACATAATAAAATAATTCTCACGACGTTTCGGCCACAACGCAAGCAGCCGTTTCAGGTGGAGAACAGGTCTGTCGAGACGACATTCAGACTCTGTCGTCTCGACAGACCTGCTCTCCACCTGAGGACGGCTGCTTGCGTTGTGGCCGAAACGTCGTGATAATTATTTTATTATGTTTTATTTTAATTATTGTATTATTTTCCTTCTACGTGACTTTACCGAAAGAACCAAGAAGATGAATCCCTGCAGTCACGAAAGCTTTAAATCGAAAAAAGCAAAGTGACTTGAGTAAAGAAAGCGTCCCCAGCGTTTAACAGTGCTGCTATTTTTTGGTTTTGGAAGCCAACACCGCCCGTAATTCTTGTGGAGGTGCTTAACAAAGTACCTTCCCCTTCTAGCCCCCCACCCTCCCAGTCCCTGACTGCCACATTTAGATAAGCTCTTCCCCCCTCCCCTTAACCAGTATATAAAATCTTGTCTCTTGGATTTCCCATCACTTGATACAGTAAATTTGGCTGTGACGCTCCCACCTGAAGACGGAGACTTGTGTTGCCTCCGAAACGTCGTGATTTAATTTAGTTATTTTCATTTATTATTATTATTTTATTATTATTATTATTATTTTACCTACGTGACTTTACCGAAAAAACCTAAGAGTGTACTGCGGAAACAGTTGGATGGACGGAGGGAGTTCCGCAGCTGACTTGTAAGGAGGGAAAACGAAAAGAGATGCGGGGAATTGTTTGGTGGTGAGGCGAGGCTGTTGCTCACTGCTACTGCGACTGATGTCACAGCGATTGTGGCATCGGTAGCAGTCGAAGAGAGACTCAGAGGTGACAGTGACACAGAGGATATTGTCGTAGAATAATAACAACAACAATAACAATAATACATGTTTTTGTTGTAGTCTTTTAGAAATAGCCAGCTGGATAAGTGAACGTTATCAACCAGGTAGGGTGTTGACTGTTATGTTATCCGACTCTCTGTTGTATTACATTACATTTCTAAGTATACTAGATTTGTGTTTCTATTGAATTTATACCTGATGATGATTGCTTGTGTTGCAATCGAAACGTCGTATGCTAGTATTTAATTTAATTTATTATTTTATCTTTATACGTGACTTTACCGAAAGAACCAAAGAATAATTCCTGCAGTCACGAAAGCTCCAAATTAAGTTTGAGGATCGTCCGGTAGAAAAAATGTCCCTCTTCCTGTTCATAGCTCCGTGACTGATAGGGCAGAAATATTGTGCCGTCTTTTGGGCAACAGTCACGTCATTGTTAAAGCACGGAATTGTTCCCCCCCCCCCCCCATCGGAAATTCGGTTGTGGAATGTATGGGCGGTATGTGAAAACATTTCATGGAACAGACAAGATGAGTAACATAAATCTGTTGCGGATAGGCAAGCGTGGTACAGAACGACAGCATTAATAAGCATAATTTGAGAAAGGGAAGTTACATTTCTTGGACATGTAATGAGAAAACAAGAGACTGAATGTTTTTTTTACTGGGGAGATTAGAGGTACAAGAAGCAGGGCAAGACATTGCATGGAAAACTAAACTAGTTAAACTATATGTCGAGAGAAAACTCTTTTTTACTTTAACAGGTAAGCCCCACTGAGCTGTATAGCTCTTTTTCAGAAGCGGCCTGGCCACAAATGAGAGCTCAACGAAGTGGCTTATCACGTGGACATTTATAGTAGCCAAATTCTCAATAAATGTTTCTAAATGTCGAGAGAAACCCCGGAGGATCCGGATAAGAATCCACACGACCACAGGGAGAACACACAAACTCGAAAATATACAGGTGTCAGGATCAGAATCAAACCCACGACCTACTGTATACCAGGCGAGGTAGCTAACATCTCGCCAACTGGGAGGAATATTCGATGCAAAGTTCTTGAGAAAATATAATTGAGAGAGCTAAATAGAAGGAAGCCATGAGCACCAACATCTGTGAGGAAGGACTTGGTGCATAGAGAGACTTTTAAACCACTTTTAATGCCGCCAGCAGCAACAGCACTGGAGGCGATTTCGATACGAAACACAAAGTCACCAGCAACAAATAACCCAAACACAATGAAAAAACACAGGCGCTGTGGCGCTGGACGTGCCACGAACAACACACAAAAACGTCACGTGGTGGTGGTCGTCACGCACGCCACGCCGACGACCGAGCACGTGAGAAGGTGAAGAGGAGGGTCTTGGCGCATAGAGAGAGGGGGGTGATGTACAAGCAGGTCACGCAGGTAGGTGAAGCAGGTCATTGGTGCCCCGACCTCCCCAAACACGTTTGGCCAAAGGGAAAAAGTAGACCAAATACCCTGTCGAGCATACGAAGTGGAAAAGGCTTGCAGGGAGGATGACAGCAGGTCAGAGAGACCCAAGTGGTGTGGGCTAATCGATTGGTGTGATTGGCAGATGCATCAGCTACATTACACACGTGCCAGCTTGCCTGCTGTGTTTTATCTGTACACTGCGTTCTTGTTGTTGAGAGTGTCTCCTGTTGTTGATGTAGGTTGCCACCACCCGATGTTTATCAGTCACAAACTTGAAGAGAGACTATACACATTTATGCCAATGAACATTTCGAGATTAGAGGGACCATGAGAATACTTGTGTAGTGGCGTAGGTCTCTTCTCCCTCCCTCTCACTCGTCGAGGCATGTGTGTGCAGGTGGCGTGCGGCGCACACATTCAGTCGGAGACGAGGTCGTCGCAGGAGGCACCGTCCTTCCTTTATTACGTTCACGCCACCAACTCTGGCCCCCTTTTTCACGACCACGCTGCCGTACGGCCCGGCCCAGACACGACCCTGTTGCACCAAGGGCGTCGAACGAGACAGACAATTACTGTCCGGCCGCGCAATGATCAGGCGAAGGCGGCGACGACGAGATGAGTCCACTCCCAGAACCGGCAGCCCGTAGCTCTCGCTCTCCGCTGCTTATATTTCCCACGGCGCAGCTTGGCTTCGCCCTAGCCGCGCCTCCTTTCTCAAACCCACCAGAGGGTTCCAGGGGCCTCCCTATGAGGTCTACCGTGACCCTTGGCCCAGTTCCTCCGCCCTTCCGGCACACACATGTATATGCTCAACAGCGTGTGCGCGAAGTGTCCACCTGCAGTTGCAGCTACTGTATAGCAGTCAGTACTGTGTCACTACATCACCCCCCCCCCCCGTTAAAAAAACAGCCGTCCTGGCTATCAATACAGAAGCCACAACTGGTAAACAGGCAGAGCAACCCCCTAATCTCGAGGAACACCCCTCACATCAATCCCATTACTACCATGGCATCCCCTGCGAATCAACAACATACCTCACTACCTCCCAGTGCCCCCTGAAAACCAAACCAACACTCAACCCAATGCGACGCGCCCGATCTCGTGAATCGGCAACTTTCCCCACAGCGCGGTGCTCCCATTCGCGAATCGGCAACAAATTTACACACAGCCCCCCATCCGCTAATCGGCGGCCCCTTACACACAGCCCATCATTGTTAAAGCCACTTCGAAGCAGAGGGCACGCACGCCAATACAATCGCCACACATTACACAGTGCGGCGCCCCCCCCCCCCCCCCCCCGCAATCGACACACTTCTTTATTACCCCTTAACCCAGGCCCTTAGCCAAAACACTACTTCTCCCTCAGATTCCTTCCCAGGGCAAGGGAGAGTCCCCCCCATACCAGGATATAGCTCACGTGATCCGGTCCATGGCATAAGTCACCCCTGTCTCAGCGGGGTCTTGCACCTCTGGATTCCCGAGGGACAAGAGACCATGGAAACGAAGTCCTCGGCTCAATGGGCATGGCCCCTCACCGCTCGGCAGTACCCGCTTGGATCTGGTCCCCGAGACCTCGCACTTGGCGATCTTGGTAGGCCTCAGAGACCTGGGTCCGGCGGGGCTTGGGTTGACTTTGCTGCTGGGCCAGAGGGCGTGGGTGACTCCGCTGGTAGTCACTCGTAACCTCAACACTCCGTAGCAATGTAGTCTGACCGGCCACACATGAAGCACTTGGGTGTGGGTCCCCAGGGCAGAGGGAGCTTCCCCCGCTGCGGGTTCTCCCGTGGGGATCCTCTTGCCTGTGTAATAATCCTTCTGAGACGGCTTCGGAATCGGTCCTCTTTATTTCCACTTCCACAATACACTTTACTCACACACTCTCCGTTGCTGGCAGACAACAGAGAGTGGGCAGACTTCACACCAAGTTCCCACTGCGCACGTGGCACCCAGAGCCCCTGTACGCGCGTGGCTCTTGCTCTGCTCGTTCCCCAGTCTGCTCTCGATCGTTCTCTATCTCTCTTAATCCCTTCGTCACGTGGTACCCCGCAGCCAATCCTCCATAGACAGCATTCACCATTCTCGATGGTTCCCTGTCAATCGCGGGACCATGCCTCTGATCCGGCTCCCCATTAGCTGGGGCCCCGAATGGCCAGGCCACTCCCCCCTGCTAACACGCCGTAATCACGCAGAGGCCATGTTCCCTGTCTCAACCCTTATTGGCCACAAAGCAGGACCGGCAAGCCAATCCCCACGTGAACCCTCTATGGCTGTTATTACACCTGTGTCCGCTACCCCCCCCCCCTACCACTGCTATCATATCTTCCATGCTCCATGCCGCGGCCTATCACCTTGCCCTCTGCTGCCTTTCCTCAAAAACTTGTATCTTCCGGGCCACCGTTGAGGATGACATTAATTTGCTGATGGCGGAGGCCAGGGCTACCCTCAGCTTTCTTGCCAGCTCCCGCAGCCTCTCTGTCATGCAAAGGTTGAGCGCCCCCTCATCCAAAAGTGGGTATGCCTCCCATCCCAGCACCAGCAGTGCTGCCTAGAGGCATAGGGCATCTCGTCATCCATCCGCTTCATCTGGAGGAATCTTGGCGAGCCTCCCGTGCCAGTTCAGGAGCAGCTTCTTGTAGCTCCGTCACTCTTCGCACCTGCTCCGCGTCTTGAAATGGCGCCCACTGACTACGGGAGGTCCTCCGGAGACAAAATGGTGCCCACCATGTGTGCGGTCCCCCATCCGGAGCCCCTTGCTCCCACTCCGACAGAAGCTCCCACTGGATTTTCCCCGCTCTCCTCTGTGCCGTCTCCCAGGGTACGCTCCTCATGTCGGCCCGTGCCCGTCTTCACATTGCGGTCCTCCGCCATGCTGCTTAGTCGGCGTGTGACCGCGGGAAAATCTTAGCTGCTCTCTCCATCGACGTGCAGCCCCCGCTCTCTCTCTCTCTCTGTCGACATGCAGTCGCTCTCTCTCTCTCCATCAATGTTCACACAGCCGCTCCCACCGCCATGCGTAGCCGCTCTCGCTGTGGACGCTCAGCCACTCTCCCACCATCGACACTCAGCCGTTCTCTCCGTAATATGCGTAGCAGCATTCCCGCTGATCCGCAGTGGCTCTTCCACTGCCCAACAGCCCCACGGGCTTCGTTACCGGGATCCCGGGTCCCAGGGCTGTTGGAGGGATGGCCGTCTTGCCATCCTCATCCCGATGACACTACAGGTGGGTTTTAAATACCCTACTTCTGTCACCAAATATCGTGTCGTAGGTCTCTTCTCCTGCTCTCTCACTCATCGAGGCATGTGTGTGCGGGTCGCGTGCGGCGCACACATTCAGTTGGAGACGAGGTAGTCACAGGAAGCACCGTCCTTCCTTTATTACGTTAACGCCACCAACTCCGGTCCCCTCTCTCACGACCATACTGCTGTATGACGCGGCCCAGACACGACCCTATCCGCGTTGCACCGACGGCGTTGACTGAAGCAGCCAACTATTGTCTGGCCACGCGATGATTATGTGAAGGCGGCAGCGACAACAGCAATGAAGGCGGCAATAACGACAGCGACAACGAGATGAGTCCACTCCCAGAACTGGAAGCCCGGAGCTCTCGTTCTCCGCTGCTTATATTCCCCTCGGCACGGCTTGGCTCAGCCCTAGCCACGCCTCTCTTCTAGAACCTACCATAGGGTTCCAGGGGTCTCCCTATGAGGTCTACTGTGACCCTTGCCCCAGTTCCTCCGCCCTGCCGGCACACCCGTGTATATGCTCAACGGCGTGTGCGCTAAGTGTCCACCTGCAGTTACAGCTGCTGTACAGCACTCAGCGCTGTGTCAACTACACTTGGATGAGTGGCTCCGATTAGCACGGTTGGCTACGTGTGGTGCGAAAGAAGTTCAACATAGTACAGATATGTAAAAATGTCTCTTTAATTTTTAACACGCATGTCAGTGCTCGTCTCTACGGCTAAATTCAAACATTCCTATGACTTGCGGCAGTCTCACCATCTGACGAGCACAATTATTTTCTGGCAGGGTGGGTCATATTTTTTACTTGACCCCTGGAGCGATGAATGCATATAAACTGAACCATCAGAAAGGATCTGATCACAAGTTAAGTAATTCGCCACATGTTGCAACATGCCCAGGGATAGTTTGAAAAATAACATATATTAGAAAAACCCGGAGTTCCGTTTGTCCATCAAATACATGATAAGAGCCTTTCAGAAGGCTTGAATCAAAACGTTATATAAAGTGCCCCCCCCCCCCCAAATGTTTTTTTTTTGTAGGCATATATGCCTACATACCCTGCATACAATAGAGTCAGTAGTGTCTACTACACACTCTACATGCAATAGAGTTAGTAGTATCTACTACACACGCTACATACAATAGAGTCAGTAGTATCTACTACACACCCTACACACAATAGAGGCCATCGTATCTACTACACACCCAACATACAACAGAGTCAGAAGTGTCTACTACGCACCCTACATACAATAGAGTCAGTAGTATCTACTACACACCCTACACACAATAGAGTCCATCGTATCTACTACACACCCTACATACAACAGAGTCAGAAATGTCTACTACACACCCTACATACAATAGAGTCAGTAGTATCTGCATGCATGGGGGGGGGGGGGGATAAGAGAACATCAATGGGGATGACGGGCGAGGCACGGTGCGCCGAGAAGCCTTCTGTAATTTCGGCCGCGAAATTCTAATATTTTAAAATGCCCTTCCACGTGCCATTATGCACGTGTCTTTGGAAAACCGAAATTTGAAAATGAGAGTGAAAAGAAGCATTGTGCCTGAAGAGGAGATTAGGGGCCGTCCATAAATGACGTCACGCGATTTTGGACGATTTTTGTCTCCCCCCTCGTCACACGGCGTCACAAAAAGTCAGACCCCCCTCAAATATGACGTCACAAAGCTCTGCCCCCCCCCCCCAAAAACCATAAAACATGCTTCAAATCGCTTTAAACTATTGCCATTGTAGTCCGTATTTAATGTGTCGCTGCACTCTGATGTTGTAGGAGAAAACATTTATCAACAAGTTTATTTAATTAAGTAGAACGTGTTATCTATATTTATTTAAAGTTGCGCATTTTGACGTGACGTCACATTTCTCACCCCCCCCCCCCCCTCGTCACACATCGTCACAAATGTCTGACCCCCCCCCCCCCTAGGTGCGTGACGTCATTTTTGGACAGCCCCTTAGACATATGCAATAGAACACAGAGAGTCGGCTAACATAACAGTCAACACCATACCTGGTTGATTACGTTCTTCCAAAGATTGCTAAATTTGAGAGAGAGACAAAACACAGACACGGAGACACATAGATAGACACATAAGCAGAGAGATAACACAAAGACACACAGAGACCCACACATAGGCACACAGAGAAACAACGTCTATGTGTCGAGGCCTTAAATATATATTCTTGTCAAAATAAATCACAAAATACAGAATTTATGTTCATCAAGCATCGCCTCAAGTGTAATCTTTCACAAACACATTGAGGAATCGCGTTGGAAAATTTGCATCTTAGCAAGGAATGTTTTTATTTCTACCCTCATAGGTAGTGGTGGAGAGAACCGAAAGATAAAACAACAAGAGGAACACATTGTAGAAATTACCAAAGCCCTTACAAAGCCCTTGTGCATGTGAGTAATTACAAGCGGAACACGCTGGGGTTTTTTTTCAGGGTGTTTAGATGTTTCCATTTAATTACTCGGCTCCTTCCTCCATAAACGCATTGTTCAACCTTCCTCATTCATAGATTAAAAACTCATTCATAGATTGAACTCTCATTCTAGATTGAAAACTCATTCAAAGATTGAACACTCATTCTAGATTGAAAAATTCATTCATAGATTGAAATGCATTCATTGAATGAAATTCATCCATGAATTGAAATTCATTCCAGATGTAAAACTCATTCTCGATTGAAAACGCATTCATAGATTGAAAACTCATTCTAGATTGAAAACTCATTCATAGATTGAAAACTCATTCTAAATTGAAAACTCATTCATAGATTGAAAACGCATTCTAGATTCATATTCTTTGGCTCTTTCAGTAAAGTCACGTAGATAGAAAAATAAGGATAAAAATAAAGTTAATACGTTTTAAAAAACAAAACAAACAAAAAAACACTAATGTAGACTGTAGCCTGGTTCTTAATCTGAGTGAGTGTACTAACAGTCTATAATGTAGACTGTAGCCTGGTTATTAACCTGAGTGAGCGTGCTGGCAGTCTATAATGTGGACTTATTCTTTGGTTCTTTCGGTAAATTAATATTTTTATTCAAGTTATTTTATTTTTCTATCTACGTGACTTTACCGAAAGAACCAAAGAATATGAATTCCTGTAGTCACGAAAGTGTTAAGTCAAAATTTTTTCTAGATTGAAAACTCATTTATAGATTGAAAACTAATTCTAATTGAAAACTCATTCAAAGATTGAAAACTCATTAATAGATTAAAAACTCATTCTAAATTGAAACATTATTTTAGATTGAAAACTCATTCATATATTGAAAGCTTATTCTAGATTGAAAAATTATTCTAGATTTAAAACTCATTCTAGATTGAAAACTCATTCATATATTGAAAACTCATTCCAGATTAAAAGTCATTATAGATTGAAAACTCATTCATAAATTGAACATTCATTTTTCAATTGAAAACTAGTTTCTTTATTTCTGCTTTTTGTGTTCAGATTGTTATCATTCCGCCGCACCTCTGCTGAGCACGGTTGGCTACGCACGGTGCGAAAGAAGTTCAACATACATACAATTCATACATACAAATACATTCTGAAACATGGTCGCATTGAATCGCCGAGGGAAATCTTTAAGACATCACCGCGTCGCAGGAACGACCTGTTTTCCCTTTAAATACGCACACGCGCGGTGAGAACCCCCATCGGATTACGTCTGCAAACACGGGGCACGCGATTGTGGGTGGAGTGAGGGCTGTGGTTTTTAAGCAAGAGAGCGGCGTGCAAAGTTGGCTTCCAAGTGCCGCCGTTGAGCGACGGGGAACGGGGAGCGAGGTGAGAATCTGTGCGGCTTGGTTAGGGGGTGGGGGGCTGTGTGTGCATGCGACGCTTCCTCGACAAGCCGAGGGCAGAGTGGTGTGTTTGTGTGGGGGGCAGCTTTACGACAGCAGCTCCCGAAACTCCTGAGCACCACGTGGGATTCCCAGTGTGTGTGTGTGTGCTCGCGTAGTTGGGGAGCGGTAGTGTAGTGGTTAGCGCTACGCTGCCCTACGAACCCTGGACATCCGAGTTGGATTCCCGCTCACGGCCAACAACACCAGTGGAGATTATTCGAACCGGTCCTGGGCCTCCCCTAGGTTGACTCAGCCTCAAATGAGTACCTGGTGCGATGGGTAAATATCGCCACTAGGGAGACAAAGGCGGCCGGGCGTGGTGTTGGTCACCCACCCCCTCGTGTGCCGTGCCGGTCTTCATAGGTGCTCGCTAACAGCACTTGCCCAAACAGTGTGTTAAGGTTATACGGGGGGTCTTAGTCTTGCAGTCGGAGGAGGCTCGTGAAGGACGCTACTGGTCAGTCGCCCCCAACAACAACAACAGCATTTGTGTCGGGTTCGACTAATTAATAATCAGGTCAGGCCAACTTAGGGGCCGTCCATAAATGACGTCACGCACCTAGGGGGGGGGGTCAGACATTTGTGACGATGTGTGACGAGGGGGGGGGGGTTGAGAAATGTGACGTCACATCAAAATGCGAAACTTTAAATAAATATAGACAACACGTTCTACTTAATTCTAGATTTGAAGCTTTCGTGACTGCAAGGATTCATAATCTTAGGTTTTTTCGGTAAAGTCACGTAGGTAAAACATCAAAATTAATAAAAAAAAAACCTAAGATTACGTTCTACTTAATTAAATAGGCGTTTTAATACATGTTTTCTTCTACAATATCAGAGTTCAGCGCCACATTAAATACGCACTACAATGACAAGAGTTTAATTTGAAGCATGTTTTATTTGGGGAGGGGGGGGGCAGAGCTTTGTGACGTCATATTTGAGGGGGGGGTCTGACTTTTTATGACGTCGTATGACGAAGGGGGTCAAAAAATCGTCCAAAATCGCGTGACGTCACTTATGGACGGCCCCTTAGGGTTCATTCTGGTCCGACACTGGCGAGGGCGTTGAGGTTGATTCGATCGCATGAGCAGTAGGGTCTCCTACTCTACACCCCCCGAAATAACGCCACTCTTTTCCCAAAATCACAACCTCTGCATCCATCCCATCACGTGCACGGTCCCCATGCTTTTGCTTCGTATTTAGTGCAGCGATTCAACAGCCGTATACAGGGTTGGACACTGTCTTTGCTTGTGCGGTGCCTCTCGGTGACAGAAACGTGGACTATCAGGTGAATAAGAAGATGTCACGCTTCCAGCAGAGGGAAGAACTGAATGTAAAAGCACGGTCTTAGTGGTGGGGGTGTGATCACACGACCAACGAAAAAAAAACATCAAACATTTAACATCCCGCCGGGATAACTAAAGAGATTTCCCAGTATGTACCGCGACCTAAAATCTAACATTGATCCTGGGGAAAATGCAGGACAGGTGGCAACCTGAGCTGTTGGCTCTTTGGCTTTGTGTGACCCTGTGTGACCCCACCCTCCGGCTGCGTTCACACGCGCAACACTTTATAGAAGTCCCGTGTACTGAAGAGGTCACTTGATAACGTATACAAAAAGCCGCACTTGGGCGAATGTCACAAAGGTTAACCGGCCGTGCGGTTTGACCTTTGCGTTGAGAATTCTTCATTGGCAGGCGATTTTTTTCGGGGTAATTGCATTGATGTCACCATCGCCAGTGCTGAAAATACTGAATGGCCACGGAAGCGTAGAATCCTGTCAATTAATGTTTCTTTCGATCTGTGAATCTGCTCAACAGTGCCTCCAGATAATAGTTTTTTTATCCTTTTATCTGGCAAACAAAACTGACACCTTTTTAACAAGGAGTCATGTTTGCATTGACCACAATACCTGCAGTCGGAATGCAAAAAAAACATAACTTTGATAATGTATGCACTGTCCTTGAAATTGATTGGTCCACACCCGAGACAGCTTTTCTTAGAGCCTAGTCTCACATGGTGTTGGACCAGATGACGCCAAAAGGCGCACAACTCAAAGACAATGCACCATCAGAGTATGAGAGCTCGGGGTAAGCATTTACACCATTGGAACCCCATTTGCCAGTAGCAAAATATGATAATTGTTTTTTTACCCTTTTATCTGGCAACAAAACTGACACCTTTTTTTACAAGGAGTCATGTTTGCATTAACCACAATACCTGCAGTCGAAATGCAAACAAAAAACATAACTGATAATATATGCACTGTCCTTGAAATGGATTGGTCCACACCCGAGACAGCTTTCTCTCGAGCCTAGTCTCACATGGTGTTGGACCAGATGACGCCAAAAGGCGCACAACTCAAGGACAATGTACCATCAGAGTAGTTTTGTTGCCAGATAAAAGGGTAAAAAAACAATTATCATATTTTGCTACTGGCAAATGAGGTTCCAATGGAGTGCCTCCAGACTCGAGCAATACTTTTTCAGGCACGGTCTTCGTCTTTGTTACCAGACCTGAGCCAGTGTTTGCTATTATTGTTGTTTCCCTTATTTAACCATGAGATGATTTCAACAACAACAACAACCGCCATTCGCCACTAAGTGGTGGTGACGTCACCACGACGCTTGTGCCAGGCTAGGTGCACGTTGAGGCCACGTGAAGGGTCGAAAGCCCGCTGGCAGGAGGTCACGGGGCAGACCCAGATGCCACAGGTCGACTGACTGAGACGACTGGCTGATGCACCACCTGTGCCCCCTACTGTGTCAACTTGCTGTGCTTTAGCCACCTGGCGCTCTGATCGTTGTTGTGAGCGTCGCTCCTCTGCCCTCCGTTGTTAAGGGCGACTGCCTCCAACTGCCCAGTAGCGTCCTTCACGAGCCTCCTCCACAGAGGCTGATCTTGACACCGCTGATGCCAGTCATCGGCAAGTCCACTCAGCTCCACATCCTCCTGTACCACATCACTCCATCTCTTCTCTATAGCCCGTGCCGCGCACGTTTCGCCCCCTCTATCCGGCCGAACAAAAGCTGTTTAGGCATGCGGTGGCTGGGCATGCGGGCTACGTGACCCAGCCAATGCAGCCTTGCCTGCCGGAGGAGCTCACCGATAGGACTTTGTCTCAGTGGGTTTAAAATCATCAAACCACGACTGATGATTTTAAACCCAATGAGCCACATGCAACAGCATTGCCTTTTATCATGGGTAGAGTTTGCGGGGGGCATTGCCCCCCCCAAAAGAAAAACTGGACAGCTTTATTATTTTATTTTCAGTAGCTTACAATTATTAAAAAATAAATGTATTAATTGTATCCACCCACGATTCCTAATGTAAGGGTCTAAGCGAACCTCTCCCCCCCAAAAAAATATCGAAGTCAAACTCCACCTATGCCTTTTATGCAAGGGTGATTTGGGTTATAAATTGCACATTACTATGGCCAGGAGCCAGTCTCTCCATAGGACAATCACTTTCGGCTTTCTGGAAAGAGTCATGTTTATCTATCAATCACACAGTGGCGATGTGTCCAGTAGACCACTGACAAGGATGTGAAATGTTAACCTTCTGATTCAAAGTCGAGCGCTTTATCACAATACCATCCCCACCGTATAAGTTACACATTAGATATTTCGTTTGACTTTCCGTACACTCGCGGTTCCTGTTTGTTTGCTCATATTTATTATTTTGTTCATGTGCACTAACTGTTGTTGCTGCGTGACATACATCTCCTTGCATTTTACCCCACGTATCCGATGCAAAATAGGCGTTTGTCTCAAAAGGACCTAAATACAACACAATTCACAATTAAAATAACAGTGCAAAAAACAGTTTGCATATATATGGCATCTTAATGCAAGCTCATCTCAAGACGCAAGCTTGCTCAACGGGCTTTAGAACTGCTTTTTGTGTTTAGTTAGTTGTGCTTCACCGGCACCTCCGATTAACACGGTTGGCTACGTACGGTGCAAAAGAAGTTCATACCCAAAGGCAAATTGTGCAAAGCAACACTCGTCACAGCGAATGACCCTATCGCCGTCGATGAAGGCATCACGGCATGCCGAGTGAAGCGTCTGAAATAAGAGGTAATTTATTGAATGATTCAACACACGCCTGATCTCATTCTCACGTGCGCCTTCATTTCAACGCTGCCCGCCCGCCAAACCCATCCCGCCTCCGCCTTGCTGTCTCCTCTCACCTCTTACCTTGGATGCCCCTCCATTATCGCCTCCATCAGTTGTCGCCTCTTGAAGCGACACTTTCCTGTCGAGAGGGCCCCTTATTTACCAGTGGTGGTCGAAACATTCTTAAAACGAAATCTCCATCTGAGCCCAGAAATGTAATTTCTATCAGGTGTTTCGCACAGTTTCCAGCTGCTATTCACTCCATTTATGTGGCTTATATACCGTTCTGCTATGGATAATCACCATTTTTCTCAATGCCACCTATTTTATATTTTCGGTCTTCTTTAGGGGCGGCGTTATTGGCGAATGTGTTGATTTTAGTTTGTTATTTGTGCTTTGTGCACCACTTTCCAATGCAGTATTACAAAATAAAAATGGAATTGTTCACTAGCGATGTGTGTGCTTCTTGTTAGAACCCATGTGTTCCGCATGCGGTCAGGCTATGTCAGTAATTTCATCTTTGCAAGTGCCATTGTGCGGGTTTCAAGTGTTGTGCCCCTTCTTTTGCATAATGGGCCAATTTTCCGGTGGAAAATGATTGAGGACTTTCCCTTAGAAGCACAATGGCCTTTTTCTCTTCATTACACAATTCGTCTTTCCAGAGGTAGGTCTCCTTCCGAGTTGGGGCGCCACGGTGGCGAGATATTAACTACCTCGCCTGGTATACAGGAGGTCGTGGATTGTATGTTTTCCCCGTGGTCGTGTGGATTTTTCTCTGGGTTTTTTTCTTGCTCCACGTTTTAGAAACATGCATTTGGAGTCTTTGGCG
Source organism: Lethenteron reissneri (assembly GCF_015708825.2). Lineage (NCBI taxonomy): Eukaryota > Metazoa > Chordata > Hyperoartia > Petromyzontiformes > Petromyzontidae > Lethenteron > Lethenteron reissneri. Next base: position 5,571,194 of record NC_083781.1, read on the forward strand.
TCTATACATTTTCACGTGATTAAGCCCCTTCGTTGAGCTCTCATTTGTGGCCTGGTCGCTTCTGAAAAAAACTAACTAGCTCCAATGGGCCTTACCTGGGTACAATAAAAAAAATAGTTTGTAGTTTTTTTTGTTCATAGGTAGTTTCTCCTGATTCAGGTCTCTTTCCTAGTTCATGACTGTGGTTTTGCATTGAATCACTGTACTAAATACAAACAAAAGCATGGGGACCATGCACGTGATAGGATGGAGGCAGAGGTTGTGATTTGGGGAAAAGAGTGGAACTACTTATAGAAGAAAAGGATAATTTCGGGGCGGGGGGGAGTAAAGTAGGAAACCCTGCTGCTCAAACAATCAAATCAACCTCAACGCCCCAGACATTGTCGGATCAGAATGAACTCTAAGTAGGCCTGATCTGATTAGAAATTAGTCCACCCGAAACAGAATCCGCACACATCATGGCAGATGCGGATACATGATTCATACGTAGAAAACTAAATACTCTCCAGTGTGCGACTGTGGTCATCCAGAACAGACCAAACAACATCTAACGACGAAATTGCCGATCCACAAATACGAAGGAAACATCACAGCGATGCACTCCGCTGCTCCTGATGCGGCTACCTGGCTCAAGCACCTGAATTTGAAATTGCAGTCGTTGCTCCGCATGTACGTCAGCCGTACGAAAGAAAGATTGGAAAAGCAACCCACTGGGGCTTGCCAGGTGTTGTAAGTGTGGGGCATTTAGGTGGCCAGGAGATGGCAGGTGCTGAGTGTCTCCCCATCGTATGCGTGATGGGTTTTCTCCAGACTCTCCGGTTTCCTCCCAAGGGATAAATACTCATTACGAGTACAGAGATTCCTCTACTTACGAACGTTCGACTTACGAACTTTCAGAGATACGAACAAACCTGTCCGTATGTCCAGTTGCCTGTTCGGACTGAGAGTCGTAAGTTCAACCGCCGCGCAATAGATGGCGGTGGTGGCATCTACATCTGCAGAACGTGAAGAACCAGTGGCATCTACATCTACAGGAGATTATACACCATTTAAAACCATCCCCCGTGTTTCATGTAAATGCGTTACAACGCGTGTTTGGAATCGACAGGAGTAAAGTTGGACTTACGAACAAATCGACTTAAGAACAGACCTCTGGAACCTAACTCGTTAGTAAGTAGAGGAGTCCCTGTACAGTACTCGCCAAACTTCCCAATGCAGGTCCCTCTTGAACTAAAACAAGTTTTGAGACTCGTTGAAGCTCTCCTGTTCAAATAACTGGAATTGTTATCGTTATTTACCGGCACAGCACTATTACGATAATGATTCTATCGCCACAATAAATGGCCTAAACTTCATATATAGCAAATTTTTAATTGTGGGTGGGTTATTCCATGGTCATAGTTCATAAAGAGTATTGTAGCGTGAGCAGTCTCCTGTTTTCCCCTTGCTGCTTGGCAATGTCAGAGCCAGGATTTTCAGGTAGAGGGGGGGGCAACCCCTCCAGCAATGAAAAATGATCGAGGAGTTGTTAGTATGTAAGGACTTGTCCCTTGCTTTTTATTTGACGCGTGTGCGGCGATGGTGCAGCCATCGATCGAGGGTCGAATTCGAACCGCGCTGTGTGATCGGCATCGCGCTCGCTGAAGGTGAATGCCTTCAGGGAAGTAGTGGACTGTATACGCAACTGCGCACAATTCTGAGTCACGTATAACTGCTTTGCCGTTACTTATTGCCAATTATGAATCAGACTATTGTCCTATCATCTCATAGAGTCCCTGGCACGTTATAATATGCTACACAGTGGCAGCGGGGGTCGCAAAATGCCGATGTATTACTAATAAACCCCAATGATCCGATCGACATTAGGGATTTCGATCGGATCGTTGTGGGGGGGGGGGGGCACGTGCCATCCAACCCCCCACTGGCTCTGCCAGTGCTGCTCTGCAATAATATCTGCAACGAATGAACAAACCTAGCGTTGTAAACACCCCGTGACTCTTGCCCATTATCCCTCCCTCTGGGGGGGGGGGTCGATAAAATTGGAACCACGTTGTGGGGGAAGTCAACAGTAAGCATCGTACGGATACACTCCCGCCCCCGGCCCCCGCCATAGGAATGTGTAACTTCCACCACTGGCCTCGGTGCTATAAACAGGAGATGAACTACGCCTCATTTCTCACTCAAGCAGCAGGATATGGCCGTCTTTTTTTTTGTTTTTCCAACACCGTCACTCCCAAGACCAGACTATTGTTTATTGCAAAATCGCATCCCAAAGTTCCACGTTCGAAAACTTCGCGTGCAAAGTTTGTTTTACTTTACATCGCCCCAAACGATCTGAGTCACTATGGTGACGAAGTCCCCCCCCGGATTCACCACCGGTCTTTACGAGTAACTGAGGTTACGCGGAAGATTGTTTTTTTTTGTTGCACAAGCAACAGTCGATCTATCAAGGCCCTGTCGTGAAGGTGCCGAAGACGCGGGCGGTTCCCCCTGGCATTCGAGCGTTGCCTTGCCACTAATTGGGGTGACCTTTCTCGAATTGGAAAAGTCAGAAATATCCCCCCCATTTAGAAGGTTATTTCTAAAGCCTCCCCCCAGGGCTGCTTGCCCGTGTGCCAGTGCAGCTCCGCGTGTCTTGTGAGTCTGCTTCGTTCGGGTGCTTTCATTTGATAGCAACCCCCCAAGGCAGTTTGGCTCAACACCGAATCCGGGAAACTTGACGCTGTATTCATGCGCGCTTCTGCCGGCCGTCAGGAACGCTCTTCCTTCCGATGTTGGGAAGCCACTGGAGCTATGCACTTTTAAATCTAGGTCGAAAACTAATCTATTTAGAACTGCTTTTTGTGTTTAGTTTGTTGTCCTTCCCCTGCACTTCCGATTAGCACGGTTGACTACGTACGGTGCGAAAAAAGGCTCAGCATACATACAGACATACACACATGTAAATAAATACAAATACAATTCCTTAAATGGGAAACAAATACCAATGAATAACAATTGAATGATTACCAATCTATATAATTACAATACCCTCCCCCTCTTTGCCTCGAATCACTGCTCCAGATTGAATTAAATGATGACGTCACCGTGATGCTGCTCTATTTAAGACCAGGAGCAACAGGAGAGCTTCACCATTCTTGCCCGATGAAGCTGATTGTAATTATCAGCGAAACGTCGTACTCACATTTTAAAATGCTGTTGATTCTCTCTTCAACACACCGGTGGGCTAAAGAAGTGACTTATTTTGTCCTTTGAAAAACGTGACACATTTTTTTACTGTTTGGCCGTGTCGGGTGGTGGAGGGTTACGACACATTTATAAATAACGCGATCTGACCCAAAAACCTATATTATGAAAAATATTGGTCGCGAAAGCCTACGTGTTGAACACATGTGGAAGTTACGCCAAGATATAATCCACCGTATTATATTGCGAGTAGCCATGGGAGGTGATGCAAGATCGTGCTTGCTGATGTGCAGACCGCCAATCTCACCAACTATTCAATCGCGATAACAGCGAGTCGGAGTGGACTCGTGTGGCAGCGGTTAGCACAGCGTATCGTGAACCCAGCGGACGAGAGTTTGATTATCGGTCACAGCGACCATCGGTGCACATCACAACGGAACAAGAACGCTGCAGGGAGCATAGAGCAACAGAGAAACCCGTCACGACCTCGGCGGCGAACACCGACCGAGCAAAGTAAATTGCAAACCACGGGCAAAATTAAGTACAGCCGCACGCAACGAATCGCATAATAAAGTTAAGCAGTAAATAAAACATGAAGATAAAGTAAATAATTTTTATTTAAAATGTTTGATTTCATGGGAAGAAAAGTCTGAAAATGTGTGTCTTGCACAGACCACGGAATCCATAAATTCACCAGTGTCGAGCCCTCGTGGTACAAGTGGTTTTCCACTGCCTATTTACCTACCCGAGCCAGAATCACACCCTGAAAGTCTGGCTTCACAAGAACACATCTGAATCTGGCTCGGGGTCATGCAGGGCTGGCTGCAGGTTTAACCATACATGCGGTTCATTTATTGAGTGTGATAGGGGATCGATATCTGAATGAGTCCTGGGGCAACACCACTTCACCAGTCAGCAGTGGATTGAACATGGCTGATGGTGAGCTGGTCGCGACGAATTTTTATGTTCGAGTTCAGCAGTGCAACTTTACGAAAAATAACAGGAGCCCATAGCCATTCACGCCTCTATCAAATATTCATATTTCACACACAATGGGCATGTATAAAGGTGTAGCATTACTTCCAGTGCAACACAGTGTGCCAAGGTAAACCCATGCTCATTCTGCAAAGAGTAAACATGTTTTTTTGGGCCTTCGGACGAGTTATTTCTTTATTTGCGTTACTTGGTAATGGGCAAAATCACCCGCAAAACTTTTGAAAGATTGCAAACTTCTTCTTGTTCGTCGTCGTCGTCCGACTGCTGTTGATGCAGAGCCACAGCTGTGGTTGTACATTGCGGTGGTCGAGACAGATGATTGCGTCAGGAGCAGCGGAGTGGTGCCGTCTCCTCCTGCGCATTTGTAAATCGGCCATGGGTCGTCAAGAGTCCCGTGGGTCTGTTCCAGGTGATCGCAGTCGCAGACCGGAGTGTGTGTTTTTTAAATTTTTCCATTTGTGCATCATCATAATCATCAATTATCTGTGTCTGCTGCTGCTGCTGCCATGGTTTGTTTATAGATGCGGTTTAGGATTGTGGCTCCATGAGCTTCCTCGCGGAATATCTAAGCCAGCTTTTGCATCGGCTATTTCGCGAGGTGTTTGTTTCGTGACTTTTTGTAAACTCCACTAGGCTTCATTACTGCACGCTCACCTGTATGTCACGTTACCCCCGAGGCTTTGATTGTTGGGCATGAACAATGCCTTCGGTGCGGAACTCCTGATCAAACAACATAAAACATGATGTTGTTAGAAATTATGCTGATTGCTTGGAAAATTGGATTGACTCTTGGAAAATAAATAAATGCATGTGCCATTGCTGAATTCGGTCGTGAACATTGGTCTTCAACGTACCGGTGAGCTTACTTACACGTGACAGTCGGATTTGTTTGACTGCGTTGGGCGACGGGGGCTTAACGACAGAAATTTGGCCAGATCATTGGGGTGGACCAACCAAAAAAAGTGATGCATCACTGTGAGAGTTGTTCCCAAAACTCCGGTCTGCAAGGCTCAGCAGAACTGCTGCCGCATGCTGCGGCTCGCGGTAGGTTTCAGTGTGAAGTTTATGTCATCGGTGCGTGGAGGTCTGCGACAATTATTTGTTGTGAGTTCACAGCAATCCGCAAGATCGAGAGAAAATTTGGAACCACTGGTCTATAAGGTGCACCGTTGTGTACGAAGACACTGGAGTGTTTACAAAACACCTGCTAAACACATCCTCCAGGGAGCGGGCACAGGTCGCTATTGAAACGTGGCCATTGTAAACATATTATAGACTAATTTTAACATGACAGACTGACATATCTTTGTCAGATCGATGTATAAACACACTCCCTTGTTTAAATAAACAAATGCGGATTGTTTAAAAATACTGTCACGCAAACAAAACGTGCCAATTAGTTGCGAGTTCAGCACACCGGTGTGTTGGAGAGCAAGCCCACGACATTAACAATTCGAGCACGACGTTTCGCCGGTAATTACAACCGGCATCATCAGGCGGCAGACAGAATTGTGGAGAAAACTTCCTGTTTTGGTCTGAAATAGATGGATGTCGGTGTTTCTACATCCGGGTCACCTCCTCTTATCCTAAAGCCCCTGTCGGTAGTAAGAATGTAGCGGATAATAGGAACGCGCACGTGGCGCATTTTGAGTCGGTGACTAAAAGGAAGCGCAGATGATTCGGCCTCAGATCAGGGGAGATTGTCATGCACTGTAGTTTATGAGGTCACCGTAACGAGGGTTAAACAAATTGGGATGACGTGTTTTAAATGTGCGCCTGTCACCAATTATTTGATTTGATTTGTCCACAAATTACTGCGTTTAGCAAACCGTGCAGCCAGCTGTGTATTTAACGCGGATAATTTTAATTTTTACTCATGGGGGGGGGGGGGGGGTGCTAAAACCTGCAACCTGCCAGTCAAGGGATGCCAGCGGCGATGATAATTCGAGGAGCAGTTGGTCCCTACCGGCAATTCAAGGAGAGGTAGCGTCGCGTACGCCCTATAATCTAGTGACGCGCATTACATCAGTGGCTCACGAGATTGCCCTGATGCTGTCGCCCGAGCGGTTTATTGAGTTATATCTAGATGAGCTCATCTCGAATGTGTAATGTGTGTACGCTACCTGACGCGGTCCGCCCACGTTAGTATTCGTAGCCCCTCCAGCCGCTGCTGACGGCTGGAGGGGCTTCCACAAGGCGTAGTCCCTTTCGATGGTTGTTTGGCCTACTCTTCCATCCTGGCCGGGCGTGCAGGTAGAGGTTCGAGCTGTGTACGGCGCAAAAGAAGTTCAACACACACACATATATACTTACTTTACCGCAATGCATGTTACCCGCTGATCCTATACAATGTGGAGTACCCGTGTGTAGTGCTGAGAGTTATCGGAATGTAGAGTACGTAGCCAGCCGTGCTAATCGGAGGAAGGATAGTAAACAAAAAAACCAGTGCAATGTTAATCTCAGGCAATGCGCTACTATTGGTGAATATTGTTCATAAAAAAAGAAAGCTTTTTCTTTTACGTGATAAATCAACAGAATATACCATGCGTTAAAGCGCTACCTTTTTTGAAACTTTAATGAAAATGTCGTTGCAATCGAGACATAGAAGGCAACTCCGAAAGTGTTATGAGAAATGGGTGTCGGATTTATTTTAAAATATCATGTCGGGATGAAGCAAAGGCTTGGTGGAAGACAGCTCAGGACAAAGTTTGCAAGTCACTTGGAGAAAATGTTGAAGATTTGCTCTCCAACACACCGGTGTGCTGTGCTAGTAACGAATCGGCTGTGTCAGGTGGTGGTTCATTCTAGAATTGAAGTTTTCGTGACTGCAGGGATCCATACTCTTTGGTTCTTTCGGTAAAGTCACGTAGGTATCAAATAAAATAAATTAAATCACGACGTTTCTGGCGCAACACAAGCGTTCGTCATCAGGTGGACAACCACAACAAGAAACAATTGCTGAAGTGGGCATTGCTGATGACGGACGCTTGTGTTGTGCCGGAAACGTCGTGATTTAATTTATTTTATTTTATACCTACGTGACTTTACCGAAAGAACCAAAGAGTATGGGTGGTGGTGGTGGAGTTAACGCACATTTACACAATCTAACCCAAAAAATATATATGATCGATTTCGTCTTGACTTAAAGTTTTCGTTACTACAGGAATTCATATTCTTGGGTTTTTCGGTAAAGTCACGTAGATAGGTTGTTATTTTTGTTATTTTTGTTATTTTTGTTATTTTTGTTATTTTTGTTATTTTTGTTATTTTTGTTATTTTTGTTATTTTTGTTATTTTCTTTGGACCTATCTGCGTGACTTTACCGAAAGACCAGGAAAAAATAATAGTTCTACATGACATACTTTATTTATTAAAGAAACTTAAAAAAATCTATAAATTCCACTACTCCCATCTTTAAGACCAAATCATTCCAGGCGGTACATTTTAAGAGCACAGACAATCACGCGTTTACTTCAAACTTTGTAGCACAACTTGTTTGCTATTACACGTTTCTATTTACCGATCATAACATGTGATGAACACCTCTTCAGCAAGCCCGTGGCTACATCTCTCTTTGTGTGTGTTTTTGTCGATTTTGTAAGGACGAATTTACAACCTGAAATTGGAACATTTGCTTAAAAAAATCACTTGCCTGAGCTATAACACGCATACAAAAATATCATTACGTTCACAAATTGCACACACACTTTAACTGGACGCTGCAGCTGAAAATAAAGACACCGGCCACTCGATGATCTGAAGGGTGGGCGGCTATGAATGTAGCAAACGAAAACATCGTTGAGAACCCGACCGTGGAAATGCCGGGATTTTCTCTCTCACGACGGTGGTGGACCACACTCAACCGCGTGCAGACGCAGCACGGGGGATGTGCTGCGTACACGTTCCATAAATGTAAATCATAGATTCACCAATCTGCCACTGTGGTCAAATCCCAAACCATCAGACGCGTCGCCGACGAGTGCGCCATCCGTGCACACCCTGGCGGTATCTCCGCAATCCAAAGATGTCTCTACTGCCGCCTTGGATTTCTTGAAGGACCTTGACATTCAACTATGACATCGTTTATTCAAACTGTTGCTTACATGCCATACGAAAGGAAAAGAAGACTGGACGCTGGTGTGACGGTTCGCCGCACACTGGACTTGCAATCCAGAGGTTGCCGGTTCGATTCGATCTCCTGGCACGGCGGTTGAAACGATGAGCAAAACTTTTTTCAAAAACCCTCCCGGCTCAACATGGAACCCCTTGACGACCTCTCCTCTAGTGGGCATTGAATCTTAAGAACATTCATGAGGGTATTTAGGCACCCCACCCGCCCCTACCTCCACCCTCTCCCTTTTATTTCTACTCCTACAGGGGTATCAGAGCTGAGGAAGACACCAGAGGGTTGTGGAGTTTATTGAAACAGTTTATTGAAACACGCGGTCTCGACAGGTTTCCTGTAATCCGTAATGTGTGCTTGTTCTGGTGTCAACCCCTTTTATATCCTCTGTGGTGTGTACCTGATATCGTTTTGTTAATTTAAAAAAAGTACTTTTGGAGAGAAAAAAACCCCTCCCGCTCTGTCCATGCAAAAGTATGAATGGGTGCACCGCGGTTCATTGACGAGCAGGTCACGTGTTGTGGGGTGTGGGTATGCCCACCTCTCCTTATACATCGGTGGGGCGAAATGGCGTCTGGCCTGCATGGAAGAGTAGGCCAAATGCCCTCTCGAGGGTCTCTCTAGAGCTCCCTCTAGTAGAAGCCCTTCTGGCAGCAGTGGTGTGAGCAAGAAATCTTCTTTTGCAAACAACTAAACAGACCTTGCTGATCTGACATTGCCAAACTATTTGGCCATACCTGCACGTGTTCGGTAAATGAGAAAAACGTTGAATTAGCTTCATATTTAAAGGCCGGAAAATGACACAATCGCTTGCTGTAATATACTTAAGTATAATTACAATAATCTGGTATAATAGCATGTTGAATCAGATGGAGAAAAAAAAACGTACCGCGTTGTGTTTTGAACCGCAGCAGAGGGATTTAAAAGTGTAAACGAAGCCACCGAGACGATGGAGAATGTAATACCCCTCGTCCACTGGCACATCCAAACTGCACCATCAATCACTCTGTATTTAATGTGCCAATACCGACCTCATTAAAGTGGACATCGGTGCACATCACAACGGAACGGGAACGCTGCAGGGAGCATAGAGCAACAGGAATGAAAAGAGAAACCCGTCACGACCTCGGCGGCTAACACCGACCGAGCAAAGTAAATTGCAACCATGCGCAAAATTAAGTACAGCCGCACGCAACGAATCGCATAATAAAGTTAAGCAGTAAATAAAACATGAAGATAAAGTAATTAATTTTTATTTACAATGTTTGATTTCATGGGAAGGAAAGTCTGAAAATGTGTGTCTTGCACAGACCACGGAATCCATAAATTCACCAGTGTCGAGCCCTCGTGGTACAAGCGGTTTTCCACTGCCTATTTACCTACCCGAGCCAGAATCACACCATGAAAGTCTGGCTTCACAAGAACACATCTGAATCTGGCTCAGGGTCATGCAGGGCTGGCTGCAGGTTTAACCATACATGCGGTTCATTTATTGAGTGTGATATTAGTGGCACGGCCCAAGTTATACAGTGGAAAAACAAGCTAGCCCCTTGTGTGCTGTGCCTGGCTCGATCAGCACCAGCCCCACTTAGCTCGGATTTACAGCGAAAAGGAAATATAAGTTCTAGCAATGACTTGGTTTAAAATTTCGTGGTAGTTTACTCAATGATGACTGTCCTTCAATGCCCTACCTAATTTATAATTATAATTTACAGACCTTTATGCATCCATTGCTGGATAGACTCTCCATGCCGTGCTAACTCTGGGATTTGTTTGGCCATACTTTGACCATGCTGGTTAGTGTGGGTAGGTGTTGTTTTTAGATATCTGGATAATACTGTATAGAGTGGTCAGTGTGCAAAAAAATCAACAACACCATTAATCTCCTGCTTGGGTCATTTTCAGCAGGAAATTACCAAAGTATGCCATCTGCTGTGAGGTGGGTACTGTGCATCATTCGCAATTGCTCGACTAATCGTATAAAACGAAAATAGTAAAAAAAAGTAATGAAGTCTCACCATCCCCTCGTCGGCCGCTGGGCAGGATAAGATGAGCGGAAGAATTAAGAGCATCAGGTAGGACACGTCGCTAGACGAGACGATGGCGGATGGTTAAGACTCGTAGCCGAGTGGCAACCAAGGGGACGGAATGCGTCCGAGAGAAAGTGTCCACCGTGGTGATGGAGCGTTAAAATCGGCTCGTGTGTTGGTGCTGGGTGGATTGTTACATCGCCCGAACTGTGACGGCTGGCGATGGCTTAGGGAGGCCATCATCCAGCGGTGGATTGCTCATTATTTAATCATTACCATGATTAATATTCTGCTTGCTTACCCATAAAAGCCTCACTGAGCCTGCCGAGTTTTCGCAGTGGGGGTGGGGGGTGGGGAGGGGCAATGTTGCTACTTGTAATCTAAATTGTGTAATATGCAGGTAACTATTCACTATTGTGCATTAAACTTCTTTCGCACCGTACGTAGCCCAACCGTGCCAATCGGAGAATTGGGACGTTTGGGCAATACCAGGCAAATTGTATTCGTGTTTTGACCTGTGGGATGAAACCGAACGGGCCAGAGGAGACCCATAGAGAAGAGGGGGAGAAGCTCACAGTGTGCACAGAAAGGCACCCGAGTCGAGAATTGAACCCAGGGCCACTCTTGCCGTGTAGCACAACGAGTGTGCCACCCTGCAAACCCACGAACGGCTGACGATGATTGTAAACATGCATTTTGCAAGCGCGAACTTAAGTAACGCGCGTACAAACGCGTTTCTGTTGAGCACAGCAAAATCAGCACCCTTCCATTTCAGTGAGCCTCTCGTGCACGGTCAGTTGCTTGCACACAACGCTTTTGTAGCCAGCTGCTCTAATTTTTTAAAAATATATATTTAAACAAAAAGCACACACGTTTTGAGTGCCCCTGTGCCCACTGGGGGACCACCGATAAGTGTCAGCACAACGGTTCACACCACAGCGCTGCAGCCAAATGCGTTGATTTTCCAGAGTGTTGTGTAAACACGAAACCCTGAGTCAACGACCACCACGGGAGCCGGAGAGGTGTGTGGTTGATGGCGGTGGTTGTGGTGGTGGTTGTTGTGGTGGTGGTGGTTATGGTGGTTGTGGTGGTGGTGTGTGCACGAGATGTTGGGAAGCACAGCAAGAGACTAAATCAGCTGCGTAGTCAAGCTGTGACACAGTCTCAAAGAAGAAAACAAGCACGTATTCAATTATTTTTCTGCTCACATGTCCAGTGGTGGAAATCCTCCGTTCCGATGGCAGGAGCGAGTCCTTCCATAGGACAATGGCTGTTCACTTCCCCACATAGTGCTATTTATTTTCCTGACCCCGGATTCATGATGGACTGGGTCAACCAACCAACCAACCGAACCGGCATTTTAACTCGCAAACTTGATTTTGACGAGCCGCTCACTCCACCGCTGGGCGTGAGAACGAGCCACTCTATGGTGTGCCGTGTCAACAAACCCGTGCTATTCCAACTCCGAGAGCCTGATATAAGCACAGTTGTGATGTTAGCCACACGCTTAGATTACACCTAGAGGGAGGGGGAGGCAAAAAGGCAACCTCTCATACAAGCACACTACTTCTGAGTGAGCACACTTTGGATATAAGCGTAACTTTGCCATTGCTCACAAGAGGTGTGCTAATATCCAGCTTCTGCTGTAATAGATTAAGTAAGCAGGCAATTACGTAGGTTTGTTTAATTGCCACGATGCAAAAGACGCGCACATTTCGTTCACCCAATCAATCGGCGAGGAGCGGTAGCACAGTGGTTAAGGCAATGTCTCTATAATACAACGACCCGAGTTCACTTTCCACCAACGACTACGATCAGTGGTAGTATTAAATATTACCATCAATATTACATCAGTGGTAGTATTACCATCAGTGGTAATATTAAATAGTACCAGCAATATTACCATCAGTGGTAATATCTGAACTGATATTGGCCTCATTGAAATCTGCATTGATAAGTGTGGTAACAAACAAAAAAATACTGCCATGACTGACAACGGCGTCAGGAGGCCTTTATCCAGCAGTGGATTGAGAATGGCCGGAAAATAATATGAATGATGACTGAATTCATCAGTGTAATTAAGCTGATCCGACAACCCTCGCGACCAGCAGTGGATCCACAAAGGGCTGTGATGTATGATGACTATTACTCGTGTTGTTACATCGTAAATAAACACGTTTTACTGCTTTGGATTTTTGGCTCGGTATTTATTATTCTTTTGGAATACTTTGCGTACGTGGAAAGAAACCAAAACGCGCATAATATAACCGCACACGTGATAAAACTGCAGCACTGCAGCCTGCAACCTGCTTGCTGCACTGCCTTCTACATGCACCTTGTTGCCCGCCAGTGTGGGGGGGTGATGATGACTCATGTGCATGACCTCACCATCTCTGTAATCCACCAAACCCCTCATTGGACCACAGACACGCGCTACTACAAACAGCCAAACTCATAGGATGCCAAGCTCAGGAGAATCAACATTCAGAGCCACAGAAAGCAGGGACAAATGGGTACAAATTGTGCCCGGCAAAGTGGCAGATATATAATTGGCCATTGCGAAGGGGGAAAACATAGCCCCTTCATTAAAAAAATTGGAACAGCGCAATTAAAGTTCCAAACTTGTTCCAGCGATGAATCCACAGACATTTATTGGGGGTGAGACCATTTCTACCGCATTCAGTGGAGTTGGGGGATGCAAAGCATTTTCTGCGCTCAAGTTTTGAAAACAGTCCACGAGACTGCAATGAAGAAAGGTCTTTATTTAACTTGTTGCGATGAGTCATTTCAACCGGGTAATACAAGTGTAAAGGAGCAACACGATGTTTTTTTATTTGTTTCGCAAAGGAAGGAAAAATATGCAGCTGTGTGATTGTCGGAAGAGCTTCATTGTGGAATTTACGTGGGTCAAGTCAAAGAGGTCTTCGTGCTCCAATGAGAAATGGCACAGCGCTCACCTCTTGAAGCAGCCCAGAGGTACCGGTGGAAATTTCACACTGGCATGGAAAAGTCCAGTTCCACCATTACGCTAGCCTCCAATAAATAACATGTTACGAGCTCATATAGTATGTAAGGCTGAATTGTGTAAACAAGCAAAATACAAAACCAATCTCGTGATATTGCTTTGGCAGTGGTGTACAACTACAAATAATAATTTTAAAAACACACCGAACACATTCGTCAATAACGCAGCTCTCAAAGGGAAAATGAAATATATTATTGCCATTTTTGTCAGTCAATGGACCTCTTTCGTTTGCCTCCGTTGAAGAACAGCCATTGTCTGAAGCGTCTCCTCTCCGAAGCGCGTTCCTTTTAAGGCAGCGCTTTATTGACGAGCGCGTTGTGTGTTTTGTTTTTAAAAAAGCAACAGTTCAAAACAATTACAGGGCCACGAGACCTTTATTTAAAAAAACGCACCACATTTGTTTTTCGTTCAATCAATAAAACGTCGCGCCAACATAGGTCATTGTTTCCCCCCCCCCATCCACCCCCCGTCGCAAAACGAATACAGAATAAAACCATATAAGGTGGCACGAGGCTGCTATTTAATTACGGAGGACATGTCGGGAAGTAAGCGAATTAAATAAAGATTGTGCAATGTTGATTGAATCATATCGCCCGTGAACACGGAGTTGTGTTCTCTCGCCTGCCACACCCATGAGGATGGAGATACGGCCCCCTGTTTGTGTCGGATGACTTCCACGGCACAACTGGAGGAGGGTCAATGCGGGCGTTTCACGATGGAATGCAGCGGCACTGTTGAATCAGACAAAGGAGCTTATGGGTTTGCAAAGATTAGTGCAACGTACTTACCGTGTGGGTTTCGCGGGCTGGGCCGCATGTTGTTCAGCACGATGTCCGACGTTTCGGGTGTTCCCAGTGAAGCACCCAGGCATGTTTCAATAACGTGCGGGCATGGCCCAAAAAACCCATCGGATGGTGATTGTGGAAAAAAATATAAATCATTTGTCTTGACAGCAATGATAATACAACGGCATTTGTATCCGTCACGACTACAGCAAGACCAGTGGCATGTTCCCTTTGACGTCACACACGGAGCCAAACAACGAGTAATCACATGTACACACAAAGACCCACCCCCCCCCGTATAGCCTTCGCTGACTTTTGTGGCAAGTGCTGTTAGCGAGCATCAATGAAGGTCAGCACGGTAGACGAGGGGGTGGGTGGCCAGCACCACGCCCGACTGCCTTTGCCTCTCCGAGTGGCGATGTTTACACACCGCATCAGATACTCATTTGAGATTGAGTTGACCTAGATGAGACCCAGGACCGGTTCACATATGCATCACTGGTGTTGGCCGTGAGCGGGAAGCGAACTCGGGTCGCCGGGTTCGTAACCCGCTACACTACCTACACTGACACACACACGTAAAATAGACAAAGAACCCCTTTAGCCTAGTTAGGTTGTTAAAGCAAAGTGGACATCTATTAGAGCTGACATACACGCCTGTGTGTGTACACACAAGTGCACACGCATGCACGCGCGCACGACAAAAGGTTCGTCCAGGGATCAATGGTTTCCATTTGGGTGCCGTTAGCAGCACCTTAATTATTAAGGACACAAGCAGTGGGGGGGGGGGGGCGGGGGTGTTGCAGCCGGACCACACCCATGAGCCTTTTGTCCACGTTGCTGAAAATACAAAAACGAGATATTGCAACATCGGTCGATGGGACAGGTCGTGTGTGGTTGGGGCGAAGTGTGGACACTCCGACCTCTGCCAAGACGTCTGGGCAGCGTGGAAGAGTAGGCCAAATCAACTCTGAGAGGGCCTTTATAGGGCTCTCTCCAGTAGAGAGTGGCGTGAGTAAGCAATGCAGGGCTGCATCGTTCTTTAAAAAAAAATACAATTCTCACTGGCGGTGGGACAATGCTCATATTGCAAAGCAACGCAGAGGCTAATTCGATGCTACGTGAAACATTTGCGTTATTTTAACGTTTGCAAATAACAAGGGACGTTGGCTTATGCACCGACCAATGTCTGTGTGTATGCACCCAAGGCAATGAGTAAGGGCGTGCACAGTATTCACAAACAAATGCGGTATTCCAGCCGCATGTCGGTCGGACGAGTCTCAAAGCAAATGCCAAATGCGTTCCCTTCGGCGCTGCACGCACTCTGGTGATCTGCGTGGCCCACGGTGACGGCACGATAAGATGGTCAATTATTGAAGCACAAGGTGGATGTGGTGTAAAGTGAAAGAAGAGCCATCATCCATTTCAGTGTCCCCGAACCACACACTTGAACGGGCGTTCATTGCTCTGATTGGTAGACTTCATTCTACCAGGTGACACAGCTCACTGATGATTCGAGTTGCGTCTGGAAAAGTGTCCTGGGTCCGTTGATCCACTTGATAAGTGACAACCAATTATGCATCGTAGCGCAAGCAAGTGGAATCGCTATTGCGTGCGTGTAGGGAGTGCAACTGCACCGGAGCCAACTCGGCTGCAAGGGCATGGGCTCTGGACTATGCACGGATAAAAAAAAACGTTATTCTCTTAGGCACATTGGTATGTTGCCTTTTTCTTTTTACCAAATTAGATTATTCTGTCGATCGTCGCTGTATTTTATGTTTTATCCCGTTCTAACATCAGCAATTGTCCTAGTTACAGTATTCCATCCACCTTTGAGCAGCAGCTCAAGGCGCTCACCTGTCCAAGCTCTCACCTATTCAGTTCTCACCTGTTCAGCTCTCACCTGAGAATAGGTTTTCCCCTTTTTTCTGGCAAAGAAGGTCCCATGATACAGCTCTCACCTGTTCAGCTCTCACCTGTCCAGGCTCTCACCTGTCCAGGCTCACACCTGTTCAGACTCACACCTGTTCAGCTCTCATTTGTCCAGGCTCTCACCTGTTCAGCTCTCACCTGTTCAGCTCTCACCTGTTCAGCTCTCACTTGTCCAGGCTCACACCTGTTCAGGCTCACACCTGTCCAGGCTCACACCTGTCCAGCTCTCACCCATTCAGCTCTCACCTGTCCAGGCTCACACCTGTTCAGCTCTCACCTGTTCAGGCTCTCACCTGTTCAGGCTGTCACTTGTCCAGGCTCACACCTATCCAGGCTCACAACTGTCCAGGCTCTCACCTGTTCAGCTCTCACCTGTCCAGCTCACACCTGTTCAGCTCACACTTGTTCAGCTCTCACCTGTCCAGGCTCACACCTGTCCCGGCTCACACCTGTTCGAGTCACTTGTGCTCTGCTTACAAATGTGATATCCAGTTGTGAAATGTATATATACACATGTATATATGAAGGACTGTTTATTCATGAATAAGGAATACTTATTAATATATATTGAATCTAGATTTGAAGTTTTCGTGACTGCAGGGTTCCATACTATTTGGTTCTTACGTGACTTTACCGAAAGAACCAAAGAGTAATATACATTGAATAATTTATTATAGAATGGAACATGAACAAAAAAAAAACACATTAGAAAGTGAGTCAGGCAACGAGATGCAATATAAACCATCTCAGAATGTCCATTGACAGTCATTATAACAACAAACTAAAATAAAAAGTAAGCGATTGAAGAACGTAGTGAAGAAGGCGGCACTGTTTGGCTCAAGTTAAGTATACACTACATTTCGATTTAAAGCTTTCGTGACTGCAGGGATTCATCTTCTTGGTTCTTTCTAAATAATTCTCACAACGTTTCGGTCACAACGCATGGCCATTCAGACGCTGTCTTCCCGACAGACCTGTTCTTCACCTGAGAACGGCTGCTTGCGTTGTGGCCGATACGTCGTGAGAATAATTTTATTATGTTTTATTTTTATTATTTTATTATTTCCCTTATACAGTACATATATAAGTCAAACAAAGTCACGAGAAACAAGTTTGCCGAACGACTGAAGATGTCTGTCAGAGGGGTCACAACTGGAGAATACATCAGGGCACGGATGCATTTGGCCGTTGATCAGTAACGATAATTCACGAGGGATATACATTTGGCAATAGCTCGAATGTCATCGTCAAAGATTGCAGAGAGGCACATGCTTTCCTCCTGACTGGCCTGGCTGATCCACACCACTGTGCCAAGGTCACGCTGCTGTAGGGCTAAACGATTTGGGAAAAATATCTAATTGCGATTTTTCTGACAAACATTGTGATTTGATTTGCGATAAAAATGTTTAAAGTCAAGCTTCAGTTAAATTTTCACCGTGTAATAGATTTAAAACATGTGATGGAGCATTACCACCTGATACCATCAAAATACGAGCTGCTCTATATATTCTAATGCAAGGATGAGAACTTAAAAGATATGAATTGTATCCAGCATGTATTTATTAAAACGTTTTAATTGAAATAGAACAATCAAACATAGAACAATTGTGAAGTTAAATAAATACAGTTATAATAATACAAAATTATACAATTCCAATAAGAAAGTAATTGGACTTTTCGAATGGCAAAAAATCGCAGCATTTGCCAATTGCTAATCGCATTGTTTCAAATTGCGATTTCGATTTGAAATCGATTAATCGTTCAGCCCTACGCTGCTGTGAAAACGACAGCCCACTGCAGGCATTTGTGATGACCTTACCAGGCTAATGGGGTGAGGACAATGCGTGTCGCGGTGCGACGGTGGCGAGATGTTAACTACCTCGCCTGGTATACACGAGGCCTTGTTGGTTCGATCCTGGCCCTTACATCTGTATTTTAGTTATTTGCATGTTTATCCCCGTGGTCACGTGGTCCCACCACATTTAAAAACGTTATTTTAGTGTATTTAGCTGCTATTGATTTCCAAGCGAAATGCCACTTCGATGCGCTTTCATTGGTGCCCAGGTGGCTTTTTAAAAAAGAGCTGTATAGCTTGGTGGACCTTACCTGGTAAAATAAAAAAAAGTTTCCTGTTCGGAGTATAAAAAGCAGTGTTGATCGTCTACCATTGAGTTAGACCTTTTTTATTGACTGAGCATTGCAGAAATATTGTGCGGCTCAAATTAGGCACAAGCATTGCTTATCTTCTTGGTTCTTTCGGTAAAGTCACGTAGAAGGGAAATCATAAAATAATAAAAATAAAACCTAATAAAATAATATAATAATTCAATGTAATATTTTCAAATGTTTTATTTTATTATTTAATTATTTCCCTTCTACGTGACTTTACCGAAAGAACCAAGAAGATGAATCCCTGCAGTCACGAAAGCTTTAAATCGAAAAGCATTGCTTACTTTTCGGCCGAATTATTTTGGCATGCCACATCCATCTCGCCTTATGTTGTCAGACATTTTGTTTCACGTAAAGCTGTTCATAGGATTATAGCAACAGAGGGCAGCGTTGTAATAGCATTATTATGGATAGACATACCCTGTACTCTGGTGGTAGTAGTGCCCTACGCTGATAATCGAGATTCCAAGCGAGCTGAGCAGCGTTTCGGAAAGCATTGAGGGAGAAAGTAAGCCCTGGGCATAAATAACTAAAATAATAAAGTGGGAGGCTGCAGCGATCGGCCCACTTTCTTGTTCCTCATCATTGAATTGGGCTGCTTTCAATGGCTCTAGTGCAGAGTTGAGTGGTTTGTGTTGGGGTGTGCAGAGAGTGAAGTGGTGCTTTCACTTGGTTTCAAATAAAAAGTAGCTGAAACTACTCCACACACACAATCTGCCCTTCTTACTTACTGCACCACACACATGGGTTCTAACCAAAGATATCCGTGCTGCTCTTCTGTTGGATACTCACCAGTTTCTCCTTGTGGCCAGTGCCAATTCATTTATACAAATCGAGTTAAATATTTCCCCCGTATAGCCTTAATTGTTGGGAGAAGTGCTGTTTGCGAGCAGCTACGAAGGAGGCCAGCGTGGCACACGAGGGGGAGGGTGACCAGCACCACGCCTGGCCGTCTTTGTTTCCCTGGTGGCGATGTTTACCCACCGCACGAGGTACAGTCCTCATTTAAGGCTGAGTCGACACAACATCTACAGGATTGGGTTGTAAGACCCCAAACTTTTGCTTTAAAATTCATGGGAAACAAAAAAATATTCTTATAAATAAAATGTGGTATGTTTATTCCATTCATTGCACTACAAATGCATTGCAAACCGTGTTTTTGAATGTGCCCTGTTCTTGAATATGATATTTATTTGTAAAAGAGCGAAACAATGTTATTCTCCCTATCTACTTTTCCAAACCCATTTGTAGTCAGAGCACTTATTTGAGCTAAAAAAAAGACTAGTTGCAAATCCAGCGGTAGTTACGTAGCCCGAATGCGAGCGCCAGCCTGGTCCACTTTACTTTTAATTTTAATTGCTGGTCTCTGGTGTCAACTCAAAGTTGCACAAAAGGAACCGAGGAGGTCAGAGGGCACGGAGGAAAAGAGCTTCGTCCAAAAAGCCACGCTCTTTAATTCTTCAAGGCCCCTTGGATAGACACATAACAGATGCTCCTCTTCTGAGTTGTTTTTGCCCAGCTGCTTGCTACCTTTGCTGGCCTTGAAATTAGTCAACATTTCTGCTACGACTGGTGGGGGAGGGGTAAGGAAAGGATGGGGGAAGGGCAGCGGACACGGTAGCTCCAAAACACAAGCAAACAGAGGCTTGCTGCTCGCTCAATCACTCGGTGCCATTCTGATGGTTTGATGGTCGAGCCGAGCAATGGCAAGAATTGCCTAAGAACAATGCACTATGCAGATTCAATGTCTAACCGATAACGCCGATTTATTGCGCTCCTTTTGCTAAGCTACGTTTTGTGTGAGCTTTGAAAGCAAGCAATGCTCTGATTAGTCAAGGGGAGACGGCAAGCAGCCATGCAACGTTGGCCCAATGTGCCGTGTTTACTGGCAAGTCAGAGGCTCGATTCAGTTCCTGAAGAAGCTCCCGACGCGTGGAGAGAAACGTCGGACATCGCGCCGAACAGCACACGCGGCACGACCCGAAAACGCATCTAAGTGGATGCACACACATCACTAACAATATTTAACTTTTTAAAATTTCTTGTGAAAGCGATCTGGAGATGATGGAAGCCTTCTCCCAGTGGGGTATGGTGCCAATAGTTGAACCAGGCACTGATAATTTAAATTTGTAATAAAATAATCTGTGGAGGGCAATGTTTTGGTCAGTGCAGAAGTCCACTTATTGCAAAGTAATTTCAAGGCACAAATGTTTACTCAAGCGTAAATGGTGCAACAACTCACAACAACAACAAAATACCTTGAGCACATTTAACGAAATGAAAGGCTTTATAGCACGAGGAGGTGTGTTCGTGCTTCGTAAACACGCCTTGGCCAGCTCACAGCCTTCAACATACAGTAGCCAAGAATGGAATGCGTTTTTCAGTGCAGGGGGAAAAGAGTTGTGAGTGAGTGCGTGGGGTGAGCTGGTGGGGGTGAGTTGGGAGTGGTGGTGGTTGTGGTGGGAGGGGAGAGGCAGGGAGTAGGAGGCGAGGTGGTGGCTGGGGGGGGAAAGAGGGATTGGGGAGCGGCGTGGGGATGGTTCGTGGTTTTAGTCGTGGGGGAGGGAAGGACATTTTGGCAGGGAGTCTGTGTGGGTGTTCTGTGGAGGGGGGGGGGGGGGTGCAAGGGCGGGTGGATGGAAGGGGAAACGGGGGGGGTAGTTTGGTAGAGGTCAGAGGGCACGGGGATGTGCGTGTGTGTGAATGTGTGGGTGTGGGGAGGCGGTAGTGTAGCAGTGGTTAGCGCGCTGCGCACACGGCCAACACCAGTAGTGACGATTATGTGAACCGGTCGTGGGCCTCCCCTAGGTTGACTCAGCCACAAATGAGTGCCATTGTGCGGTGTGTAGTAAACACCGTCCACTGGGGAGACAAAGGCGGCCGGGCGTTGTGCTGGTCATCCCCCCCTCCCTCGTGCGCCGTGCTCGCTAACAGCACTTGCCCCAACAGTCTGTGAAGGCTATACGGGGGGGGGGGCGGGGCTGTGGATCTTTGTCTTTGTGTGTCCGTGGGTGGGAGAGTGAGCGGTGGTGGTGGGGGGGTGTGGGGGTTGTGGGTGGGGGGGGAGATGACAAACGCCAACATGAGCATGGGGCGTCGCCTCGCGCGTGTGTGAGTGGAGTGAGCTCTAGAGGGGGCTGGGGTGTGTGGGGGGTGGGGTGTGTGGGGGGGGGATGTGTGTGGGGGGGGGTGTGTGTGTTGGGGGTGTGTGTGAGTGGAGTGAGCTCTAGAGGGGGCTGGGGTGTGTGGGGGGGGGGTGTGTGTGGGATGTGTGTGTGTGGGGGATGTGTGTGTGTGGGGGGGATGTGTGTGTGTGTGGGGTGTGTGTGGGGGGATGTGTGTGGGGGGGTGTGGGGATGTGCGTGTGTTGGGGGGGTGTGTGAGTGGAGTGAGCTCTAGAGGGGGCTGGGGTGTATGGGGGGGGGGAGGATGTGTGTGTGCGGGGATGTGTGTGTGGGGGGGAGTGTGTGTTTGGGGGGGGATGTGTGTGTGGGGGTGTGTGTGTGTGGGGGGGGGATGTGTGTGTGGGGGGGGAGTGTGTGTTTGGGGGGGGATGTGTGTGTTGGGGGGGGGATGTGTGTGTGGGGGGGGGGGGATGTGTGTGTGGGGGGTGTATGTGGGGGGTGTGGGGTGGGATGTGTGGGGGTGTGGTGGAGGGATGTGCTCGAAGCGCAAAGCCGTCCCTACTCTCACTCACAGCGAACAGAGAAGCGGAGCGACCAAGAGGCGATTCCAAGGAGCAACCCCCGTGAGAGAGCGAGAGCGAAGCAGCAGCAGCAGCACTTTCTTCTTCACCCGCCAAAAGTGAGTTGCAGAGCATCTCCAGTACGCAACCATTATATCTCCTCCTCTAACCCTGCAGACACACACATTACTATTACTACATACTATCAATTTACACTTTTTTTAGTTTTGTCAAGTAAGGGCCCACTTAGCTATTTTAGGTATTTTTTCACAAGCGAGCTGGCTATCGCAAATGATTGTTCAACGAAGTGGCTTTAGTGATTGTTTAAAGCAGCCCGAATAACTCGAAACGCGTGATTGTTGATTCTGAACGTGGAGTGGGGGGGGGGGAACCCGGAGGAGTTGGGATAAAATTCCACGCGACCACGGGGAGAGCGAGACACGCAAACTCCAAATGTAGAGCAAGTTTCAGGGTTGCGGATGGAACCCACGACCTATTGCATACCAGGCGAGGTAGTTAACATCTTGCCACCGTGGTGATGATGATGATGAGAGAGAGACACGCAGACTCCAAATATACAGCAGCAGGCGTCAGGGTCGGGATCGAACCCACGCCCTCCTGTGTACCAGGCGAGGTAGTTAACATTTCGCCACCGTGGCGCCTACTGGCACAAATTAATAAATATACCCTGATAATACTTTCACAGACGAGCTTTTTAACGCCCTTTGCCTACACCCATGTGACTGTACACTGTTTTGTTCGAGAAGAAAAAAAACCCCTTTAAAACTGTTGATCACGCACACGCCCCATTATACGACCCCGTGCGCATTAAAAATGTCACGGATTTTAAGTCCACTGCTGAATGAACGCTTCCCCCAACGCGCCTGCTTTAGTGGTCGCGATGGTTTTGGGGGGGGGTTGTGGGGTGGTGGAGATATAGAGGGGGGGTTATTTGACCATACTTCACCACGCTGGGTTAGTGGGGAGCATAGCTGTTGGGGGGAGGGGTGGGACATCTGCGCACAATACAACAATTGTCAATTTTCTCCACCGCCATAGGCTTATCGCAAAATCACGCGTGCTCGGTATTCTGCAGCCTGAACTCTGGGGCGGTGGCGCTGTGGTCAACGCCACCCGATTCCCATTCCTGGCCACGGGCTGGTGATATCTGCCAGAATCGATCGGTTCTAGCCCCAGCCCCAGCCCCACCGCTCCCACGCCTAACCCACCCTTGACCAACACGCGCTTACCAGCGTGGTGAAGTATGGTCAAACAGAAATTCCACGGCGTTGGGATGCATTCAGTCATCCATCAGTGGGACATTGACAAAGGGCTGGACATTGTTTGCTCTGATCCTTCATCAATGTATGTACCCTTTGACAGCATTATCGCATCCTAATTATGATCTACACCATGCAAATACGCATGCATTCTCTTACCATGCCCATTGAATGCGTGCACTTAATTCTGTTCTTGGTCGACAATCTCCATCGACCGTGCATATATCTCTTACCTGATGCACTTCACGTACTATACTCGGACAGGCATACGTTTACATCCTTGGATATATTTCTTGGAAGCATGCAAAGCATCGTGGCAGTGTAACGTGTGCCTGATCATGCTCGGTATTCTCGTGTTTGTCATACGTCTACATTCATATAGCGATTTCTAAACAAAATAAACCTCAGTATTGTAATCAATATCAACGGAACAGCAGCGTTGTTGACATATGTGCTGAGTGTAATTGTGGGTTTGCACCACTGCCAACATCAAACTGTTGGCATACTCGGTATGCAACGAGTGTGTACCTACTACCTACAAGTACTCGGATTTTAATTAGTCTCATAAAAGTGTGCACCCAACGACTCGTCAAAACACAAGGCGAGCGAGTGGACAACACGAGTAAGATGAGAGGTTGTTGTGTTGGGTGGTGTTGGGGACTTGGATTATCCTGTAGACAATTTGGAATTTTCGTTGTTTAAAAAAAAATCGGTCAACTTGTCTTTGCTATAATAAACACCGATGCAGACTTTATTACAAAGTTTTGTATTTTCAACATTTTTTTTTCTTTCAATATAGCTGATGCCATATACAGTGTAGCAAACACGTGGCGGACTTAGTAATGATGTATTCAGTCAGTATTAATCTTGTGTACACGTATTTACTGGCTTTTAGATTCAATAAGAAAGCATGTGGTGGGGTAAGCGGTGTGTAATTATTAAACTTAATTTAAACGGCCTGGCGGGGGAAACGCGGTTCATATGTCCGAGTATTCTATCACGATTAATAACGCTGTTTGTTTTGTCAAAAGATTTGCGTTGGCCAGTACATTGCTGAGTGAGGCATGTATCCAGTAGCCCTCGGTGTGTGTGTAAATGCAGCTCTGACACCAGCCTTTTATGAGACTATGGGTAACGTTTATTTCGTTTTAAAAGTTATGAACGAGACCGTATAACTTGCAGTAACCCTACTGCATTGACACACATCACAACATCGCTACAAGATAGATGAGATATATGCAGAGTGCATCATCATTGTAGGATCACGAAACATCCGCCTGTAGTCCAAACTCGATTTGCCTGAAACCCCTTTCCAACGTGGAGTCGCAGCGACATTTGAACACATCGACATTACACTCACTACAACTACGCTGTTGATTCTCTCTTCAACACACCGGTGGGCTAAATAAGTGAATTATTTTGTCCTTTGAAAAACGTGACACATTTTTACTGTTTGGCCGTGTCGGGTGGTGGAGGGTTACGACACACTTATAAATAACGCGATCTGACCCACAAACCTATATTATGGACAACTACGCTGCTGTGCGTTGCCTTTAGACAAACGCTGCATTGATATCTGCCACATCAACCCAACTCCTCCACTTCCAATTTGCAGAACACGTAGAGATGTAAGGCGTGCTGGGACGAGTGTGTGGGGTGGGGATTTTGTGCAAAATATTGTGTTGGATGTGGTTTACAAACAAAGACAAAGATCCCCCACATAGCCTTAACAGACTGCAGGGGCAAGTGCTGTTAGCGAGCAGCACCTTATGAAGGCCGGCACTGTGGCACACGAGGGGGTTGTTTGGTGGCCGGCACCACGCCCGGCCGCCTTTGTCTCCCCCAGTGGCGATGTTTATTTTAAAAGCATGTATTGAATTTGAGGCTGAGTCGACCGATGGGGAGGAGGAGGCCCAGGACCGGTTCAGAGATAATCGTCACCGGTATCGGTGGCCGTGATCGGGAGTCGAACTCGGCTCTCTGGGTCCGTATAGCGCCAACCGCTCACACTACCACTCCCCCCACTGGCCGTACACGCGCACAAATCGTGGACTTAGTTGGCGTTGTGGGTGACCCCTGGGGGTTAGTTGCATGGGGGCTGGTGCCTTTTGTGCCTTTTTCCCGCCCAATTTCAAAACGGAGGCCTCTAACTTCCACGGACGGCATTGTCCAACACCCCTATAACCCGTAACGGTTCCTGCTCGTGTGTTTTTAAAGAGGACGGCAACAGCTGTGGATTTCACGGTGGTAAGGTTGCTAGCACTTCATGTGGGACAGATAAATAAAGAGCGCTGACTTGGAACACGTTGTTGTTGTTGTACTGTATCAGAATGGGTCGGTCATTTTGTTAAGTGATCTGTGTGTGTCCATACCTGTCACCCCCTTATTACAGACCTTATTGGTCACCCCCGTGCCCTTATACATCTTAACGTTAAGCCTAACAAAGTCCCATCACAAGGGAGGAAACACAATTAGAAAATGTGTTTGTATTTTTTGCCCGTTTTGAAACTCGTTGTACGCCTTATGGACCTAAATTTCCCTGCACAAGAATACGGGTAAACCGTATGGGTTGACACGGTATGTGGGTTTCAGTTTCATTTATTTGGTATAGCCCTGTGCCCCATTCGGCTCTTGAATTGGGTGCAACCGCAACAAACAAAAAGATGAACAAGAAACATCTTAAAGTGACTACGCGCAAACAGAAAAATCCAGGAAAAAAACAGCAAAGTCTTCCAGAAAAAGCACCGTATATCAATGATGTGTGCAAAAATCCCAGTGGGATGCAAGTCAAACAATAACAACCATAAGACAATTTAGGTTAAACACGGTATGTGTGTGTGTACCTCCTTAAAAAGGGCCGACAGTTTGTTCACATTTGACACAATCTGTGTTACATTTGACACATTTTGAAACGCGTGTTGTGTATCGGTACAATGGAAGTGGCTAATGCTTTTTTTAAACGAATAAATATGAATATTCACAAGACAATCATAACTTGAGTTGTCAATTTTCCCAGAGATTTGTTATAAAATAAGCCACTGTTAAACCCCTCTTTTCATATATTTATCAAGCATGGTACTACGATGTAATTGATTATACTATTTGACGAACCAGTCCTTTTGAGTAATAGAAACTTACAGATAAAAGTGTTTTTTATATTAATGGGGGAAACGCATCTTCCCTAAAAAACTCTTATTATTAATAATTTAGTATATTAATACAGCAACATTGGACGTTAAAAGTTTAAAATGCAACGTCCAATTCTGTGGGGTATATTTTTTAGTCCTAGTTACGATTTTGGAACCCAATTCGCCCTAAGACTCCGAACAATGGGCTCCCACCTCGTTTAAATAAAAGGTTGATGGGCTATCACCGGTTTAAATAAACGTCATTAACTGTATCATCCCCGTATCTACAGCATCTACCAACATCGTCTCATCAGATTTGTTGTATATATAGTTTTTGGCACGACGTTGGATCAAAGTGGGATGATGTATTCATTCTAAGCAAATGCTCTTCAAGGAGACAGTTCAAAGGGGCAACAG
The DNA here is from genome assembly GCF_015708825.2 of Lethenteron reissneri. Classification (NCBI taxonomy): domain Eukaryota; kingdom Metazoa; phylum Chordata; class Hyperoartia; order Petromyzontiformes; family Petromyzontidae; genus Lethenteron; species Lethenteron reissneri. The sequence goes on from NC_083781.1 coordinate 5,597,950, forward strand.
GTTAGGAGTGTTTTCTTAAGCGGTTGCAGCAGGGTTGAACACGGGTAAAGATGCCACAGCTTGCAAAAAGGTCAACAGTGCCCTCATGTGCAAACCTCATTGGTTGACCCCAAACCAGTAGTGGACATTCCTTGGGGCAGGTCACATTGTGGTCATAGACAACAACTATTGACTTCCCCACTCACGTGATTCCAACAAGGTGGTGAAAATTTTACTGACTTCCCCCCCACCACCACCACTGTGATGATGGTGATGAAATGGAATTGATCCCGGCTGAATTGAAATCTAATTCTCATTATGTCAGAATGAGAAGCCGTGTTCATCCTGGAGAAATCCGATGAGCTATGAAGCTCTTTTTCACGTACATCTCCATGTGGATGGAGACGTTGCTCAATTGAGCTTGATATAAATGTCAACAGGAGCCCATGTGAAGGACTTGCACGCTCTAAAATTCCATAATAATGTAACGTAGATAAATACAGGAAATCACTTTGCACGTAAAACAACATTGAACAATAATATTATACCTGGCAAGCATATACTTCTTGTTCCTGAAATGCATTGTAGTAAAGTGTGTTTCTAACAGTGTTATCTGGAGGCCGTGTTGGCATATAGATACAGTGCTCGTGTGCCTCTGTACTGTACTTTACACTGCACAGTATTTATCTTGTCTTTCAACGTTGCATTTAGATGTGTATACATGTGCTATTAATCGCCATGACCAATTCATCCCGGAATGTGCCTGCCTCCCCCCGCCCCTAATACCTTGAAAACTAAGCAGAGTTAAGAATGGACAGAGCTCGCACGGGCGACCACCCATGCACAAACAATGTACAGAATAGGTGTTGTGAGCAGCAGAGGACAGCGCAGTAAAATCTGTTCTGTAATTCCCCCCCCCCTCCCTGACTTTTCATCAACCCGCACCGACCAGTGCGGTGAAGTATGGTCAATTAACCATCGTCACCCGCACGGTGTGGAGGAGAACGCCATCCAGCAGTAGATTGACAAGTTGACATGTCGCACTGAACTTTACGCGTAACCATAAGTGTGATGCGACCCTGTTCGGCTCATGCGCACACCATGGGAATGTGAAATTTCCACGAGTGGCTCAGAGCCACCAGTGAGACGAGCACCACCCCGATGCTCGATTGATCACAGACGCTTGGACTTTACTTTTTTTCGAACTGGTTGCTTTAATGCACGTGGCACAAAGAGAGGAAAAATGGTTCGGATGTTTCGCTCAACCAATTGGGGCATGCAAGTTCAAAACATACTAGGCCCTCGCCCCAAGCTCTGGGAGGGAATTGTTGAGTTGCTGCCAATGTGATCTGTGCATTGTAAGGCCTACTGGATTGTGCCTGCAGCATTTTGAGTCGCAACAAATACTGCATCTACGTATGTTGAACTTCTTTCGTACCGTACGTAGCCAGCCGTGCTAATCGGAGGTGCGGATGATGGTTTCAATATCATGAACCATGATCCGTCCACTCCCAGGATGAAGGCCCCCTCCCCAAGCTTCCAACGTCTTTCGTCATTTTGCGATGCAAAAACAAACCACCTGGCATCTGTAACGTGAACTGGTTTCTTTGCTCTATCTCCCCCGGTGGATGTACTCTCGTGCGCTTTCCAACCATTGGCTGCCACTCGGTCGTTATTATTGACCCGTCGGCCATCATCTCATTCTAATCTCGTCTCCTGTGCACACACCGCCAACTTTTCTCAACAGTTTTGATCTCACGTGCAGCGTTTTACGTGCCTAAACATGCGCACGTTCTCTCAAGCACTCGTTCCTCTTTCTGTCCTGTCTCTCGATGTTACGAGTAAAAGTTTACACGCTTTTCCTGGTTTTAATCCAAAACACAGGTTAACAGGACAACTGCACAAAGTGCATTAAAATCATGCCTTAGTTTCCAATGCCTTTTTATGGAAATTCAATACATGCTTCAAAAATACCGTGTAAGTTAAAAACTAAACGAAACTACAGGGCATCGTGAATTCTAAATACTGCTTGAACAAGCTTACTGTACAACTGTCCATTTTTAACATGCTCGTACACGTAAAACTTTTAGCTTGGCGTGCCCGAGTTACAATTTTTACATTCCCTAGCCAGGTGGGGCGCACAGAACTCTCCACTCATACCTGCGGCTGCCCTTAAGTCTGCACACAAATGCACGTCGGACAACTGAATGCAAAAACGATCCCCATTTTAGTAGCGTCGTCACGATTTGCCGAGGACCGTGCGGTTAGCGAGTAGCTGCAACGGCAGCTTTAGAACCAGCGCCCGCACCGTGGCCAACACCCGGCCGCTTAACAATGGTGTTGAGCACCACAAACAGACACTCATTTTAGGTCGAGTTGAAGTGAGAAGCCACCGACAAAAACGTCACGGACACCGTCAATCTAACAGAACAATGTAAGTCTCTGTTCTCCTATGACGCGGTAGTAGTTGCGTTCCTGAAGAACACCGCATTATGGAATAATGGCGTTATAATGAAGTAATATATAATATTGAGGGTTAAGCACAGTCCTGGATAACACGGGAGATGCGTATGCAGGATGAACTTTTATACTGAGGTGCGTGGATATCATTTAGAAGCATCCAGCAGCATCCCAACTTGTGTGATGCTACGCCGAGGCAGCCGTACAACCGCTTATTCCTACTCGTGCGACGTAGCTCCGTTCACTCAATCGCATTGTATCAAATTCGAATCCGCGTTATAAAAAAAATGTTCCGCGTTATAAAAAGACGCGTCATAGGAGGCCTGACTTCATGGCAGGCTGATGTTTTGGGAAATGACCCTTAACTCGGGGCAGTTCTGCGGAGCAGCGATTGTTTTCTTTCTTTTTCTTTCTCGTTCCCAGTCTGTGTTAAACTAGGCATATGTCCGCCACAGTTGTGCGAGAATAATGCACGCGTAGTGAAACTCTTACAATGCCTTGATTGAATGGAAAATAAACGTGCATGTATTCGTACAAGTTTCACTCGCAAGGGTTATATGGTGTAATTAGACGGACTGGAATTAAATAAAGTACACGTGTTGCACTCTATTGTCGAATTATGCCTTGCTCTGCCAACAACGTCATGTAAAATCCACCGAAATATCTTGGGAAGTAGAATAAAGCAAATCGAGAATAAATTACATCCATTCCCAATCCACCGATGGATGATGAATGCCCTCTCCATGCTATGTTGTTACAGCAGGGGAGGTTTGACCACACTTCACCACGCAGGCCCCAGTACCGGTTGATGAAGTGGCAGGAGGGAAGGACTGGTTCTCGCCGATCACTTGCCAACTGACGTTAGGCGTGGCCAGGAATCAAATTCGTGTCACCAGGTTCACAGAGCGGGGTGTGAGCCACTGTATATACCACTCTCTCCGCCCTGTGCCGCAGGAAGTACAATCATAGTAAATAAACAAACAGGAAAGGGTCTGCGCCATCACCAAGTTGGAATAACAGTCGATCAACCGCTTGGCTTTTTAAATACATTTATTATAAAAATTTATTTGAAGACAAATCATATACGTTTTATAAATGCTGCTGGAATATATTGGGCCAGACCATCCTTAGGTCGATAGACTATAATGTTATTACATTTTATTCTGGAAATGAAAGGAGCCCTTCGTTTTTTTATTTGTATTTTATTCTTGTTTTATTGACCACAATATCCCTGCCAAGAATATACAGAACTGTACTATCAATCTGAATTGCTCTATGAGAATGGAATATTTGCCAATGACCAAAAATTCCAGAAGCTTAATGATGGTCATGCCTGTGTTTTACTTGGATGGATGATCACCCTTGCATACCAGGTGTTACAGCCTTGAGGCTGAGAGGTGCTTGGAGATGGTAATGGGTACACACTCCGCAGAATTGGTCCACTCTGCTCAATTGAATCTGTGGATTGAACCTATCTGTGCCAAGTTTGTTCGCTATCCCCTCATATGCATGGGCTTTTCTACGTATATTCTACTCTGGTTTCCTGCCACATGCCCCAAGCTCATAAGTGGTGTTAACACCCAAACATTCACAGGCAGGATCCTACCGAGAAGAAGCCCTCAGCCTCGGTGAGGCTTTCCTGGCAGAAATAATTCGCATCAGATGCCACGTGCTCCCTTGTGTATACGTTTCCCCCCCTGCCTCTCTCTCTCTGCGTACGCTTTTGTACTCAAGCCATGAGATATCCGTTACATCGTTTTCACGACCAGATTTCCCCAAGTGTTCAGTATATGCCGCCGGAGTGCATTCATCTTGGCCGCTTGCCTGTTGGAGCGAACAAAAAAGAATGCACTGTATGCGGAACCCACTGCAGTTTGAAGCATTCGCCCCCGCTTGCTTTGCCCAAACGCATGTCTGAACCTGAGGGGAGACGTGTCACGAGTCTTAATGGGAACGAAACTCACCGAGCACACCCAGATCATTCGATCAGTTGGGCACACCTGAGATGGGGAAAGATGACGGGAAGAAAGCCAGTGGTGTGGTTTATATTACGGTGCCGCTTGTAATGGTCGTTTAACTGCTCCGCCCTGGCTCCTGACAATGAGGCACGAAACTACGGTAAAAAGTTTAGCGCGTAAAAAAAACAACCCCACAAAGCCTTACAGAGTTTTAAAAAAACATTTGCACACTACTCGCTAAGAAACGCATCCCAATGACGTACCCAAGTGTGGTGCAGTTGTAAATGTTTACGTGAATTCTTTACGCAGGGCGTGCTGGCTTGGCCGCAGTCTCACCGCTTACTCATCAAAGCGCCAACACGTCTATCGATGATATCGGCAGGCAGTGAAACACATTGCCATGGCGATGGAGGTTATTCATTTTTATCATTATCAGTTATCCTGCAGAGTAATGACGTGAGTTTATCTCAGGCACGGTCCCTCCATAACACACAGTGGTTTATGGAATCATCGTGGTAACTGTTGTGCGTGTTTTGACAGCTTCTGACACACACGACAATGTTTTGCACTGCGTTTCTGTAGAAAATCTTCTCATCCGCAACCTTATTACTTGCCACTGATATCCGTTTTGACGGATAATATAAGTAGGGTGTACGAAAATTACTGTTAACCGTGGCCATAATCTTAGCAGTTATCCTTGATTATCCATGGGGTTACCATACCTACTGTGCAGAGCAGCTTCCCGTTCGTTTGCACATTTTTCGCGGAGAATTCACGCTGTTATCCGCATTTTTTCCCCCAAGGATAGGTTCGGCGAATTGGCCGATAATCCCACAGATAATAGGATCGCTACCCCTATCACCGTGGTTAAGAGGATTTCTACTGTATATGTTGGTCGGTGGCAAGTAGCACACACAGGTGTCGATAATCTTTTATTTGGGTGGCTGGATAGCCGAGGGTTAGCAAGTTCACCACTGGCTGAGAAAACACGTGGTTGCCGATTCGATTTACCGTCGCAGGGCTGTAAAGTACACGTACGCACTGACGGAGTGCGTTGTTCGCTGTCGGGCGGATGCCAAAGGGTTCATGGTGTCATTTGCAAGAAGAGTAACGCCATTGTGCAAATCGATGATTTGAAAATTACCCCATAAGTACATTTTGTGCGGAAAATACTGAATCGTCGCTAGGTGGACGGTAATTACCATTGACGTTTCTCACGAATTACACCTGTTTCCACATTATTCAAGGACAAACAATTGTAACAGTTTTATTAAAGTGTTATAAAGAGGCATTACAAAGTCTAAATGTTGCGTATCAGCAGCAATTAATTTAGAGGCGACAGATCAATTTGAACATTCTACAACTCTTTTGGCTCTCTTGGGCTATCAACTAAATGATCACAAAGCGTGTCCTGTAGGAATATTTCTAGTACTGTACTGTATACACAGTACACACAGTAAAGGGGAGAGTTTTTCACTTGTCGAAGAGATAAATGCGGATACTGGGATACTTAACTACCACTTCCAGATGATGGTCTAATCCACACTTGCCCATTTCTTCCCAGTCAACTATGGTCAGGTCAATCCCACAGCAAGGTGTAGATGATGGGATGAATTAGCTGCAGCTTCTGGGTGACTCCTATTATCTGTTAAAGCACACGGATAATAAGAAGGATTTTTATTAGAAGTGCCGGGATCAACTCGGGACGTGGATGAAAGAGAAATGAGTCCAGGAATCGAACTCACGCCATCACTCCACCACCTACACCATACATGTTCGACTGTAAGTGCCACATTCATTGGTCACCGGACTTTTTCGATCAGTGTGGCTAAACATTTGCAGTGAATGAATTAATTCAAACGCAGGGAGGTTGGTGGTTCATGCAGAGATGTTGCCTGTAGGAGACAGCCCTTTACATTTACATGGCATAACTGTAGGAAGCAGTACAGCAATACGTGGACAGATTTATGTTTCAGGGTTTTGAGGGTTGCCTCTTCGTAGGTGTGGTTTAACCACACGGTGCCAATTAATCAAATTACAGTACTTTGGAGACAAGGTTGGTGACTTGTACAGATTTCATGATGCCGCACCCAGACTGCTAACTTGTAAGGGGTACTTGGGTGGGCAAGTACAAGGCAGCACAGCAAGCAGGTCAGCACGATCTGCACAGATCTCAAAGGGTTCTCGCCAAATCGTTTGTGTGGTTTCTCCAGGCCCTTTGAGGTTTTTTTTTCCCATGTGCAAAATGCTCATTAAGGAATTGGGCCAACATCCAAAAAAGCAGGGACACCCTGCAATTTCTTTGATGGAGATGATGAAGTTACAATTATTAGTTGTATTTGAAGGGTGCTGAAAGCCAGTTCTGTGGCTGTCTGTAAAATGTCTGCCAACTAATTTTGTCGGTGTATAAATGAGACCCAACACACGCACAATTAATTGAATTAAATGCAGAAATGACAAATCTCAATAAGCCCATTGAAAACCTGTTACCATGCCCTAAGCTTTAATGTTTGAACTAACCGTGAAGTGAACTGAGGACTGAAATCTATTTCGTAAGATGGGAGGCAGCAAATTCTGCAATTTTTGTTAAACAAAATTGACCGGGGAACAACGCAATATTAGTGAACAGGCAGCGCGAAAAAAGAAAAGCACACAGTCTACTCTGTACAGTGATGTAACACGTCTGTGCCCGTGTACTTTTCTTGGAAGTAGTCCCAGCGTGAACCCGTCCGGATCATGATTGTACGGTATGTTCATATTTATGTTTTTGTTAATTCCTCGGCTGTAAATCATCCCACACAACCCGCTACAACGTCAGCTTCGTGACCCGGCTAAAAACTTTGCATATCCAACGACGGCAGTGTTTCTCAACCGGCACGCCGCCGCATTTTCGGAATTGCAGAAGATGAAAGAACCTCACTGATCTCCAACTAGGACAAACGAACCGCCCGTGCCATTCAGTGGCCAATCCAGACCCGCCCCCACCTCCCACCCCTCTCCCATTGGTCACGGCGCAATATGGCAGCAGACATCCGCCAACACCCTGCCCTGTCAACTCTCTTGGTTTGCAGGCACATGCGTAGAGCTGGGCCCGCTACACCCGCAGCTGCTTACACTCACCCATCCGGGCCCACGGTGGTGTTTTGGTTTGGTGTCCGGAGCAAGCTGGAGAGTGTGCCCCGCGGAGTGAAAAAGCATCTTTGTGAAGCGCTGCACTTTGGTTACAATCTTATTATGTGAATCGCTGCTATCTGCTCTTCTACCATATCCACACCCCCGAATTGATGTGGAAAATCACATTACCTGCGCATCAATACGTCCCAATGTACACGCTTATCCGTGCATAAGTCTCCGCGCTTATCCCCAGATAACGATCTACTTGGAAGTCGGTCTCCTGAAAGCACCAAATTAATAACTTTATTTTAAATATCTGCATATTTCTCTGGATAAGAGGGGGTGCCCAGCAGAGAAGGTGGCAAATGCTGTGCAATGTGATGCAGCTCCTTCTTCACTCCGCGGGGCAATGTGATGCATAGCCCCCCTCTTTTCTCTCCGCCTGATCAAGACCGCTTGTGTTGCGATCGAAACGTCGTGGGGTTTTCAGATTATTATTTTATTTACATTCTTGATTTGATGCTTTCGTGACTGCATTTTTTGGTTTCTATTTACGTGACTTTACCGAAAGAACCAAGCATATGAATTGCTGTGCAATATTTGTGTTTATTTACAGATAACAGGAATACTATCCAAGGACAAACGGCAGACATTGCGACAGTAACCACCATTGGTACCCCCTTACGCGTAGCAGGAGGGGGTTTGCACCGTCTTCTCTTTGAACGTTTGGGATAGAAGTTTGACATGACGCTGATTTAGTGCCCCACATTTTTTAATAAAATACGCCCTTTTTTTCTCTTTCCATTGAAAAGCTGCCCTCCTTTAATAATGGAGGAGCCACTTAAGCTGCCCGAAGGCTGTGCACAGACAATCGCCCCAACATAAAAGTCGATGTTTACCAGTGGTATGTTCTCACATATTCACCTTCTCTCGTTGAGGCACCAGGAAACTTCACTGACGACTAAGCGCACGCCTTGGGTTTCTCGAATGCCTCCTAATGCGAGAAACGTGTGCTCTATTATTCAACTGTTCTTACTTAACGGCACGTCACATCGTATATAATTTACTGCAGTACTTTAGGATTATAAAAAATAAAATCTCCAATAATTTGAAGCGCCCGGTCGCGATGATGTTATTGCGTCGTCAGATTTTGTTTGAAAGTGCTGGAGAGTAAAGGTAACGCGGTGATGTTTGCAGAAAGAAGAAAAAATAGTCCCATACAACAGCAGAGTTTTGGGAGCAAGTGATGTCTTTCGACGTAACTCGAAAATTGCAGGACTCCGACTACCGCGTAGGTTTCACCCGTTGTGTTGCTGCCAAGGCTTTGCGATGCGTTTCGTTGTGCCCACGTCGCTGTGTGTCACTGGGCACGATGCCCCGACGTTTCGCTCCACGTGCTGTGTGAGTTGGGGGTGGGGTGGTGCTTCTTCAGCCAACTGAATTGAGCTCCGATTTTTTTTCCCGTCATCAGCTCCCAAATTCGTTTCCTCGGGGGGTGGGGGCGGGGTGGGGAAGCTCCCGGTGCGTGGAGCGAAACGTCGGACAATTATGCAACACGCGAGATAGAGCTCTAAAACGCTTTAAATGTGTTGGGGAAAAAAAGGACGGGCAAAATGGCTGAAGCGCTGGCCCTTGTTTTTCATTGGTGCGGTCCCCCACGCGCTTGGCCGTTGGGGTTTAAAAATGTGCGTGCACGCCTTTGCCCGGTGAAAACCAGGGTGGTGGGGGCGTTGAGGAGGGGTAATTAGAGACCGGCTGTATACAAAGCCAGCGTCTCAGCTGCAGCGCCATGAAACCTGAGCCTGTCAGACACCACCACCACCACTCCCAGCACCCCAAGCTAAGCAGGCAGGGGTAGTCCCCCGGTCATAAACTCGACGGGAAACCCAAAAAGGAAAACAAAATACACAATTGCTGCATTCCTGTAAGAAGTGTGTTGTTGTTTCGAGGCGTAGCAAGGATGCTTTAATTCCCTGAGGACGGTGGCGATTTTAAATGTGTGCACGAAAAAAAATGCCCCTGCACTAACGTGATGCCCGAGGGATGCTGTGCTGTGATAGATCTGTTGAACATCGGGGGACGAAACTTGAAAGCGATCTTGTGTCTGCGTAGTACAGTGCTGTACAATGTGCAATCCAGATGTCGACCGTTCGATTCGATCGCCGGGCGCGGCGCTTGAAACAGCAGTGCAAAGTTAGCTGATCGGTAACGTCGCTTGTGGCGGGATAAAGGTGTGGGTGCCACCACCTCTTCCAAGGCGTCTGGCCAGTGTAGACGAGTAGGCCCAAAAAACACCCTAAGGGTGGGTTATCAAGTGGAGGTCAATCCATCGGTAGTAATGTGCAAGCAATTGACTTTTTTTTGGGTCGGGGGGGGTACAATGTGGGCCCAAAACATTGTGACGATCCATGGGCAGTGGTCGATGTGGCTACACGTTGGCATAAACGGAATGTGAATGACTAATCGAATGGATTTATGGTTTTGTTATTTACATATATGCCTGGCATACATGAGCATAAACGGAGAGCAAATCAATAAAGCTTAAGAGTGGATAAGCAAACATTTGGGGGGAGGTTGACCTAGATTAAAATCTTGCTCGTAGGTTAACCAATTAAATATTATTAGCCCATTTGCCTCGGCGGTCTTTGTATGGAACTCTGGGAAAATGAAATAGCGTGGATGACGAGATGACTAGTGGCAGCCAAGGAGAGGACGTGGATCGTTTACATCGCAGCATCGCGAGAGATGGCACTTGCTTTGGGTTGGCCTTCATCCAGCGGGGGAATTGACCAAGGCCGATGATGAGATGGTGCGTCCGAGAGAAGAGATGAAACTAAAAAGAGCGTTTGTGAGAGTTCATTGAAGTGTGAGATAGAGAGAAACCCCTAACGTCGGTGACGGGAACGAAACACCCCCTGTAAGGAATGGCGCACTCCACAATTGGTGTGTCTTGTGAGCAACGGTGGGTGTGGCATTCACTATGGCGAGCAGTGTGTTTTTTTTTTGTGTGGGGTAAGTTTGGCATGGTTTTCCCCCCAACTCCCACCGTGTGTGCTGCTTGAGCCGGCGAGTCCCATTGACCCAAACGGCTCGTGTACACGGACTAACAGAGTCTGCGAACAGAAGGGTCATGTTTCATCCCTTGGCAGCGTTAATGGAGCAGCCAAAATGCGACTTTCAATTGAAAACAATGTAATTGTAGTCAAGGTCGACGCACTGATGACTCTGTTGGCAAATTGTGAACGTGCTTGCCTCTGCTACTTGCTCATGCGCCACTTTTAAAGGATATTTATTCCTGCCTCAGCAGCTCTCCCGCTATATATTTTTACCTGATGACGATCACTTGTGTTGTGATCGAAACGTCGTCGTTTTTGGTTTTATTTTCTTTGAACCTATCTATGTGACTTTACCGAAAGACCCAAAGAATATGAATTCCTGCAGTCACGAAAGCTTTTAAGTCAAGATTAGGCCCTGGTGACTTCACTTAACAGCCCCAGTCGTAGTTTTTGGGCTACTACTGATACCTACTACATTCCAATTGTTGTGAAAAGAAATAAATTTCTAAGCATGGGCCCCCGAAATTATGAAGCAACCAGCAAACAAACGACGCAATCAATGTTTTAATTGATAATAGTTGAAACGTTGCTGGATTTGAGCGAGGTTGACCTAAACTATTTAATATTTTACCAGATAAGGCCTATTGAGCTTATTGCTCTTTTTCAGAAGCGACCTGGGCACAAATAATTGCTCAACGAAGTGGCTTATCACGTGGAAATTTATAGCAGCCAAATACTCTTAAACGCACGTTGATTCTAAACGTGGAGGGAAAAACTGGAGGACCCGGAAGAAAATCCATGCGGCCACTGGGAGAGAGACACACAAACTCCAAAAATACAACAGGCGTCAGGGTCAGGATCGAAACCACGACCTCCTCCATAAAAGGCGAGGTAGTTAACATCTCTCCCAGATAATTACGAGCATGAGGTAATACATATCAATGGGCACGTACTTAACTTGATCAAACTACTGTAATAGCTACGTCTAGTGTTCTGACATGTATGCATTGGGAGTGGGGTTTGTTGTAACTGGCGTATGAGAGACTTACACGTGTCCTTCAGTTTCACATTTACATATTTATACACACTCGGAATAATGCACTCTTCCGCGACTGTGGTTGTGCTAGATAATTATATTAGGAGCATACCCACGCGGTTGCATTTCTAAATGTATGCTCAGGTGCGATGCTGTAAAATTCCCCATGATAAGCAGCTTCGTAGAATTATCATGTGTCCAGGTCGCTTCTGAAAATTAACTAATAGCCCAGTGGGCTTTAACTGGTAAAATAAAAAAGATTAAGTTTTGGTTAATTTATTTTTTGTGTAGATTTGAAGTTTTCGTGACTGCAGGGATCCATACTCTTTGGTTCTTTCGGTAAAGTCACGTAGGTATAAAATAAAATAAATGAAATCACGACGTTTATTGTTAGTCATTTGCTTACCTTTCCTATACCTATCGTTTTTTGTGTTTGTTGGAACTTTCTGACTCGCCCCTACTGGACATCTGTGAAAAACAGCATATATAGCACGTCGGATTTCTCCAGGTGACACGTATGATGTGCTCAGGTTTAGAAGTGGAATCACTTGCTTATTCCACTGCTGGCACAAGGGCCTCCACTAGAGGGAGTTTCTGGAATATATTTGTCCTATAATTCCACGCTGGCCCGACATTTCAGTTTCAGTTTTCAGTTTATTTTGTATAGCCCCGTGAGCCATTCGGCCCTTGAATCGGGTGCAACCGCAACAAAACAAAAAAATGAACAAGAAAACATCTTAAAGTGATTATGCGCATACAGAAAAATCCAGGAAAAAACTGCAAAGTCTTCCAGACAAAGCACCGTACACCAACGCTGCGTGCACCATCTTGCAATATTTGGGAGTGCCCACACTTTACCCCCCCACCACCACACGCGACCTGCTGATTAACTGCGGTGCGCCCATTTACACTGCTGGGTGGATACAAACGGCGGGGGGGGGGGGGGATTTAAAAACCTTGCACCGTTGTTTCAAATGTCGTGCCGGGAGATCGTTACACCACGGCGGAAAATCTGTACTCGCAACAATGACGATGTTTCTTTTCTCTCGTCTGGTTTTGTTTCCCCAACAGCAGAAGTAGCTCCGTCATCATCGCAAGATGTTTGCCCTGCTCATCTCCATCTTTATCCTGCACATTGCCAACATCGTCCTCCTCTTTGTGGCCACCATTGACAATGTGAGTATCTCGTTTCACCTTAGGGTTCAGCCAAGTCGGAGAATCTCCGTGCCCCAAATGGCCACTGGAGCAGTTGCTTGTGTATATCGGCAGCTCTGAATTGGTGGTGGAAATTCCTCATCCACATGGCAGCGGGAGCAGGTCTGTGCTATGACCGAATTACTAAATACACCTGATCTTGAAGTACTAAATACACCCGATCTTGTCGGATTTCGGAAGCTCAGTCGGATTGAGCCTGGTTAGTACTTGCATAGACTACCACCAGGACTACACGCGTTTAGAGTATTTGGCTGTTATAAATGTCCACGTGATAAGCCACTTCGTTGAGCTATCATTTGTGGCCAGATCGCTTCTGAAGAAAAAGCTAATAGCTCAGTGGGCTTTACCTGGTAAGATAAACATAGTTTAGTTTTATTTGTATATTTTAAGTAATTTGTTTACCTTTCCTATACTTTGCAGTGCTATCATGTTTTTTTGCATTGTTTGTTGTTGTAAGGTTCTGACCCGCCCCTACTGCACATCTGTGAAAAGGACTTTTAGAGGCTCATCGAATTCCTCGAGCATAAAATAAATATTCTGACTCTGATCGGAGGGATTCTTGGTGGCGGGGAGATTGCAGTGCGTGACTGTTTGTGAGCTTTCTGGGTACTCTCGTTTCTTCCTGCATGCCAAAGCCTCATTGATGGAATTTCCCAAACGTCCCCAATATAGGCAGGGCCTGTCTGAAAGAGAGCCTCTAGGCTCTTGAGGATTATTTGGGTAAATTGTCATTACCTGTATTGTCATGGTCTTGCCATAGTTGAAACAACTGTTAGCGTTGCACAAAACGTAATTTTTTATAAACTCGGTTAAATAATGGGTTAATTTGGCCTTGGGCTTTAGCTGAAAAAGAATTGCATCCCCAGAATGTGACAATGCAAAACACTCGCCCGCTGCCCGTTCGCAGTCCAGCGACGTTTGACAACAGCTGCTCAACACAAATCTGCTTGCGCTGCAACGAGTACGTACACCGCATGGTCGAAATTCCAAATTCTCTGCACCTAAATTACCCAAAAAAATGTGACGCCTGCTGGCTATCCTGCTTAACCCTCCACCCCAGCAGGGATGTGGAGCTCTGTGTGTTTGGCTTGGTTTCTAAAAATGTTACGTAGTAGGCTGTGATGTGGGGGTAAAAAAAAACGATCGTGTATATGATGGCTGATAGGAAAAAAATGCTAAGAAATGCCACGGAAATTTAAGTGCTGAATAATTCATTTAATTCCCTCGGACAGTTTGGGTTCCTTTGCTATCGCACCACAATGACATTTTGGCCTCGGCCAAAGTCTCATTGACAGCAGCAGACGTGCGCAGTCATTGGCGATTCGATGCATTAAGTAATTGCACATCCTTACAACTCGGTAGGTTTTCCCAGTAGTGCTGCTGTAGCCCTCCGCTGAGTTTTCAGGTTGAAGTGCGTGTTGTTGTCGGGCTTGGAGGGAAACGCCGGGCATTGTGCGCCAAAACACACGTGGTACAACACAACGGAGTGCAAATAATTATCTTCTCAATTGTGCCACCGGTTAATCCTTCATGATTGTGGAGCGTTTTCAGTGAACGAACGTTCGCTTGCCACTTGCTGCAGAGGTTTGCAGTTTTGGCCATGCGCGGGCCCCCCTGTAGAGCAACAAACCGCTGTCTGCCAACAGTGGACGTGAAAGATTCTGTGAAGTTATAAAAAAAGGAGTAGGTCACGTTTGCTGGCGGCTGGGTTTACATTTGACGAATTTTAAATATTACCAGCAAAAATGACTCAATTGTGGAGAATACGTGGCAACATCGTTCCTTTACCAAAAAACTCAGCAGGACCCTCCATTAAACAATCGTAAGACCCATTGAGGCTCTGCTGGGTAAACAAATGTTGAAGTGAAAAGTAAAAACAGGGCGACATGACAGAAGGCGGTTGCATAGCATCACCAGCATTGCGATTCAATTTGGCAAACATTCCACGTGGAGGGAAGAATTTAGTTCTGTGGCTCTGCGGTCGTCAGGCTGCGTTGGTGCCTGGCTTCGTTGCCCTCTCCCTTGCAGAGGTCAAATCGTCGGGCGTTCTGTCCCTGAAGGCGAGTGGTAAGCGAGTGGTGATGGAGAGTAACTGTGCAGGCGGCCATCAAAGCACGCAAATTCCACATGCAGAGCTGTGTCAGAATCAGAGCAGCCAAAGTGGAGTTAATAATAATTCTCCCTATTTACCCAGGAATGGCCTGTTGATTCTCAGGATTCTATTTTCAGGAGGGTCCTGCATTGCGATGTTTGGCAATTGCCTCAATGAGCTATCTGATCTGGCTTCAGTTTGTTATTCGGCATTTTTATCAGATTTTTCCGAGTGAAACGTCGGGCATTATGCTTGACAAGACGCAGCCACAACCTGTAAACACATCGAAGAGATGTACAGCAAAAACCTGCGAAATCCTGCCCAGCAATACCGATTAATTGGTGTTTTCCATGCGGGAGGAAGTGAGAGTACCCTGAAAAAACGAATTTATAAGAGAGGGGGGTAACACTCAAAGCCAGTCAGCTCGAATGAAGGATCTGTTGCTGTCTTCTTGCCATCCATTTACCATCTCACAGCTCAGACCTGCAACACCTGGGATAGTCACAGGCAGACTTGTTACCCCAGCGCTCTAAACTGCTTAAGTTCCAGAAGCTGACATTCGGGGTGATTTTGTCATTGCCTCTCCCGTGAAGGATTTATAAACCGGTTCCACTTTGTATTCACAGGGGGGTGGTTGGAGGGGGGGCAAAAGCCGACAACGCAAAAACAAAAATACAATTTTAGCCGAAGTGTTACTTTTGACAAGTGCCACAAAAAGTGGTTAATTTGGGTAAACGCCTTGTCATATGTGCATGCCATAGCACACAGGATATATCGGTGCCTAGTATGACTGCTCTTCAAAGAATCTATAGAATGTGACTTGCACGTGAATGTGAATGACCATCCACTGACCTAGTCCATTAGTACAGTGCAAAAACAGATCCGTAATACTATATTGTTGGTGTGTGTATGTGTGTGTGCGTACGCGTGTATGGGAGTGGCCACCCACTCCTCGTGCTCCATGCCGGCCTTCGTAGGCTCTGGCTAACAGCACTTGCTCCAGCAGATCGTTAGAGGCTAAACTGGGGATCTTTGGAGTGATGGTGCAGTGTTTGCCGCAGCACTCTACAAACCAACCTTCGATTTAAAGCTTTCGTGACTGCAGGGATTCATCTTCTTGGTTCTTTCGGTAAAGTCACGTAGAAGGGAAGTAATAAAATAATAAAAATAAAACATAATACAATTATTGTCACGACGTTTCGGCCACAACGCAAGCAGCCGTCCTCAGGTGAAAACCAGGTCCATTCAGACTCTGTCGCCTCGACGGACCCTGTTTTCACCTGAGGACGGTTGCTTGCGTTGTGGCCGAAACGTCGTGAGAATAATTTTATTATGTTTTATTTTTATTATTTTATTACTTCCCTTCTACGTGACTTTACCGAAAGAACCAAGAAGATAAACCAACCTTCGTTGTATCCCCAGTCACGGCTTAGATCGGTGGCGAGTGGCATCTGAATCGGTTTTGGACTTCCCGTCTGTTGACTCGACCCTAAATCAGAACTGGTCCTACAATGTGATAAAAATCCCACTGAACGTGGTGTTTCCCCCCCCCACTCCCCCGTCTTAATAGGCGTTCGTGAACAACAGCATCTGCCTAAAAACCTCTCTATAACCGCATTGGCACGTTGAGGACTCTTTTGTATTTTACAACTACAAGTTTTTTGTTGTTGTGTTTAGCGTCACTTTCATGTTGCATTTTTCTCGATCATTTTTCTTTATTGTGGTGCCATTTTTTTGGTTGTTTCTCATAAAATGTCAATAAAATCTGCATGTGAGGGATTAAAATATTTTTTTGTATATTTTATAAGTATCTGTTCTCTCATCCATGTGTTTCTATTCTCGCCCTCTGGAGTTATTCCAAACGTGTATGTGTCCAATCACACTTGTGCTAAGCTGGCCTATATTTAGTGGAAGTGATGAAATGATTCAGATAGTTTAAACCAGAAAAAGCCATCTTCTACTCAACATGACCGACATTATCCCTCGTTAAGTAATAACGATGATCATGATATTAGGTTCACGTAACTTTCTAATTGTATTTCACAATGTTTTACTGTACTTCCAATACAAATAAAGATTACTTTAAAACATTCTTCAGCTCAACGTAAGCCTGCCATGATAAAATATTTTAATCGTTGCAACTTGACAACCTTTACTGCTTATAATGCACATTTCGCAAAAAAATAAGACCAATAATAGTTTCATGGTTCATAGCTAATTACAAGGTTATTGTGCTTTTGTATTTTCCTAAATATTTTGTGTAAAGAAATTAAATATTTTCCACAGTGTTTATGAGCCATGATAATCACGATATGATATTTAGCGAAAAGGGCCATGTTTACTGTGGGCCTTGTATCGTATGATTCATCACAGTATCGCTAAGCACCGCAACATTACATGATATTAAGCCCACCACTTGCTTATGTTGATCATCAAATTTCCCTTCATTTTTGCACAGCCTACTTACATTCCACGAGTTCTTGTATAAGGAAAGAAAAATGTTAGGCATTGCGAAAATGTTCATTAACATGTGGGGGATCTGTTTGAGTAGAACTGCCATCCGCACGTGTATGTGTGTGTGTCAGCTACCACGTTTGTGCATTTATAATTATCCTACAAGTTTCTGTGGGGAGCTTGTTTGGTGAACAGACGTGTTAGTACCTTAAGCAGATCAGTATAACAAAACGCTATGGTCAAACGAGATGGAATAACAAATATATTGTAGGCCTCTTGGCAAAAACAGGATTTTTTTTAAACTTGTAGTTGTTGCCAATCTCCAAAGTTTGAAAGGCGCTGCACAAACAAATGTTGAAATGCCAGCTTACACGGTGGCTTTTGTGGCATATGCATGCCAATGGTTAATCCCGAGTAAAACAGATTAGGGATGATGTCGTGTTACGATACGGTTTAGTCAAATATCCAGGAGTTGAACGGGACACTTTCGCACCAAGTCAAGTTATGTTGGCCTCCATCCGGAATGCAATCCAATTTCATTCACCCCACCTCTGTGGCCTCTGCATGCTACGTAGAAGGGCCTTTGACATCAACGTTGTCTATGATGTACTTCTTAAGGCCACGGTGTTATTGACAAATGTGTTGAGTTGAATCAAATTTAGCATTTCTATGCTTTTGCACCATTATCATATGCAGTATTTGGTGGCTAAAAAATTCCACATGATGAGCCACTTCGTTGAGCGATCCTTTGTGGCTGTGTAGCTTAGTGGTCCTTATCTGGTCGAATAAAAAAATAGTTGATAGTTTCACTGTATTTACCGCCAATCACCCTTCTGTCTACTTTGCTCTACACTATTTTTTTCTTATCCATCACTTTCTCTCTCCGTTTCTTTCTATATATAGTTGCATGTCTCTTTCTCGTATATCACCTCCTAGGGCAGGGGTCTGCAACCAAAATAACAAGAAGAGCCATTTTTTGTTCGAATTCGGGAAAAAACCCCTCAATATTTAAAGAGTAGGTTGTTGATAAATAATGTCACGGAGCAGCCCTTAAGGAGCAACAGGTTGCCAACCCCTGTCCTAGGAGCACCTGTAATTCACTAGACTTTTTTTCTCATTCCGGTTGCATTGATGTCATCTTGTACTCGGTGGTCAGTAATTTACACATAAATGTACCTATCGAAAATGCTGCGTTTTACAAATGCGTAGTCCATAGCGTGAGATGCTATTTGTTCGTCCCTTCCTATGCTGTGTGCAGGCTTGGTGGGTATCGGCGAATGGTAGCAATGTGCTTGACCTGTGGCAGTCTTGCATACAAGCTGCAGATGTCTGGAATTGCAACGCAGCCTTCAAGGCTCAAGGTATGATTTCAATGTGCAGTGACTGAGGAGCTTGAGGCCTCTTTCAGGGGTCGTTTTACCGCTGAATGTCTTAAATGCCACTGCTGCGTTTAACTTGGAGCACTGTTTGAATGTAATGCTGCCACCACATGAGAGTCGGAGAATAACGCTGCGATGATGACTCGTTGAGTAACATCTATTCTGAATTCTATATTTGAAGCTTTCGTCACTGCAAGGATTCATATTCTTAGGTAAAGTCACGTAGGTAAAAAATTTAAATTTAATTTTGTTACGGTTCCACCTGAAGATGGAAGCTTGTGTTGCCTTCGAAACGTCGTGATTTTTATTTTATTTTACTTTAATAATTTTTAATTTTGTACCTACGTGACTTTACCGAAAAAACCTAAGAATATCTATTCTGAAGCTTGCGATGTACGCGCCGGATCATAATTAGGAAGAAAAATCATGCATGTGCTTGGATTTCCATGACACTATCCGACACGCCATTGTCCTTGGATATGTCTAGTTCCAGATAATAATGTTCCCATTGCAAGCCAAGCTACGAGACGACCTCACGCGTACGCACGGCGTGCGACGTGGGAGTCGGTGAAATCAACTCAATTATTTTTACTCGTATTTTGTTGACGTTTGATCATCGTTTTAAGAGTCATCACGACCGCCCCCCGTGTTCCAGCCAGACAGGACAGCCGCCGATGCATTAACGCTTTCAGCTTTACTTGGAAAGCGTAACATTTTTTTACAAATTGGTAATAAAAAATAACTATGCATCCGTAATAGGTGTCTTGAAATAGCTGCGTGCACGGCTTAAATAATTCCACTCGTAAAGGCATTATAAAAGGGGCAGGACGAATGCATATTTAGCAGGGGTATACCTTGAAAGATAGCATAAGTTTCCTTTACTTCACTTGGACATTTCCAGAACCATAGAAGCGCAGCTTAACCGTGTACCCCCTCATACAAGTGTTATGGATGCCGAGCGGCAAACCCTGTTAGAAAATAAATAATTATACACTCGCCGGGTATCACAGCCGCTCGTGAGTTCGAATAGCACGCTCGACTCTCATTGGCAAGGGTCTCATCGCAGGGGCGGCTGATGTAGGGGGGCACACAATCGGATGTGAAGGTGGAAAACCATTCAAACCGGATTGGTCGTCAGGGAGCAACTAAATTTGAAATGAGACCGTTAATTGGATGACAGTCATGGAGAGTTCCAGAAATGATGGGGAAGAGAATAAAAGGTAGGAACAGAATGGGGTTCGGGGTGGCGCCTGAACTGAGTGACGTGTTGTTTGGAAGACTTAATGAAGTCGAAGTTTCCAGACTTAACCCGTGCTGCTCTAACCTCACCATTGCTCCTCACGCCTTCAGAACCGTGGCTGCAGGCGGTGCAGGCTCTCATGATCCTGTCTGTCATCCTGGCCTGCCTGGCGCTCGGCCTCTTCGTCTTCCAGCTCTATCGCCTCAAGAAGGGCGGCCGCTTCGTCATCTCTGGCGGCGTCCTCCTGCTGGCCAGTACGTGAGCACGCGCCGCTACTCCCACTCCCACAGAGGGGCCCCCGCGTTGTTTCCACGCGCCCGCAGTGGCGTTGCTGCCTGGTCATTCCTGCTCCACTGAGCATTGACGCAGTGCTCGCGTCCCGTTTAAGAGCCCTGGGCCAGTGGTGGGGAAATCTACATTGCTATGGCATGGGCGAGGCTATCCATAGCACACAGCCACTGTTGACTTTTGCACAAAGTGGTAATCGTTTTAAAGACCCCGGGGGGGTGGTGGGCCGAGCCAAACCCCGACCGTAATTTGAACTCCCAACCATTCGATTCGCTCTACCGCTGAGCCACCTGACCGGTGGCGAGATGTTAACTACCTCGCCTGGTATTTAGGGGCTCGTGGGTTTGGTCTCAACCCTGACGCCTGTATATTTGGAGTTTGCATGTTCTTCCGGGGTTGCTTTGGATTTTTCTCCTGATCCTCCGGTTTTTCCCTCCACATTTAGAAGCAGGCGTTTGGAGCATTTGGGTTGCTATACATTTCCACATGACAACCCACTTGATTGACCTATCATTTGTGGCAAGGGTCGCTTTGGAAAAAGAGCTCTATAGCTCATTGGGCCTTATCTGGTCAAATAAAACCAGTGTTTAGTGTGCTAATAATGTTAAATAAAGGTTAAGATACAGCCCAGCAATTGCTTGCTCATACCACTACTGGCACGAACTAATCTAATCGGCAACCTGTGGATTACAAGTCCAGTGTGCTAGAAGCTCCAAATTAAGTTTTATCAATTATAATGTTGATGATGATAATAATCATCATCTGCGAGATGAAGGCCTACCTAATGTGTTTCAGTCGTGAGTGCTGTTTGTCCATACTTCAGCACATTGGTCACTGTAAGGTGGCAAAAACGGGAAGCCCGGGACACTTTCAGATATCGCTCGCCACTGATGTTTGCCGTGGCTGGGAATTGACCTCGGGTCACCAGGTTCATAGTGCAGTGCTCTCGCCATTGCACCATCGCTCCAGCCGTAAAATATGACTTGTGCATCTTTCCAACTGTCCCACGTCCCTTCTGCTCCGTAATTGGCTCATATGAGGTGGCAATTAGATGCCTTATGAGTGAAAAACGGATTGTAATATTAACATTGACAAGGACAGTCACTAGCAATAATCAAGCGTGGACATTTTTTAATATCTGGTACAAATGGAGAAACTGTATATTTCTATTAACGAGTGGACATGGCGGTATTATTTTAACAAGCAGAGGTGGGGTCGACTTGGAATTCGGCTGCCAAAAAACCCCAGCATCAATGTATTATGATAACGAGCGCTTAGGGTTTAAGTTTATTTGCTTAACTCAAGAGACCAGGATAAGTTTCATTTTGCAAGAGTGACCTGGGGAGGTCACCAAAATGGAAAAAAAGCAAAACAAATAAAGTAAAGTATAGCAATAAAGCAATTAGTTAATCCTGAGCAAAGGAAAACCGCGTTCCATGAGGAATCGAAATTGCTGCACAAACATAAACTAACGTGATTGAAAATGTATTTCTGTAACGCAAGCTGGCGCGGATAAATGCTTTTAAACTGTTCATCATAATAGTTTAGATACAGAAACGTTAAAGAGATGTGGGTTGATTATTGCATAATAATGTAAACAGACAGATATCAAATATACGCGTTTGGCTAAGGTTGTTTGGTGCAAAAGCATGTTTATTAGAAAATATCTCGTCAAAATGGGTGAAGCGATGCTTATTCCCATTACTGGTCCTGAACCAGTAACCAACATTCCAGATTCATAAACCAGAGACCAATTTTATATTTGGGACAACAAACGGTTAAGTAATAATTAATTATTAAATGCATTCATTGTCTATTTACTTTAAATTTTCCTATTTACAGTTTTGTTAAATTGAAAAAAAAACGCGTCTTGTTAATTGAGCCAGTTCAAGTAAAGATTTAGATCTCAATGTGTGTACACGTGTTCCACGCGCGTGTGTGTGTGTGTGCGTGTGTGCGTGTGTGCGCGTGTGCGTGCGTGTGCGCGTGTGCGTGTGTGCGCGTGTGCGTGTGTGTGTGTGCGTGTGTGCGTGCGTGTGTGCGCGCGTGTGTGTGCGTGTGTGCGTGTGTGCGCGTGTGCGCGTGTGCGCTTGTGCGCGTCTGCGCGTGTGCGCGCGTGCGTGCGCACACGTGTTCCGCGTGACGCAGACAGCGTTAATTGTTGAGCGCCGTCACACGCGGGGACGCGTTTAACGATCATCAGGCGCGTGCAGCGTGGAACATGTCAATTTGTATTTGAATGGGGGGGGAGGAGTAAATTGTTAAACGAGGAGAGACATAGCGTGGTGGGTTGCGAGGACTGGAGTATGGGAAACCCTGTCGTACAAAGTCATAACGATAGCAATGATTCTCACTTAAAACAAAAAAACAAGTCGTCACGTGCTGGCCCCCCGCACGTCAACGAAGAGCGTAACAGCCTAATCGTGTGTAAACGCCTTTTCATTTTTGCGTCTCGCCCACCCACCCACCCGTGCAGGTCTGTGCGTGATCGCGGCCGCTGCGGTGTACACCGGCCAGTACCCCTCCACAGAAGCACCGTACAATTCGGGCAACTTTGGGCACTCCTACATCATCGCGTGGGTGGCCGCTGGACTCACCTTCATCAACGGCCTCATCTACGTCTTCCTGCGGAAGCGCTCCTAAGCTGTCTGCCCCCCAGGCACTTCCGTACAAAAAAAGCATCCCAGTCACACACGGCATTTTGGCCACTGAATCTCTGCGGTAGTGGTTACAATTAAATACACACACAAATTCTTTTTTTTTAAAGTGCAGCTATGTGCTGGCAAAGTCATCTTTTATCTTTGCTCTTTCTTTATGTTTTAGTTTTCTATTATTCACTCACAATGTATTGAAGCGTTACAGTGCGTTTCCCTTGATTACAAATGCGCCATTGGTTTTGTTTTTTGTTTACAGTGCTGGCAAAATTACTCAGACATTTTTTAACCTTAATTTTTTGGCTTCAATCGCCTGCTTTTAAAAAGAGATGTGGTGAATATTTGAGTCTAGTTCCTTTTTGTTTATCATTACTGTTATTATTAACGTACACATTAAATAGGTAATCCTGAGTCCTATGGGCACAAATTATTAGAATTATTAACACACGGATGTTGATAGTGGGAGTGACTTCTTGCTCGATTACGATTTAAAAAATTCTATATTTTAATTTGATATGCGGTGAGGAATGGTGGAGGTTGCCCCCTCAGGCTTGGCACATACGGTAGAATCACCACGGCTTTACAAGCGAAAGGAAGGAAATGTGTGCGCGCACACTCTAAGTCATTAAACATTCTTAGCAAACTTAAAAAGGCCATATGTAAAGAAGCAAGCACAAAAAAATATACACACGTGTCATCCATGTGTTTTTTTTTAGCAATCGCTAAGCGTGCCAGCAACGCCACGTGCAACACAAACAAGGCAACTTTCATTCCCAATATTTATGTAACTCATCCATCTGTCCAACGCGGCAGGTGACTATGTGTATGAGCACCGCAAAAACCCACAGGTGTCAAATACATGAAAAGGAAGCTGATTTATGTTTAATGCCGCTCGTATGAAAAAAAGGTGACTCGCTGAGTTGTGTGAATCTGTCGTGTGCAAGAATTTTTAAGCACGTGTGTTCAGCGATTGCAAACACACAGATTCCTTTTTGTTTCCAAGTGCTTTAACGCTGAAGAAATATAAACAAGGTTTGTTTTGCCTTGAATAAACATTAGGAAGCAGAGTTGCCTTTAACCTTTTGCCAATAATGTATTTCCAACGATTAAGGCGGCGGTGGTGGGTTTGTGCATCTCAGTTATTGTGGTAAAGAAAGAAAAGAAAAAAAAATCTACTTTCAGGCGTAATTTTTAAACGTGCGTTAACAGTGTTTATATTAATCTTGCGTTCGTATTTTGGTTCCTAAAGTTTTTTTTGTTACTAAGACACATTCAGGTGATCTCGTCATTCTTTGAAAGTTCGTGTGGAGTCGTGTACAATATCGCGCGTATGATCGGATGTCATAGGATAAAAGCAGGGGCTTTCACAGTTACACCTTCCTCTTGGTAAATCAAACATTACGGTTTGCCTTTTTCACTTAACATGCGGACATCTGATTAGACGGCTGGCTCGGGCAGCAGCAGGCCCTCTTGCCGGCAAACATGACCCCATCATAACCTCCGGGGAAGAAGCTATGGTGGCATTGGCATTTTCACATGAATCCACTTCACTTCAGTTTCCACGGGATGTCACAGCAGATTCGACAAATATCTCTTTCTTTCTTCACCCCTTCCACAGGGCACCCGTCTAACATACACAAACAATAGTTGGGCACACAGTTGCAATGATGGTTAACGACCCACCACCCCCCCTTCACGATTAACATCCTTGTTTCAGCAGCAGTAAATGGATAAGCTTGTGTCGTCTGCGTTTGGTCAACCAATATTGTATGTTTACCAGAAAACCGTTTGGAATTATAGTCCAGTAGCAAGTCAGCGTCTTTGACATCAAGGATCTTTGAGGCAGAGATAGCCCAGAGCCAGAGCTATATAAATTCCACATTTTTATGACAGGGGCCAGACCCTTAATAAGTGTGTGGGCACTTATGAAAGCAGCGTTATCCTACTAAATGACCATATACTCTAAGAAAATGTTACCATTTTAATTCTTACAATGAAAACAAATATTTTTAACTAAATCCGAAAGTAACTTGTGTGTGCGTGCGGGTACAGTATACGTCTACGCATTTGCGCTAATTCATTTATAGCTAACGAAAGTAGTCGATCTTAAATTGTGGGCCGTAATTAAACATCCACAACTGTTTCCGCAAGTGCCACTGTCTTTACACTGCTTTCTTTGGCTGCACGTTATTATTGTTCGGGCATGTCACTGGGAAATTAGTTTTATTTATCTCTTTTTGTTTTGCATTCATTCCATCTAGGTTCTGGCTTCGTGTAACGCTACTGGGGTTTATTTTACACACGTACAGTGTTTGCTACTGTATGACTAATACATACTTTGGGAAAAGGTGGCCAGAGGCACAGCACATTACTTAGCGTCTTGAATCGTACAAGAAATATGCCTATAAAACTTACATTTATTTACGAATGAATATAGTAATTTAAAGGATATCCAATTGTGATGTTTGAAACACTACATTTTCTCGGAGCCAAATGTGTTAACACGTTACATACATATGGTACCCAACACAAATTAAGAAACACGTTAAGCGATGGAAGTAAATCATTAGAATTCGATTAAATAAAGGTTTGGGGAAGGTTATTAAGAAGCAAACATAGCTGACTTGCAGATGTTATATTTTACGTGCCTCACCTGAAACTCAGAGTGAACGAATAAACGGCGATGTATTTCAAAAATTTACCCTCATCCATTTACTACGGCTGGAAACTATAATTTAACATTGTCGTTCCACTCATGGATCAAGACCTCCCCACTCCATGTTACTCATGTTTTTTTTTAATAACATAAGTCCAGGTTGGTGAAGAGTGGAGAGAGCAGTGCCGAGTCTATCACCTTGGCCACTGATGTTGACTGTTGATGAGAATCGAATTTGGACCGGTTCATGGCTAACTAACTTTTTCTTTTAGCAGGTAAGATCAAATAAAAGGCCCGCTGAGCTGGCCACAAATACTAGCTCAACGAAAATTGGCTTATCGGTCAAATACACGAAACGCAAGTTGATTTGAAATGCGGAGGGAAAAACCGGAGGGCTTGGAGAAATATACACACATCTATGGAGAGAAGACATAAACTCCAAATATACAAGTGTCAGGGTCGGGATCGAACCCATGTCCTGTATACCAGGCGAGGTAGTTAACATCTTGCCACCGTGGTTAGCTCATTGTGTTAACGCCAATACCACCGCTTCCACTCAATGCTATGTTGCCTGGCATAAAAAAAAGAATTAACTAATAAATAAGGCAACAGTACATTGCCCATTATCATCATCGGTATACTAAATATAATCATACATTTGCCAGCGTTGTGAAGTTTCATTATATTGCTTTGTTCAAGTTTAAACAAAAACACTCCATTGGAATATCTTTTGACAACATTTTATTTGCAACCATTACATTTGTTCTATATTATTTTTAGAACGATCTTACCATTTGCAGTCATGGAGTTGGGCATTGGATATGAAATATATATTGAAAGTATGTCTATATGCTTTTTTGGAAGAATTTTGTTGCAGATTCATAATTAGAAGCATGGTATATTTCCATACGGTTAACTGTCCTAACAGGTTACTATTCATCATGATGTGGACATTTTATTCAAATGTATCGAAATGTTTTAATTGGCTACGATGGACATCATTGTATTTATCCCTAACCTGCAACGGAATTTTCTGGTTTTAAATAAAGGCTTTGGCCCTCATTAAAGTCTGCCTGCTGATTGGGTCAGCGGCTCAGTGGGGCAGAGGCCTTGCTGACAAGGCAAGGCGATCAGCAAGAGGTGATGAGGTCATGGTTTCAGATCTACGCGTCCAAGTTGTTATCTCACCCGTCACTGTTATCACGCATGCGAGAGGTTTCGCATCCCCAAGTCCCAAGACTTGCCGAAGATCAGCTGTTGGTGATAATAAAGCAGTGTTGTACATTTTTTTTCGTCAGGCATTTCTACAAATGCTTTGCAACTTGACTGTAACATCGTAGATAAATACGATTAGTTCTAAAGAAGCATCGCACATTCATGATACTCTAGAAATCCGACCCTTAAGTGTTCGACCCTGTTTACTAATCACTATGTGAAGTTGACTGGAAAACGATCTTAGATTTTAATACATTTTTAAGAGTGACAACTCAACGAAAGTGTTTGTATGCCGGCATAGCTCTTCAACAATAAATCCCTGGAAGCTGTTGAAATTGTGCCTTAACATTGAACGTCATGGCTTCTGTGGACTTGTGATTGGTCAAAACCATTCCATGTGACCCTTACAAATATGAGTGATACTATTGAAAGCCAGCATGGGGTGGTTGCTGCCATGATCGGTTTCCCCTTTCTCGTACGATGGTCACCTGGAACCTTTTTGATGAATCCCATCCTGATTTTAAGCCATAATGCTCAATGGTACAATTGCAAAAAATAAAGAAACTGATCTAAAGAGACTTGGCAGGTGCATAGATGACATTGTACCGCTTGGCTGTGTAGCTCATCTGATGAAATATTGTTCATTTGACACCAATACAGGGCAGCCTTTTTCATTGTTTTAAACTGTAGGTTATGACATAATATCTCAAATGTTCAAAACGTGGATTTATTTTTTTGTTTAAAATAGAAATATATCTCGAGTCGATTTCATTATTGTAAAATGAGCTGCAAAAATATTTTTCAGGAAATATATTTTGGAAGAATGTTTTAGATTCATTTGCTCGAGCAATATAGTGGCTATTCTACCATGCCGGACAATAATCTATCCATATTTACACTTTGGATAAATACCTTTTATTTCCATGGCTACATTGGGTGGAAATTTTTTTGCACTTCCCAAAATGAAATCTGATGTGAAAGGCAGTTTATTGCTGCATGCCGATGCAACAACGCTTTGGAGTTAACAGGATTTAATACATACTGCCATGGTTAGCTACAAGTTGCCATGTTTCAAAGAACGTTGCGGGTTTCATTCGCCGTTGCAGTTTTAATCGGGCACCTCAGTGATGTAATATGCTGAAAGGTGTTGGAACTCCTTAGCACAAATGTGAATGAATACTAACAATACATTACACCGGCATTTGTATGTGTTTGCATTGCCTTTTGTATCCATTATAAATCAATATTTTTACGGAAATAATAACTTTGAATGGAATGGTGCTAAATATAATTCACCGTACTTGACATTACAGATGTCAACCCAAATGCATAACAAAGTTAATTTGTGATGGAAGATGTTTACCTGAATTGATCTACATCTGTAAAGAGTGAGACCCAATGTGAACCAAATTCTAAGCGCAATGTGCTTTATAAAAATCGTCAATTATAATAATGGAATGTGCCAAATATTTTTCCACTCAATGTATGGATTATCCTTTTCTATTTTTTACTTGTATTGTTTAGATGCATAAAATAACTATATAAATGTTTAGATGTTTTTTTTCAACCCAGCAAATAAAAAAACCGGTTCTAACTTTGTAATTTACTTTTCATCCCATGAAAAATCCTAATATCAAAATGTGTTGTAGGATTATATAAAACAGAGATTCATATTGTGAGGGAGAAACTCTGAGAGACACATTGTTGGAATGTACAAATGCTGTAAGATCCTACAAGACATTTTATTGAAAGCTTAGGATTTTAATTTCACGAGGGATGTGTTAATCCAAAACAACGATATATCTTGTGTACAGTGTATAAACGCTCATGTAGGTGATGTGTAATGTGGCTAGTTTTTAAGACGTGTTCACACTTGACACTGGGTGCGGCAGAATTATTGGCGGGTAATCAAAACTACATTGCCTTTGCCCTCTTGAGCCTACGTGGGCTGTGTGCTCTGACCAGAGTAATACGATTAATCGTCGTCAGCCATGGTCAATCCACTGCTGGATGAAGGCCTCCCCAAGACGTTGCCACCACATCGTACAATCCTGTGACGTAACCCGCATTAGCACGTAAACCGACTTCAGCGGCGCTCCATTGGTTGACTGAATATTTATGAAGGTCAGGTTGGGTCGTTCATCCGGTGCCCCTCTCCATGAAACAGCATCCCTGAGTGGTTCCTCGGGTATCAAAGATCGGATCAATAATCTGTGCTTGGTTACGGATCAGCTTTAATGATGGTGTTACTGTGCCACCCGCTGCAATTGGGCGTCGGCGGCAATGCTGCAAGGCTTGACACAACTGGGCACGTGGCACGGATAATGATCGTGTAGTTTCTTGATGTTCCGTATTCGATGAAAAAAATAATAATTGGGAATTTAAAGTTGCCCCTGAAACTGGGTAGTCTGGTTTCTTTTAAGATCACAGGTTTCGTCTGAAAATTCCTCAGAAAATTCATGTATGGTTTGATCTTATACATTGTCTCGTGTGAACTCGGCTTTGGCTTTTTAAAAGCAACACGCTTGTTAGTTTAATTAGCGGTGGACTGTGTAGCAGTTAGCACGAGTCATTAGACATGATTTTATTTTTCTTTTGCTTGGCTTTTAGTGGGCTTTTCAATTCTTTCCGTAAAGCCTTGTCAAACTGAAACAAAAACTGCTTTGCGTTTTTTTATGTTGTGTTTTAGAAGAGTGTTATTGTTTCTGGCAGGGGAAGTTTTTGTATCACCAATAAAGGACATTGACGCATATGTGACAAGTGTCATTTTGCATAAATGGTCACGATTTTCTTTTGCTGCATTATGAGTTACTGGAATGTGCAGCGAGGGAGTCATGCATTCATTCAATTTCTTCTCCGCCGGATACAACTGAATAACGAGGAAGAAAAACCATGCGTGCGCACGGATTGTTTGATAAATGCCTTTCAAGATGCGTTTCTCTATTAAGTATTTAAATTCGCAATGATGATGTTAGGTTTATAGCCTCTCCACGATGACGCCACACGGCTCACGCCTTTATTGGCCGAAAAAGCTTACCCATTTATCGCTAAATCTTGGGCAACCCAATGATTTACAGTATTTGCCTTTGAAGCTCAAATTGAAATTGTATTGGGATCTGCCTTACGACGGTTACCTTGACTGCCGCCGATAGACACGGACGGACGGCTCGTGAAGTAACGCTCTCAACTCTACACGCAAAAGCATTCAAGATGTATTCACACGTATGCCGTTCTGCAGAAATCCTCAATATGCATTTAAGTAGCGTTCGTTTAGAACGCAGCGATGTTAAAACTAAGTGTTCTTCCCGCTTGCCCCAATGTAAGTGAATAATAGGTTACTTTGGGACTGACACTCATGGGAACAGACACTTAACCTCATGGTATTCATCATGCATAATAGGCGAGGCTATTCTCTTACAAAAAAAAAACCTCTTGTAAGCCAAATGTTTTAACAAAGTGCACTTAACGGGTAATTTTTCCAGGCCCGCAGCATTGAAAGTGTCCGACAGATCGCCGGAGGGGCTTCTGTGTGTAATGGAAAGGCAGCAGGGCCCCT
The DNA here is from genome assembly GCF_015708825.2 of Lethenteron reissneri. Taxonomy (NCBI): domain Eukaryota; kingdom Metazoa; phylum Chordata; class Hyperoartia; order Petromyzontiformes; family Petromyzontidae; genus Lethenteron; species Lethenteron reissneri. The sequence continues at coordinate 5,628,302 of NC_083781.1, forward strand.
GTAATTTTCCAGGTGGTCAAACACACGCGCTGGAGAAGGGGGCTAGATACATAATTATTATTGTTATTATTGCCCGTCGAAGGGCCGAACCTAGGGCTCGCGAAAGCACGACGACGCTCAGAGCGAGCCCCCCCTTGCCTTGACAAGAGGGGCCCAGGGCATGGTAAATCGCGGCGCGCGTGCGTTTGTAAACGGATCAAGCGTGGCTGTAATATTTTCAATACGTGTGTGTGTGTGTTCGTGCGTGGATCAAGCTGCGATATTATTAATACGGCATTTGACATCGTGAAAGTGATTGCTGTCACGTGATTTCTGGATGTAAATTATACGATTTGCGGATCGTAAAAATCACCCCCGTTGTAGGCCGCCCCTTGACGCCGATTGACGTCCGGCTACCTTGACATAATTTAGCATTCTGTCGCGGATTCGTATTATCCTGTTACAGCGCGACGTGACCAAAGCCGCAGAGTGTGAGGCACCGCCAACCATCAGCCCCTCACCCGGTTCCAATCGGTGAGCCTTCTTGTATTGTCCACAGCCCCCCAACCCTCTCCTTCCACCTCCCTTGCCACAAGTCTCGGGCTTCCTGTGAGTTTTCCTTCTCAAGCGAACGGGGTCCGATTGCCTGACCTAACCACCCACCCACCCCTCCAGCCATCCGACTCCCTTAACCCCCCTCTTTCACAACTTCTGATAAATGGGTGGCGAGGTTTCTGGTAAAGCTGCGTTTCCGTTGTTGGCCGGCCCCAACAGACTCTCCCGGTTGCTTATGGGCCGTCCATAAATGACGTCACGCACGTGGGGGGGGGGGGGTCAGATTTTTGTGACGATGTGTGAAGAGGGGGGGGGGGGGTTGAGAAATGTGACTTCACATCAAAATGCGCAAATTTAAACAAATATAGAATTGTTATAACAACACTCCTACGACATCAGAGTGCAGCGCCACATTAAATACGCACAAAATGACAATAGTTTAACGCGATTTGAAGCATGTTTTATTTTCAAAATGGAAATGTTTTTTTTTGGAGGGGGGGGCAGAGCTTTGTGACGTCATATGTGAGGGGGGTCTGACTTTTTGTGACGCCGTGTGACGAAGGGGGGAGGTCAAAAATCGTCCAAAATTGCGTGACGTCATTTATGGACGGCCCCTTAGGGACCAGTGGTTGCTTTGGTTGGTAGCGTCAAATATTCTCAGTGGACACCTCCCTCGGCTCCCATCGACACCCGCAATGAAAACGAAGAGAAGCCGTCCCACGCAGCTTGCGTCGTCTCGGGCAGCCAACAAACCTCGGGTTGACATCTCTTGGAAGGGACCGCCGAGACACATTGTCCTCGGCAAGTTTGAGCAGTTGCCAAGCACGGGCAACGTGCCATTCGACAGAAATTGGACGTAGAGGAAATAAGACGTAAAATAACAGTGGCAATAATCAGAGCATAATGACCGAAAGGATGAGATCGCAGGTACAAGGGGGCCGAAATGAGGTTTGCCCGGCTCACTCTCCGTGATCGGGTGAGGAGCTCGGTTATTCGGGAGAGCCTCAGAGTCGAGCCGCTGCACCTCCGGATCGAGAGGAGCCAGTTGAGGTGGTTCAGACGCCTTGTAAGGATGCCCCCGGTACCGGGCAGCACGCCACACTGGGAAAGGGTTCATCTACTTCTGGGAACGCCTGGGAATTCCCCAGGAAGAGATCAAGTATGTATAGTAGTGTATAGTGTAGTTTATTGTAGTGTAGTGTATAGCGTGGTGTATAGTGTGGTGTATACTAGTGTAGTGTATAGTGTAGTAGTGCATAGCAGTGTATAGTGTAGTAGTGTACAATGTAGTAGTGTATAGTGTAGTGTATAGTGTAGTGTAGTAGTGTATAGTAATGTAGTGCTGGAGTCTATCGCCAGGGAAAGGGAGGTCTAGACCGCCACTACTCAACACGCTGCCACCGCGACCCTCAACAAGACAAGCGGATTGAGAAATGAACGAACGAACGCACACATATATATGTAAAAGAAACATTGTTCTATATTATTTCGAAAGACCAACGAGGTTATTATGGAAAATATTTGCTACTAAAACGTCCCAATAAACTTGATACCTCTCTTTCAAGGAAATCACTTTCAAGTTGCGGGAAAGGTTGTTCACCCCCACCCCCCACCACCACCACCGTTAAATTTGGAAATTCCTAACTTTGGCATATTCCAATGGGAATGATGATGCATTCCCACGGACATCCATCCACCAGAAAGCTGCCACGACGCTCAGGGAGTTCCGTTCTGCATGTGCACTGTTGCCACGTGGTGTGCGCGCACGTGGGAACCGTTCCAACTGCAACCTCGCAGGGTCGCCGAGTCACACTTGAGAACATCGCCACCACCGTCCGTTTCTTCGACGATTCGCTAGCAGAATCCCTGGACGTTCACCATGAGGCTTATTCTACGTCCATCCACTGGCTCATTCGCCAAACCTCAACGTGAAAATTACATACATTGCTCCTCAATTCCCCGGGCCCATAGTATCCATGTACATATTTTGGGTTTTACGTAAAACTAGGAGTGATTATATGGGTCTATGAGTCTCTATTGAAGTCTATGAACCTCCGTATGAGCAAACTTAATTTGGAGCTTGTGTGTTTTATCTCTCTCTCTCAAATTTAGCATTCTCAGGAAGAACGTAATCAACCAGGTAGGGTGTTGACTGTTATGTTATCCGACTCTCTGTTGTATTACATAACATTTCATTTGTACCTGATGACGATTGCTTGTGTTGCAATCGAAACGTCGTATGCTAGTATTTAATTTATTATTTTATCTTTATACGTGACTTTACCGAAAGAACCAAAGAGTAACTCCGTATGAGCCTATGGGGTCTCTATGTAAGTTTATAAATCTCTATGTTGAGTCTATAGAAGTCTATGGACCTCCACGTGAGCCTACGAGTCCCGATGTAAGTCTACGGATGTCAATGTGAGTTTATATCTCAAACCAGGGACCACGTTGACGCCACTGTCCGCTTTGATTGCTCGCCGTCAGCAGCAATTCAGACGAGATTTGAGGCTTTCGTGACTGCAAGGATTCATACGCTTAGGTTCTTTCGGTAAAGTCACGTAGGTAAAAATAATAATAATAAAATAAAATTATAATAAATGAAAATAACGAAATTAAATCACGACGTTTCTGAAGCAACACAAGCCACCGTCATCAGGTGTAACTGCTCCAGTAAAATTTACTGTAGCGTGTGAAGAAATGTATTCAAGACACGTGTCTTTGATATAGGGTGCTGGGCAGGGAGGAGACAATGAGTCGGGGGGGGGGAGAGATAACCATCTCGGTGCTTGTACACTGCAAGTACGGTGCTTGTACATTGCAAGTACGGTGCTTGTACACTGCAAGTACGGTGCTTGTACACTGCAGTAATTTTACTGGAGCAGTTACACCTGATGACGGAGGCTTGTGTTGCTTCCGAAACGTCGTGATTTAATTTAGTTATTTTTATTTATTATTTTATTTTATTATGATTTTTTTACCTACGTGACTTTACCGAAAGAACCTAAGAGTAGCAATTCAGACGTTCACCAGTCTACTCCTGGAGCCCGTCCACCGGATCACCCGCCAATCTCGACACGAAAGTAGAAGCGCTCTGCCAATCAGCTCTCTGCCGCTGTACGGAAGAAGGAGAAGACTGACTGTGAAAGTACTGCCAGGGAGCCACCCATTAAGAAGGATGACCGAAGAATATGAATGGTCAACACTTCACCCGGCCTCAATTGTCACGCCAGTGTTTGGTGTTCACGTAATGTGCACCAGGGTGCCCTTTTAAGACGCGCCAAACCAAGACGTGCTCTGGGTCCCGATCGGATTTCATGAAATGCCACTGGTGTTGTACGTGGCCAGGAATTGAACCCAGATTTTCAAGTCACTGGCATCTTAGTGCAGAATGGTAACCCATGGGCCATTACAATCATCCGCACACATGCAGACTCGTGGTAAAAAAAAAAAAAACAGCCTCGTTAATACAAAGGTAATGGGCACAAAAATTTCGCACAACACACGTGCGGACATACTTTACTGGACATCTGTGAAAAAAAAACTTCACAGCTCATCGGATTCCTCCAGTGTAAATAAATATTCTGATTCTGATACACGTGCGCATGTGCGCACAAAGCCCGCACAATACTCTCACTGCACCCCACCGCAAAATATGCTTTTGCACCGACAAGCTCAAATCGTATGGACTTTGACTTTACGACAAGTCCTTCTTTGCACCGTGCCATTTGATTGTTGACTGATTTCACACCCTCTCACCCCCCCCCCCCCCCCGGCCGTTTTATAACTTCGCTCACAAAGTCGCGGATCCTACGCACCGCTGGTCGAGTCTCCGTACCAGCCCGGCGAGGTGCCAGAGGAGTCGCCGCCGTCTGTCGGGGTGTCATGAGCGCGTCAAAGTGGCTCGGCCATGGCTCTGCGCTCGGTTCCGTGGCTTCCGCCGCCGCTGCTACCGCTGCTGCTGGTGGTGCTGCTGGTGGTGCCGCGTCTCGCCGCGGGAAGCGGTGAAGCCACCGTGGAGTACCTGGTGAACGTGATTCTCATCCAGAACGATCATCTGCCGTGGTCCCTCGACAAAGTCGCTCCGTTCATAGCGCTCGGGATCGAGCACGCTAATGGAAGGCTACGCTCGGCAGGTGAGCTGCCCGCTGGACTCGACGTTAGTTCCGACAGAGCAAAAAGACAAGTAAAAAATGATAGGCGGCATGAATTGACGTGTGTAGTACTCTATGTGTATGTTGCTGTTATTGTTCGTTTGTGACTTACCACTGTAAGGCAAAGGCCTCCACCAATGTTTGTCAATTCCTTCCCAATGTTCCCGTCTAGCACTGGCCTCTCGAAATCCGTGATGTCGTCTCAACTACTGCTATCCCTTCCGCTGCCTTCGGTCTCCACTCACGGAGTGGTTTCTGTCTCTCAGAACTCTGTCTCTCTCATCTCTCTGTCGCGAAATTGCCACTCGATTTATTTTGCTTTAACAACAACAGCATCGGTGACCCAACCCCCCTGTTCCTTTCCTTAGTTATTCATTCTTTAACCTATCTCTCTTAGATGTACTTCCAAAATACTTCTTTCCATAGATCACTATACATATATAAACCCAGACAAATGCAGAGAACAGCAACCACGCTTAATTAACTGATGGTGATGCCACTGTGCACTTTGAGGTTAGGCGGAGCGTTGAAGGCACACATGAAGGACATTATAGAAAGGTTGAGGGGGGGAATTATAAAAGTATGTATCAATAAATATAAATATCTCGAGGCTCGCCATATTTGCACTGAACTACTCGAGTAACAATCGATGTTTCTAGGCGTTGTGTGAATGATCTGCAAATGCGTTCTAAAATCAATTTAACACTTAGGCTTTCGTGACCAATATTTCCATCAGGCGGTGAAGCTAGTTGTAATCACCAAGCGGAATGTCGTTACTCAAATTGTAAAAGTTGTGGGTTTACTTAAATCCAACGCACCGGTGTGCTGAAGTAGTAACTAATTGACACGTTTTGTTCACGTGACAAATCTTACGAATTGTCTGTGTCGGGTGGTGGTGGGATTAACGACACATTTATATTCACTTGATTTAACCCGAAACATTTTATTACTAATGTTCTAAAATAAATGTCTTTCTATCAATTAAAATTTCCTGTAATAATAATCGATGACGATGGCCGTGTCAATCAACGAATGTGAGGTGGTCAATATTCACTCCGTTTACATATTTATGCCTTTATTGTTCTCATCCCATTCATGGGAACCCACCGTGGAATGTCTCTGCGAGCAACATTCGTGAAAGTTTGTCTCCTTAATCTGTGTCTTGCTACTTGAAGAATGTTACGATGAAGAAGAGGGCAGAGTTGAGCTCATGACGAATACCGCGCGAGGCAAACAAAAGTCACGCACAATATCTTCACCAAATAGGTGAAGATATCATCTGTGGGGCTAACGCAGCTGTAAACACACATCTCAGTAAGTGGTGGTAGCTGGGCAGTGGTGGCTATCAGCTCCTGCGATCCAGCACAGCGGAGGACAGCCAAGGGTATGGGCATCGCTGTGATGCCACACGGGCAGTGAGTTTCATATCGTCTGTGTGATCAACCCTGGCCTCCAGAGTGCCGCATTGCAGGTGTGCGTAGCCAACCACTAGCCCGGCTACTGCTCCAGCAGAGATTGTGCATGGCCAGTGGTCGAGACTAACGGCAGAATGGCAGCCAAAAGAGTGAACATGCCTGAGAGCATGGCAACAATGTAGCTGGAGTAATGAAAGCTCGTGTGCAGGCAAACGCGAACGATAACGACAGCTTGGAGAGGGCCTTCATCCAACAGTAGCTTGATATTCTCTGACGATGACGATGATAACATCTGAATAATACACTCAAGCTCACGTAAGAAATGTTTTTTTTTACAAATGACATCTTAAAGAAAAAACCATGTAATCATACAAATTATAAGTTACAAAGTGAGGCGTGCGTCGTGGCAAATCCATTAAATCTCCAGAGGGTTGGGGTAAATCATGCACCCATAATAGTGAGCACAAACACTCGGGCGTTAGAAGTTAACACATTACCACGGACACGTGCACAAACTGTGTGCGTGTTGAACTTCTTTCGCACCGTACGTAGCCAACCGTGCTAATCGGAGGTGCGGGGGAAGGACAACAAACTAAACACAAGTATGTAATTCAGTGAAATGCAGTGGAGAGGCAATTACTTCCTTAATAGTGACTTGATTGCAAGGATCCATACTCTTTGGTTCTTTCGGTAAAGTCACGTAGGTAAAAATAAAAAATAAAATAAAAATAGAAATATTTTTTTATAAAAGTAAATTAAATCACGACGTTTTTGTGTTGCAATCGAAACGTTGTGATTTTATTTACTTTTTTTTTACCTACGTGACTTTACCGAAATAACCAAAGAGTAGTGACTTGATTGTTTAAAATAAGGGTCACATTAAAATACTTGTAGGCGAAACGTCGTACTCAGTTTGTAAATGTTGTGGCTTGGCTCTCCAACACATTGGTGTGCTGTAATAGTGACGAATTGGCGACGTTCTGTTTACGTAACAACCCTCGCTAGTTGGCTGTGTCGGGTGGTGGCGGATTTTGGCGACACATTCATATATTTACGCGATCTAACCCAAAAAACCTCCATTATGGATTTGTATGCATGTAATGTTTGTATGCATGTAATGTTTACGTCACGCGTAATGTTAAAAACACACACAGACAGACATGTTCAGTGCATGTGAATACATGTGTGGACGGTGCAAAATTGAAGTCAGTTTGTAAAATGTAAACTTTGCTTTTTTAGTTTTACGAGGGCCTCAGTGGGTCAGCGAGTTGGGAAACATGGAGTCCTGTCCCCTCGCAATTCTACCAGTAGCTCCGGATTAAGATAGTGCGGGGCCTGGAGCATATGCTATAAAGGGAACCTAAATTAAAAAAAACCTGTAAATATTAAAACATAATTTTTTTTACTTGCATAATAAAGTAATTGTATTTTTTCATTTCCTATACAGCTAGATAATACGACAAATCGCTAACCTCAAACACCCAGTCGTTCATAAAAGTTGAAGGCGGTATAGTACTATAGTAATAGAGCAAGTGCAGAATCACTGAACCGAAATTGATAGCTTGAAAGCATTTAGCGCGGGACCCTTGAAAATGCGGGGCCCGTAGCTACTACATATGTATCTACTTTTGCTACTGAGATAATATAATCCGACACTGCTCTCTTACCTCCAATACCCAACGTGTATACGAAGCTGTTTTTCCGATTTCGGACTAAATCGCCTGCATTTTTGGTTTCCGTCACGATGGCGCTTATTAAACGACTACGACCGTTGTTGAATGGCTGTTCTAGGCACCGCTAACAAAGAAAGATAAACTACTACCGGTTGAAGTCTAACCGTGCTTATTTTTGCATCATGTCAAAATCTTGTAGTTTGAAAAAAAAAAACTCTTTGTATGATTTCTCAAGCGATGGCAATTTTAATTTGTGTTGGCCAGCCTGTGTCTCCACCACCTCATGCCAAATATGCGTAGCTCAGAACAGCGAACACCACCACATGTGTTTTAATCTTTTTGGTGTCATCACTGTTAGTACAGCTGCCGTCTGATTTGGCCAAACGAAAATTTCCCGTGAAAACATAAGATCGGATACAAAGTTGTGCAGCTTTTACATAATGAAGATCATAGACAGATGTTTAGTCCATTTAATTTCCTGCCAATCCCTGATAGTACTTCTGCCGATTTGTGGTCGTGTTGACTCTAAAAATCTATTACCCAATCGTATCGCCTCACTTTTATTGCTGAGCGTGGAAGGGAAGCATTTGCTGAAGGCGAAATCACCGTTTGGCGCGCAGGAGCACTGGCACAATGCGTGCTTGTCGCAACCTGAACGACGAAAACTCTGGGTTTATTTTACAACAAGTTGCGTCATCAGGATAATTGCCACAGTAGCGGATGTCTTCCCAGCCAGGACGGCGCTGCACAGAGGGCACGGGTCCAAGGTCGAACCCATCTACCCTCTGGGGTCAAGACAATGAGTAACGCTCAGTGGAAAAAAAACAACAACAGCGTTTGTGTCCTATAACTAAAATGTATACGGTACATTTCGATTTAAAGCTTTCATGACTGCAGGGATTCATCTTCTTGGTTCTTTCGGTAAAGTCGCGTCGAAGGAAAATAATAAAATAATAAAAATAAACCATAATAAAATATTGTATTATGTTTAATTTTTATTATTTTATTATTTCCCTTATACGGTACATGTAAAGTACTTTCGTCCGGATGAGGTCTCTGCTGATCGTGGGAGTTACTTGACAATATACAACCGCATTGGCCAGTGCTGGTTGGTGAAAGTGCGGAGCATAGATGTAGGGGCATATAAATACAGTCCAACAATGGACTTTTTGTGCGCACTGCCTTCTGCGGCCCACCACGTAGCCCCACAAGCCCTGTGACGACCTAGTTTGTGCATGGTGGCCGCCAATATCAGCAGCATTTGAAATAATGCTGTTCAATTCGTGTGCATGACAGTGTTTTCAGGAGGTCTGCAAGACACGAGAGGGCGTCAGGAGCGAGTTCGTGTAATGTTACGACTCCTCCTCCTCTGTCGAAGGAGAGCAGACCACAGTGGTTTACTCTGTGGCCCATTATTTGGGATTGCATGGTCACAAAATGCACCGCCGCCGATAATTTGTAACTTATAATGTTTGATTTACAAAGGAGATGTGAGCAACAACCTGTTGGTGTTCGGACGGGATTGATGGTTACTCCGGTGACATCCGTGAAAAAGAGCTTCATAGCTCATCGGATTCTTCCAGTGTTAATAAATATTTATGATTCCGATAAATATTCAGATTTTGAATGCCAAAGCCGAGGAGGAGCAAAATAATCCTGTGGCGCATGATCCTGCATCGCGGTGAACAATGTTGAGATGGATTGTAGTGGATGCGCTGTTGTTGTTCTGTGTGTGTGTTTGTATCTCTTCCTAGGTTTAAATGCGCACATCAATGCCACTTACGATAACTTCATCTCCTTCTCTGGAAATCCACAAAAGGTGTGCATAGACACGGACTGCGGGGCCAAGGAGAAACTCCAGGACATAACGGTGAGGCTGCCGGGAGCCGGCTCGACGAGGCGATGGCCATCCTCGTGCACAATTTACTTTACTGACATTTACCCGACCGTGAGATGTCAGATGTTTTATTGCTTTTATCCCCCTTTCATAGAGCAAACGTATAAAACAATTGCGAAAAGCACATCGTGCCGTTAATGAAACCACTATGAGGCCATTAATGCATTTTCTCTCGTCGAATGCCATTAATATAGACGCGAGGTTTTGTAGCGCTTTTTGTGAATCAAGTCAAATGAAGCAGCTGATGGAAATGCCAGGATTGTAACCACTTTATACAAAACTTTATTTTCATTCATCGTTGATTCGCTATCATTTCTTCTGCTTTTTTTTCTATTTTTGGATTTCCCTTACATCGTCTCTTTTCCGAAGTCCCTGTGATAACTTTGCTCGATTCAAGAAATGTGTCAACTCGTATTTATGACCACTGTTATCAGTGCTGTTTGTACCTGACTGCTTGGTGTTTTTGGGGGGCCTTTGGTCCTGTGCCCAGTGACCTTGCAAACTGTGCAAAAAATGAATGGCACTACACATGCCATAATATAAACATTTACTGAAAACATATTTAACGAAATGGTATTTGGAATATAATCGCGTGGAAAAAGCAAAGTAAATGAAAGCTGAACTCACCATCAACACGAAACCTTTTCTCGTGTTACAGAAATAATACGAGCAATATTTGACAAATAGGCTTTCGCGATCAATATTATCCATAATAATATTGATGATAAATATATAAATGTGTCGTTAAACCCACCACCACCCGACACAGCCAATAAGTAAGGTTTGTCACGTAAACAAAACAAGCCAATTCTTCATTAGTACAGCACACTGGTGTGTTTGAGAGGAGAGAATTGCCACGTTTTGTTTCCGTGACAAACATTACTAATTGGCTGTGTCGGTTGGTGGCGGGTTTAATGAAACATTTACATTGTCGCAATCTAACCCCAAAAACTTGAATATGAATACAAATAATGTTATAATTACGTATCTCTCCTTTTTGGAGTTTCAACAATTCCACTTTGAGCAAAGTTTTCCACGTGGGCAGAAATCAGAGTGAAATAGAGCACATATGTTTTGGAGATGTGGGATAACGTGGGCCAACTGTGTAGGTGTAAGGTTCCAGTGAAGATCTCTAGATCTTCTTGCGAGCTCTCGTGGAACGTTTTGACGTGACAGGTTTGACCAGAGGACCCCTGAGCAGAGGCCCCGAGTGGAGGTTTGGACCCCAAAGGTCCTTGCCTCCTGAATGTTCCACCTCGAAGGCAATAACATCCAGGAGACAAGAGGATGAAATGTTGTTCGTGTGAATTCTCCCTTGGATAGTACGCTGGACTTGCAATACAGAGGTCGCCAGTCCAATCTAAACTATGTTTTTATTTATAAGGTAAGGCCCATTGAGCTATATAGCATTTTTTTTAAAGCGACCTCTCCACAAATGATATCTCAACGAATTGGCTTATCTTTTGAAAACTTAGAACATTGAAATACTCTAAGCACATGTTTCTAAATGTGGAGGGAATAAAAAAAAAGCCAGAGAAAATCCACATGACCACGGGGAGAACATGCAAACTCCAAAAATACATGCGTCAGGGTTGGGATCGAACCCACGTCCAGGCGAGGGCGTTCACATGTCGCCACCGCGGTTCCGTCGGCTCAGCAGTTGAAACATTGAGCAAGTTTATTAAATGGCCACCTAGCAGCTCCCTCTTCTGTCCACCGAGACGTATAAATGGTTACACCACAGTTAGTCGAGCAGAAGGTTACACGTGGTTGAGTAAACTGTGGGTACTCGCTCCTTTATCAAGAAGTATAGGCAGCGTAGACGATTAGACTATAAAAACCATCTAGAGGAGCTCTCTCACGCACCATGTAGTGGTAGTATGTTGAACTTTTGAATGTTTGTTGGACCTCTTCTGCACCGTATGTCGCCAACCGTGCTAATCGGATGTGCGGGGGAAGGACAACAAACTAAACACAATATGTAGTTCTAAAGAAGTGAGTTTTCAATCTAGATGATTTAAAAGTGCATATCTCCAGTCGCTCCGTAATATCATAAGGAAGAACGTTCCAAACAGCCGCAGAAGCGTACCTGAAAGCGCGCAATGCAGTGGCCATCTTTGTTTGTTGGCTAGGCCAGGGGTCAGCAACCTACGGCTCCGGAGCCGCATACGGCTCTTTACGGGCTGCTTCTTGACGATATGTACATATGTACAGTATGTACTCAGATGCATTGCGGCTCTTGAAATACTGAATTTTGTACCGAATTGGAAAGAAATGGCTCTTCTTGTTATTTTGGTTGCCGACCCCTGGGCTAGGCCATTTCACCAGCAGCAGCATGGGCAAGACCCGTTGTTTTTATGCTGGCAACATTTGGTGATAACTGAGATATGGAAGGGGCTTAATGAATTTTGAAAACCTTTCAGCACATGTTCATGATGATCAGTATTGACACAACTATAAAGCACAGGTATAAAAAGGATCATGCGTTATATGTTCTCTTTATAGTTTTGCCGCTCTTGTCACATTGGTGTCTAGTTTATGAAAGCAACCAAACACGTAAAATGCCATATGCTGCGGATGTTGGCTCTATTTGACCTATTGCAATGTACTTTCCCACAGGAAAATAATTTACTTGGGTGTGCAGTCATCGGGCCAACATGCCAGTATGCAGCCTACGCATTGCTCAGGTATGGTATTTATAAGAAATTTACCCGTAAAAACAAAGTTTTTCACTATAAATCCTTTATATGCGTGGCGGCTAGAGTCCTCTCGTCCTTTGGCTTGAGATGGCTGCCACCTATGGGTCAGATGATTGCCTGCCACCATTAAGCAATTGGTAATTAAATATAATAAAAAAAAATTTTCCTAAAAGTGTAAAATTTTGAAAAAAACATTTTCACGAAAATAAATTGTCACGCACAACGAGTCTGTGTGCAAAATGTCAGCTCGATTGGATCACGGGAAGTGGGTTAAAAAACGACCGAAAGATTTGCACGGTCGTAAGCGCGCAAGCAAGCAAGCAAGTGAACTTAATATAAAGGATGTAAAAAAAAATAACAAGATTTGTAAATAATAATAAGACGTTTGAACTTGTAACGCAGAGCACAGAATCCGTTCGCTCTCATAGACAGAGAACGACACAGAGGCGGCAAGGAGGAGCCACAGACAAGTGGGAAGACGGCCATACAGAATAAGAATCTTTATTTATCCCACAGGATTTCGATGAGCTCCAAAGCTCTTTTTCACAGATGTCTAGTAGAGGCGGGTCAGAAAGCTATGACAACAAAGTTATAACAACAAACATGCGGTGAGCTGGCGGCAGAAATTCCCCAAGCACTGCGGCCCTATATATATGAAGATGTTATCAGCAAATAATGAGTGTTTACATGTTGAAGGAAACTGGAGCACCGGGAGAAACCACACGCATGCGAAGGAGAAACACCCTATCCTACACAGACAGAACAAGTGGAGTCCACCTTCTCCTGATGAAGGGTACGGCACATGGCCACCCATGAGGAAGGGAGTTTCGCAACATTTGTGCGATCCACCAATCATCGCTTCCGCAGGGCCGCATTACAGGCGTGCATAAGCCACCGTTACCCGGCCAAACACTTCCAATAAGTTGCTGCCGAGTTTAGATTTTTTGTTTCGGTCGCCGCTTAAAAAAAAATCGCCTTGCTTAAAGTGTCATGAATCTCTTCAATGACTTAAGCACAAAGTCAGGGAAGTTGCCGTGGCGCAACAGTTATGATGCTGAACTTGCTTCATCCAGAAGTTCCCAGTTCAATTTCCCGGCACGGCAGCTGAGACAATGGTGCACGGTTTTTTTTTGTTAATTATTTTTTATCGATCCAACCACGGAGGGGGGGTGGGGTGTGTACAACTTCCGTGACAGGTGAGTGGTGCATAGAGGGACAGGCGGCTCGGATAGACAACCAACGCGGACGCGTCGGGGGCCGTCCATAAATGACGTCACGCACCTAGGGGGAGGGGGGGGGTCAGACATTTATGACGATGTGTGACGGGGGGTGGGTTTGAGATTTGTGACGTCACATCAAAATGCGCAACTTTAAATAAATATAGACAACACGTTCTACTTAATTAAATAGACTTTTTGATAAATGTTTTCTCCTACAACATCAGAGTGCAACGACACATTGAATACGCACTACAATGACAAGAGTTTAAAGCGATTTGAAGCATGGTTTATATTTTTTGGGGGGGGGGGAGGAGCAGAGCTTTGTGACGTCATATTTGAGGGGAGGAGGTCTGACTTTTTGTGACGCCGTGTGACGAGGGGGGGGGGGGTCAAAAATCGTCCAAAATCGCGTGACGTCATTTATGGACGGCCCCTAGGACCGTAGCGTCATGTGGTACGTGGCGCGTCAGATCCCTTTTCTTCAGGGAAGGGGGAAAGAGGAGGTGGGGGAATCAGATGCACGTTCCTTAATACCTCCCCAGCCCCCTCCACCCCCACCCACCGCCTTTGTCCACCAGCGTTCGTCGATTGGCAGAGGTCGCGTGCGGTGAGTAAAAGTGTGGGTTCCTCTGACCTCTTCCAAGGCCTCCGATTGGCACGGTTGGCTACGTTCGGTGCGAAAAAAATCCCACATACATGGATTATTGAGTATATTTTTTAGCCGCTACACATTTCCACGCGATAAGCCACTTCGCCGAGCATTCATTTGTGGCCGGGTCGCTTCTGAAAAACTTAAAAAGCTATACAGCGTAGTGGGGCTTACCCCACTACGGTGAGCGAGTAAATTCGAGGGCTGCAACGTTTTTTTTAACCTTCAAACCCGCCACCTTCTCTTCTGCAGGGTGATAAAGCGCTACGAGAGGATGGTCGTTTCGGCGGGCAGCTTCGGCCTGTCCACGACCTTCGTGCCCGAGCTGACGCGCACCCTGCTCAGCGCCGCCAAGGTCTCAACCTTCTTCGTGGATTTCTGGAGACTTGTCCAGCCCCAGCGCAAGCCCGTGGCTTGGAGCACGGCCTACGTCCTGTCGGGAAACTCGTACAACTACGACGTGTGTTTGTGGTGAGACGACAACAACAACACAGCCCCCCACCCAACCCACAACCTCCCCCCCCACCCAACAGAAACCCTTGTTTTTATGGGGTCTGGCACCGTGATAGTTTTTGGGGGTGCCTATTTGTAAATTCAATCATTCCTTGCCCTTTACCGTTTTACCCAACACCCATAGCCAATGCCAAACACTCGATTATTATTTAGTTATTTAAGTTCCGTGTTTTTTTTATGTACGTATTTAAGTGTTGTATATGCGGTATTATAAAGGCACAACGAGAGTGCTGCGATAGTTGGGATGTGTGTGCAAGGTGGTAGAGGAACGGTTACCCAGACGGGCATTGTGGTGTACGTGTGTATGTTGAGCTTCTTTCAGCGCCATACGTAGCCAAACCGTGCTAACCGGAGGTGGTCTCCTCCATAAGCCCGACTACCATGGGGAAGACCCTAAGAGCAGGCGGTGGGATAGTGTTAGGGCATATCTAGGTATGGGTCTCTGTGTGAGTCCGAGTCTATGCGTCTCTGTGCAAGCCAAAATAAGAGCAGGCGTTGGGATGCGAACTGTTAGGGGGCAGAATCCTGGAGGTCGCTGCCCGGCTCCTGTGCAGCGGCTGCAGGATCTGGTGGAGGGAAGAAAGCGTTGGCAATGCGGTGTGGTGGTGGTGGCAGTGGTGGTGGTGGCGGTGGTGGCAGTGGTGGTGGTAGTGGTGCTGGAAGTGTGGTTCTGGTGGTGGCGGTGGTGGTGGCAGTGGTGGTGGTAGTGGTGCTGGAGGTGTCGTTCTGGTGGTGGCGGTGGTGGTGGTGGCAGTGGTGGTGGTAGTGGTGCTAGAGGTGTGGTTCTGGTGGTGGCGGTGGCAGTGGCAGTGGTGGTGGTGCTGGAGGTGTCGTTCTGGTGGTGGTGGCGGTGGTGGTGGTAGTGGTGCTAGAGGTGTGGTGTTGGCATCCAGCGCTATCAGCCACGATGGTGCCTTGATCTACTCAACGAGTCACGAAATGTAAAACTAAATCAAATTTAAAATGACCAAAAGCAACTGGTAGTAATGCGCGCAGTGATCCCATGGCTTTTAATGACACACATTCAAGGGATGCATCAGAGTGCTACAGCATTGCGTTGTATCCATTAAAGAGCAGTATATATACATTTTTAGGGGGTCCCAGAACATCCGAGTCCCACCAAGGCTACAGCCCCTAAAGCCCCTTGCACGAATCCGGCCGCTGCCTCTGAACGACACGGTGTTACGCGACACGAGCACAGGCCATTCACGCACTCGAGAGGCAAACAGACGAGGGTGGTAAAATGTTTATTTACCTAACCCTTGGCAAGAGTTAAGGACCCCGTAAAAGTAAAGGCATAATAGAACACTGAAGTTGCAACGGATAACAACAACAATATTTTGTGTTTAGTTTGTCGTCCTTCCACCGCGCCTCCGATTGGCGCGGTTGGCTACGTACGGTGTGGAAGAAGTTCAACATACCGTACATTTGTGAATCTACTGCTGGATGAAGGCCTCACCATACCCTGCTGGTTATGGGGGTTGTTTGACCATACTTCACCCTGTTGGTCAGTCCACGTTGGAGGGGAGGGGACTTCGGATTGCTCCAGATATGACAAGCTAATGATTCTAGTCGTACTTTTTGGTTCTTTCGGTAAAGTCACGTAGGTAGAAAAAATAATAGATCACGACGTTTCGATCAGGTGGGACAACCACAGCAAGAAAAAAAACTGCTGAGGTACGCCTACTTCAGCAGTCGTGATCTATAATTTTTCTACCTACGTGACTTTACCGAAAGAACCAAAGAGTATGTTTGCTAAATATTAGGGGTGTGTAAATTGGAGCATCGCATCATAAATAATTATCAGCGATTCTTCAGCTCGCTATACGTGGGTCTGATGTGGTGTGTGCTATACGGGTTCACGTGACCTCTGGAGCCACTCGTGGCCGCGATGTTTACCACAATGTAAAAAAAAAACGGTATTGATTTTTTAAACCAATTTCAGCCTTCCGTGGAATCACCGGGCAGGTAGGTGAATTGCGCATACCTGCGTAAAGAACCACTGACCCCAATATAACCCTTGCCATGTGCAGCACCCCACACCTGTCAAACCACAAGGTTTACCTCGTATTATTGTACAGGGAAATTGAGTTTTCAGGTCCATTCGGCGTACAGCCGTTTCAATACGGGCAAAAAAGTTTTGTCTATTTGTTTGTCTTTCTCCCTTGTGATGGGACATTGTAGGATGAACGTTGAAATTGATAAGGGGCAGGGGGTGACCAATAAGGTCTGAATTGGTTTGTAATAAGGTAGGACACTATGAGACCTCCTTTACCAGTAGCAGAATATAGTGATATGTTTTTACCCTTTTATCTGGTACAAAAACTGACACCTTTATACAAGGGATCATGTTTGCAATAACCACAACACACCCGATAAAAGGGTAAAAACCTATTACTACAAGGTAGGACACTGATAAGGGGTTGACAGGTATGATTGCGTCGCCATCATTAAATATATCAAGCATTCCCAGACAGGGTGAGAGCTTTCATTGTGACCAATTTTAACTCATTGTGGGATTTGGAAAAGCCAGATTTGTTTACGTCAAATGCAATCTCGGTTATAATGTGTGGGCATGAGCTTAGCAGGGTGGTAACTAAGACTGGTTTTGCACAGCAAGATGGCCATGGGTTCCATTCTCGGCGAGGGCATCTTTCTGTGTGGAGTTTGTACGTTCTTCCCCTGTTCTGCATGGCAGTAGAGTTGGAGCCAACCACCTACTACCTCACTGGGGGGTTTTGACATTCTTACATCTCCAGAACTGTTATGGCTCTGCATGATCATCAAGTCTTTGATTCATCACTTACCATAATGTTTGTGTGTGGTCTGTATTGTTTTTTAATTTGAACGGGAGGGGGGGGGTCTAATATTTTATATGGAGTCCTCTTGCCAATAACGTCAGGAAATCTAGCCCGACTCTGTCGATGAGATCCAGAAGGACGAAACTGGTTCGGCATTTATTGACTTGCTTAAACAAATGCTGCTCGATAATGTTGTTCGGGAAGTCAGCCAAACGGGCTCACGGAGTCAAACATGCGTTCATTCGTAGGTGGAGGCACACGACGGGGCCGTGATTTGACTTGCTGCTACCCACAGAGCAGTAGCTCGCACGTACAGTACTCCGCCGATTAATTCCCGGACTTTGACATCTTCCACTGAAAATTAATGGCCCAATAAAACGTTTTAGCGTTCACTCAGCCACAACATTATATTGTAGGCAGCCCATTGCATCAACATGGATGTAATAAAAGGTTCCAAGATCCATCTGAAGGTGCATGTGGTCAAGTTGATCACGTGTACACAATAAGCAGACACAGTTGACTCCAGTGTAACATGTATCATCTATAATACAGTTTTTTTTTGGGTTAGATCGCGTAAATATATAAATGTGTCGTTAAACCCGCCACCTCCCGACGCATCCAATTAGTAAATTAGTAAGGTTTGTCACGTAAAATAAACATACCAATTCGTTACTAGTACAGCACACTGGTGTGTTGGAGAGCAAATCCACAACATTTACAATCTGAGTACGACGTTTTGCCAGTGATAAAAAAGGAATACCTGTCTGTCCCACCACATAAAACAAATTCCAACTATTTGTACACATCCACCACATCCACTACTTTTACACATCCACAAATACCTTCTGGGATATCTCTAGATTAAACTCTACACCGAGGTAAAGTCAGTAATTAACTCTCAGCTAACTGGCTCATTGTGGGATTGCTATGTGAATTACCAATTGTATTACGCTATAATACACGGTGCTTAAAAAATTCTAGATTTGAAGCTTTCGTGACTGCAAGGATTCATACTCTTAGTTCTTTCGGTAAAGTCACGTAGGTAAAAAATGAAATTAGAATTAATAAAAAATAAAAAAATAAAATCACGACGTTTCGAAACATGACTTTACCGAAAGAACTAAGAGTATGCTTAAAAAATGTTTAACACTCATAAGGGACTATCGTTTTTAATGGCAAAAAAGAACGGATAATATATCGTAACATGATCACGAATTATTCTTTGGTTTTTTCGGTAAAGTCACGTATAAAGATAAAATAATAAATTAAATAATAACATACGACGTTTCGATTGCAACACAAGCAATCATCATCAGGTATAATGAAATAGCGACATAGAATCTAACCAGAAAACTATAGACAGACATATAAGCAGACAGATATCACCAAGATACATAGAGAGAGCAACCCAGATATCACCGTTGGAGGGGAGGGGACTTCGGATTGCTCCAGATATGACAAGCTAATGATTCTAGTCGTACTTTTTGGTTCTTTCGGTAAAGTCACGTAGGTAGAAAAAATAATAGATCACGACGTTTCGATCAGGTGGGACAACCACAGCAAGAAAACACTGCTGAGGTACGCCTACTTCAGCAGTCGTGATCTATAATTTTTCTACCTACGTGACTTTACCGAAAGAACCAAAGAGTATGTTTGCTAAATATTAGGGGTGTGTAAATTGGAGCATCGCATCATAAATAATTATCAGCGATTCTTCAGCTCGCTATACGTGGGTCTGATGTGGTGTGTGCTATACGGGTTCACGTGACCTCTGGAGCCACTCGTGGCCGCGATGTTTACCACAATGTAAAAAAAAAACGGTATTGATTTTTTAAACCAATTTCAGCCTTCCGTGGAATCACCGGGCAGGTAGGTGAATTGCGCATACCTGCGTAAAGAACCACTGACCCCAATATAACCCTTGCCATGTGCAGCACCCCACACCTGTCAAACCACAAGGTTTACCTCGTATTATTGTACAGGGAAATTGAGTTTTCAGGTCCATTCGGCGTACAGCCGTTTCAATACGGGCAAAAAAGTTTTGTCTATTTGTTTGTCTTTCTCCCTTGGGACATTGTAGGATGAACGTTGCAATTGATAAGGGGCAGGGGGTGACCAATAAGGTCTGAATTGGTTTGTAATAAGGTAGGACACTATGAGACCTCCTTTACCAGTAGCAGAATATAGTGATATGTTTTTACCCTTTTATCTGGTACAAAAACTGACACCTTTATACAAGGGATCATGTTTGCAATAACCACAACACACCAGATAAAAGGGTAAAAACCTATTACTACAAGGTAGGACACTGATAAGGGGTTGACAGGTATGATTGCGTCGCCATCATTAAATATATCAAGCATTCCCAGACAGGGTGAGAGCTTTCATTGTGACCAATTTTAACTCATTGTGGGATTTGGAAAAGCCAGATTTGTTTACGTCAAATGCAATCTCGGTTATAATGTGTGGGCATGAGCTTAGCAGGGTGGTAACTAAGACTGGTTCTGCACAGCAAGATGGCCATGGGTTCCATTCCCGGCGAGGGCATCTTTCTGTGTGGAGTTTGTACGTTCTTCCCCTGTTCTGCATGGCAGTAGAGTTGGAGCCAACCACCTACTACCTCACTGGGGGGTTTTGACATTCTTACATCTCCAGAACTGTTATGGCTCTGCATGATCATCAAGTCTTTGATTCATCACTTACCATAATGTTTGTGTGTGGTCTGTATTGTTTTTGAATTTGAACGGGAGGGGGGGGGGGTCTAATATTTTATATGGAGTCCTCTTGCCAATAACGTCAGGAAATCTAGCCCGACTCTGTCGATGAGATCCAGAAGGACGAAACTGGTTCGGCATTTATTGACTTGCTTAAACAAATGCTGCTCGATAATGTTGTTCGGGAAGTCAGCCAAACGGGCTCACGGAGTCAAACATGCGTTCATTCGTAGGTGGAGGCACACGACGGGGCCGTGATTTGACTTGCTGCTACCCACAGAGCAGTAGCTCGCACGTACAGTACTCCGCCGATTAATTCCCGGACTTTGACATCTTCCACTGAAAATTAATGGCCCAATAAAACGTTTTAGCGTTCACTCAGCCACAACATTATATTGTAGGCAGCCCATTGCATCAACATGGATGTAATAAAAGGTTCCAAGATCCATCTGAAGGTGCATGTGGTCAAGTTGATCACGTGTACACAATAAGCAGACACAGTTGACTCCAGTGTAACATGTATCATCTATAATACAGTTTTTTTTTGGGTTAGATCGCGTAAATATATAAATGTGTCGTTAAACCCGCCACCTCCCGACGCATCCAATTAGTAAATTAGTAAGGTTTGTCACGTAAAAAGAACATACCAATTCGTTACTAGTACAGCACACTGGTGTGTTGGAGAGCAAATCCACAACATTTACAATCTGAGTACGACGTTTTGCCAGTGATAAAAAAGGAATACCTGTCTGTCCCACCACATAAAACAAATTCCAACTATTTGTACACATCCACCACATCCACTACTTTTACACATCCACAAATACCTTCTGGGATATCTCTAGATTAAACTCTACACCGAGGTAAAGTCAGTAATTAACTCTCAGCTAACTGGCTCATTGTGGGATTGCTATGTGAATTACCAATTGTATTACGCTATAATACACGGTGCTTAAAAAATTCTAGATTTGAAGCTTTCGTGACTGCAAGGATTCATACTCTTAGTTCTTTCGGTAAAGTCACGTAGGTAAAAAATGAAATTAGAATTAATAAAAAATAAAAAAATAAAATCACGACGTTTCGAAACATGACTTTACCGAAAGAACTAAGAGTATGCTTAAAAAATGTTTAACACTCATAAGGGACTATCGTTTTTAATGGCAAAAAAGAACGGATAATATATCGTAACATGATCACGAATTATTCTTTGGTTTTTTCGGTAAAGTCACGTATAAAGATAAAATAATAAATTAAATAATAACATACGACGTTTCGATTGCAACACAAGCAATCATCATCAGGTATAATGAAATAGCGACATAGAATCTAACCAGAAAACTATAGACAGACATATAAGCAGACAGATATCACCAAGATACATAGAGAGAGCAACCCAGATATCACCATGTATCTTGGTGATATCTGTCTGCTTATATGTCTGTCTATAGTTTTCTTGTTAGATTCTATGTCGCTATTTCATTACACCTGATGATGATTGCTTGTGTTGCAATCGAAACGTCGTATGTTATTATTTAATTTATTATTTTATCTTTATACGTGACTTTACCGAAAAAACCAAAGAATAATTCCTGCAGTCACGAAAGCTCCAAAATTAAGAATGATCACGAATGTATGTTAATAGCTTAAACAAGTTAAAGTGTCTCCACTTGTTCGCCATCATTGTCAACACGCGCCTGAAATCTTCTCCAGGTGGTCTCCAGAGCCCGGAGGCACATTTATTGCGGTGTTGTTGCAAATCCTCGGAAGTGGTAACATTTTTTTGAAGCACCCTGTATTGCTCACTGAGTGCATCCTCAATTTACAGCCGTGCTGATAGTATTTGATCGTAAAGATTCGGTCATATACTTTATTGCTGTTGTTCATGGAAATGATATGCATCATGTAACTGCGAATCAATACCTCGTTTTAAAAAAAGATAAAAAAAATATGTTGACCATGGCCCCAGTGGCATGACTGTACGTGGCCTCGTCTTGAGTTCTGGTGGGAATGAAACCGGTGTGTTTATTGTTGGCTTATACCATGCATCGCAAACGTGCATGAAGAACATTTTATTGAGCCGTATATTTAGCTACGGCGGAGCTTGCCGCCAAACTGATGTAGGCAAAAATCAGTTCGAGGGATGTGCTCCCGATTTTCAGATTAATCAGTAAAATACGAACATCTGACCAAGACGTGAGATTTCAGACGATCCGATGTTTTTCTTCGATTTATCCAAAAACCGGATACTAAAAATGTAACCAAACAATTTTTTTTTATTTTAACAGGTAATGCCCACTGAGCTATATGCAGTAGCTGTTTTTCAGAAACGATCTGGCCACAAATGATCGCTCAACGAGATGGCTTATCATGTAAAAATTCATAGCAGCCTAAACGCATGATTTTTAGTGTGGAGGGAAAAACCCAGAGGACCCAGAGAAAAATCCACATAAGCACAGGAAGGACACGCAAACTCCAAATATATAGGCACCGCGGTCGGGATTCAACCCACGACCTCCTGTATACCAGGCGAGGTAGTTAACATCTCGCCACTGCGGCGCCCCACAAGCGAAGTCACTCACGGGATGTCACTTCCACGCTTTTCCTGCCGAAGGTGCTGCCACCTGGTAATGGGTGACATCGGCGGCTGGGCGTGGTTGGCACCAAGACTTTTTAAATTGGTATCGAACGAAAACAATCAAATCTGAAACTCATTCCTAATGTGCTGTGTATAATAGTATTGTACACAATCACGACTAAAATCGCTAAATGTGATTGATTCTTTCTCTCTCTCCATCCCTCTCGCTCCCTCTCGCTCCTATCGCTTGATGCTCAGGTACATCCAGGCCTTGTTGGAAAACATCAAGGTGGCAAGTGGAAACAAGCTGTTTAACTCTACTAAGGCCGAGTTGGATAACCAGCTGATTGAGGTGCCGACACTGGACAAACTGCCCAATGCTTTAATGACGAGAGAGAGCAATGGTAAGTCCAAATCGTAGATTAGTTGGGCGTGGACATTACAATGCAACGCCTGTCATCACGTGGCGATGTGGAGGGCGCTGTATGTCCTGAAGAAATAGCTCCTATTATTCGCACGGAGTCTTTTAGGGGGCATCCACGCAGGAGATGGAGCGATTAAATCAGTTCATGTGCAGGTGCTCGCTACAGTGTTGCGTCGCGAGCGTGTGAGAGGTGTCGATGGCTTGTGGGTGGCCTTCATCAAGTAGTGTGGATTGATCATGGCAGATGAACCTGTAACATTTGATCAATATAATTATAATGAATGCAATGAATCCTGGATCTCCCGGATCTCCGCTCTGATGTAACGGTTTTTGTTTATTCACATTTGTTTTGTCTGTTGTGTACACCGTCTTGGTTTTGATCCGCATCGCATTTTGATCTGCAGTCACTTCGTGTGGGTCTTACCAAGAGTTTGCATGTCTCTCTCCCCGTGGTCTTACCAGGTAAGACCCAGAGAGCCATTCAGCTCTTTTTTGCAGAAGCGACCCGGCAACAAATGAAAGCTATACGAAGCGACTTATCACGTGGAAATGAAAAACGGTAGACAGACACTCTAAATGCACGTTGACTCTAAATGTGGAGGGAAAAACCGAAAGGCCCCGGAGAAAAATCCACGCGGCCACGGAGAGAGAGACACGCAAACTACAAATATACAGCAGGCGTCAGGGTCGGGATCGAACCCACGACCTCCTGTATACGAGTATAGTTCGCTAATATCTCGCGACCGTGGCGGTCCATTAACTCAAATTCCACCTTTTGTTCTCGTGCCTCAATCTGTACTGCATGGGCGGAGCGGTGATATTCTGTGGGGAAAATTATGATGACGATGATGATGATCACAGTTTTTTGTTCATGCCCAGTGGTGATATTCTGTGGGGACGTCCCGTATATCTATGAAGTGACCAGCTCGCTGGAGAAGTCTGTCAAAAATATCTTCCAGCAGCTCGTCTTTGTGGCTCTGGATCTATTTGGGTAAGTATGTTTGTACGTTGAACTTCTTTCGCACCATACATAGCCAACCGTACTAATCAGAGGTGCGGGGGAAGCACGGGAAACTAAACACAACAATCAGTTCTAGAGAAATTAGTTTTCAATTTATATTCAAAAGTGCATAGCTCCAGTGGCTTCCTAATATCGGAAGGAAGAGCGTTCCAGACCGCCGCAGAAGAAGCGTCTGAAAGTGCGTAATGTGTTTTGGGCAGAGTTGTATCGTTTGCTGAACAGCATTGCGTGACAATGTTATATATTCCTTGGGTCTTTCGGTAAAGTCACGTAGATAGGTTCAAAGAAAATAACAAAACACTACGACGTTTCGATCGCAACACAAGCGGTCGTCATCACCGCTCTGAGTTCTTCACCAAACATGTAGCCAGTGCGGAAGAGTAGGCCAAACACCGTCTAGAAGGTCCCTCTAGAACTCAGGCTACTGGAGGCGCCTCTGCATGCAGTAGCGAAAGATAGAAAATTACCTTTTACCTTAACCCAAATACAAACATTGCTAGCTCAGTATATAAAATTGGTACACAAGACTGGATGGGTAGTTCAGCTATCTTGTGACCCCCATTTCAGTCTGTAAAACTTAATATATTTTTAGGTAAGGTTTTTTTTTAAACAGAAATGAATATGGCAAGGAAAAAATGTCAAAGGTCAATTAATTGGGGGGTCACAAGCCATCTGGACCACCCTGGACACTGTGCTGTTCATGTCTCCCCCTCCTAGCGTCTACGCGACGCTCCCCTCCCCCTACCCCCCTCCCTTGCCCCTCCCCCCTCTTACCTATATAACCTCTTACCACGGCATCTCTCTCCCACTTCGGCAAACGTTGTCTTGCTGTGGGTTTCCCACCTGATGATGATTGCTTGTGTTGCGATCGAAACGTCGTGATTTAATTTATTGTATTTTATACCTACGTGACTTTACCGAAAGAACCAAAGTATGTATGGATCCATGCAGTCACGAAAACTTTAAATCTAGATTGTGCTGTTTTTACTTGTCCTGAAAATAATTACCCACATGGCTTTACAGTGGAATATTGTTACGTAAAGGTAATATGTGTTTGCCCATTTCTCATCTCGTCTTTAGTGGAGGTCATGTCGCCGCTGAGCGGAATTACACGATTAGAGGGACTGTGCTGATAGTGACTCTGCCTACGCTCAACGTCACTCTGCCCGTTGCAGAGCAACACAGAAACGCCAGCAATGCCAAGGTTTGTTTCATCACTAACAAAGACAAAGCTTCAAAACTAGGACAAAGATCTCCCTTATAACCTTCACAGGCACCTATGATGGCCGGCGCGGCACACAAGGGGGTGGGTGGCCAGCACCACGCCCAGCCGCCTTTGTCTAGCCAGTGACGATGTTTACACATCGCACCAGGTACTCATTTGAGGTTGAGTCAACCTTGGGGAGGCCGAGGACCGGTTCAGATAGTTGTCACCGGTGTTGAATGTGAGCGGGAATTTAACCTGCGTCGCCAGGTTAATAGCACAGCGCGCTCACCGCTATACTATCGCTCCCCACTATCGTTTAATCACACACAACAACAATTGCCATTCGCCACTAGTTGACGGTGACATCACCACGGCGCCTGTGCCAGGCTATGTGCACGCCAAGGCCATGTGAAGTGTCGTACGCCCGCCGGCAGGAGGTCACGGGGCACCACCTGTGCCCCATATTGTGCCAACTTGCTGTGTTTTAGCCGCCCGGTGCTCCGCTCATTGTTGTGAGCATCACTCATCTGCCCTCCATTATTTCTGGAGGGCGACTGCCTCCAACTGCCCAGTAGCAGCTTCCTTCATGAGCTTCCTCCACAGAGGCGGATCTTGACACCGCTGGAACCAATCATCGGCATGTCCACTCAGCTCCACGTCATCCTGTACCACATCACTCCATCTCTTCTCCAAAACCATGCCACGCTCGATTAGGCCCTTCTATCCTGCCGAACAAAAGCTGTTGAGGCATGTGGTGGCTGGGCATGCGGGCTACATGACCCAGCCAACGCAGCCTTGCCTGCCGGATGAGCTCACCAATGGGACTTTGTCCAGATCTTTCAAGGATTTGCGAGCTCCTCACACAATCCAGCCTGGTTAAACCCAGGATGGATCGTAGGCAGGCCAGCCTAAATGTTTATAACCGGCAAAGATGTTCCATTAGGGGGGTTCACGTTTTGCAAGCGTAGAGAAGGGAGGGCATGACCGTGGTCGAGAAGACCTGAAGCTTTGTGTGGAGTGACAGACCAGGTAGCTTCCACACAGCGGTACGCAACCAATGAAAAGATAATGCCACTCGACTGATTCGGAGTGAGACCTCTGCTGTCAAAGCGGAGCCGGTCATGAGCACACTGCCCAGGTATGGGAAACTCTCCACTTTCTCCACAACTGCCCCATCACCAACAGACTGTTGAGGCGAGCAATATTCGTGAGCACCTATTCAGCCCACTGTCAGAGAATTGACAATCTACCAAAACATTTGTTTTTCCCAGGAACTAATATTCATTGCCCCCTCCCCACCCCCCTTTTGGGAATAATGGTCCCCCGCCCTTCTTAACGTTTATACCCATTTTTTTTCCTGTACGATTTAAAGTTTTAAGATTTTATTTATTTCAGCAGGAATTGCCAAATAAGCTGTACGGCTCTATTTCAGTGTTCTTCAGTAATTTTCATAGGGGGGGGGCACTTTTGCCGACAAGACATCATCAGTGTGAGGGCTGCCACACATTTCAAACCATTGGGGGTTTGACAGCAGCACGATGACGATGATGGGGAGTATTTTCACTCTTTGTGTATTGTCGGAGGGCCGCACGTCACCAGGGGGCCGCCAGTGGCCCAGGGGGCCTTGCAATGAAGAACGCTGCTCTATGTCAGGAGCGTCCTGCGATGGTACAGAAGTACGTATCCAATTCTCATGACAATAGAGCCTGAATGCGGTGTGAGGGGACTAGTGGCCACGGGAGGTAATGACAGGGGAGTCAGCCTCCAGTGCAAATGCACTAGTGGCCACGGGAGGTAATGACAGGGGAGTCAGCTGTGAGTGCGAAGGGACTGGTGGCTACGGGAATGTTCGAGACGGGAGTGTGGTCAGGTGACGGTGGAGTCTGCCTGTGGAGCGAGCGTCCGGAGTCAGCGAGAAGGTTCGAGAAGGGGGGCATGGCCTTGTGTTCAGATATTAGGGGGAGATGTGCGGGAGACTCGGGGCTGTTGCATTGGGGATCTCCGCCTGATGTCAAGTGAACGTGTCTTCAATAAAGTGCCATCTCAAGAGAAGTGTGTCAAGTCGTCATTGCACAAGGAACTCTGACCAGAACAAATATTCACTGGTGGGACCAAACTTTCCTCCACACTGAGTAGGGGGGGAGTCATGAGCCAACCACCAGCAGCAAGTGATTGGTTGGTTGTATGATGATCGCCCACGAGAGACACCTACTGAAGAAGGATCATTGCCCGAAACGTTGCCCATTATATATTTTTTCCTTTCATTGGCGTCACAGTGTTGTTAACGAATGCTCAATTTGAATTTTGTTTTGGTCCTTGTGCATTACTGGTGGCGAAGCAGCAGAATTCGTTCATCGCGCATAGTCAGCGAAGGACCGTTGCGCCAAAACGTGTCACCTTTGGCGACAGCTTTCGCGTGAACTGCTCTTTGCTGCCGTACACCGGCGTCTCGAGTGCCCTGTTTGATCAACGCATCACGACGGGGGCCGTCCATGGGGGATGGCGTCATTCCTTCGAGGGTTGCAGTTCACTTCGAACGTCGACTGCCAACTGAAGTGAGCGCTCTCTGCTGCTGGAGTTTACGTGTGGGGCCCGGCACGACGCGTCAATAAAGCCGATGGCGGTCTCCCTCTCGAACTGAGTCCTCGATCGCTTGGAGACCAGTCGCAGATGCGGCGGTGACATCCCTGACAAGAGTCGAACCATCGGATTCCCCAGAAGGCGTTTTTTGCATCGCACGTGGAAGGACTGCGACCGATTCAAATCGGCTTGAAGCAATGTCCAGGCCTGCATAACATACAACAACAAAACTGACAAAACACTGCCGTGGGTTTTGTCGGCAGCAGCAGCGGCGGCAGCATCACGAAAATCTTTGTTGAAATATCGACGGTCGGATGAATTTCTGCAATAAAAAACCCACAAAAGTTCTTACACGCGACTTAGTAGTGGCACAAGGACGAGCCCCCCCCCCCACTGAGTGTGCGCGCGTCGCCTCTTCCTGTGTGCACGTCCGCGCTGGTGAGACGGCGCCAAGAGCTCCGGCGATAAAGACTCCGACATCCAGAGCGTGCCATGCCCCACCCCCCCCCACCCCGTCCCTGCCCCCCCGGGCACCCACCCCCCCCGGGCACCCCCCCCCCCCATCCTCTTCCTTCTGGAGCCCCACCACATGGGAAGAAACTCGTTTCTCCCCCCCCCCCCTCCCCATGTGACATCCAAATAGAAACACAGTGGCCGTAATTGATGGGCTACGGCCTACTGCTGAAAGCCTCAGTGGGCTTTGCCTGGTTAGTTTAATTTGCATGTTTTTTGGGGTGATTTGTTTACCTTTTATTGTACTTGGCACTGCTATCGGGCTTGCATTGTCCGCTGCCGGTTGTAACGTTCTCACCCGCCCCGACTGGACGTCTGTGAAAAGAGATCTTTGTGGCTCATCGGATTCCTCCAGCACGGTCTGGATAAATATAGTGATTGTGAAGCCTGCAAGACGGCGAAACTGGTGCAGTGCACGTCGGGCGGGATTCTCTCAATTCGTGGCCTCGCGATGAAAAGTCGAAGCTCCGGCCGCAGTGAACCGTTCTCCCTGTATTGTTTGTCCAAGCTTGCCCATCCTGGAAATGCCTTGCCCGGGCCTCAAGCCTCTCTTTCTGGAGGGTTCTACCAAGTTTTTTTTTCTCTCTCCACAGTAGGGGCCTGTGGTCCTATGTATCATCCTATGCGAGTGCTGGACATCTGCGAAACATAGATTCGTAGCTCATCGGATTCCTCCAGTATGAATACTTATTCTAATGAGTGATTTGCGGAGTTATTTATTTGTTATTGTGCTCTCAGTTATAATCAGTGGGGGGGGGGGGGCTGCTGGATCGAACCGTTAACTTCTGCAACATTCGGGGAACAGCACCACCGCCGGGCAATGTCACTGCACCCCTTTTAAAGACCATGGGGTAGACGTAGGTTATCGCTACGTCCGCTTGGGGTTTCCACACTCGAGCGCTGGCCGTGTGTGTGTTCGCATACACTGCCATTTCTCAAGCGAGCCGTGGAGAGTTCTCGTTCAAAAGACTTAGGAGGGTCACTTCCGTAAGACCACCACTGTCGAAGATTCCCATCCACTGATTTTCGGCATGTGGAACTCATTTCTCGAGCTCCCCCTGGGACAGTTACAGCTTGCGTTTTTTTTTACCCCGACCTAGATTTAAACTCGCGATCTTAGTATGTGGAGACTTTTACTCCTCCTCTGGTGCAATATATAACATCAAATGCAACGGTTAAGCAGTCAACTCATCTAGCATTCGTCCTTTGAAATTGTGGGCATCAATGCAATGGCGTGGGAATTTCAACTTTCTTCGGTGGCATCAAGAGAACTTTTCAAACATGTTTCGGGCACTTCGCCAATCGAGTACGATTGTATTTTTAATAGACAGGGCGAATTCTCCCGATTGGCAAGTGTCCACCCACTGCTGCTCGGTCTATTCCACAAAGCCGTTGTAAAAGCCGCCCTCCATGTCCCTCGTACATCATCTGAAAAGCGTGAGGACTTTTACTGTACCCACTTAGGCATCGACCTTGCTTTGACTTGGTGAGGGGAATGGCTTTGGTATGGTTGGGGGGGGGGGGGTTGACGGGTTGAGGAAGCATTGTAAAAGTAAAAAAAATGCTTTTATAAAAGTAAAGTACACATTCATAAGCTTCGAGGAGGCCCATGGGAAAAGCCGTGGTTATTTTGGAGTGCGGGGGTCTGGGAGGAGTGACCTTCCTGTGGTAGCTCGTTTCTTTGGGACGATTATTCATTGGGGGCGGACTG
The DNA here is from genome assembly GCF_015708825.2 of Lethenteron reissneri. Taxonomy (NCBI): domain Eukaryota; kingdom Metazoa; phylum Chordata; class Hyperoartia; order Petromyzontiformes; family Petromyzontidae; genus Lethenteron; species Lethenteron reissneri. Next base: position 5,658,602 of record NC_083781.1, read on the forward strand.
CCGCTGCACAAAAACGGCCTTCTTTGAAGCACATGTGTGCGGGAGATAAGGCTGTTGCAGCAAAAATAATAATAAGAAGAGGTTTCCCCCCCCACCCCCCCCCTACGTTAAAGCAACACAGCATACATTCCACGAACTGCCATTGACTTGAAAGTGCAATATGCATTTTTTTACGATTTAAAATGGTAAAAGAAAAAACGCTACTTTTTATTGCACAATGAGGATTGGATGTCTAAGTTTTGTTTCGCTCGTACGTTTTGAAAACTGGGATCCGCAGTTTGAAACTGTTGATCTCCCTCTAGTGGAGGCCCTTCCGGCAGCAGTGACATTAATACGCAATTGCAGGCCTGCGCCTTTAACCTTTACTCACCACTCTCCCACTACTCCACCCTCTATGCATCATTATTTTTATTATATTTCTTAAAACACACCAAGGCTTGGATTGCACTCTGGCAGCAGCACAACCTCAATATTCCTCCATCTTCATAATGAGACCCAGGGCTTGACCAACACGCGATTGAAGAGTGCCCTTCAACGCCAGGTTGCTCAGCAGCCAGAGAAGACGATGATTCCCGCAAGGGTCAAAGAGCAGTGAACTGAGAGGCGAGCGAGCTGCTCAAATATGTGCGATCCGATTTGAAGGTGTGGGTGACCTTAATGACCGTAATCCAAGCGTGCTCGTGAAACATTTGCAAATAATATCGGCTTGTATATAATGTACATAATGGAGATGATTAAATGAATAAAAAATACTCCCATCTCGCCATCACGGCGCCCGAGATGTTAACTCCGTCGCCTGGTATACAGGAGGCCGTGGGTTCGATCCCGATCCTGATGCATATTTTTGAAGTTTGCATGCCTCTCTCCCCGTGGTCGCGTGGATTTTTCTTCAGGTCCTCCGGATTGTCCCTCCGCATTTAGAATCAACATGCGTTTAGAGTATTTGGCTGCTATAAATATCCACGTGATGATAAGCCACTTCGTTCAGCTATCGCTTGCAGCCATGCCGCTTCTGAAAAAGAGCTATATAGCTCAGTGGGCCATACCTGATAAAATAAATAATATAAGTTTAGTTTAATTTCATATTTTATACGTACATACAAAACTTTCAGAAAACGTTCTCAGTGGGAACTTATGAAATAGCAATTTTTTTATTTATTTTAAAAGTAGTTATTTAGAACAATGCCTTTCAATCCTCAACGAACATTAAACCTGACAACGTTTAAAGTTGCATATTCTGACGCTACAATGTTTAAGTTAACACGCAAGTGGATGGAATTGCAGACAAATAGTGAAACTCAATCATTAGAATTACCTCCACGGTATAATTTGCCGCGAAGGTTTGTCGCGGTTGTTGCACCGCGTGTTGTTCGGGATGACGTCTGACGTTTACCTCCACGTGCTGGGAGTTTCGTCAGTGACTTGAGATTCCAGTTGGGATTTCTTAATCTCCCGAAGAAGCTCCCAGCACGTGGAGGGAAACATTGCACACGTATGTACGTTGAACTTCTTTCGCACCATTCGAAGCCAACCGTGTTAATTGGAGGTACGGGTGAAGGAGAGCAAACTCAACACAAAGAACAGTGATATGACACAAACGCACAAAGGAGAGCGGAAGCCAATTTATTCTGTTTTCGCATATTAGAGGTTTTTTCTGGGTTCGATCGCGTAAATATAAATGTGTCGTTAAACCCGCCACCACCCTTCTTCTTCCTAGCGTTGTTTCCGCTGTGGCGCAGGGTCCGCTTTTCGGCATTGTCTTCTCCATTTGGCTCGGTCCAGGGCATCTTCAGGGGATGCGTTGACCGTCTTCATGTCTTCCTTTATTCGGTCCATCCATCGCTTCTTCGGACGTCCGCGTGGACGGCGGCCCTCTGGCTCAATACGCACGGCAGTCTTGGCCACTGATGACTCTTCACTTCGCATCACATGGCCGTACCACCGAAGCCTTGCCTCAAGCATCTTGTCCGCAATGGGGACCACACCAAGTCGCTTCCGAACGTCTTCGTTCCTAACACGATCCCATCGAGTGAGCCCGAGGCTCCATCTGAGCATCCTCATCTCCATGGTGTGGAGAGCTTGTTCGTGTACAGTTGTGGCTGGCCAGCACTCGGATCCATAGAGTGCCACCGGTCGGACGATGGTCTTATATATTTTTCCCTTCAGCCTATCCGGCATTTTCCGATCACAGAGGACTCCGGTGACTTGCCTCCATTTCATCCACGCCGCATTGACTCGTGACCTCACATCAGTCGTGATGCTACCATCTGAGCTGATGGTGGAGCCCAGGTACTTAAAGTCCGTCACTTTCTTCAGATCTTCTCCGTCAATACTGATGGTGCCGTCGGTTTGGGGGCCACACTCCATATACTCCGTCTTTTTGATGTTGAACCTCATCCCGTTTTCGTCCAAACGTTCCTTCCACAGGCGCGTTTGTCTTTCCACTTCTCCTCTCTCTTCATCTGAGAGGAGGACGTCATCCGCGTAGAGAATTGACCATGGAAGGGGCGTGTGCAGGTCGGCAGTGATCGTGTCCATGCACAGGATAAACAGGAGTGGTGACAGGGCCGATCCTTGGTGCACTCCAACGCTGATGGGAAATGGCGGTGATATGCCCACTGCACACCTGACTGCACTGGTGACGTTCTTGTATAGGAGTTGCACCCAATGCACGTAGGTTTCAGGGACTCCATGGGATCGAAGCGAGTGCCAGATGAGGTCGTGGGGGACCCTGTCAAATGCCTTTTCAAGGTCGAGGAACGACACGTGCACAGCTTTGTTCTTCTCTCTGTGCCTCTCCAGCAGAAGCCTCACCGCGAATATGGCGTCCGTAGTGCCACATCCTTTGACGAAGCCGCATTGGTTGGGTGATAGGGTGATGATGTTTCTAATCCTCGTGTCCAAAACTCGCTCAAAGATCTTCATCGCATGACACAGGAGCCTGATATATCCAATTAAGTAAGGTGGCCCACTTTACTCCAGTGACCCGGGTGCTGCCGCGGGGTCCACTTTCTGCCCCGCCTCCTCCCCCCCTCTCTCTCCCCCGCTACTGCCGAGGCCTATATAACCTCGTGCCACGGCTGATCTCTCGCCTACTTCAGCAGTTTTTTCTTGCTGTGGTTGTCCCACCTGATGACGATTGCTCGTGTTGCGATCGAAACGTCGTGATCTATTATTTTTCTACCCACGTGACTTTACCGACAGAACCAAAGAGTAAGTAAGGGTTGTCACGTAAACAAAACATGCCAATTCGTTGCCAGTACAGCACACTTGTTTTGGAGAGTAAATCCACAACATTTACAATTCGAGTGCGACGTGTCGCCAGTAATTACAACGAGCCTCGTCAGGATATCTTTTGTTTTGTTTGCTTTACAGATACCCCATGTGAATAAGTTTGCAGAGGCGTACTACGAAACGATGCTGATATACGGAGACTTCTTGAAGAGAAGTCTTCAAGACGGCACCTTCACTTGCTCCAGCACAGACGCCACAACAATGCGTGGGAAAAACTACATAGGTCAGGCTCTTTAAAACTGCCCTCAAAACTCTGTGCCGTATGATAATAATTTCAAATGTCCACCACTGTGGCTCAGGGCAGCCGTGGAGAATTCCAAATGCGATTCGGGGACAGTCAAAATCGCGGATAACAAGTTCGTGAATAACGATGGAATATTCTAGATTTGAAGTTTTCGTGACTGCAAGGATCCATACTCTTTGATTCTTTCGGTAAAGTCACGTAGGTGGAAAAATAAAAAATAGAAATAAATAAATCACGACGTTTCTTGCTGTGGTTGTTACACCCGATGATGATTGCTTGTGTTGCAATCGAAACGTCGTGATTTATTTATTTCTATTTTTCTTTTCACCTACGTGACTTTACCGAAAGAACCAAACAGTAACGTTGGAATACTGTATTATTGATAGCCTGCGATTGCGAACTGTGTAATGTTAAAGGGCATAGGGCGTCAGTGCATCAGCTTACTGTGAATTTCACCGGTGTGACAATGAGCTACTCTGTTCTGTTGGACAGGAAAGGACATGATGGTGCACATCGATGAGAATGGTGACAGCGAAGGGGAGTTGGAGGTTCTCTATCTTCACAACAACAAGGCAATTCACCCCATTCATCCAGCATAACTCACGCGGAAGTCACCCTCAAGCAAAGCCTTGCCTGCTCCCTGGGTGGAGCGGTGGCGCAGCGGTTAGCGCGCTGGGCTACAAAGCCACCCCGGTCCCGAGTTCAGTTCGCAGCAACGACTAACATGAGTAGCGAGTGATGTCTGAACTGGTGCTGCCCTTACATCACCCTGCGTTGACCAGCGTGGTGAAGAATGGCCAGTCAGCCTCTGTGACTGACAACAGCGTAGAGGGGAGGGGGTCTTCATCCAGCAGTGGATTGGCCAGAGGCTGTAGGTTATTATCTCGTGGGGGGCAGGGGGGGGGTTTAAGAAAGTTGTCAACGTCCAATCAGCAACAGCAGCATAAATACATAAATTGATAGACCTCGGTGTTTGTGTACAGATGGGCACAGCTCACGTGCGATGGGGTAAAGTGTGGGTGCTCGCACCTCTTCAAAGAAAGTCTGGGCAGCATGGAGGAGTTGCTAAAATGCCCTCTCTCTCTCGAGCTCCCTCGAGTGGAGGGCCTTCCGCCGGCGGTGACGCGGGGGAGGAGAGGGGGCAATTGCAGGGCTGCGCCTCTGCCACTGTTGCTTCACCACGCTCGCCACGTTTTGCTGCTGCGACTGTACAAACTAAGAAGGGGGTATTTAATGAAATCATAATTTTGCACGGTGCAAATGAAGTTGAAAATGCATACGTACAGTTTCGTTAATATCTTGACAAAAATGTATTGTTCGTTTTTTTTTGTAATATGCGACTTAATTTTTTTAATGATGCAATTATAAAGCCATTATTTATTTCCTTGTACCTCTGACGCGTCCCGTTTCGGACGTTTTCTGTTCCTCCCTATAGACCACCCTGACGTTGTCGCTATTGTTATGTGCTGACAGCACCACGGATCTCCCTTGCAAACCAGCTGGGTGATTGGCACAAATGGGACTTTCCGTGTAACAAATGAACACGTTGATTGATCGTGATCGCAACACGCTTTCAACTAACGGTATTTTACTTTGCGTGCAGTTCCACATGGTGTGGCAGTACGACACGTGGAAAAACACGTTCAGAGAAGTCTCCAACCTCAACTTCACCCTCCCGACCGATATCCCAGGTACAGCCGCACGTGTGACCATCGAAGCGATACGCAGCGATGTGTAATGGTGAAATATTGTGTGAGAAATCATAAATCGTACTAACAATCATTAGCTTTTTTAATTACCTCCATTTTTGTGAGAATGGAGTAAATTAAAAAATATATGTTTACTCACTTGTTTTGCACTGTTGCAGAGTACTTGATTCACAATTAATAAGCGAATGAACGTATTGGCGGTATGCCGGTGAGCGGCATAATAAAAAAAAGCAAAATTTTCACAATCATTACTTATTTTCCCACGACTCGCAACCCTCGGTCAGAAAACCTTGCAGAGTGGGTGGTGGTGCGTCAAAATCAGTTTCTTGAAGCAGTCGGAAGACGAATCTCCGTTCAAATTTTAGATTTCAGACTGTTTCATGAGGGCCGGTGTGTTATGCAGCACCGGTATGCCGCCAGTGCGTCCAAATATAAAGGTGCAATTTAACACGTAGGCTATCGCGACCAATATTATTCATAATCAACGTTTTTGGGTTTAGATCGCGTTATTTATTAATGAGTCGTAACCCTCCACCACCCGACATGGCCAATCAGTACAAAAAGTGTCACGTTGACAAAAGACAAATAGTTCACTGCTGTAGCCCACCGGTTTTTTGAAGCGTGAAACCATAACATTTACAATTTGAGTACGACGTTTCGCTGGTAATTGCATCCAGCATCATCGGGCAATTCGCCAGAATGGTGAGGCTCTGCTCTGTCTCCCGTTCTTATATAGAGCAGCAGCAGGGTGACGTCATCATTAACTCATTAACTCATCAGAGCCTCACCATTCTGGCGAATTACCCGATGATGCTGGATGCAATTACCAGCGAAACGTCGTACTCAAATTGTAAATGTTATGGTTTCACGCTTCAACACACCGGTGGGCTAAAGCAGTGAACTATTTGTCTTTTGTCAACGTGACACTTTTTTTACTGATTGGCCGTGTCGGGTGGTGGAGGGTTACGACTCATTTATAAATAACGCGATCTAAACCCAAAACGTTGATTATGAATAAAGGTGCAACCCTGCAATCGCTTTCTCGTGCCACTGCCGGTGAAAGTGGCCTCCGCTGGAGGGAGCTCTAGAGGAGAGCCCCTCTGAGAGGGGGCATTTTTAAATCCTTTATATTAAGTTCGCTTGCTTGCTTGCTTGCGTGCTTGCTTGCTTGCTTACCACCGTGAAAATCTTTCGGTCGTTTTTTAACCCACTTCCCTGATCCAATCCAAGCTGACATTTTGCACACAGACTCGTTGTGCGAGACAATTAATTTTCGTGAAATTTTTTTCCCAAAATTTTACACTGTTTAGGGAAAACAAATTAAATATTTAATTATCAATTGTTTAATACTGGCAGACAATCATCTGACCCATAGGTGGCAGCCATCTCAAGCCAGAGGACGAGAGGACTCTAGCCGCCACGCATATAAAGGATTTAGAGTGAAAAACTTTGTTTTTACGGGTTATACTTATTTGGCCTCCTTTTTACACGCTGGCCAGTCGTCTTGGAAGAGGTGGGAGAGAACGAGCACACTTTACCCCACCCACACGCGGACCTACCGATCGACTGTGTCGTACGCATCTCCACTGCTGAGTCGGAAGAGGTGGCGGTGGGGGCAGTCGGGTGGTGGGGGGAGTGGTTTTAAGAAACCTGTCCGCATTGTTTTCTCCATTTCATAAACAAAAACACGTCAAGCGCTATCCTCGCACAATAATCATTCGTCACGAAAAGACGCAAGTGACTTCGTTTTGTTTTATTTCGCAGAGCGGAAAGAGAATCACGCCACGATTATTGCGCTCTTTGCCATCAGCATCATCTTCATCGTGCTCATTCTGGGCTTCCTTCTGCTCTGGAGGTAACGCAGGTGGCGAGGACACAGGGCCCACTCGGTAAGGGGCACCACGATGGCGAGGAGATGTTAACTCCTTCGCCTGGTATGCAGGAGGTTCGTGGGTTTGATCCCGACCCTGACGCCTGCTGTATATTTGGAGTTTGCGGTGTCTTTCTCCTTGTGGTCGCGTGGAATTTTATCTTCGTCCTCCGGTTTTTCCCTTCCACATTTAGAATCAACATCACGAGTTTAGAGTATTTGGGCTGCTATAAATTTCCATGTGATACGCCACTAAGTTTGAGCTATAATTTGTGGCCGGGTCACTTATGACAAAGATCTATACAGCTCAGTGGGCTTTACCTGGTAAAATAAAAAAAAGTTTAGTTAGATTCAGCATTAAACGCTCATAAATAGAATTGGCCAAAGATCCCATTGTAGCACCACAGAGCTTCGACAATTGTTGACACTGGTTCTAGAGGCTGTCTGCGATTTACCGAGTGAACAAAAACTGTGCGAGTTACAATTGTAACCCATTATTGCAGATGCCATGGCTTAATAGTACTCGTATCACCGTTTATAACAAAATATTTCCCCCCAGATTTTCCCCAGTTGTGCTATCGGCATGTCACGAGGACCCTTGCACAGCAGTGCAACCCTCTAATGTTAGAGAACGGCTCGCAGAAGTGGCTTTTGCAGAACTACGTTTGAGATCCCATCACGTGACCTAGGAGACCCCACTAAGTGACCAAGTGACCCCTGGTCCATCCAGTAGGGGCAGCAATTCCCTATCCCTCCTTGATACTACAAAGATTAATTGAACGTGGTTGGACTTTTTTGCGAGTTGAAACCATTGATTCACAACTACACTCGAGAACTCAGTTTAGTTACAGGCAGATTCGCGTGTAGTGGGGTAAAGTGTGCGCACTGCCACCTATTCCAAGCCATCTGCCCACCGTGGAAGAGTTATTGGTTGAAGGCTGACTGTGGTGTACCTCTATTTTCCGCTAGATGGATAGGTAGCGCGTGGATTTTAGGAACGTGTCTATTGCTTCCACTTCCGTACCGAGAGATGCTATGGAGCTGGCAACCCATCTGGATTGCAGGTCCAGTGCACTGACCATTATAACCACAGCAGCAGCAGCATCCTCTGTGCTTTGCCAGTCCCAACTTTGTGTTAAGTCTCATTATTTATCCGTTTACTAATCTGCAAATGAAAAGCATTTCAATGCATTCAAATAACTCATCGTATGGAAATACTGTGTGTTGCGCCAGAAACGTCGTGATTTTATTTATTTTATTTTATACCTACGTAACTTTACAGAAAGAACCAAAGAGTATAAATACTGTGCTGTAGAACGTGTCCATTTGTTCTGAGAATCGCCTTCTGTATCTTTGCACCACATGCAAAAACGCTAGTTTAAGCGGTATTTTTTTCCCAGGCTATCTTGGTTGTACGTCCCTTGGGTTGATGAAACAATTCTCATGACCCCTGGATTAGTGCAAAGACACGCTCGGAGCGAGAGTGTGGTATTTATTACGCGGCAAATCGCGATGAAGTGACCCTCACAATGCGGACGACAGTACGGCTTCTCATGGAATGTTTTAAATGTTATAGAGGGAAAAAAAAAGAAAAAAAGCTGTAGCACAATGGAGTGTGTCCTGCGCCGTGAATCTGGCAACCTGAGTTTGATTCCTGGCCATGGCTATCATTCGTAGTAATTGATTATTTAACTTGTTTTTTACCAGGTAAGGTCCACTGAGCTATATAGCTCTTTTTCAGAAACGGCATGGTCACAAATGATAGCTTTGTGAAGTGGCTTATCATGTGGACATTTATAGCAGCCAAATACTCTAAAGACATCTTTCTAAATGTGGAGGGAAACATCGGAGGACCCGGAGAAAAATCCACATGACCACGGAGAAAGAGAGAGAGACACCGCAAACTCCAAATCTAGAGCAGGCGTCAGGGTCGGGATCGAACCCACGACCTCCTGTATACCAGGCGAGGTAGTTAACATCTCGCCACCGTGGCGCCCTGGTCCAGCAACCCACTGCTCCCGTTCACCACCTTCACCAATTTCGATTCACCAGGGTGGCAAAGTATGGCCAGACAACCTCCACGACAGATTGACGAAGGGTTGTGGATTACCATGGAATTCTTATATTCATGATAATTATCATAGGGATAAAAGTAACAATGTTGCGCATGGCAGAATGTCACACATCCGCCCGTCGAATATCTGCCCTGACCAATGGACTTCCCACACCAAGTGCAGTGTAACTGTTATATTCTATAGATGTTCACATATCGGACCTTTTTTACATTTCCGCCCGTACCTCAATTCCCAACAGAGTTGGATACGCGACATTGCGCTGTGTACCATTTCTTTGTCCGAGTTATTTTAAACCAAAAAATAAAAAAATCGTCTCCGCGCTCAAACTCGAGCAGTGAAGCGACAGGCCTCTCCCCTTTCTTGGGTGGGTCCCGTGTCAGCGGAGTGCATTATACATTCCCATGGCCGGGGCCAGTTCTGTCGATGTCAAGGACGTTAAGGGTTTAACAAACTCGGAGCGATAATGAGCCGCCAATCCAGTCAGGAAACGCACTCATAACCTTCTTATTGTGAGTCAGCCGTTCTCAGAGTAGTGCCAACACAAGATAGGACTTATCTCGTAGATTGCGCCTGTCAAGAGCACCAGTCCCGAGCTAAACAATCGACGTCTTTAGAATTTGACGCGGCCTCTCCACAGAATTGCCATGTGTTTTGCAACGGGTTATCTGCAATGGAAAAAAGTAGAAATTAAAGTGATTTTTTTTAATGGATCTGGATTTATCTAATTGAGACCCAGTCATATGCCGATTTAAGATTCCTCTTTACATTTACAAAAATACATAAATTATTCAAAATTAATCGCTATCCTGACACGATGTAGTACTAGGCATAATGGACTAGCAATCCCGTGGTGACCGGTTCAATCCAGAGTTTGCCGGTTCAATCCACCGGTCGCCAGCTCAATCCAGCGGTGACCGGTTCAATCCCCAATGTGGCAGTTGAAACATTCGTGCAATCTTGATTTGAAGCTCACGTGACTGCAGGAATCCATACTCTTTTGTTCTTTCAGTAAAGTCACATAGAAAAATAATAATAGATCACGACGTTTCACCGGTTCAGATGTCACCCCACCGATCGAAACGTCGTGATCTATTCTTATTTTTCTACGTGACTTTATCGAAAGAACCAAATAATATTTGTGCAAGTTTCTTAAATTCTCCCGCCCCACCGCCCCTGTCCACCCAGCGGAATGAAAGGTTACTGCACAGTTAGTCGATCGGCAGGTTTCGTGCGGTGGAGTAAAGTGCGAGGAATCCCACTCCCTCCAAAATATCCGTGCCAGCCAAATACTCACCAAAGGGGCCTCTATCGAGCTCCTTCGAGTTGAGGCCCTCCTGCCCACAGCGGTCGTGAGAAAGCCATTGCAGGGCTGCACCTCTACCTTTTACATTTTCATTGCGGAATAGCTTCTTTCAGGTAGTGCAGTGTTCTTCATTGCAAGGCCCGTGGGCCACTCACTGGCTGCCCCTAGTGGCCTGTAGTGCGGCCCCTGACGTGCGGTCCCCGACAGTACACAACGAGTAGAAACACCCCATCATGAAGACCCACTGGGTGTGGTGCTTCACAAACCGTCGTGTCGCCGCCACAGCAAAGTCCCAAGTGTGCAGCAGTATTTTGGAATTATACGGAGAGGAATGAACCTCGCCGTTTGCAAGCGAGGACAGAGGAGCTCTCCTCCGTACCGTTCAGCGGCCCGATCCAGCCTCCCGCCCGCACTCCCCTCTCCATTGGTCTTGGAGCAGTGCGGCAGCAGACAACCGTCAGCCCCTACGGTGTGCCGGGAAGATCGAGACAGCTCGCAAAGTGAGTGTCGTGGAATAACAAAAGCAAAAATTAAGTTGAGCAGCACTGCTTTAGAAGACCGTAGGAAGTCTTGTAAAAATCAACTTTGCCTTCACAAAATTAATGGTCACAAGGTCTGTAATCATGGAAACAGATGGCTTAATCTCACTCGTATCGTGACCTTGGAAGGCTCAGTGAAAGCTTTAGTGTTTATATTGAATGTTTGACTCGCAGAGTTATTGATTGATAGCACACTCAAGTAGAGTTTAACACCTCTGTTGATTTCGATTTAAAGCTTTCGTGACTGCAGGGATTCATCTTCTTGGTTTTTTCGGTAAAGTCACGTAGAAGGGAAGTAAAAAAACCAAGAAGATGAACCTCTGTTGATGTTTGTGAGTGCTTCTCATGCAGCAAGCTGCTCCAACAAATCTAGATTGACACCAGTTTATTCGTGATAACAATCCACTGCTGGATGAAGGCCGTCCCCCTGCCTGTCAGTCAAGGAGACAAAACTTCACCACCATGCTGGTACAGTGACGAGTTGGTGAAGAAGGGATGTCCCGGTTCAGATGTCACCCCGTCGATTCAGATGTCACTCCGCTGGTTCAGATGTCACCCCGTCAGTTCAGATGTCACCCCGTCAGTTCAGATGTCACCCCGTCAGTTCAGATGTCACCCCACCAGTTCAGATGTCACCCCGTCAGTTCAGATGTCACCCCACCAGTTCAGATGTCACTCAATTGGTTCAGATGTCACCCACCAGTTCAGATGTCACCCCACTGGTTCAGATGTCACCCCACCGATTCAGATGTCACTCAATTGGTTCAGATGTCACCCCATCGGTTCATATGTCACCCTGCCGGTGCAGATGGTGACTAACCATGACTGGAAATCGAACTTTGCTCGCTGGGTTCATTGCACAGTGACGCTAAGCACTGCGCCAACCCCACGCCCCATCCCTAATAGCACCACTGTGTGCCCATTCATAAAAACAATGTCTTCTTCCATAATTGTTGCCTGTGCTTCAGATTCCAGAACCGCAGACCTCATGATCTGCTAATCATAGGACACTGATCCCATATGTCTCATTGTAAACACTGGCAAATATGTAAAAAAATCTGAACAAGTAGGTCACTGTGGGGGTGAAGATATGCTCCCCTACCATTCAAGAATGTGTTCATATATTTTTTCAATATTACAGTGAACTTAGCGGCCTCTTGTGGCTAGAGGGGGCTCACACGTGGACCCATTTCGCTTCATATTAAAAACAAAAACGCCTCTTCGTGGAATTGGCCAAAAGCTAAGCGAGCTCTCTCCTTGAAAGCCCTCTCGTCGTAGGCCAGCAGCAGACCTCGACATTGGAATGGTGGCTCCTGAACGCATATCGCAGCACATTATACGCGCAAGAGTAGAGAACAGCAGCGTCGCGAAACGATACCGAAGTGGTTTTCGACGACCGGACGTGTAAGTATTAGAGCGTCCTCTCGGAAATGGTCAGTCGCAAATGTTTTTCGAGTCGGAGCATGGGAGACGGGATGTAGGTCAGGAGGCAGTCGAGAGAGATGCTTGGAGAGGACATGGGGGAGAGGAGAGAGATGGTAGTGACATTGGGGGGGGGATGGGGGAGGAGAGTCTTCAATTAATTCCACTCGGCGTTTTCACTGCATTGCTTCTCAATTCACAATGGACAAAGTCACGAATTTGGCCTCACGCCCATCTTGTCGCCAAGCTAAAGGACTCTCTCTGCAATTGATGGGTTTCTCAATAACAAAGGAAGTTATTGTGACTGTTCGTCTTCTATAAATCGTGGTTACACCACTGGCCTTGTTTCCCTTATACGACGGTGTGAAGTGGTTACTGCGCGGGTCTTTTTTGCCTGGTGCATTGTGTACGAATGCAGTCAACGTATGAGAATAGTTGTATACAGTTGTGCACTGTCAAAGCAGCTATTTTTCATTGTGGGTAAAATGGAATTTAACATTATATTTATAACTGCAGCAAACATTTCACTTTTTGTAACTAAGTGCATTATTTTCAGGAATTTCCTCTGATTATTTACTCTTACTACCACGCTTGTTTACCCATGAAAGCCTCACCGAATCTCAATTTGGTGCTTTTCAATATCAGTTGCAACATATGGCGGTATTTTAGCTATGGGAGGAAAACGGAGAACCCAGAGAAAGCCCATAAGGTGGAGAGCCTACAAACTCCAACACCCGCCCTTCACCACTAAGTGACCGTGACATCACCACGGCGCCTGTGCCAGGCTAGGTGCACTTTGAGGCCATGTGAGGTGTCGAAGGCTCGCTGACAGGAGGCCACGGGACAGACCCAGGTGCCACGGGTTGACTGACCGAGATGACTGGCAGACGCACCAGCTGTGCTTGCCTACTGTGCCAACTTCCCACACTTTAGCTGCCCGGCACCCCGCTCGTTGTTGTGAGCGTCGCTCCTCTGCCCTGCTCTGCACCCACGTTGGAGACTGAACCCAGGACTTTGCAATAAGACACAAGCGTTACCACTGTACCACCCTTCCGCCCATTAAATCACCTGTCCACTGTTTTACTGACATGTCAGAATATTCATCCTTGTCCCAATAAACTGCTGGATGAAGGCCACCAATGCCATGTCAGGCATGGGGTTGTTTGGCCACACTTCGCCGTGTTAGTGAAGGTGGGGTTTTGAATGGGACAGGAGTCCAGAACATATTTAGATGTCACTCACCACTGATGTTGATCGTGAGCAGCAATTTAACTCAGGTAACCAGGGTCATAACAGTGCAGTGCATGAACCAATGGCTCCCCACAAACGATGCGTCTTCATTTCAACCAATCGCGAGCCTGCACGTGACTTTTTGCGCGTGTGAATTGACAATACCCTGGGGCTGGTGTGAGGAGCTAAGCGAGATCCTCCAGGATTGGCACCACAGGACATCCGTGTGGTTATTCCGTGGACTTGTTCTGATGTGGAGCGCTCTCGTGCGACTGTCGCCGCTTCGAGCTCGTGATGTGTTCACTTCAGTGCCCTCGATCTGGTCCGTGTTGTTTTTCACTGTGGTCCCAACAATGTTTCGATGCATATCTGGGCAATGGTGGCTAAGCACGTGACCTGTAATCCAGCACTGTGGGGGGGGGGGCAAGGGTTGGCAGGATCGCACAAACGTTGCGAACCTCGCTTTCAGTGGACGTCGAGCCAGTGCCATACCCTGACTTGCACCTCCGATTAGCACGGTTGGCTACGTACGGTGCGAAAGAAGTTCAACATAAAGACACACGAAAGGACGCAGTACAGCAAAAATGTGGACTACATCTGTTTCGTCTGTATGGGGATAGAGTGTTCTCCCCTCGCACACATGTGCTTTCTCCTGGGTGCTTCCGTTTCCTCCCACATGTAAACGCTCCTTAATTGGCCGATAACACCGTCATATGTAGAGGACCGCAGAGCTTGGGTGGTTGTTGGCACCGGCTCATGACGTGCATGCCTTACTGCTTGTCTGCGGTTCTTCCTTCTCGCTTCCGAATAGTTGTCACTCAACTGATAGTGAGTGAATACCGCGCAGTGGCGAGTTGCAAGTTGAAATCATCCCGCGTCGTCATTATTCGTATCGAAACGTCATTCGCAATGTTCAGCGCTCATGAGCACAATTCGCACGAATGACGTGCCATCAAACTATTATTCATGAGCAATAGCGGCACGGACTAAAGCGAAGCGTTATATTGCCGCTGTAGGTTTGAGCTTTAAACAACAACGACAAAGACGACAATTCCTGGATGCCCCTTTGCTGATGGAACGGCGTCTCTCTCCAACGCAGGAAGTACAGCGTGGAGCGGCAGCTGCGGACACAGAGATGGGTCATCCCCTGGGTGAAGCTGGAGGACCTTCCGGAGGACGAAAACAATAGCACACACGAGGTGCAACGATCCGAAAGACAAAGATAAAAGATACCCCCCAGGATAGCCTTTAACAGGCCGTAGAGCCAAGTGCTGTTATCGAGCACCTATGAAGGCCGGCACGGCACGGCACACGAGGGGGTGGGTTGGTCGGCGCCATGCCCCGGCCACCTTTGTCTCCCGTGTGCCTATGTTTACACACCGTACCAGGTACTCATCTGAGGCTAAGTCGACCTAGAGTGGCCATGGACTATCCTGCCTTCAGCTCCTGCGGCGAGTATTTAATTTGGCCCCGCTCTTCCACTCTGGCCAGACGTCTTGGATGAGTCGGGGAGTACCAACACTTATACATCGCAGGAGGTCGGAGAGGGCTCCGAAGTTGTGTTGGTGCTTCGCGGTCGCGTTGACTTTCGCAAAGCCTCGGTTTGAGTGGGGCGGCCATGGACGATCCGCCGTCTTTTAAAGAAGTCGGAAAGCCCAGGGACCCGCGGAGGAATATAAAGAGCGCTCTCTGTCGCGCACGGCGAAGCGATGTTCCACGGATATAACGCGCAGGGGCCAGATGTGCACTCTGTTTTTAGAAGGCAAACATTAGCAACTAAAAAATGTAAACTCTGAGTCTTAACTATTTTCTTTACCAGATGAAGCCCACTGAGCCATCAGCTCTTCCATAATAGAGGTTTTTGGGTTAGATCGCGTAAATATATAATTGTGTCGCTAAAACCCGCCACCACCCGACACAGCCAACTAGTAAGGTTTGTCACGTAACCAGAACGTGGCCAATTCGTCACTAGTACAGCACTAGTGTGTAGTGTAGTGTATAGTGTAGTGTATAGTGTAGTGTATAGTGTAGTGTATAGTGTAGTGTATAGTAGTGCAGTGTATAGTGTAGTGTATAGTGTAGTGTATAGTGTAGTATACTAGTACAGCACACCGGTGTGTTGGAGAGCCAAGCCACAACATTTACAATCTGAGTACGACGTTTCACCAGTAATTACAACCAGCTTCATCAGGTGACGGCCAAATTTGTGGAGAGGTCTTACTGTTTTGTTCCTTACATAGAGGAGTAGATGTGGTGACCACGATTGTGGACTCCAAATATCCAGTCACCGTCACGGGTCGGGATCGAACCCATGACCTCCTGCGAGGAGGTAACACCTCACCACCACGGTACCACTATTCAGTTTAGAAATGCAATCGACAGTTTTGAAACGTGGCCGTGAAGTCGTTTAGGGGCCGTCCGTAAATGACATCACGCACCTGGGGGGGGGGGGGTCAGACATTTGTGACGATGTGTGACGAGGGGGGGGGGTGAGAAATGTGACGTCACATCGAAATGCACAACTTTAAATAATTGTAGGCAACACGTTTTTCTTAATTAAATAGACGTTTTAATATTTTCTCCTACAACATCAGAGTGCAGCGCCACATTAAATACGGACTACAAAGACAATAGTTTAAAGCGACTTGAAGCATGTTTTATTTTTTGGGAGGCGGGGGGGCAGAGCTTTGTGACGTCATATTTGATGGGGGGGTCTGACTTTTTGTGATGCAATATGACGACGGGGGGAGGGGGGGTCAAAAATGTCCAAAATCACGTAACGTCATTTATGGACGGCCCCTTACACAATCCGGTTTACACAATTAGTGTTTTAATTGCGGTGAATATAGCGACATCTAGTGGTTGCAAAGTTCATGTTGAATCGTCAACATTGAAACACAAAAAATTCCAGCCATTCTCAAGTCACTGCTGATAATGGCCCCCTTCATGCCGTGTCGGACATGGGGAGTGTGTTTTTTCACTCGCACTCATCCATGCACACACGGTCACGCACACTCGTTAGCTCACACTCATCCACATCGGAGAGTTGTGGGGGGGGGGGGGTGAAGGGCTTGAAGGGGTGGGGTAGGAGGATATGACCTGGTCTGATGTCACTCGCCACTGATGTTAGCCGCTGCCGGAATTGATTTCAGGGTTCCGGGTTAGCTGCACACCGCCGCTAACCACAACAATCTGCGCCGTTTCACGCCGCATTCATACAAATATAGGAATTGACAGACATAAATTCTTACCGCTCCACCCCACCGCTGCCCATAGCCACCGTGCTAACTTGGCCATCGAGCGCTCGCTGTGTTTGCTATCCCGACTGCGCTATCGGCATCGTGTCACGAGTCAAAGAATCCTCTCGGATCTCTCACAGAGAGCAGTACGAACCTTTCGTGTTCGGGAATGGTCCACAGAAGCGAATGTCGCAGAGCTACCCTTGGGATTCCCTTACAACGAGCACGGTGGAGGAATGGCAGCACTTTCCTCACCTGCTCTGTGCAAGAGAGCGAGGCTCATACTTCTAGATTTGAAGCTTTCGTGACTGCAAGGATTCATACTCTTTGGTTTACAGCGAGTTTGGCTGTAACGGTTCCACCTGAAGACGGAAGCTTGTGTTGCCTCCGAAACGTCGTGATTTCATTTAGTTGTTTTCATTTATTTTATTTTTTACCTACGTGACTTTACCGACAAAACCCAAAGAGTACGAGGCTCATACTCTTTGGTTCTTTCGGTGACGTCGCGTAGGTAGAAAAAATAATCGATCACGACGTTTCGATTGCCACACAAGCAATCGTCCTCAGGTGGAGGACGAAACGTCGTGATCAATTAATATTTTTTCTACCTACGTGACTTTACCGAAAGAACCAATGAGTATGGATTCCTGCAGTCACGAAAGCTTCAAATCTAGATTAGAGCGAGGCTCGTCGTCGCACAACAGTCGAAACTCGATATTTTCACACTCAGAGCTGGAATTTCGTCAGAGATTAGTGAGGGGGGGGGGGACACACCAAACTGAACGTGATATTATTTACGCAGTTATTGGAGACCGGCCTGACACCATCAAACTCGCTACAATCGAGAACCGCGTCTCTGCGCACACGGCCCATCGGATTCGGACCCCAGGACCTCAGCGGTCCCCGGCTCGACGCTCTGACCTCTGGGCGACCAGGCTCTGCCGTCGCCGCTTTCTGAAATGTCACGTTTTGTCGCCGCAGGTGCACGAGCGGAAGCTCAGCGTCTACTTCGTCCAGGACGGCAGCTTTGAGTCGGATGCCATCACCAAGAAGAAATACGACAACAAGGTCTACTGTGTCGCAGAGCGCCCCCCCCTCCCCTACAGCGCTGTACTTCGCGTGGTGACCACTGGTGCCCGTTTGATGAGATCGCTTTACGTCCCCGGCAATTACACGCAATGCGACGCACTGCCGCTTTTTAGCCAGCGCGTCCAACGAGGGAGAGTGTCAACGTTCCCGGCTCAGTCCATTGTCCACCCCGGGTCGTTTAAGATTAGCACAGTTGGCTACGTACGTGCGAAAGAAGTTCAACGTACATACAACACGCAGGCGTATGTTGCCAGTGCTGCTCCCCATGGCATCAGAATCTTTATTTATCCGGGAGAAATCCGATGAGCTATGAAGCTCTTTTTCATAGATGTCCATTAGGGTCGGGTCAGAAAGTTGCAACGACAACTAACACAAAAAAACGATCGGAGTGCAAAGCATCGGTAAGGGTAGCCATATCACGACAATATAAATACATTAAATAGATGATGAGTTCAAATCGCATCGGTACACCAATTCCTAAGCTTGGGCAAGGCAGCAAAACAACAGCACGGGAACAGTCCCAGGCGACAACAAGACAACGACACGCGGTCCCTAGCCGTTGTGCGACAGGCGGCGGCTCGCACCGCTCCACGCGCCAGCGGCCGTGCCCACTTTGTCGTCGTCATTCTGCCGCGCTGTCGTCGCTTGCGCCGGCTTCGGCGGCTGGGGCAGTTGAGTCGTCCGTGCTGTGGCCGTGGTGGGGTCGGTTTATTTTGAACCCATTTGCCCTCTGCCGTGACGTCTGACCGCAAGGTCCGGCCTTAAGCGTGTCCGTGATGGTTTGAATACGAATATCACGAGCCGTTATTGTTCTGGTGGTTCGGTCCCCAGGTTAGAGGATTCAGATTTAGAATCAGAATATTTATTTATACCGAAGGGATCCGATGCGCTATATACCTAGGGGCGGGTAGGAACGTTACAACAACAAACAATGCAAAAACACGATGGTAGTGCAAAGTACAAGAAAACAAATCACCCAAACACACCAAATTAAACTAACCATCCCCATCCTACTAGGCAAAGCCCACTGAGGTATGACTTTATTTTTCAGAAGCGACCTGGCCACAAATGATAGCTCAACAAAGTGGCCCGTCATTTGGATATTTATAGCAGCAAAATCATCTAAATAATCTCAATGCATGTCTCTAAATGTGGAGGGAAAAACCGGAGGACCCAGAGAAAAAATCCACGCGACCATGGGGAGAGAGACACCGCAAACTCCAAATATGGAGCATCCATCCCCCCTTGTCCTCCTACTGAAGTTAAAAAGTGTCACAAGTTTCATATTCGCGGTCGAACAAAGTACGCTCGCGATCAAACAAGGGAGCGGGAGGCTGTGATCATCTCCACTTGTGCTCCTCAACCAGAGAATTCCACATTCCTACGGCAAGGATTATGATCTACATTTCTACCTTCCGGGCCGTCAGCAAGTGTTACTCATTTTACCGACCTCGGAGGGATGTGTGTGGGTCTACTGTCTAACGCACCCGGTGTCGCTGAACTAGTGCCCAATCCGCATGTTTTGTTTACGTGACCAACCTTAACTGAGTGGCCGTGTCGGATCGTGGCGTTCGGAGCATCGGTGAAGAACACTGCCGTGTAACCTGTGTCCATCAGGTGGTCATGCTCAAGCCGCTGAAAGTGTACGACGGGGAGTTCACCAACACGCAGAAGAGGGAGCTCTGCATCGTGAGTCACTGGGCGGCAAGGGCTCTTTTTTTTTAAACAGGCCACGCCAAGGGTCGAGTCAAGGTCAAACTCAAGAGAGTTCCCATGCTGCATTAGTCCTTGGCCCAGAGTCGAAATTGGTACCACCTAAGGTCAGCAAGAATTCGTAGCGATTTATTTATGTGGCAAATACGATTTAAAATCTTAACCAGAATAATTATTTAAACTGGAGGAATCCGATGAGCTATGAAGCTCTTTACCCGCACGTTCAAAACTGTTATCACACAATTCAATGTTATTGGCCACTTCAAGCAATTGGAACCACTGAAGTTATGTAACCTCAGATGGTACCCGACAAGCGAAATGATATCTGGTCTGGGCTCATGGGACCATCCGGTCTTTCGCAGTAGTGCGACACAGCGTTCTGATGGTTGGAACACCGCGGTTCAACCAGAAAACGCATTGGAGAACGCAATACTCACTCGCTCGGAGGAGCGTGCGCATTGTAGTCATCTCCATCGGTGTCCCCAGAGGAGCGTGGTGGAAATGTCTCAGTTCTATGGCAGGGACCGGTCTCTTACCACAGCGCAACCCCTGTTGGCTTTTCACAAAGTGGTGCTCACGTTGATTTAACGTTCATTTGTACACAAAATGTACGGATCATGGGGCGTGTATATTCGATGCCACTCACGGTGACGCAGTGAATTGGTGCACTTGCGCTATGAACCCAGTGAACCGAGAGGTTCATTCCTGTTCTTGGTTCTTTTGGTAAAGTCACGTAGAAGGGAAGTAATAAAATAATAAAAATAAAACATAATAAAACAATTCTCACGACGTTTCATTCCTGGCCATGACTAACATCAGTGGCAAGTGATTTCTCAAGTCGAGTTCCAATTATTTTTTGTTTAGCCAGGTGAGAACTCAGCGTTCATTTGTACCAGGTGAAAACTCACCTGGTTAAATACACCCCCCCCCTCCGCCCAATCCCCTCCCACCAACCTGCCACTGACCAGTGTGGTGAAATATGATCAAACGACCACCGAATGTCATGGGACCTCCCTTGCCAAGTGTCAAAATGTAAGAATAGGTTTTACCCTTTCTGGAAATAAAACAGTTGTGCTAAGATGATAAAACACCAAACAGAAACCCTTTGCAAGGAATCATGTCGGCATTAACCACATTTACTTGTGGTGAACATGCACACAGAGACTAGGCTCTAAAGAAAGCGGTCTCTGGTGTGGACCAATCAGTTTCAAAGACAATGCATCATATACTACCAGAGTATGTTTTTTTGTGTGCGTGTTCACCACAAGTATATTTGGTTAATGCAGACATGATTCATTGCAAATAGCTTCTGTTTGGTGTTTTATCATCTTAACACAACTGTTTAATTGCCAGAAAGGGTAAAACCTATTCTTATACCCCCGGCATGACCAAAGCAGGAGGCTTTCATTCAGCAGTACATTGACAAATGAATTGAAATCATACAACGCAGCACGTGTATCAATGATTGCTAGTTGCAGGTGCCAGAGTGCCCCCTGCTGATCTTAAAGCATCCTGTACCACTTCCCTTAACGAATGATTGAAGCTGGTGACTGCTGTGCATCCATATGTGTTGACAGCGTGAGGTGGTCAGTAAAACTGGATCCGAGTTAGTTCAGGACTAGATGCTCTGCAATCCGGCTAGATGTGTGTAGTGCGCGCAGAGCGGCGCACATCAACACGAGAGGGCATTTGCCAATGGATGGCAATCGACGTCGCAACACGCACGCTTCGTTTCACAAGCTTGTGAGCTTCACACGTCTGTGTGAGCCACCAGGCCTCACCTCCAAAGTTCTGGTCGCTGGCAAGCGCCACCGCTTCTGTGGCTGTCGCTATGCATAACTGGCATTTAATCAGGATAAATAAAATAATTAAGAAAAATCTCACACTCGTGAACAAAGCTGCCTTAAAGTAATATATGTATATGATTGTGCCTGTCCACCAATGTCAATGCAGCATCACAAAACAATTTAAGGATGATAATTTTCATTTGTACACCTCTGAAATGCCACAGTAACTGAAGGTGACTTGCAAAGACATAGTTGAGATAGATGGCCAACAACACAATACGCAAATGCTGCGGGATAATTTTCATCTGGAAAGCCAATAGGCTACTGAACCTAAAAATGCATTTGATTAATACACGCAGACACGCAAATGGGTTCCGCTTGTATATCCATTCATTCAAAGCGCGTAGTCAGCGAAGGACCGATGCGCCAAACGTGTGACCTTTTGCAACCGCAGTCGCATAAACTGCTCTTGCTGCCACACCGTAATGCTCCACAACGATGCATCCTGTACAATGACGCAAACCGCTTCGTTCACAGCTGATATCCATGGCCTGCGACAACTTGACCAAGTTTTACGGGACCACGGTGGGAGGCATCGGGGTTACGTACGCTGTGACCGACTACTGCAGCAGAGGTTCCCTCTGGGTGAGTGACGCAAGATGCTCAACTCTCACCAACGTGAATGATACAGCTGGGCTCTCGCCGGAGGTGTTAGGGGCCGTCCATAAATGACGTCACACACCTGGGGGGGGGGGTCAGACATTTGTGACGATGGGGGTGGGGGGGTTTGAGAAATGTGACGTCACATCAAAATGCTCAACTTTAAATAAATATAGGCAACACGCTCTACTTAATTAAATAGACTTTTTAATAAATGTTTTCTCCGACAACATCAGAGTGCAGCACCACATTAAATACGCACTACAATGACAATAGTTTAAAGCGATTTGAAGCATGTTTTATTATTATTTTGGGGGGGGGCAGAGCTTTGTGACGTCATATTTGAGGGGGGGGTCTGACTTCTTTGACGCCGTGTGACGAAGGGGGTGGGGGGGTCAAAAATCGTCCAAAATCGCGTGACGTCATTTATGGACGACCCCTTATTGATAAAAGCCAAAGTGATTTCCTGCTCCAGTTTACAGTCCTGAGCCATTGGCGGAAATTCCACATTACCGTGGCGGGGGCGAGTCTATACATAGGACAATCACTGTTGAATTCCCCCACGACGTGGTATTGATTTTATCAACCCCGGAGAGATGATGGGCCAAGTCAACCACCAACCACGGATTGAACTCTCGACCTTGTGATTGAGAGGCACTCGCTCTGCGGCCGAGCCAGCTGGTCGCGCCGCGGTTTGAACTTTGCGGTCGAAAGGTGGCGAACGCTTTCCTAGTCCAGCTGTGGAATCAACAAAGGGCTGTGCGTGCATTTACTCGGAGGTGCAACAATCTGCACTCATCACGGTTCAACGGATTCTCGTGTTTCAGGCTCGCGACTACATTCAGTAGATAAATCGTTTCAATCCTCACGTGTTAAACTAACTCGTTTTATTCTTGATTTGAAGCTTTCGTGACTGCAGGAATCCATACTCTTCGGTTCTTTCGGTAAAGTCACGTAGGTAGAAAAATAATAGATCACGACGTTTCGATCGCAACACAAGCAATCGTCATCAGGTGGGACAACCACAGCAAGAAGAAACGGCTGAAGTAGGCGGGAGATCTGCTGTGGCACGAGGTTACATAGACCTCGGCCGTAGGGGGGGAGAAAGAAAGGGGGTGTAGCGGGGTAGAAAGTGGACCCCGTAGCAGCACCCGGGTCACTGGAGTAGAGATCGGAGAGAGATGCACAGAGAAAGAGAGAGAAATACACACAGAGAATCGGAAATAACAGCTGACATGGGCAGGTAGGATGAAGACATCACAGTCAGTTAAGACTTTACCTGGTTAATAACGTCCTTCCAATTATTGCTCAGTTTGTACCCATCTTCTCGGTTGAAGTTGTGTCTGTGTTTATATATCTGGATGGCTTCATGAACTAGTTTTAACATTGTGGTGAACATAAGGTCATCCAGCTGCTGTAGGGGTCACGGGGAACCCGTTACCTGCAACGTGTATGAAACAGACAGCGCTTGGAACGAGCCTCTCCCATCCATCCATAACACAGACGTTACAGGTACCTCTGCTGTTACCGTGAAGGCAGCAGAGGGAAATGCAGCAAAATTCATGGTTGTACTGCACGTCTATGCCCCAGGGTGTATTCCGCCAGTTTTCACAAACCCATACCGACCTAAGTGGTGAAGTATGGTCAAATAACCCCCACAAGCCCGCGTGGTATGTGGAGTAGGCCCTCATCCTGCAGTGGACTCGCCAAAAATGGTTGCAAATGTAAATACAAACAGAACAACGTTACTGCTGGCAAACTCGATTCGAGTTGGATTAATAATCTATTATTCAAACTCGATTCGAGTTTGATTAATAGATTATTAATAGCATTGATTGGTCTGCGTGTGTATGTGGCAGTGCATAGAGAGTGGTGGTAGTGTCGCAGGTAGCGTGCTGCACTACGAACCCGGCGACCCGAGTTTGATTTACGCTCGACCAACATCGGTGACGATTATCTGAACCGGTCCTGGGCCTCCCCCAGGTCGACTCAGCCTCAAATTAGTACCTGGTGTGGTGTGCAAACATCGCCACTGGGGAGACAAAGGCGGCCGAGCGCGGTGTTGGCCACCCACCCCCTCGTGTGCCGTCCGGGGGGATCTTTGTTTTTGTGGCAGTGCACGCACGCACTTTATCTTGTTCTGATTCACTTTCAAACACAGGACATCCTTCAAGATGAGGTCACCTACCCGGAGGACACGCTCATGGACTGGGACTTCAAGGTATCCATCATGCACGACATCGCCAAGGTGAGCGGTTCGCGAGCCCCGGGGCCTCTACTCCGATGACGATAATGTTAAAAGATTAGCGTGACTGGCGACGCACGGTGTCAAGAAGTTCGACATACGTACTTTCAAATTTAAATGTTGCGTGTTTACTCTCCACCACACCGGTGTGCTAAAGTAGTAACTAACTGGTATGTTGTGTACGTGACGAACCTTACTAGTTGCTCGTGTTGGGTGTTGGCATGTTTAACGACACATTTATATTTACACGTTCTAACCCATTTTTTGGCCTTATTATGGATACATAAATCTTGACTTAATGCTTTCGTGACTGCAGGAATTCATATCATTTGGGCCTTTTGGTAAAGTCACATAGATAGGTTCAAAGAAAATAACCAAAAACCACGACGTTTCGATTGCAACACAAGTGGTCGTCATCAGGAAAAGGGGGGTTAGCTTCTAAAGACAAACTGTTGATAAAGGTTTGAAATGGGCGTAGCCCAAATGTCAACAGCCAATGTTAATGTAAGTGGTGGGCAGCGACTGTGGCAGTGGTGGGTTTTCTACCAATCAAAGGGCTGCCAGGTAAAATTAGCATGTCAATGCAAGATCGCCAAGACTCCTACACGGCGAGTGCGCCATGGTGGCTATGTCAATGTGAGAGATCAGCATGTCAATGTGAGAGATGAGCATGTTAATGGGAGATCATGAGGCAGCAACTTCGAGGATGGCGCGCGAGGTAGCTGTGTTAGTGAGAAATGTAATCTGTTGATGTAAAAAATCAAAGAGCCGAAAATAACAACTAACATCATAAGATGGTATGATCGGAACATCACAGCCAGTTATGACTTAAACTGGTTAATAACGTCCTTCCAATGATTGCTCAGTTGGTACCCATCTTCTCGGTTAAAATTGTGTCTGTGTCTATATATATATATGGATGGTTTCATGAACGAATGTTTGTTGATAGCCAGTGGGTTTGCAAAGTACCTTCGTCTTGGAGAAATCAATTTCGTGTGAGCCCACCGCATTATAGACAATGATCAGCCACGGCCGAGGTATTGGTACTACCGTGTTTCAGATCTGCCTTATGTTCACGAACACGGTCCGAGACATGTCGCTTAGTTTCCGCAATGTAACTGCTGCCGCAGACACAGCTTAGTTTGTATGTCAGGGATCACATCCTTCACAGATGGGATCAGATCACGAATATTATGCACTGTGTTAAATTGAACCTGAATTGTGTTTGTTCATGATTTTGGAATTATTTTTGGTGACCCCTGCTATGTATGCCAAGGTGATGGTTTTCATTGGGTCCTCAGATGCTTCTTTCCCACCGGTTGGGGTGATAGCTTTACGGATTGTGTGGTCCGACCCCTAATGAGGAGGGAGATATGACAAAGTGTGCAGAGCAACACGGGGAGTTGGTTGGTTGGTGCTCAAGGGATGATGAACAGAAGAATCGGGGAGAAGACGCCTGGGACCTCGCCCTCCTCACCTCGTCCTCCCCAGCAGTGTTGGCTGGTCCCCTGCTGGGGGCAGGGACGAGCGTGGAGGTGTGAGGGAAGCAGCACAGGATAGCGGAGTATAGAGAGAGTTAGTGGAGTATAAAGTGAGAGAGTTAGCGGAGTATAGCAGGGAGTTCGGAACAAGGGTGGGTGTGTGTGTTCGTGTAAGTGAGGAGCATCCACAAAGATCCCCCCATGAAGCCTTAACAGACTGTTGGGGCAAGTGCTGTTAGTGAGCACCTATGAAGGTCGGAACAGCACACGAGGGGGTGGGTGGCCAACACCACGCACGGCCACCTATGTCTCCCTAGTCACAATGTTTACACATCGCACCAGGCAATCATTTGAGGCTGAGTCTACCTAGGGGAGGTACAGAACCAATTTAGATAATCGTTACTGGTGTTGGCCTAGAGTGGGAATCGAACTTGGGTAACCGGGGATTCGTAGTGCAGTGCACTAACCACTACACTACCACTCCGGTTTCCTTCCACATGTAAACACTCATTAATTGGCGAATAACACCTTAAGATGTACAGGACCGCAGAGCTTGAGCAGTTGTTGACACTAGCTCACCGCGCGGCTGCCTTCCTACCTGTCTGCGGTACCTTGCGCGTCTGGGTCGTTCTCTATCTTTCGAGGGCGAGCAAAATCCTATGCGGCATGTTACAAATGGAAATGATTTCCATCATGATTAAGAAGACGATTATGAATACATATCGACGTCCTTCGTAAGGCAAGTGTGTTCTCTCTGCGCGCAGGGCATGGTGTATCTGCAGAACAAAATTGGTGCGCACGGCAGACTCAAGTCCATCAACTGCGTTGTGGACAGCAGGATGGTGGTGAAGGTCACGGACTTTGGGCTCATCAGCGAGAGGGAAGACAGGGATTGTGAGTACACGATGTGTTCGTACATACGTACGTTGCACTTCTTTCACACTCTAATAGAAGTTTTTTAGGTTAGATTGCGTAAATATAAATGTGTCATTAAACCCGCCACCACCCGACACAGCCAATTAAGTAAGGGTTCATACTCTTTGGTTCTTTCGGTAAAGTCACGTAGATGGAAAATAAAAATAAATAAAATAAAAATAATAGATCACGACGTTTCAATCGCAACAAGTGACCGGCATTAGGTGAGAGAATCAGACTGCTGTGGATGAGGAATTATATAGATCGAGAGGAGGGGAGGGGGGGTGCCGCATCGGGCAAGAGGATGGGGCCAGCGATTGTGAGAGATGACATGTAGGGCATGTGAGAATGAGAGTGCAATCCGACGGACATGTGAGAATGAGAGTGCAATAACTAGACGAGTGTGTAATAGAATGAGGGCTTGTGGGAAAGAGAGTGCAATCCAACGAGGGCTTAGTTAAGAGAGAGAAGAAAGCTGAGACATCAAACTTAGCAAAACTTAATCAAATGCAATGCAACTCAGAGAGTCGGCCGACACAACAGTTAAAACTTTACCTGGTTGATCAAGTCCTTCCAATGATTGCTCAATTTATATCCATCTTCTGGGTTGAACTTATGTCTATGTTTGTATATCTGGATGGCTTCATGAACAAATCTTTGATGGTAGCCAGAAGGTTTACAGAGCACCTTGGTCTCAGAAAAAACAATGTTTTGGTCTCGGAAAAAACAATGTTGCACCGACAGCGTCGACCGGGACAGCCACGAGGGCGGTGACGACGACAGCGACGACGAGACGGGTCCAATCTCAGAACCGGCAGCCCGGAGCTCTCGCTCTCCGCTGCTTATATTCCCCTCGGTACGCTTTGGCTCTGCCCTGGCTCCGCCCTAGCCGCGTTTCCCCACGAGGTCTACCGTGACCCTTGCCCCAGTTCCTCCGCCCTGCCGGCAGACTCGCATATATGCTCAACGGCATGTGCGCTAAGTGCCCACCGTGGCTTGGCTCAGGCTCAGCTCATGGAAATCTTAAGCGTGGATTGAACCACGCTCAGAGACAGACATGGCATGGAGCCAGAGCGAAACGTGACGAGGAACGGAGGCCGTAATGTGCGGCTGACATGTGGTACGCGTAATTCCTCGTGCAGGTTCCTTGAAAAGCACACCTCGTCCTGAGAATGCAGTCAAGGAGAAGATAATTTCATACGCCCAGATGTTAAAGGTACAAGCATAAATATGTGTATATATATACACACACACAGAACACATCACCACACAATCAACTTCATAGATGCCAGAAATTGTCTTGTGCAGTCGAAAATGAATTCACTAGCTTAACGTGCCATTCGGGTCTGCTTGTCGGGATTTTACCACGTGTTGTTCGGCATGACGTCCAACGATTCGCTGCACGTGTTGGGACCTTCTTCAGGAAACCTACGCAGTGGTATGGACATAGGCGGAGACATTCCGCGGAGGAGAATTTCGCATGAAGCAAGCATCTGAAGGAGGGGCGAGTGACGCTTTGCTTTTGTGATTAAACTTGCCAGGGGTTTGCGACTGTTTATCAGCATTGGACGTGCCAGTTTTAATATTTCTCGGGTAAGATTAGAAGCACTCCATCTGATACATTTAAAGAATTACCTTCCCAGAACCTGCCTCAAAGTGCCTTAAATGTTGGTGGATATCTCAGCTGACAGGTGCTCTTGGTTAATTTCAAGCCGTTGACAGTTTGTTCACAATTTCCAAACGCTATTGTGTCATTTTCTGACCAGTGAACGCATTTATAATCGTCTCAATTGCCGGACTAACGCTTGATGTTAAAACGCGTTGGTGCCCTCCCTCAGGCGCGGACTCGGGGTCAAAACAAACTTTTCAACAGATTCATAGCGCGGCGCTCAAACCCATGCGACGAGATAAGGCCAACGAGACCGAGCTCAAGTAAGCCCATGTCATCAACGTGCAGCATTAACATTCATCATCGCCCCCCCCCCCGTCCTTCCCCCACCCCTTTTTCCCTTTAGTTTTGTTCCTCTTCCCTTACCTTCCCTTCCCATAAAGCTCTACGTTCCTGCTCGCAGTCTCTGCGCGAGAGTGGCACTCAAAGTCCCCGTGAGTGGGGCGCTCGTAGTCCCTGTGCGAGAGTGGTAGGGAGAGTTTGGACCTCGGTTCGCGGAATTTATGTACCCCCCCTCCCCTCCCTCGTAACGGTTTGTGCCTTGTACCGGGCTCTTGTAAAAAAAAATACACAAAAAACCATTCATCATCGTTTAGCTGTACTCGTCAATATCTGGATTCGAATTAACGACGTCAATTTCGCCCAGATGACGACATTAGTCATAGCGTTTAGGGTGACGTGGAAAGACATCGCGAGAAGGAGGCTGCCGTCTCCCACCTAACGGAGGAAGGGGAACGGCAAAGCTACACGGACTCTCTCCTGAAGCCCTCTCATCGTGGCTAGCAGCAGACCCGTCGACGTTGGCATTTAGTTTCTGGGATAATGTTGCCACGTGTAAGAATAGAAGCATCATTATCATTCACGGTCAATCCGCTGCTAGATGAAGGCCTTCCAAAGTCACCGCTGCCACCTGTCACGATCCTGCAATGTATTAGTTCCCCTAGCACCTGCTAATAAACCGGTTTAAACACTCTGCATTCATTTTATTGATTGGTGCCTTAATTTTCAGAATCCCGGTAATGTAGTAATTGTCGTTCTCCCTGTCGACAACACCGTGTGTGCCCAATAGCAATTGGCAATTTGACTCGCCGAGGAAGCAGTTACGATGGCAAAATGCGTCCACATCTCCGCATGGCATACAAGTGCATGTGCGAGGCCTTTATCA
This sequence comes from Lethenteron reissneri, assembly GCF_015708825.2. NCBI lineage: Eukaryota > Metazoa > Chordata > Hyperoartia > Petromyzontiformes > Petromyzontidae > Lethenteron > Lethenteron reissneri. The sequence goes on from NC_083781.1 coordinate 5,688,251, forward strand.
ATCCAGTGCTCGATGAGGGCCTCCCCACACCGTGCAGGGTCGTGGGGGTTATTCGATCACATTTTACCGTGCCGGTGAAGGTGGCAAGCGTAAGGGGCGCGAGATGTTAACTATCTTGCCTGGTATACAGGAAGTCGTGAGTTCAATCCTGACGCCTGTACATTTTGGAAGTTTGCACGTCTCTCTCCCCGTGGTCACGTGGATTTTTTTTATCTGGGACGTCTGGTTTTTTCCTCCACATTTAGAATCAACATCACGCGTTTAGAGTCGTTGGCTGCTATAAATGTCGACGCGATAAGGACTTCGTTGAGCTATCATTTGTGTCCAAGTTGCATCTGAAAAAGAGCTGTCTAGCTCAGTGGGCCTTGCCGGGTAAAATAAAAAGAAATGTGTTAGTTTCGCTACGATTTGGGGCCCGCTTGACAACCACCATGAGAGACAATTCAATTGGCACACTGATGTCCACCTGCAGGCCAAGGGCCGAGTCACTTCATGTCACCACTGGGACCGCCGCCATTGGGGCTTTCTCGTTAAATGGTTGAGATGAGGCGCAACGCGGTTTGCAATGCCCGAGGCGTTTAAGCAACATGCAATAGCAATGAGTAATATTCTAACCGACGGACGTGACTTGCGATCAGAACTCTGGATGGCTCCAGAGCACCTGCGAGAGGGGAGCGTCTCACCCAAGGGTGACGTCTACAGCTTTGGGATCATCCTCCAAGAGCTCCTCTACCGCAGAGGCGTCTTCTACATCCGAGTCGGGAGCTACGGCGAAAGCGGTGAGCCGCTGGGACAACGGGATCGTGGCAGGACTCCCCGTCCTCCCTTTCTCCACTGGCACATGTGAGACGTGTCGGGGCCCCATGCTGAGCTGGCGCAGCAACTGCTCAATGCGGCACCGGGATTATTATTTCCCACTGAAGAAGTCGTTAGCACGTGACATCAGCGTCACACGTAGACTGACTGACGCTATGTATGACGAAATATTTTTTTTTATCAAACCCCTTGCCCTGCTTGGCCAGCGTGTCACGTTTTTGGTCACGGCTCGGCACGGCAAATAGCCGGTGGAAAACGTCCCGGGAGGCCTCTGTTCTGGCACGGCTCGGATGTGCCAGTGGAAAGGCGTGCTGCTGAGGGGACAAGGCCTGTCGGGATCAAAACAATGGCCATGCCTGTGACATGGTCTGAGGCCTCCAGTTCGATAATTACTCCGGCTGAGGTGATTTTTGTCAATTAATGTCCCACATTTATTTTAGTCTTTGGGTAGGGTGCAACAGTGGCAGCGTGATCAGTACGCTGCACTGTTAACCTGGTGATCTGAGTTTCATTCCTGGCAAGTGATATCCTAACTTATTCTGGGCCTCCAACTTTCACCTACCCCACACTAACAAGTATGGTGAATCCATAAGAGTTTGTGTTTGAGTTAGATAGCGTAAATATAAATGTGTTGCTAAAACTGCCACCACCCGGCACACCGATGTGTTGGAGAGTAAGCCACAACACACCAGTGTGCTGTACGAGTAACGAATGAACATGTTTTGTTTACGCGACAAACCTTACTAATTGGCTGTGTAGGGTGGTGGCGGGTTTAACGACACATTTATATATTTACGCGATCTGACCCAAAACGCCTTTATTAGCGTATTAATTGTACTCCAAACACACTTGAGTTCATTCTTTATACTGCCATGCGGAAAAATAAATGCCTTCATTGGGGCTTTCATTCGACTGCCACTCAAATATCTGTGAGCCATGTGGCCGATGGAATAAGCACTGCACGTGGTATATTTTGTATTAGTTGTTTGTGGCTTTACACGAACAGCCGTCGAGTCAGTCCACCGCTGAATGAGGCCCCCACCGTGCTGGTTGTGGGGGTTTTGAATCATACTTCGTGCGGGTTCGGTGAAGATCAGGAGCATCGAAAGTGCATTACAACAATGTACATTGCAATAATGTACAAACTCTTTGGTTCTTTCGGTGAAGTCACGTAGGTAGGAAAATAATAAATCAACGACGTTTCGATCGCAACACAAGTAATCGTCATCAGGTGAGACAACCACAGCAAGAAAAAAACTGCTGAAGTAGGAGAAAGAGCTACTTTAACAAGAGTTTATATAGGATTTTTCAGCGACTTCACGGCAAATATCTCCCCAACTTCAACAGTTTTTTTCTTGCCGTGGTTGTCCCACCTGATGACGATTTCTTGTGTTGCGATTAAAACGTCGTGATCTATTATTTTTCTGCCTACGTGACTTTACCGAAAGAACCAAAGAGTATGAATTCCTGCAGTCACGAAGGCTTCAAATCAACAATGTACAAGTACATTAGAACAAAGTACATTACAACAATGTACAAGTACATTCGAACACAGTACATTAGAATGAGGCATTCCGCTGCCCACCACATAACCTGGCAGCCTGGCGTGCGTGGTGGTCACCAATCTGAGCATTATTTTTACTTTTTTATTTCACCAGGTAACGCCCACCGAGCTGTGGAACTCTTTTTTCAGAAGCGCCCTGGCCACAAATTATTATAGCTCACATAATATAGGTTTTTTGGGTTAGATCGCGCAAAATATATAAATGTGTCGTCAAAACCCACCACCACCCGACACAGCCAACTAGTAAGGGTTGTCACGTAAACAGGACGTGGCCAATTCGTCACTAATACAGCACACCGGTGTGTTGGAGAGCCAAGCCACTACATTTAAAATCCGAGTACGACGTTTCGCCAGTAATTACAACCATCTTCATCAGGTGAAAGCCAGATTTGTGGAGAAGTCCACCTGTTTCGTTCCTTCTATAGAGGCGTAGCCTACGTGTTAAACTCAAAGCAGTGGCTCGTCAATTGGAAATGTACAGCAGCCACACTCTAAACGCACGTTTCTAAATGTGGAGGGAAAACCCGGAGGACCCGGAGACGAGCCCAAGTGACCACGGGGAGAGAGACACGCAAACTCCAAATATACAGCAGGCATCAGGGTCGGGATCGAACCCACGACCTCCTGCGTACCGGGCGAGGGAGTTAACATCTCGCCACCGAAGTACGCCACGCGGCTCCACCCCTGCTGAGCTTCCGAGATCTGATGAGATTTGGTGCATTCGGGGGTCACTTGGTCATAGGTAATGGATTGTTTTGTTTAGTGGGTGCAGTTGTGAGCAATAGCCATATCAGACTCAGTCCTATAAGGCGTTTGAAGGCCTGAAGACCAGAATCAGTGATTTCGCCGACGTGTTCAGGAAGGGCAGTTGCATATCCGGACAGCAGAGTGAAGAACAGAGCTTCTGTCCAGGGAGCATGTTGTGCACCTGTTTCACTTTCTCTGCAGACATAATAGAACGCCTGACGTGCACGGAGGACACTGAACATTTCCGGCCAACACTCGAAGAGAGCGTCATCGTGGACAAGACCGGAGGCAACGAGGTGAAGACATCAGCTTGTTTCACTGCTTTTCTCGCTCGGCTAGAGATGTACAACATCTTCACCTTGCACCGTCGGTTTAGAGGGGGGCAATGGCGGAGTGGTTAGCATGCTGCGCTATGAGCCGTACTACCTGAGTTGGTTTCCTGCTGTGGTGAGATGTTAACTCCCTCGCCTGGTATGCAGGAGGTCGTGGGTTCGATACCGACCCTGGAGTTTGCGTGTTCTCCCCTGTGGTCGCGTGGATTTTTTTCTCCGGATCCTCCGGTTTTTCTCTCCACATTTAGAATCAACACGTGTTTAGAGTATTTGGCTGCGAAACATTTCCATGTGATAAGCCACTTCGTTCAGCTATCATTTGTGGCCAGTTTGCTTCTGAAAAAGAGCTGTATATAGCTCAGTCGGCCTTACCTCGTAAAAAAAAAATGTTCCAGGCCCTTGCTCAATGGTGAGCGATGTCTGATTCGGTCATTAATCATGCACATGCACAGATTCTGCAACACTTCCCAACACGTGTTTGTCCACGGACTTGTTTCCTTCTAATTAATAACGTTAGCGCTCGCGCCAGGCAAGCATGAGGCTATGTGGCGCATTAGCCATGATGAGATGATCGGCTTGGATCGCGGCTCTACCGACGTGCTGTACTCGTAACGAATTGGCACGTTCTGTTTACATGACAAACCTTACTAGTTGGATGTGTCGGGTGGTGGCGGGTTTAACGACATTTATATTTTTACGCGATCTAACTCAAAAAACCCTCTATTATGGATGTCACGTCGTAGTCCGGTGACTACTACCCAGGCTCTATTGCAACAGTTTCCCCTCTCTCTTTCCAGAGCGTCCCACTCATTGGCATTTGTGTAGATGTGAAGCTCTGTTGAGAAGGTTTAGAAACCTAAAGACATTATGTTAACCGTGAGTTAATTCCTATTCGAAGATAATATTTTTTCTAAAGTTATATTGACGTTACAGTTAATGCGTCTGCATTTGGCTGCAGATGTTCCAAATGATCTCCGACTGTTGGGATGAAAATCCAGAAAGACGGCCCGACTTCAAACGTCTGGAGGGCAGCCTCAAGAGGATTTCTAAGTAAGAGGAACACATATCATGCAGAACATAACTTATTTCGTTCGCAATTTCATTGAAACTAAATCTGATCCATTTAAATGGATTGTGTACGTGTGTATGTTGAACTTCTTTAGCACCGTACGTAGCCAAGGGGCCGTCCATAAATGACGTGACGCACCTGGGGGGGGGGGGGGGGGTCAGACATTTGTGACGATGTGTGACGAGAGGGGTGGGGTTTGAGAAATGTGACGTCACATCAAAATGCACAACTTTAAATAAATATAGAATTGTTATAACAACACTAATTGTCATAACAACATTCCTACAACATCAGAGTGCAGCGCCACATTAAATACGCACTACAATGACAATAGTTTAAAGCGATTTAAAGCATGTTTAATTTTCAAAATGGAAATATGGTTGTGACGTCATATTTGAGGGGGGGTCCGACTTTTTGTGACGCCGTGTGACGAGGGGGGGGAGTCAAAAATCGTCCAAAATCGCGTGACGTCATTTATAGACGGCCCCCAACCGTGCTAATTGGAGGTACGTGTGTACAGCATATGTATTAGCAAAACATGCCAACCCTAATACTATAAGTCTATCATTTGTGTAACAGTCATCACTGCAAGTATCCACTCTCATGTACTACACATTACTATTATGATGACGGAGAACCCCTCCGCTGGAACACATGGCATCTCTGCATGCGTGCTCTCCGTTATGTCTCCAGCAAAATCCACCAGGGCCACAGAGGCACGTACGTGGACAGCCTGATTTGGCGGCTGGAGCAGTACTTGCAAGAACCTGGAGCGGCTGGTGGAGGAGCGCACGCATCTCTACAAGCGCGAGCGGGACAGGGCCGACGAGCTCAACTACCAGCTGCTACCCAAGTGCGGCTCTGCCCACAGTGCCCTTCACCCATCGCTCTTCACCCACGACCATCACCGCAGCAATCACGACCGCCATCACCGCTCTCAACAGCACAACTGCCACGATCATAATTAACCGGATTATCGTCACCTTGGTAATCATCGTAATGGCCTCCATCATCATCGTTGGCACCATCGTTGTCACCGATATCCAGAAATATCACTATTATCATCGCTATCACCACCGCCATCAAAGACAAAGATTCCCAGTATAGCCTAAACAGACCATTGGGGCAAGTGCTGTTAGCGGGCACCTCTGAAGGATGGCACCGGCACACGAGGGGGGTGGGCGGCCAGCACCACGCCTGGCCGCCTTTGTCTCCCGAGTGGCGATGTGTACACACCGCACCAGGTACTCATTTGGAGGACTGAGTCGACCTAGGGGAGGTCCAGGTCCAATTCCGATAATTGTCACCGGTGTTGGCCGTGAGCGGGAATCGAACTGCCGCTCGCCCCACCGTCATCACAACCTCTATTGACACCACCGCCAATACCATCGCTTACATCATCATCGTAATTACTACGACCATCACCACTCCATCCAACACTACGACTATCACAATCATAAATCACTTCCACCATGGCCACTACCCCTACGCCACCATCACAACCACCATTACCACCTTAAAGAGTAATACTTTTAAGCAAGATAAAAACACCCCCCCACAAATACAAAAGTAAAAGCACATTTGTGCACAACAGAAGATGCTGCTGCACTGCACTCTGCTGCCTCTAGGCCTATTGACAGCCGAATTATTATAATTTAGCTTTGAGTAAGGATGTCACCTCCTCAAAGTGCCATCTCCAGGCTCAACTCGGTTGAAGTTCCGAGTTCCCATGAGATTGAGGTACTTCCCAGGCGATTTGATCGGAGGCATCGGCGGAGCCAATGGGTGGGGGGGGGGTGGCACGTGCCCCCCCAATGATCCGATCGAAATCTCTCATATCGATCGGATCATTGGGGTTTATTAGTAATAAATCGGCATTTTGCAACCCCCTCTGCCACTGTGTAGCATATTATTACGTGCCAGAGACTCTGAGATGATAGGACAATAGTCTGAGTCCATCATTGGCAATAAGTAACGGCAAAGCAGTTTTAAGTGACTCGCAGAATTGTGCGCAGTTGTGTATACAGTCCACGACTTCCCTGAAGGCATCAACACCTTCAGCGAGCGCGATGCCGATCACACAACGCGGTTCGAATTCGACCCTCGATCGATGGCTGCGCCATCGCCGCACACGCGTCGAATAAAAAGCAAGGGACAAGTCCTTACTTACTAACAACTCCTCGATCATTTTTTATTGCTGGAGGGGTTGCTCTGCCCCTACCTGAAAAGCCTGGTTCTGCCATTGATCGGAGGCAACAACAGTATAAAGCACCGTAAAAAGATACTGCTGCTGAATACGGGGTAGATTGTGGAATGCAGAGTAGATTTCGATGAGAAGGGTGGGGGGTACACACCAAATGGCGTGTAACACAACTGGCGCGATACACCATTCAACAAGGGTGACCGACCGGAGGCATCCGGGCTCGCTGCTCTACCACGGCAGGGGTGACGGTTGCGAGCATTCCATTTGGATGGGCGGCAGAAGAGCATGGAAGGAGGGTCACAGTTTACCAGATTGTTAACGGTCAAAAGGAAGGTGAATGGCACCCATCAATTCCCGGCGGGTATGCGCATAACTACGGGAGCCTCGTTTTTTTTGCACCAACAAAACCCAAAGCGCCGTCGAGTGGGTTTGGAGGCGTAACCGGGGCTCGAACCCTCGGCGGGGGCGCGCAGGTCGGCAGTGATGGCGCTGAAGGCCCGGGGCTTCGTGGAGCCCGAGCTCTTCGATGCGGTCACCATCTACTTCAGCGACATCGTGGGCTTCACCACCATCTGCAAGCACAGCGAGCCCATGGAGGTGGTGTGCCTCCTGAACGACCTCTACAAGGCCTTCGACGCCATCGTCGACTCGTACGACGTCTACAAGGTGTGACAGTGATGGGGGCTCGATTGTATCGAAACTCTTTCGCACCGTACGTAGCCAGCCGTGATAATCGGAGGTGTGGGGTGGGGGGGACAACAAGCTGAATAAAAAAAATAAGTTGTAAAGAAATGAGTTTTCTACCTAGAACACGTGACGTACAGAGAGCTAATTGTAATTAAGATTGAGACCTTGTGTCTGTGTGTGTGTGTTTACAGGTGCGCCACACGTGACGTGCAGAGAGCTCATTCTAATTAAGATTGCAAACTTGTGTGTGGGTGATGTACTGCACCCAGATTTAGAATCGCTCTCTAGAATCGCTTTGTCAATCTCGATGATGATGATTTAAAAGTGCACAGCTCCCAGTGGCTTCCTAATATCAGAAGCAAGTGAATTCCAGACGGCCGTAAGAGCGTATCCGATCCAGCACGATGCAGTGACCGTCTTTGTTCGATGGCTAGCCCAAAAGCTGAAGCTGCTGCTGCTACTGCTGCTGCTGCTGCAAGGATGACCGGAGTTCACGCGATGGTTTTATGCTCCTCAACAAGATCAGCGAGCTACTGCGGTTCATTTGTGGCAAGCACTTTGTGTGTCATCATGAGGCTCGATGATTATTGGAGCGGTGTCATCCTCTACAAGCTTCGCAGTGGGGGTGTCGGTGGGGGATGGGGCAACAATTGCTATGTGGCCACCCCAATTAATACATTTGCGAGCAATTTAACAATTTTTGGACCGTGGCGTCGGCACACCATGCCCAGATCGGGTGACGCTCACTGGGAAGCAGGCAGGCAGGCGCGCGTTGTATTTATTATGCTCTAAAGACGGAGTCCTGCGGCGTTAACCAGGGCGGCCGCCGGGCTCGAACCGCGAGCCCCTGCCACGAGCGGTGATCGCGCTTCCATCTTCCCCGCCCCCTTTCCCACTTTGACCCCACGGCTCCAGGTGGAGACGATCGGAGACGCGTACATGGTGGTGTCGGGGCTGCCCAGGCGGAACGGCGCGCGTCACGCGGCGCAGATCGCCGACATGGCCCTGGACATCCTGGACTTCGTGGGCACCTTCCAAGTGGACCACTTCCCCGGCCTGCCTCTCTGGGTCCGCATCGGAATTCACTCCGGTACCACTCCAGTGCCCTCGTGCCTCCTCCCCCCCCCCCCCCCCAACATGAGCAACGGTTGGCTACGTACGGTGCGAAAGAAGTTCAACATACAAAAAGTTACTTGTTAACCCACTGCTGGATTAAGGCCTACCCATACCCTGTTCGTCAGTCCACGTTGGAGGGGAGGGGGCCTCCGATTGCTCCAGATATGACAAGCTAATGGTTTCAGCGTGCCTGCAGCCAGCCTCTCTTTTCCTTCTTATATCTGTCTTAAAATCACGTGCCTGCACTCTGTCAGTCTCCTATTGGACGAGGGCCTCCCCATGCCGTGCGGGCTATTCGTTCATGAGTAACAATTTGTAATGCACACAAATTTAACTTTAAAAAGGACATTCAAGTCTTGAGATTCCAACAGAGGTGACGACACAGATGTCGATGTGCCGTGCAGTGAGAGAGGAGGGAGGGAGGGAATTCCAGATGACCGTATCTGTGACAGGGTCTCTATGTGGGTCTATGGGTCTATGTGTGAGTCTATAGGTCTATATGTTAGTCTATGGGTCTATGTGTGAGTCTGTGGGTCTATATGTGAGTCTATGGGTCTCTCTCCGAGTCTATAGGTCTCTGTGTGGTGAGTCTGTGGGTCTGTGTGTGGTGAGTGTGTGGGTCTCTGTGTGGTGAGTCTGTGGGTCTGTGTGTGGTGACTCTGTGGGTCTGTGTGGTGAGCAGGGGCGGTTTCTTCATTAGGGCGATTGGGCGACGCACCACCAATGTCATTCAACCACAGTCACGCTAGCCGTCACTGTGCAGCCTCTGGATATAGTCCAATCAGCGTCATGTCACGTTCTGTGGAGTACCGCCTCTTTTGGGGCGATTTCACTCCGGCTGAGAATCGCCCCGAGTGGCCCCATAGACTTACATTCAAAGATGTTTTTTTTCGAACGGGGGCGCTCCAATGCATTCTCTATGGCTTCCGGAAGGGCAAGCCCTAACGTGCTTACGTCATCATACGTGCTAACGTCATCATACGTGCTTACGTCATCATACGTAAGCACGTTTCATCCAACAATATAATTTATCGCTACCTAGTGGAATCTTTAATAAAATAAACTTGAGTGGTTTGTTTTAATAGTGAGTATATAAACAAACAAGATGTATTGTGAGAGTCACTTTATTTTGCATTAATATTAAAGAAATGAAGTTGCCTTTACATGCTTAAGCTGTTAATTTATTCATTGCATGGGTGGACCTTATCCTTATCAATCATCCATACATTTGCCCCCCCTGAGAGATTTAGCAGGAGCCGCCACTGGTGGTGAGTCTGTGGGTCTGTGCGTGGTGACCCTGTGGGTCTCTGTGTGGTGAGTGTGTGGGTCTCTGTGTGGTGAGTCTGTGGGTCTGTGCGTGGTGACCCTGTGGGTCTCTGTGTGGTGAGTGTGTGGGTCTCTGTGTGGTGAGTCTGTGGGTCTCTGTGTGGTGAGTCTGTGGGACTGTGTGTGGTGACTTTGTGGGTCTCTGTGTGGTGAGTCTGTGGGTCTGTGCGTGGTGACTTTGTGGGTCTCTGTGTGGTGAGTCTGTGGGTCTGTGCGTGGTGACTTTGTGGGTCTCTGTGTGGTGAGTCTGTGGGTCTGTGCGTGGTGACCCTGTGGGTCTCTGTGTGGTGAGTCTGTGGGACTGTGTGTGGTGACTTTGTGGGTCTCTGTGTGGTGAGTCTGTGGGACTGTGTGTGGTGACTTTGTGGGTCTCTGTGTGGTGAGTCTGTGGGTCTGTGCGTGGTGACTTTGTGGGTCTGTATGTGGTGAGTGTGTGGGTCTCTTTGTGGTGAGTCTGTGGGTCTGTGTGTGGTGACTCTGTGGGTCTCTGTGTGGTGTGTCTGTGGGTCTGTGCGTGGTGACTCTGTGGGTCTCTGTGTGGTGAGTCTGTGGGTCTCTGTGTGGTGAGTCTGTGGGTCTCTGTGTGGTGAGTCTGTCGGTCTCATTGTGGCGAGTCTGTGGGTCTCTGTGTGGTGAGTCTGGGTCTGTGTGGTGAGTCTGTAGGTCTCTTTGTGGTGAGTCTATGGGTCTCTGTGTGGTGAGTCTGAGGGTATCTGTGTGGTATGTGGGTCTCTGTGTGGTGAGTCTATGGGTCTCTGTGTGGTGAGTCTATGGGTCTCTGTGTGGTGAGTCTATGGGTCTCTGTGTGATGACTCTGGGTCTGTGTGTGGTGAGTCTGTAGGTCTCTGTGTGGTGAGTCTATGGGTGATGGTGATGATGCCGAGATTGTAAGAACAGACCGTGGAGGTTGGGTGCTGACTGGGCAGAGGAGTTGACTGGGATCAGGCAGAAGGAAGTGCACGCCAGTGAGGGGCGGTGGCACCCTTTGGCATTGGCCGCGAACACCTATTTGGGACCTGTTCGTGTTATTGTCAAATGTTTATCTTTTTTTGTATTTATCCATCTATAACAAACACATCCAAGACTTCTTCATCGCCGATGTTGGTGTTTCTGCCATTTTCGTTAGCCCGTGAACCGCGGGCCCGTTGTCTTGCAACACCACCGCAGCCATCGGGTGCCCAGTGGTTATCACTGATGCCCTCCCCATCTCCATAGCCATCCGCCACCGACTCATTCGTCTTGTCACCTTCACCTCCGTTTTCTCTCGCGCATCATCATCATCGTCCTCGTATTTATGACATTCACCGCGCCATTCCATCTCGTCCATGCCACGGTATGTTTTTGTACCGTCGTGAATTTGCTGTACGGCGCTCTCGTTAAGGCACTTGTAATAAGTTTGGTAACGACGATCGTCGTGCGTGACCCCGCCGCCACAGGTGGCTGCGCCGCCGGTGTGGTGGGAAACAAGATGCCGCGCTACTGCTTGTTCGGAGACACGGTCAACACTGCATCGCGCATCGAATCAACCGGGCTTCGTAAGTAATCGCTGTGCATGTCCAACACTCGTAGGCGAGAAGGCTCAAGCCTCCCCTCAATCACGTGACTCACGTGTTAAAAAAGAAAAACTTAATTATTTATATTTTACCAGAGAAGGCCCACTGAGCTACCTAACTATTTTTCAGAAGCGACCTGGCTCTCACAAATGATGGCTCAATGAAGTGACTTAAAGCGTGGACATTTATAGTGGCCAAATACTCTAAACGCATGTCGATTCTAAATGCGGAGGGAAAATCCGGAGGACCTGGGGAGAGAGACATACAAACTCCAAATATATAGCAGGCGTCAGGGTCAGGATCAGGATCGAACCCACGACCTCCTGTATACCAAGCAAGGTAGTTAACATTTCGCCATCATGTAGCCACCTCTCCACTCTGAATCCCTCCCCTCTCCTCTGCCGCCCCCCTGTGAAAGCAGACACTTGCTCCTTCCTTCTTTCTCTCCTTCTCTTCCATCTCCTCTCATCACTCTCTTATCGCCGACATCTTCAGCTGGTCATTCCTTCTCCACCTCATCCCCTTCCTTCCCAGTGCTCCCTCTTTCTTCCTGCTGCTCATCTTCAGCGGTGCCCTCTCTGTCCGTCTTGGGAACTTGCATCCCGGCATCGCTGCATTTCTGTCTGCTGCCCTGTGCCCCCCCCCCCCCATCTGCAACTCCCCTTCCTGTATTGTGCCACAGGGTACAACGTTTTATAATGATAATAAGTAATGATTTACAGTCCCTTGTTACTAAAACCCTTTCCCGTTCCGAGACATCTGCAAGTTGCGGGGTGGGTCCCGTTCACCGCTGAATCTCGGAAATCGCAAGCGACTCAGCATTTATTTTACTTAGAGAGGTGTAGCGCTGTTGTTGTTAAAGACATTGTACTCACCATAGAGAACTGCAGCGACACGGCCGCTGCACTCTACGATAGCTGACGCCAAACTGTGCTGCACGCCCTCCTGCATGGCCTTGTGGGAGCTGAAAAAGTAATTGTATTCTTAGTTTTTCTTCCGGTTACATTCCGATGATGTAGATGTACGTCATCGGAACGGAATTGGAATAAAAACTTATGATGTACACGTACGTACACGTACGTCATTGGAACGGGAAATAGTTTACTGCTGGACGTGTGTCATGCCTGACCATAGTTCACCACGCTGCTCATTGTACCAATTTCAGCTTTATTTTGGAAACGCTGTTTTGGGTGCTCTGATATAATCTACAGTGCTAACAGAAAAAAAAAAAACTTTTTCAATGGGAATAGCATAGCGGTCAAAAGTTATGGCGCCAGTACCTCAATACCGATTTTGATCACTGGCAAAAGACTTGAACATCGCTGATTGAATCACTTCGCCGCATTGCGATGGTTTTGTGTTGAAAGCCTGGAGAATACACACGAGCACCTCCACGGTGAAGATACTCACAGAGATCGAGTCGGGCCATGTGTTCGAGGAAAGAGGACTCACAGAACTCAAGGCAAGCGGTGGCAGTGGGTTGCAATTATCGTGAAACGCACACATTCACATTCAATTGTCTCGGAAATGAATCTTGTGTTCACCGCAGGCGTAGTTTGACTTCCATATTTAGCAGGGGTTCACTTTATCCCTCGCATTAGGAATCGCTAGTGCATATTATAATTAATCAATGTTTAATACATTTTTTGTAAACAACTGAAAATAAATTAATGGTGTCCAGTTTGGGCAGGGCGTTGCCCTCTCCCCCCGTGCCCCCACCCCCTTCAAACTCCGCCCATGATATTTACATATATGAATGTAGATTGTAAATGTCCATAGACTGAAGCACACCATCACACTTATTATCAAGTAATTCGACTGCTATACAGTACTGCTGTTTAATAGTAATCCTATTATAGGATGGTCAATACTGACTCGAGTTATTGTTCCTTAATTTCCAGGGACGCGGTACTGAAGTAACCTACTGGCTAATTGGAAAAGAAGACCTGACCAAAACACTTCCAGTCCCTCCAGAAATGTGAGCAAAGCCATCACAACCAGGGGCCATCCCGTTACATGTGCATCCTCTCTGCTGTTGAGGTCAGAACGGTATTCCTTCGCCGAGGGGCCGGTGGCGTGGCCCTGCAGTAAGGGTGTGTGTGTCGCTTGCTGCAGAAGTGCGTGGTTCGAATTCCAGCGGCCGCTCCCGGTTAATACTGCGGTGCGCACTAACCATGAAGTGTGCGACGTCCAGTTCACAGTGCACGTCAAAGATCCCCGTGACGTAATTCGCAAGAGTGGGCCGCTGTGTGCCGGCGTCACACGTTGCACATTTTCAATATTACACTGCAAGTTAATCATTAAACTAAACTAAAATGAAACTTTTTTTTATTTTACTAGGTAAGGCCCACTGAGCTATATAGCTCTTTTTCGAAGTTTATTACTAACGTGGACATTTATAGCAGCCAAATACTCTAAACAAATGCTTATGAATGTGGAGGAAAAAACCAGAGGACCCGGAGAAAAATCCACGTGACCACAGGGAGAACATGCAGACCCCAAATATACAGACATCGTCAGGGTCAGGATCGAACGCACGAACTCCTGCATACCAGGCGAGGTAGTTAACATCTCGCCACGGCGGTGCCCTATTAGGATTATATGTAGCAATCATTGACCCCTCCTCCCTTCCCACTGAAAAAAAACTTGACAACCATGCGAGTTTTCTGGGGTAAACAAGCATAATACAATATAATACAAACAACAAACTATTCTGGACAACCGTGACGAATGTGAAATGGGCCATGTAGATTGTAAAATAATTAATGAAAATTTCTAATTGCCGGGTTATATCCATACCCTCCTGTTGAGAAAGTACAACCCTTGATTTTTCTTTGTTTGCTTGCCCACCCCCCCCCCCCCGTGAGGTTTCCAATTGAATGAGGTAATATGTTTATCTTGGCAAAATTACCTATCACAAAACAAGTGGGTAAAAAAAACATTTCAAAGTCTTACACCAGTTTTATTTTTATAAAAAAACATGAATTACCCTATATACGAGAGGGCTTCAAGCTTGACCTGCACCTTTATTTTATGAATTTTTAAAGTGAAGCGAATGAATTATTAGCCTATTTGTCAATGTAGTCTGCTCATGCACAATAGTGAGTCCCATGGGTGTTATGATGTCTTAATTGAAGAAGCATAGAATGCCCCAGAAAAATAATAAAACTCCACTACACCACATTGTTAATTTATTTTAGAACGTATTTTTTTATAATATATAGTTTGTTGTCCTTCCCCTACACCTCCGATTAACACGAGTTGGCTACGTACGGTGCGAAACGAGTCCATCATACATGCGTACGTTTCTCACCATCATTAAAAAAATAAATTCACACTGCTTTGCGGCAGCTGTGACGTCACTTCACAACGTCACGATGCGCCCCCCCTCTCCCCCACCGTTGCTGTGCTCTGCCACAGTGACATTGGCCATGGGATGAAGGGGGAGTTTGAGGAGATGATCAAGGACCTCAAACGGAAACGCCGAAGCAATCCACGCACGCCGAATCGACGCCTCCGGAGAGACGCCCCCGTCGCAGAGGAGCGTACCCTCGAGTACCTTCAGATACTCATCCCAGCTCCAGACCACGAAGATACCTGCCTGTGAAATCGTCCTTGGTCATCCACGCAGGTTCAACTGGGATGGGGAAAGCGAGATTTACCCCCACACCAAAGACATTCACATGTCAATCGATTCGTGGGGTTTGTGCTGCACGGCTCTCTCACACACCGATGTTTTTCAAGGGTCGCTTACGCAATGTTAAGAAACATCGGGGCCCCATGCCACATCACACGAGGTGCAGCAGCGTCGACAGATTTGATTTTTTGTGGGGCAGAATGGCAAGGGAGAGAGAGGATGCACCCCCGGGGGTTGAGGGGGGATGATGAACAGCGTGGGAGGTGGAGCGAGATGAGATCAGTTCATGTTGCAGCTGCGAGTTGGATGCTGAAAACCACAGCCTCGCATCCAGCAGCGGATGGGCAATGGCTAATATACAGGGCGCTTCAACAAAAATGTTAACACTCATACGGAGACTACTATCGTTAATGAAAAAGGAACGGATACTACACTGTAACATGACAAATGTATGTGAATAGCTTCAACAAGTGAAAGTGTCTCCACTTGTTCGCCACCTGGAGACCACCTGGAGAATCTTCTCCAGGTGGTCTCCAGAGCCCAGAGGCACATTTTTGTGTTATTCTTTCAAATTTTCAGAAGTGTTAAAAAAATTTTCAGCACCCTGTGTATCTTCATAAAGCATGCTACATTGAACTAAAACTATATTGCGGTAATAGGAATCTTGTAAAGCACGTTATTATATTCATTTTTTCACGAGAAATGTTAACGTGGTGCAAAGCGTGTAGAGCAGCAAGCAATGTTCGTCACGATTAAGACAGCACCGTTTTCTTTACAAGCTACAATGTGGAGATGTATTGTGTACTAATTTTAGCTTTCTTAAGAAATTAATGTCGGTTAATTCTGCTTCTATTTTACTAGCACAATTCACGAATTGTGTTTTCCGCCCATCATGTGACTGCACAAACAGTACTGTGGTGTACACGAGACAAGTCAGCTTTAAGATGTAACATTAAGTTATAAAACGAGAATGCAAAAGGTCTCCGTTGTGTCGAATTTCACGAAAAGAAAAGTGTAGAATGGGCACTTAACATGGCAAAGATGAAATAAAGTTCGAAGATCGAACCATCAGTAGAAAATACACGTTAAGGTCTCAGCCGGTTATTGGGGAGTTAAAGATCGTAGCTATGGTCAGCTGTTGGATTAACCGCTTGCAGACCTCTAAAGCACATTCACTATTTGCAGTCGCTAACTGTACAGGACAACTTAAGAGTTGTGAATATTAAAAACAATTGAAAAATAATCATTTGCGCCACGGTGGAAATTTTATCTCCCTCGCCTGGTAAGCAGGAGGTCATAAGTTCAACACCTAAGGGTGTATATTTTGAATTTTCATGGTCTCCCCGTGGACGCGTGGATTTTTCTCCGGGTCCTCTGGTTTCTCCCTCCACATTTTAGAAACATGTGTTCAGATGATTTGGTTGCTATACATTTCCACATAAGCAACTTTGAGCTACCATTTGTGGCCTAGATCGCTTTTGAAAAAAAGAAAAAGAGCAAATATCCCAGTGGGCATTACCTGGTATATCCAAGTTTGGTTTTAGTTTATGTAGTTGTAAGGAATGCCGTCCACCAGCATATGGGCTTGCCATGCCCCCACAATCACAATTCAGATGTTCTTCTCACCATGTGTAAGAGTACAGTAATAGTACTCATGGGAGCAGGCACAACTGCCAATGTTTGACACTTCTGAAGTTACATTTCCTCTTAAGTATCATGTGCTGCATCCAGTTACTTGAATTGCAGAATTCTTCTTTAATAAGCAGATTCTGCAGCATCAATTCAACTTTCACAATTTTATTGAAGACATTTTAGCCAGGCCGTACACTTCTATTCCATCATGTCTACACCATAAAATAACAAGTAAATTGCATACATTAATCACAAAGGGTAATTAGAAAACATTGGTTTGTTCAAACTAGATTAATTCTTTAAATTATCTCAATATAGCAGTGAAAAAGTGTCAGCGCACGTGTAAAGGTTCAGCATAATACAATGCATAGTCAATCAGGCAGCTCGACGTATGGGTTGTCATCAACAGGAGTTTGAAGCATTCAAAGAAAACATTAAACCGTCCTCCAAAAAAATTAGAGGATTTAAGTTTCATGTAACTGCAAATGGTCTGTGTTGATCTCCATTTAGAACATCACACTGCAGGTAGGTCCATCTCTTAGACCGGATGTACAATTAAGAAATGCCCAGAGTGCAACTGCCATCGCCATTCTCAAACCAAGTAACACATGGGAAGTCTACCGATAATAAGGGTGTTGCTTTATCGTCACAGGTGTAGATTATATACCAACGCCTACATCACGGGATAATTATAAACATGTAACTGCATGAATTGTATTAGATTACTTTGGATGCATGTGCAACACGCACTGACTGTGCAAAGTATGGGGGTTGAGAGAAATGAGTTGATTGCCCCAATTTTCTTGGGAAAATGGGGGATTAGAGGGCTGGGTGGAGCCCCAGCCACTGGGGATTCACACAAGACGAGGCCGTGTTATGAAGACAGGCAACTATGCTTGGCCACACTACAGTAACGCCACTACCGAATTCTTTCGTGCAGGCAGGCTACTCCTGAAACCACCGTCCAACCTCAAAACACGAGAATAAAACCTTGTTAATACATTCTCCTGCAACACCACCTAGCCAGTGAACTGGAACACGTACACCAGGCCCTTAAGATGAATGGATATTCGGACCGCATTATCCGCAAAGCTGTTTCTCCAACCATGGAGAAACAACCCCCTGAGATGCCGATCAAAACCATCACGTTACGATACATAGCAGGCGTTACCAAAAATATTTCCAAAATCTTAAACAAACACAAGATCCAGGTCCGATTCAGTACAGTACACAAAATCCGTGATCTAATCCCATCTGTGAAGGATGTCATTCCTGACATGCAATATCCTGGAGTCTACAAACGAAGTTGCACCTGTGGTGATTGTTGCATTGGGAAAAGGAAACGTCATGTCTCAGACCGTTTTTGTGAGCACAAGGCAGATCTGAAACACGGCAGAACTAATACCTTCGCCGTGGCTGACCATTGCTATAATGCTGTGGGCTCTCATTGTTTTTTCCGAGACCAAGGTGCTCTGCAAACCTTCGGGCTACTATCAAAGGTTTGTTCATGAAGCCATCCAGATATATAAACAGACATAACTTCAACCGGGAAGATGGATACAGATTGAGCAATCATTGGAAGGATGTTATTAACCAGGTAAAACCATAACTGCTTTTGGTCTGCCTTCATATCCAATATTCTAACCCTCCCACTCCCAACCCCGCCCACTTCACCTCCCCACCCCGGCATTTTTTGCCGTAGCTTGTGTCTTATTTGTAGCCTCCACTCCCCCTACCTTATACCCCCACCCTCCCTGTCTCTCCTCCCTGGCTCCTCCCCCCTTCTCTTGCTGATATGGCCTCTTGTTACAGCAGCCCTTTTGTCCACTTCAGCAATTGTTTTTTGCCATGGTTGTCCCAACTGATGACGGAAGGCTTGTGTTGCACCTGAAACGTCGTGATTTAATTTATATTATTTCATACCTACGTGACTTTACCGAAAGAACCAAAGAGTATAAATGATCCTGCCACACGAAAGAAGATTCCACTGCGAAGCAAACATGCGGCAAAGGCAACCCCTTTTTTAAATCAACCTCCACCTCCCACTCATTTAATTAGAGGTTTGATTTTCATGACACTAGACTTCAACGAGTAGGGAGCCACCTTGCTGAACATACGCCACTCCACCATGGAAGCCCATCCAATGTGGCTGCCCTTGGGATGCCAGTCGCCATTCAGGTCGGCCGCACCGCAGTTGCTGTACCACCAGCCGGCTTGCGTCCTCTCCCGGCTGCAGCTGTCAACCGCGATGTCTCCGAAGATGCAAGGGTTGCAGGCATCGCCATCCCTGTCCATGGTGCTGAACTTCTGACCGTTCTGGTCCTCGGCCTTGCGGTCGCCCTTGAATGAGTCGCCTGAACGCAAAAAATGCGGATCGGGAGGATACCTCGATCAGGGAATGTGCCTCCCTCCACACACCTATGCTCAATGTGGAGGAAGGCCTCATCGGAATGTTGGCAATTGATGCATTTACTTGTATTTAAACGATTGCTCGCAAGTGTAGTCACCAGCAATATTTGCTACGTTTTCCATTCCAAAATCAGTTGTGAATTCTGCACATTCATCTTGCTGTTCCGTTCCCCCCGAATGGCTGCCTTTAGTGATTACTTCATTCAGACAGCTCCTGCTACAAGGTTGTATTGCTTTGAAGACCCATTATTGGTCAACTTCAAAACACATTTTCTAAATAATAATGTATCACATTTGCAAAATCATTCACAATTTAAATTACAGGAGCTGTCTATTGAGACTGCTCGTCTTCAAAGTGAAATCTGGATGCTCTATAATTATATAAGAGATGTTTAACCCTTCAATATATTATTGACTAACAGAACATTCCTCATGTAAATGATTAACTTTTTAGATACCTTCCTAATTTTAATGGAATATTGGCGTGATTAAAATGAATCCATTCAGTAATCTCAGAGCGTGCCGAGTCCGAACAGAGAGATATTTTGTAGGACTTCCCCAGATAAATCCTTTTACTTGTATATTCTGCATGCAGTAGAGAGTGCAGTCACTTTTCCAACACTCTGACGAAAAGGCTGTTTCCCAAGTAAAAAATGTAATTCTCAGATCTGGAATTTACTAAAAGAACAGAAAGTCCAAAACAAAAATGTGCTCATTGGTGACCCAGGTGAAACAAATCAACTTCCCTATAATTAAGAAACTACTTTAAACAATAAATGGTAAAAATCGAAAAATTGGGATCTCAAGATCGCTAGTGCTCAAGTGACCAGATCCAACCCCCTAGATTCCTAAAAAAATGCTTTTGTTTCTTTCACCTCAATTTCAGAGGTCAACCTTTTGCATGTAAATAATCTATGAAGTTAGCTAGTGAGTAGCGCCAAGAGGCATCAAGCTTCTTGCAGCATGGCTGGATTGTACGTATCTGTAGGGATGAGAAGTCTGTTGCCAACAGAGCAACCACGAGGGCTGAACTGTGGGATTCGTTTTAAACGCTTTAACATTCCGAAACATCTGCAACTTGCAGAGTGGATTCCGTTCTCGGAAAGCGCAAGAGGTTCAGCGTTAATTTTATTTAGAGCAGGCAGTGTCGTTGTTTTTAAAGATGTACTCACCACAGATAACTCTAACGACACGACCACACTCTAGGATACCTTGCGTCAAACTGCCACACACCCCCTGCATTGCCTTGTGAGAGCCTTGGTACCAATTAAGTTATTTTAGTTTTTCTTCTGGTACTGTTCTGATAACTCACACGTACGTCATCGGAACGAGAAAGGGTTGACTGCCAGAAAAAGGCCTCCCTATGCCATGTCTGTTTTGAGCTTCCAAATGCCTCCTTACCAGCGTCGCCGGAATACGAGCCAACGTGCAGAGCGTAGCCGTCATCCTCGCCATCCACGCTGAACGTGGCGTAGTTGGCATTACGCTTTTCGCCCTCAAAGTCCTCCACCTCGATGCGCAGGGTGTAGCTAATGCCCTCCTGGTGGGTGAGCGCGTAAACCTTCTCCAGTCCAAGCCAGTGTTCACCTTCACAAAACCACCGCATTCGCAAACGCGAGTCATTTCAAGTCTTTCACCGCGTGGCTTTAACGAGAGTACACTCCAAATGGCCTCCCATACCCTCCCAACAGCAACATCTACACAGCCAATAAGTGCGCAACCAGGAGGAGGTTTACTCTTGGCAGATTTTGGATGCTAAGAGCAGAGGCCAGGTGTATGTCAACGGTACAACATGATCCAGTAGCAGGAACCAAGTAATTGGGAGATATTTTGGTAGTTAGGATTTTGACAGGCTAATTCAATATTCGTCAGGTTAATTGACCATGTCACAGCCCAAACCTAAAATGGACTCAATTTTCTACTAAACATGTAAATGTCTATGCATAACAGACAAGTTCTCAAAGATGCTTCTTGACGTAACAATACAAACACTTTTTTTAAAACCAATCTTCCCATCAGACAACCTACAGCAGCACAAAGGGGGCAAACCTTTCAGAGAGCCAAAGCCATTCTTGTAATCGCTCCATTTTCTTCCAAAGGGGACGGAGCCATCAAAGCGGTGCTGAAACACTGTCCACGCACCGTCGGCTTCAAATGAGCAGTACACCTGAAAAAAAAGAGCAGGACACACCAAACGCAACTTTGCAAGTGCTCTGTTGTGCCGTGTAGCTGCGCTGTGTTTCCGGAATGTCCCAAGTGTTGTTCAGGCAGTGTACAACACGTGACTGACTGCACATGCGAGGAGCTTCTTCAGTCACCAAATTTTGCGGATTTTATTTTTTAACTGCAGGAGAACTCATGTTGAACTTCTTTCGAACTGCAGGTAGCCAACCGAGCTAAATCAGAGATTTGTTATCCGTTAACCCACGACTCCTATTATCTGCAGCACAAACACTCCTATTTTACTGTGCAGGCCAATTCGTATTATCTACAATAAGCTGCTTCCTATTATCTGAGATTTTCTTTGTCAATAAGTGTCAATGTTGCAAATTCAGCTCATTGCTCATCCGCGTTATTGGTTGCAAAAAAAACTGTTTATTCTTCAAACCTTAAATAATGTTCATAATTCAAAGGTTATTTTGCAATGAACATCAACGACAGTACTTTGGTGCGTGGCCAAAGTGCACAAAAACGGGTGTTTGGAGGTGGTTGCGAGGCATCGAAGAAGTCGCCATCTCCTGGTTTGACCAGGGTATAGCAGTACAGCAAGTAGATTTATTTACATCTAAACATGGAACATTTCCCGCTCCCACCTTAACCGCCCCAACCACTCTCATGTGTAGGTTTTCTCTGGGTACTCTGACGTTCCTTCCACCTGTACAAATTCCAAATCTTTTAGGCAATTGTTGGTGCAGATTCGAGCTAATTTCCTGCTTATCTGTCGTTTCTCAAGGTCTTTTGAGCATAAACTAAGCATGTTACAAAATGTACAATACCGTGCATTGTGATTATACTATTATACCCAACGTGATACGCGTGCAGGTTCAACAAATTCTAAATTCTGCGATTATTCTCTATATAGGCGGAGTCTCACGGGAAAATCCATGCTATAATCTGCAATTTTACTCCGGATATACGAGGAGAGAAAAATCACGGATAACCTCACGGAAATAAGTCGTGCAACATGGGTGCCCCATATTTCCACTGATTGGAGGCGTTCTGCTGTACCAAGTTAATTTCAATTGGGAAATTCCGTTCCGACAGCTGTTCCCAACACATGGAGTAAAAAAAAATAGACATGCCAAACACACAATACAATATGAACCACAGAATGTGTTCTCACAGCCCTGTGCATGCATGAAATATACACAATTGAAACACATCAATATTTAAATGCCCAAAACATTTGTTTAATTCACAAAATGTCAAATCTTTTGAGCAAACACGTTCCGGCATGTTATAAAATATACACGCAGCGAACCACATGGAATATCCAGAGTTTATTGGGTTGGATTGCGTAAATATAAATGCACCGTTAAACCCGCCACCACCCGACATGGCCAATTAGTAAGGTTTGTCACGTAAACAGAACATGCCAATTCGTTACTAATACAGCACACCCATGTGTTGGAGAGTAAACCCACAACATTTACAATGTGAGTACGACGTTTCGCCGATAATTACAACCAGCATCATCAGGTCACAGCCAGAATTATGCATGGAATATATTAAAGAAGTCGGATTTAAACTGTTCAATGTGTTTTGTGCATAAGCATGCAGTACTTTCAAGGTGGACAATTCATATATTTCTTAAACATCATGGGTACTGTACTTGATGTTATGTTCGTTTGAAATTCTGAAATATGTGCAATACACACCTCGAACGTAGACTCTGCACCTTGCGGCCGAATCCTATAAACTCCACTTTTGGCAGAGGCGTGCGTCTCCCTCACTTTGCTGCAGTCTTGTACGACTAAAATGTTACAGAACAATTGTTAAAATTGTTAACATGGTCTATCTGCAATAGTAATTTAGAGGAGAACATATGGGGTTCAAGTTTTAAATGGGGCACAACAATGATCAAAAACGCACTGCGGCACGAATACAAGCACTTATACTCGTGTGGAACAAGTCCATAGCATAATCACTGGCGGCACATTAAGATTGATTGCGGCACCAAAAGAAAATCAAGTGACAGTACGACAATGGAGAGAAATCACTCGACAGAAGGATACAAAACACAAATCTGCTTTCTTACCAGTTCCGTCCTCATTGCAAGTGGAACCTTTCTCCTGGACACGTGGACAATGCAGAGGCATAGTTAGGGGTACAAGATAATATAAATACGAGGAAAACTGTTTACATCATGGACATTAACACAATGATATGCACCACATTTTAGCCCCTTTGATACAAACAGGCCGAATGTTTACTACGAATGCCCCCCATGCTGCAAGCGACACACGATGTGGGAAGGAAGGCCTTCATTGGGAATTTTACTTGGGTTTTCAAAAAACATTTCCTGCAATTAAAATAATATATGCTTGAGCCTCTATCCCTATACTCTCGGATAAGAAAACAATATACGGACCCTAACATAGTAATCTGACTACATGAACAAGACTTACCAGAGGTATATATTGTGGAGCACCCTGGCCAAACTTGTTCCGCATGTAGTCAGACACGGCAATCACGTACTTCTCCAGGTGATTATAAGAACACTCAAGTCCTGCCGTGAAAACATCCCACAATTATCCTCATTAGGCACGGTATAATGTGCACATTTCAAATGGCAGTTCTTTCGTGACCCACTGCCCCCGTTTGTTCGGGATTTGCCAGTAAAAAGAAAATATTTAGATAGCCAGACATTCCTTCAAAGTCTGGGGCAGAACACCACTAGAGCACCAGTTAAATTTTAACTGCAAAACACATTTGCTGTAAATCGCAAAATCGATGCACACGCATTATCTGCAACTTACCTTGGAAGTGATTCTCATGCTGTTCGAGTCTCTTCTCAAGCCCAGTCGGACCACCGTCAACACCGGGATGCTAGAGAGAAGAGGAATAACAACGTTGCCATTGAGGATATGTAGGGAGGGTATTTCCTTCAACGGAGGCCATGTCAGCTCAACAATCCGAGCTTGTGCGACAAAATAATTAACCATTGCTTGCAATGCAAGCAAAGCGGAACTTGTATGGACTTTGTTTAGACAGTCTCAACGAATAAAGCGTTTATAGAGTACTTCCACATTTGGCATTACCTGTACATGCCCAGTCTTTGACGAAAAAATGGCAGCTGCAAATAAATGCCACTTGTGAAAGTTTATTCACGAAAAAAATGCTCCAGTAGGATTTATTGTCCCATTGTTTGTACCCGAAATATAGAATTGTGCAAGTCTGTACATGGGTTCCTCAGTCTAAATAAAAGATTTTGTACTTCGCCATTGGATGGCAAAACCGGTTACCGTTTTACGTGCGATTAGCAGTAACGCTGAGATCTTAATAGCCCTGGTTATTACTAAAAAAGGTACCTACATCAATTTAGAAAACCTTCACTTGTGGGAGCTGTACATCCCTGTACGACTTGTTACAGGCAAGCAGGATTAATATTGTATAGGAAATAAAGACCAAGAACCCCAGTAGCGCATTTGTAGTGACATCAGGGATGTCACTGTATAGGGCCGGCCCAAGAGGGCCGTGGCGCACGATGCACTGTCATCGCGTACACCCCGTAGGCGGGTGTAGTACTGGTGTAATAAGAGCCTATGTCGGATTCACGTGGTGATCGGCTTTGCCGGTCCTGCTTTACAGCCAATGGGGGGAGAGCCTGGGAGCATGGCCTCGGCGTGATCACGGGATGTCAGCTAGGTGATTGGTTTTGCTGGTCTTGGCCTCAGCCAATGGGAAGACAAGTCAGGGGCGTGGTCCCGGGAGTTGATGGGAAATCTGGAACATTCGGCGCAGGCTACTGAGGATTGGCTGGAGTGTACCACGTGACCCAGGCGTTAAATAAGGGGAGAGAGGAGAGACACGTGGTCAGACACGGAAAGAAGAGAGAGAGAGAGGCCACGCGCGAGTGGGGCTCCGGGTGCCAGGCGGCGGTGTGTCTCTGGTGGCTGTCTGCCCGCTTCCCGTTGCCTGCCAGCAACGGGGAGTGTTTGTGAACTGCAAGAAGTGAAATAAAAGGACCGATTCCACAAGCCGTCTCCAGCGTGTTATTACACTAGCATAAACATAAATTTGGTTGCAAGCGACCTCCTTCGGTGAAGATGCTGTAGCCCAAGGGTAGGTCAAATCTCATTGTCCTCTATGGTACCCTTGAGCAGGACCTATTTTAACCATAACCACCATGGTTGTGTGTGTTGGCACAATTTAAGCATACCCTGTCAACCCATACAGGTTACCCCGTATTCTTGTACAGGGCAAATTGAGTTTTCAGGTCCATGCGACGTACAGCCGTTTCAATACGGGCAAAAAAAGGTGTATGTTTGGGTTTCTCCCTTGTGATGGGACTTTGTAGGATGAACTTTGAGATGTATAAGGGGCACGGGGTGACCAATAAGATCTGAATTGGTCTCTAATAAGGAACGGCACTGATAAGGGGTTGACAGCGATGCTGAAGGCACTTTCCAAGGAGCACAAGCGCACAGCCGAGATCGGTAGGCCTCACGAGTTCAACAAGGGGATGGCTGTGAGTAACGTCGATAGTTAAATATGTAGAGGATAACTTAACTAAGATCAATTGCGCAAAACTGAGAGGTTAGTAGACCTCCACGACAGACGCATCTGCTAGACATCCAAAGTTCATGTGGACCATAGGATCATGATGAATGGTACTGCACACGTAAATCATTAGCCAATGGCAATAAACATTTATCCAGTGTTTTAACTGAAGTGGTGTTAAACATTAACATACTCAGCTGAAAAAAGCGGTCAACATAGCTAAAAAAAACTAAGCATGTTTGCTTGCTTGCATGCTGTAGTTTATATTGCTCAGGGGAAAAATAAGGGGTCAAACTTTATTCCAGTAGTTTGTGCAATTCTCCATTGTAACCGTAGGTTTTGTGGACAGATGCTATATGCGGTATTTGCTCAAATTAATCACTTAAAAAATACAATTAATGAGTAAACGCATTTGGCACGTCAACGTTAAAACGACGGATAACATTTGATTGCTAGAGTACAAGGTTCTGTAAAAGGTGGAGGAGTGGTGCATTAGACTACTCTTCTTGATTGCACTTAAGGATAACATCGGCAACTGCACTAGCTGTTCAGCCGCTTTAATATAATGTAGTTTGAATGCAACTTTAGGATAAAGTTGGGATAAAGTTGCATTGCCTCTGGAGCGATCTACCCTGTGCAGGGTACAAACATCGGCAGCTAACACGAGCACCGCAGCCTCATAGTGGACTAACAATCAACAAAATGAACCTTTAACTTTATTGTATTGATTACCCATAGAATAATGGGTCCCGTTGATAAAACGGTTTGCCTGCACCTCCAAAATAAAAAAACGTCTTTTATTACCCTACGTTCTTATAATTATCAACTAGCATGTTTGCCTACGTAAATGCCTAATCTTCAGATGGACTTACATTAGCATCGACACAAGCTCGCAATAACACTACCTTAAACAAATAAAAAGTCGTCAAAATATATCTCCCACCCCCTCTCTTTTAAAACTCGTGTTATTAAACGAATGCGTTGAGTTCAGTTATTTGTTCAGCAGCAGCGCGTTTGTATGAACTTCCTAGGCACCGTACGCAAGCAAACAGCGCCAATCGAACACAGCAGCTGCTTACTGCAGTACAAACTTATTGTGCCCCATGCAGTAGAAGGCGACACTCACTAGTGTTGGTGTCACCCAGTGCGGTAACTCATGGTGACACCCCTACAAGACCATACAGAAGCCTTAGTAATGTGTTTTATACTAATGTTACCCGTATATCACTGAATGTAGTGGCCATAGTAGTGACATAAACTAGTACAATTTAAATTACACCCTTAAATTACAATATTTACAAATTACCACAACATTGTAGCTAAAACACCAGACAATTTGACACAATCAGCGACTATGAAACACGAGCAGCAACGAACACAACAGCACGTGCTTGTAGCGCGTGCAGACGAAACCACGTGACTCGAACCGTCACTGCAGTTGGGGAACAATGACAGCTCTGACCGGAGCGCATTAGAAGGTTCAAAAAGTAAATTAGCATAGAGTTTTAGCCTTGTAGGTATACTGATACAGTACGTGTAAGCAGGGCTTACCAAACATATTTTAATAATAACTAACTACGAGGATATTTTTAAATAAAAAAATACATTTCTGCTGAAAAACTGCACAATATTTTGTATAGACAGTCATTTTGGTGTCACCCCCTCTGATGGTGTCACCCGGTGCGGTCCGCACGCCCCGCACCCCCCTAGTGACGCCACTGGCAGTAGGAAAGGTGGCTTTGGTTGGTGCGAATGTAATCTCACGGCGTCTTCTGTGCGGTGGTGATGATGGTGGTGTTGGTGTCCTTCCTTGCCCTTCTCTCGACGAGCACACGCCAACGGCACGAGCAGCAGCAGAAGGACGGTCAATGTTGCAGGACGAGCCATGCCTGCAGTAGGAATTCGTTGTCTCTCACTACAGCACGGAGGTAACTCACACTTGTTGCTGTTACGACTACTCCGCTGATGCTGGAAGACTTATGCTGTTCATACCGACCAGCTTTTTATAGAGCCGAGTAAACAACCTCCCCCCCCACCACCACCAACCACCCAGAGTGAGAGTGCATTGGGTGGCAACTTGGGT
The DNA here is from genome assembly GCF_015708825.2 of Lethenteron reissneri. Taxonomy (NCBI): domain Eukaryota; kingdom Metazoa; phylum Chordata; class Hyperoartia; order Petromyzontiformes; family Petromyzontidae; genus Lethenteron; species Lethenteron reissneri. The sequence goes on from NC_083781.1 coordinate 5,716,148, forward strand.
GTGGCTTGTGGTGGAGCGAATAAACATGAATGAATAATTATATATTTAAGATCGCTCAAATTTTGCCACAAGCAGCAACTTCGGCACGATACTACCGTGTCTCCAAGAGTCGCTTACATAAGACGGGGAGGAAAAATAAAAACCGTAATGCCGTTTAAAAATATGATGGCAATCATTAAGATGGCAATAATTTAGTTTTCACGATGGCAACAATGTATACACATTGTTAATTTTGATGAGTGTGTAAAAAAAAATGGGAACCATTCTTGAACGATAGTTTGGTTTACTATATTCCAGCTAGTCCTGTGGCACGCACAGCTGCATAATGACGTGCATCTGAGGCCCAAGCGATCACATCTGTATCTTCCATGGCTGCCCTAAAGCCACATTGTCAGTTATTATGAAAAAAATGTTCTTCAATTTGCCCTTCGAATATCACCTTCCTTTGGTTACTCCCTGTTCGAGAGGCATTGAGTTACTGGCTGATGCACTGTTGACTGACTTCAAATGTCCTTCCGGGTATGCAGCCCATTTCGAATGCTGCAGGAGGGCAGCCTTAATCAGAGCTATTGATTCCTTCTCTGATTCGAAGTGGTTCACACATCTCACCGTCATTGTCTGAGCTTAGTTTCTGGAAAAATGGAAGTGCTAGTGCCATGAAATTGTGATTTTTCAACGGTCTTACTTAACTTGATTCCTCTGTTTGTCTGGGTCAAATCTTGTAATCCAAATTTCGTCCACTTCTGGGTGTCCAATCAATTCCACATTTTGCACACATACTTAGACCCGGTGACAATGCATGCCAGCATCAATTAGTCAATTAATTCGCTACTTTAAAGCAATTTACATTTTGTATGGACGCCTTATTATTTATATAGAAATGTGTGTAGGTCAAAAACGCCGCGGTCCCTAAACTGTGGAATCGGCTCGCACAAAACGCAGGCGCCGTGTGTCTCAGGCGCCATTGACGTACTTCTCGACCGCGAGTTAAACGAAGTAGTTAATAAAATCGTAGTTTAAAAAGAACTTTTTTAAACGAGTTTATTATTGCTTCAGTTGTATTATGATCAATGTAAATCCATGGCAAACTATGTAAATCACCCATCTTCCACATATTTTGTGACCAATGCATCTCCAAGTTATGCTGACATTTCAAGCACACTGTTAGTTTATTGTGAAGCACTCTGTCATAGCAACTTCTGAATCCACTGTCATTGAACATTTTTACAAGCTACCAAATTATTGTTTTAGCAAATACAGACATTCCTATATAAACGGAATCGCGTGATCTTTGAAGTGTCTGTATTTCTGATTCTGCTTTGTACCCTGCATAGCAGTTCTAAAGAAAAAGCTGTGCCATAGCCATGTCTGCTTTAGATGCACCAAACCTTAACCCGTGATGTTATATCTGCACCATTGTCAATCACGTTCACAAACTGAAGAGGTGCTGGAGGGATGGTTTCTTCAACATATCCTTCATGGAAAGTTCTGTAGCATGGCCTCACTCTGCCCCCGGCCATGCCCCCTTTCTGGAACCTACTTGCGAGTTCCTGGTGGGCCCCTTCTGTGACCTTTCCCCTTCTCGTGTCTATCAGGGCCTGCTGATGTCAGGACTGCCGTACGCGGCAGATCCCCTTTTCTGCCAGCAGCCAGCGCTATGCCACTACACTTGTACAGTGAGGGAAAAAAGTATTTGATCCCCTGCTGATTTTATACGTTTGCCCACTGACAAATAAATGATCAGTCTATAATTTTAATGGTAGGTTTATTTGAACAGTGAGAGACAGAATAGCAACAACAAAATCCAGAAAAACGCATGTCAAAAATGTTATAAATTGATTTGCATTTTAATGAGGGAAATAAGTATTTGACCCCCTCTCAATCAGAAAGATTTCTGGCTCCCATGTGTCTTTTATACAGGTAACGAGCTGAGATTAGGAGCACACTCCTAAAGGGAGTCCTCCTAATCTCAGATTGTTACCTGTGTAGAGGTGGTACGTACCGGGATGTAGCGAGCCATCGCGTAGCCGGTGTCTACATCACGGTCCTTACATGGGTAGCTACACCGACGTCCGCACTAGCCCCGCCCCTCGGGGGGCAGAGGGCTATATAGGGCGGTGCGCATGAGCGCTCGGGGAGTCGTTGAAGCCAGTGAGGAATGAAGACGGAGCAAGCTAGATAGGACCCTGGGACCCCTAGCCCCGCTGCCCTTATCAGGGCCGGGACTTTGTGTGGCTCAGTGGTGAGACCCTGGGTACTCACGGCCCGACGTCCTTATCAGGGCCGGGTTTGATGGGCCAGTGGTTGGGACCCGTACCCTGGCTAGGTCGGGTCAGATAGCCTCCTCTAGGAAGTACTCAGCCGGAGGACCTGAGAGCGTAGCCGGTGTCAGGCACGCGTAGCCGTAGGCTGTGTTCCTAGGCTGTATAGATGACTGTTCTGTAGGGTGTTACAATAAATACGTGCTGCCTCCGTCAACTCGTTTCCTGCAGTATTTACGCCGTTACACCTGTAAAAAAGACACCTGTTCACAGAAGCAATCAATCAATCAGATTCCAAACTCTCCACCATGGCCAAGACCAAAGAGCTCTCCAAGGATGTCAGGGACAAGATTGTAGACCTACACAAGGCTGGAATGGGCTACAAGACCATCGCCAAGCAGCTTGGTAATAAGGTGACAACAGTTGGTGCGATTATTCACACAAAAGAACTGTCAATCTCCCTCGGCCTGGGGCTCCATGCAAGATCTCACCTCGTGGAGTTGCAATGATCATGAGAACGGTGAGGAATCAGCCCAGAATTACACGGGAGAATCTTGTCAATGATCTCAAGGCAGCTGGGACCATAGTCACCAAGAAAACAGTTGGTAACAAACTACGACGTGAAGGACTGAAATCCTGCAGTGCCCACAAGGTCCCCCTGCTCAAGAAAGCACATATACATGCCCGTCTGGAGTTTGCCAATGAACATCTGAATGATTCAGAGGACAAATGGGTGAAAGTGTTGTGGTCAGATGAGACCAAAATGGAGCTCTTTGGCATCAACTCACCTTGCCGTGTTTGGAGGAGGAATGCTGTCTATGACCCCAAGAACACCATCCCCACCGTCAAACATGGAGGTGGAAACATTATGCTTTGGGGGTGTTTTTCTGCTAAGGGGACAGGACAACTTCACCGCATCAAAGGGACAATGGACGGGGCCATGGACCGTCAAATCTTGGGTGAGAACCTCCTTCCCTCAGCCAGGGCATTGAAAATGGGTCGTGCATGGGTATTCCAGCATGACAATGACACAAAACACGGTTGCTTGCGTTGTGGCCGAAATGTCGTGAGAATAATTTTATGTTTTATTTGTATTATTTAATTATTTCCATTCTACGTGACTTTACCGAAAGAACCAAGAAGATGAATCCCTGCATTCACGAAAGCTTTAAATAGAAATTTGATTTGAAGCATGTTTTTATTGTCAAAATGGAAATATGGTTTGGGGGGGGGGGGCAGAGCTTTGTGACATCATATTTGAGGGGTGTCTGACTTTTTGTGACGCCGTGTGACGAGGGGGGGAGGGGTGGTCAAAAATCGGCCAAAATTGCGTAAGTCATTTATCGACGGCCCCATGCCTTTTGTTTCAGCGACACGCCAGCAGCAACTTCAAACACAATCCTATGGTGAAAGCACTGCTGCATCTCTGAAAAATACTGCCGCCACCAAATCTGGTTTTTGGGGGTCCATGCAGTGGGTTAATGAGTGTGTTGGCAGCGGGAAAGTGCACTTTGTGCATGTCAGCCAACTCGGACAATTAGCCCATAACACCTGGATTTGTCTTGTCGCCTTGTGCCAGAAAGCTTCTGATACTTCAGGTGGCTGAAACGTGCACCTAACCTGGCGTAGGCAGAGTGGTTACATCATCCGTCACTTAAGTGGCAGAATGGCGGCTGTTGTTGCTGTGCAGTAACCATACGTAGGTCAGTTAAGGCTAGAACTACAAATTGGTTAACTATTTTTCAAAGCACCAGTTTTTCCTTACCTTTGCACCAGGACTTTGTGCAGCAGTGTCTGTGTGGCAAAAATGTCAGCCTAAATCATGTCCCAGTCATTTCGAAATAGTTTTACATCTTTCACAACCGAAACTCAAATGTGCAAGTCAATATTGATATTTTCCAACAATTTATTATGTTAACAAATACAAATGATACAACCACACTTACCATTACAGCAGTTCATTTATTGTAACTTTGAAAAAACGGGTTCAACAGTTCGGTTTTATTGATGATCATGGCCGTTATATCCCATTAGACAATACTGTAAAATAACATTAAAGCATTTTGTATTTAAAATGAGATGGACCATTCCAGAAAACAGCTGAGATCACAACACAGAATGGGTATGTACAATACACGCATATACTCTTCTGAAATATACTACAACAAATATTCCCAACAATTTACAAAAATTATACCGCATATGAAAAACCTATATTTCCATGTCACTGTATTTGTTGATTAAAAGTGCCTGCAAATATACACACTCGATCAAGAAAACAGTCTTAATAGCGATAGCATAGAGACACAACTCAGATAATGCTAATAACACTGCAATGTGTACAGTCTTCAATAGGGTAACTCAAAGGTCACATTTTTATCATCACTCGTCCACAGGTCAAGCCGTTTTTCAAAGACTATCGCAAACGAAGTCACTTGATTAGTCTATCTTCACTATTTTTCTGTTAACCCATCCATCTTTTGGTAGATCTACCACAACCGTTCATCCACGTACTACTTTTATTTAGTTGCACCAGATCATTGCCGCATCTCTAAAGGCACAAGCCCTTGTTCCAGCTGTCGTGCTCATCAGACTGCCAGTGAAGAAAGTATTAGGAACATTTTAATTTAGTGGGCATATCCAAAGACAGCATTTTAGTCATATAAGTTTACATGCAACTAAAAGGCAAATACAGGCGTCCCTCGCATAACGTGACATGCGTTCCTGAAAAACAGCGTGCGCAAGTCAAATCGCGCTGTACGAACCCAAAAAAGTATGATTTAATTTCGGAATTTTAGCCATGGGTTTACACAATACGTATAAATCCAATACAGTACTTAATATTAACATTACAAAAATGACCAGTTGAATAATATATTGAGACATATTACTCCTTACAAAGAACACTTAATGAGTAACTTCAGGGCTTCTTGAACGATTCCGTGGGCTGCTTCTAACAGCAGCACGCACGATGGAAATAGAAGCCGGAGATTTACGATGGCTACACCTAAGCCAGACATTGAACGCTGCCATGCCGCGGTGACGGCATCAGATTGTAATTTAAATTGATGAACCTGCACATATTTTACTTGGAGTTTTTATAATTGAAATTTTTTTTTTTTACTTTGACAAATTTTAATGTTACATTTTTTTCAGGGCATAACTGTCAAAATGATTCGCCCAAGTGTGAAGTATGTCCCTAGAACGTGAATGGCATAGCTGCAAATTCCCGATATGGCAGGGCATTACGCAAGGGACGCCTCTATTGCAGTTTTAATTTCAAGTGTTTAATTTGTCCTCAAGTTTACGGAGTCAACAAAGCCTTCATGTTACATTGCTTTGGCTGCATTAGCCACAAACATGACAGTCCTTCAAATGAGCTTGTGCCTAAATAGTAATATCCATAAAATAACTTTTTTTATATATAAGGCAGTAAAGTGCAAGCATTTCGATTTCACAAATAGGTGTAATGAGATCTTCATTTCGAATTTTTATATAAAAAAAATCATCTACTAACACTTGTACAACCATAGACAACATAAATGTATGGGTATGCGAATAACAAGTAGTGTATGGGCAGCTTACTACAAAACTGAATGATAAAATACTTTGTTTAAAATGACAACTATTAAGGAGAACCAAAGTTTACAGGTTGGTCTTAAGAGGGTAATTTCCTTTAAATAGACAATGTTTAATGTTTACTCCTTGCAGCTTTAAACTTATGGTCTTGTTTCCCACCCATTTGAGCATTTTCATTTGTTTTCTTCTGTCAAAAGCACTGACATGAGAGTGCATGAAGTATAAAAGTAGCAGAGTGCAGGTCGATATTGGAACTCGTGCTGCCACCTGTGACACCTTTACTAGAAGTGGTCACTGAACAAATGGATAAAAAACATTAAATGTAGACAATAATGTACATACGAATGCATGGAAAAGCTTCAGGTGGTATGGAGGATGCTTAGTAATGACGGAAATAAATGGCCACAATGTTAAAATGTGTAGAAAATTATCTGCAGTATTTGGCAAAAATCTAATCAGGCAAATTTTGTGTTCCTGATTACAAACTAAATGGATCTTAAGGTCTATCACATGCTTCGAATAAGACATGACAATTTTCAGTACATGGTATATGCAAATGTTTAACCATATACATATTTAGAATGAATTGCATTTTAAATACTCCATGTGAATTTTTATTTTGCTCTTCACAAGCTGAGATGCTACTAAATTCTCAAGATTAAAAATATATTATTTATGATTGTATGACATCAGTTTCCTTACCAATGTAACTGACAAACAGTACTATGGAGTTTAATTTAAGGTATTACTTTTTTGTATAATGCTCATTTGTACTATTTAAACACTTTACGTTACATAAATTTGCCTTTAAATAGCATTCAGTTACATTCATTGCTAATTCGAAGGAATTCTGTTTCACTAAATGTTCCTCCAAATGATATGCATTGAAGGCTAATATGCACATGCCTAGGCATCTGAAGTCTTCATGACAAAAACATTATATCCAAGTCAGTCCCGAATTTAAATGTACATCTTAAAAACGAGAATGATATCCTTTTGGCTGAAACATAACACACCGTTCGCAAACCAAAAGGAAAAGTGAACACTGAAATCTATGAAGTTAAGGAATTAAAGTTTGTAAAGCAACACCACTATTCTCCTTGCACGAGTGAGCCATTTACTGCAACTGCCTTGTGATAACTTTCCTGTAAACGACATACAATAAATTCACGTAGTTGGGATGGAGATTAGCATCCGTTTAAATAAGGTTCAGGCAGTTCAGTAAATATATTAATTGTATGGTCGACCACTCAAAATGCATGTGTTAACAAGTGTCTAAAGTGTACGACTGCACGTGGTTTAGTCACTAAGACGAAATACATGACATATTTAGGGCATAGTGATGCTTTGCTAAAGATGGGATGGTAACTCGGGTAAGCCTATGCTGTCGGTCGGACCATCACACATAGTTAGTAGGCTAATGTGAACACTAAACATTCAACGGGGGCATTGAAGCAATCGACTGCACATTAACTGAAGCCATTTTCTGGCTAACTAAACTGGACATAAGACTTTTGATGATCTTATTCATACTTTCATATGCAAGAAGTTTCTGCTGCCTGTAGGCAACCATTTCATAATACATTTTGAGAGATGCATTTTAATTTTCAACAAGTAACATTTACGAGCAAGCTTATTATACCCAGATAACTTGCTCACAGTGTGAAACAGTATTCTCTCCCAAACAATTTGCCACCAAGGAAATATTTTCCAAAGTGTCAACGGTGTACCCTATATGGTGCTTCTAAAGCACAAGTCACTTAAAAATAAAGTACCGTACTAAACACACCATGTAAACACAAACTATAGTTATACCCGATAAAAAAAAAATCCACGGAACATATATATTTTTTTCTTGACTGCTTTATGTTTTTTTCTGATAACACAGGTTTAACTTCAAGGGATTTCTATCAACTCTTTATAATCGAAAGATTGTCTAATGTATTAGTGACACCGACTAGACTTCCAACCCTCCTAAACATGATTCTCCTTTCATAGAGGCAAGTGTATTTTAGTAAAATTAAACCAGTTCAATATAGGAACATTAAATTGGTAAAGACTCTCTCTTCATGCGGAAATATAGCCTTCTACTGAGCTATTATTTCATGCCTGCAAATCTAACCACAACTTAACGTGATAAATTCAACATTTTTTTCTTGTTAACCATTGCCCATACCAAGACAATTTATGTTTCCCTGGCAAGACAGTACACTACACAATGACAATTTCCATATCATAAAGCACACCTACAAATCAAACAATGCTATACATTAGCTAAAAAAAACCTGACGTTTCAGTGATGTTAATTTTTGTACGTGTGTAGTGGCATGATACCCAACTAGTTAAACAAAACATTGCTGACGCCAACACAGGAAAGTACAGACCAAGGAACAATGATTTGGTGCAGACGACAGGGCTGTTTGCTGCTGAGGAAAGCTACTCGTAGCCATAGGGCTCAGCGCTGCCGGGGCTGGAAGTGCGGATGTCTTGGTGAATCTGAATCGACACGCAGCTCAGCCAGCTTCTGCTGGTCGGCATCTCTCCTACAATCTCCCACGTGTCAGTCAGGTCATCGTACCTCTCTATCGTGTCGTGGTACCTGTGGAGATAGAACGGCAGAGTACACGTTATAAGTTTATTTGTTTATACCCCCTTTTTGTACGTGTACTTAGCCTGTAACAGTTTGGCCATGGGAAATATAAATCACTGAAGTGTAAAGTGCAGCTTTTATGAATTGGTAATTCAAAACAGTTTTTTTTATGGATAATAGAAGGAGCAATAATAACGCTTCATTAAACAAGTTAGCCTCATATTATCGGGTTTCCGTTCAGGTTATTTGAGCTATTTTATTAGTTTAACCACATATGGTGATTTTTGTTCACCTCAGAGTTCATTGGGCTCTTCCTACTGAAAATTCTAAAATATATCTCTATCTAACCTGATATGAAAAAAACAATTTAGATTAAGAATAAAAATTATATTAACCATGAAAAAAATAAAGGCAAAGAGTCATGCATAGATTTGCTCTCTCAAGCCAATGCAACCGGTACTGCTGGCGAGTGAATGAAGTTGTGTTTGGAGAGGTTATGCTGAAATGTCACCTGTCCCATCCTTCCTCTCCACCAAGTACATAAATCTTGCCGTCCACCACCGCCACGCCAGGTCGGTAGCGCCGCTCAATCATGGGCGCACACATGTGCCACGAGTTCTGGGCCGGGTCGTAGCACTCCACCTTGTTGGTGTTTTCCGTGGATGCATGCCAACCACCTTCAAAACAAGATCACATGTATTGTAAAGAAGTCAAAAAGCCACGGTTTCTATAACCTTTACAAGAAGTGGCAAGCAGATATTTACGAAAATTAATCAATTTATTTTTACCACGTAAGGCCCACTGAGCTATATAGCTCTTTTTCAGAAGCGACCTGGCCACAAATGACAGCTTAATGAAGTGGCTTATGTGGGAATTCATAGCAGCCTAATACTCTAAACACATGTTTCTGAATGTGGAGGGAAAAAAAACCAGAGGACCTGGAGGAAAATCCACATTACCAGGGGGAGAGCATGCAAACTCCAAATATACAGACATCGGGGTCGGGATTGAACCATGACTTCCTGAATACCATGCAAAATAGTGAACATCTTGCCACCGTTATCTCGTGGCAGTGTACAACATTTATTTTACAAAACACCATCAAACCTCTGAGATAAATAATTTTAGTAATCTTGATAACATGACAAATAGTACCCCATAGTAGTCTTCAAAGTTGATCTGATCTAGCAAACTTTTATCCTGTTCAAAAGCATTAGGCTGTGTAATTAAACGCCTTTGTTTACTTTACACCTTACTATTGTCTGTTGTTAATTTACCATCCTCAAAATCATTAGCAGCCATGAATATGGGGTTCTTTTTAAGATATTGTCACATTCAAATCTGTATTGATGTTCAATTCTCGAACCATTGAAATACAAATAAATGCATATATGACTTGCATTACATACACAAGTGTATATGGTTGTTTTGTTCACGATAATTGGTCACTATGTAGACTACAAATCCACTACAACAGATCCTGGTTTAAACACAGGATCTATACAATACCGAATCACTACTGTTGTTAAGGATATGCTAATGATCTCTATGATGAGAAAATACACTTGTCACTTGAATCCTGCCACATACAACCACGTAAAAAGACACTTCATCATATATACATGCTGATAAACGATCCTCTGTGTAGGTTGTGTACCTATTACGTAGATTTTGCCCTTGAGCACGCAAGCTGCTGAGCCAGAACGAGCGATCTGCATTGGGGGGACCTCTGACCATGTGTCCATTTTTGGGTTGTAAACCTGGACCAGCTCAATCCCATCACCATCTTCTAACACGGCACCACCTGAAACAACAAAAAAAACCCATACAATGCAAACAAACTATGGATTTATATAACCTCCAAACTTGACCATATCTCAAGCTGCTGTACAGAAACTGCAGTTGGGTTTATTTATAATAGAGGCCAAGTCACATGCAGAGAAAAATATGTCTTGAGAATGTCTTTGAAGAGGGGCAGGAAGTCAAGAACACAGATAGCTTGGGGCAAGAGAATTCCAGGCGATTGGGGCAGCAGAGGTTGACCCCGGGCTTTGATGTAAAGCCTTGGTTGCTGGAGTGGAGAATATGTGGAGGGGAGTCGAGTGTGATGACAGGGGAGAAGTAGGCAGGGGCAAGTGCATGGTGAACCTTGAAAATAGTGAACCTTGAAAACGGTGACTATGAAATTTATCTGAGATTGAATTGAGAGTCAGTGGAGCGATTGCAGTATGGGGGTAATGTGGTCACGTTTATGTGTGAATTTATGAGTCTGGCAGCAGAATTTTGGATCGTCATTCAATAACACTGTAGAATTGCAATGGCAATCTTTCAGGGCAAGGTGTTCACAAGACTTACCAGTGACATACAGAAGTCCATCGAGAGCCACCACGGCCGGACTGGTCACAGCCATGCGCATCGGTGCCACAAACTGCCAACAGTTGGTGCTGGGATCGTAGCCCTCCACCGAGTCAAGGCGGGACGAGCCCTCCCACCCACCCACGGCGAACACGAACCCATCCAGCATCGCCAGGCCTACAAACGACAATGCCATTTTAATACATAGGCTTTCGCGACCAATATTATTCATAATAAAGGTTTTTGGGTTAGATCGCGTTATTTATAAATGTGTTTCAACCCTCCACCACCTGACACGGCCAATCAGTAAAAAATGTGTCACGTTCTGGCAAATTCGCCGATGATGCTGGATGTAATTACCAGCGAAACGTCATACTCAAAATTGTAAATGTTGTGGATTCACGCTTCAACACACCGGTGGGCTAAAGTAGTGAACTATTTGTCTTTTGTCAACGTGACACATTTTTTACTGATTGGCCGTGTCGGGTGGTGGAGAGTCGCGACATATTTATAATTAACGCGATCTAACCCAAAAACCTTTATTATGGACAATGCCATTGCTAATTCTCTGCAATGTGCAGCCCTGAAATTTCTTGTTCATGCCACTGCTGCCGGAAAGGCCTCCACTACAGCCCCTCTAGAGGTAATATGGCGTACTCGTCCACACTGGCAAAACGTCTTGGAAGGGGTGGGAAGTATCTACACTTTAACCCCACAACATGCGGCCTCCCAATCGACAAACTATAATGCAGCCATTAATACTGCGGTGCCAGGAGTTCAAAACAGCGACCTTTGGATAGTAAGTCCAGTGTGATAACCATTACACCATGGCAACATTGCCTCTCTGCAATGTAAACCTCTTCAATCAACATTCCTCAGACACAATGTATCTTCGAGCAGCAAGATGAAAGTTGTGATACCATACCGAATTATGACTGTCCCCATCTCAATCCTTCTTTAACTAAATAAATACTGACAAAATTCCGTATTCTTTGTGCAGACATGAAGTAGAATTATTTACAAAGTCAACTCCCACCTTTTCCAGATTTAAAGAAATAATTATCCACATCTGGGTCAATCAGTCTGTTCTCAGGCAATCATCCTAGCTAATGTGTTTGGTTTCAAACATGCAACGTGAAATGAGTCTGGCAAGTTTAACACAATGTGCAACTTTAGGTAAACTTTCAATGACTGCATTGACAATGGTGTAGAATACTGACACTTTTATTATACAGGACACTTAATGTTGACTGTACAGGGCAGTTAGCACAACGTTTGTATGACCGTTACATTTTAATTGTGTATGGCTTTGAGTTTACTAGGACTTGGTTTACAGTTTGTCAAGTTAAAAGTGAAATTGTCCCCATGCATAAACGAACATTGGAGATTCGTATTCTTAGGTTTTTTCGGTAAAGTCACGTAGGTGAAAACATTAAAAAGTAAAATAAAATAAAAAATCACGACGTTTCGGAGGCAACACAAGCTTCCGTCTTCAGGTGGTACCGTCACAGCCACGACAGCTGTATCAAGTAAATGAGAGATTGTAGGAGCTACCACTCCGTTTATACAATGGTTGGAGAAGGTGGTGGGGCAAGGGCCGCATACTTTTTATTAATATGGTAAGGTGAGGCTTAAGACTAAGAATAGACTGCATAACAAAGGCTGAGCCTTTGTTATGGAGAGGTGCGGTTTATGACTCAACCTGTGAGAGGGAGACCACCACTAAACATGGTAAAACAGTAGTGGTTGTCTGTCAAATAAGATTGGCGAATAAGTGTAGTTAAATCTTTTTTACGTGGTTAATCACATGTTTCCAATGATTACTCAGTTTGTAACCGTCATCACGGTTGAAATTATGTCTGTGTTTGTATATTTGTATGGCTTCGTGTACAAACCTTTGATGGTAGCCAGGAGGTTTGCAGAGAACCTTGGTCTCGGAAAATACAATTTCATGAGAGCCCACCGAGTTGTAGCAATGATCGGCAACGGCCGAAGAATCAGTTCTGCCGTGTTTCAGATCTGACTTGTGCTCGCGGACACGATCAGAAACATGACGTTTCGTTTCTCCAATGTAGCAATCACCACAAATACAACTCAATTTGTAGACTCCAGGATACTGTAAGTCAGGAACGACATCCTTCACAGATGGAATCAAATCACGGATTTTAGGCACTGTACTGAATCGGACTTGGATCTTATGTTTGTTTAGAATTTTGGAGATCTTTTTGGTCACGCCTGCTATGTATGGCAACGTGATAGTTTTGGTCGGAGTTTCATGTGGCTGTTTCTGTATGGTGGGAGAAACAGCTTGGCGGATAGTGCGGTCAGAGTATCCGTTCATCCTGAGGGCCCGATGTACATGTCTTAATTCACCGGCCAGGTGGTGTAGACAGGAAAGCCACCCACACAGATTCCACAGATTCCTAATGTCCTTGGGACATTCTGTAGACAGGAAAGCCACCCACACAGATTCCTAATGTCCTTGGGACATTCTGTCTACAGGAAAGCCACCCACACAGATTCCTACTTGAAACCGGATTCCCACCACCACCCATCTCAAAAGAATTCTCTCATCAAAACGCTATACCACAGAGCCCATGGCATTTCTGACCAACACCACCTGGCCGGTGAATTAAGACATGTACATCGGGCCCTCAGGATGGACGGATACTCTGACCGCACTATCCGCCAAGCTGTTTCTCCCACCATACAGAAACAGCCACATGAAACTCCGACCAAAACTATCACGTTGCCATACATAGCAGGCGTGACCAAAAATATCTCCAAAATTCTAAACAAACATAAGATCCAAGTCCGATTCAGTACAGTGCCTAAAATCCGTGATTTGATTCCATCTGTGAAGGATGTCGTTCCTGACTTACAGTATCCTGGAGTCTACAAATTGAGTTGTATTTGTGGTGATTGCTACATTGGAGAAACGAAACGTCATGTTTCTGATCGTGTCCGCGAGCACAAGTCAGATCTGAAACACGGCAGAACTGATTCTTCGGCCGTTGCCGATCATTGCTACAACTCGGTGGGCTCTCATGAAATTGTATTTTCCGAGACCAAGGTTCTCTGCAAACCTCCTGGCTACCATCAAAGGTTTGTACACGAAGCCATACAAATATACAAACACAGACATAATTTCAACCGTGATGACGGTTACAAACTGAGTAATCATTGGAAACATGTGATTAACCACGCAAAAAAGATTTAACTACACTTATTCGCCAATCTTATTTGACAGACAACCACTACTGTTTTACCATGTTTAGTGGTGGTCTCCCTCTCACAGGTTGAGTCATAAACCGCACCTCTCCATAACAAAGGCTCAGCCTTTGTTATGCAGTCTATTCTTAGTCTTAAGCCTCACCTTACCATATTAATAAAAAGTATGCGGCCCTTGCCCCACCACCTTCTCCAACCATTATATAAACGGAGTGGTAGCTCCTACAATCTCTCATTTACTTGATACAGCTGTCGTGGCTGTGACGGTACCACCTGAAGACGGAAGCTTGTGTTGCCTCCGAAACGTCGTGATTTTTTATTTTATTTAACTTTTTAATATTTTCACCTACGTGACTTTACCGAAAAAACCTAAGAATATGAATCATTGCAGTCACGAAAGCTTCAAATCTAGAATTGGAGATTCGTTCTCATCTCTGTTTTACAGTACTAACCTGGTGATTGAAATTGCACATTCCTATGGTAAGGACCAGTGTCTGGAAATAATAACCACTGTTCACCTTCTAAAAATGTGTATTTTATTGACGACATTAATGTTGGGCTAAGCTAACACCCAACCTCCCAATTGTGAGTCAAGCCACAATGCCACACAGCCATAAATTTGCGACGCCGATCATACCTAGTTCAGAGCGTGCCACGTTCATCTGGGCCATCTCCTGCCACGTGTCAAAGCTGGGGTCGTAACGCCACGTATCCCGGCTGGCAAGGCCATCCGGAAACTCCCCACCCGCCATGTACAATGTGTTTCCTATGGGCAGTGTCACAGGAGAAAATTGTATGTATCATTGTCATAACCACCATCAATGCTGAGCCATACATTAAGTACAATATCATCCAGTGGAAAATGCGACCCAAAGATATTTCAACATATTTCACATTAGATAATTATCAAAAAGCAATCATGAATATTTCATTTTAATAAACAAGACTTCAAATAAGTGATACAGTTGACTGTATCCAGTGATACAGTAATTTTGCTGTGACGGTTCCACCTGAAGACGGAAGCTTGTGTTGCCTCCAAAACGTCGTGATTTGATTTATCATTTTTTTTTACCTATGTGACTTTACCGAAAAAATTATGTTTAACACGTAGTATTTATTATCTTATTTATTTACCTTCGTGACTTTACTGAAAGAACCAGAGTGTGGGATTTACATTTATAAAAAAAAAAGTGTATTTATATGTAAACTTAATAGAATTGCAATGGGCTAAACTCTTTCATAGAAATGTACAGCCCTTCATCAATCCACTGCTGGATTAAGGCTTCCCCACGTCATGTTGGTCATGAGGCTTGTTTGACCATATTTCATCACGTTGGTGAACGTGGGTTGGTAAATGGGGTAGTGATGCCAGTTATCGCTTGTCAATAACGTTTAGTCATGGCCACTAATCTAATATAGATTACAACTATAAGATATCTTCTTTCAATTCAGACCAGAGGGAGATACTTAATAGTTACGGCCGTGGGTGCTGCCAAGCTCTACACAACTGTACTTTAACGGAACATGAAACCTGATGAGTAATTCGATCAATTGTATGGCCTGAAGCACGCCAGAAGCATGAAGTGCCTGGGGAAAGACAATGGCTAACAAAGGTGATGACGAGAACGTGCTCAATACCACGATTATTTAACAGTTGGCAGTGACTCACCTGAGACGACGAGACCATGCTTGCTGACTGCAAAGGGCAAGCAGGCAAGGGCCTTCCACTGTCCGCTCTGTGGCCCATAACATTCGACGCTACGGAGCACCACCTTATCGTCCTCGCCACCCACAGCGATGATCACCTCTGTGATTCCTACACGGCAGTTTCAGAAAAAGAAGTGAGCAATATATAGAGGTCCCTTTCCGGTTGAGATAATTTTCTTCATATGCTACAGTGGCTGTGAAACAAAACATTGGCGATAAGGTATTTCTTTGACAGTGTGGCCGCGAATCTGGGCCACGAATAAACTTGCCAAGTATGAACAGGAAATAAAAGCACGCGACCGAAGCTGAAGTAAACTAGCAACTATAATCACAATTATTAACATGATTTACATACCCCGGTGATCTCTTATCTTATTACCGGTTTTAGCAAACATCAAGATTTCTGTATATAACAAAATGGCTGCATTTTTTTACCATTTAGAAGTTATAACACATTACAGCTATAATTATAACACGTAGTAGTTATCGCAATACAATGGAACTCCATTAATCAAGTGGTGATTATCTCTGATGCTGAAAAGCCATGCCAGTTGCCCCCCATTTTTTATTCACTGAAAATAAAAGCAATCACATATGCATGGAAGCACTGTGCAAAGTAAGGTATGCCACAACACACACATCATGCAGTATGCGCGGGCAGAAATTTGGAGAACTGACAGCACGTGAAAAGAGGCATGTGTAGGGCTAATGCACAACCGTACCGTGCCAACACATTATTGAACTCTTCAACTGCTTCAATACCTATGGCACAAGGAGTGTGTGGGAGGGGGGGGGGTTGTGGACAGGACTAGAGAGCCAACCCACCGGAGGAGTAGCGGGGGCGTGTGCGGGGGCTCACGAGCTCCCCGCGACGGTCCTGCAGCAGCATGAAGTCCTTGGCCTCGGAGACGAGACGCTGGCAGATGGCAGACTCGGAGATCAAGCTCTGCTTCTCCACCACGTCGTGGATGTAGTACGGGCTCATGAGCGGGAAGCGCACGAGCTCAAACACCTGCGCACGCACGCCAAATCGGCAACCGCTCAGTCCATCAAGAGATTTGTATCCCACAAATACACCCTTCTCAAGAGACATCTCTGAACTGCATGAGCAGACGTACTGTGACCACTTGTAATTATGTGCTCCGAATAAACGGCTCATATAGTCACTAAATATAGGAGATCCCTATGTTATTACAAAGACAGGCTTCTTTTTCAAACGGTGGGGGGCACTCACACCTTACCCCAACACAGAGTCTGCAGTTGACTTAATGCAATGCATCCAATTTAACCTCTGCAATTGACCTATTGAAATGCAATAAAATAAAAACTAATATTGATGCGAGTTTTGAATCCATAATCATAGTAGCTCCTGTGATCTGAAATGGTTTGTATAAAAAGAGGTCAGTTTTCACACTTACAATATCGCATTCCCACTATATTTTGCAGTGCAACATATCAGTAACTTACTCTTCCAAAAACGGCATGCATTTATATCCCTTGATGATCTTATGCAAGGCAGATACGTAGCATAACATTACGTATGTACCTATTGTGGAAAATATAAGTTTGAGTCAATTGATATATTTCACAGTCACAATTGTACAAGGTCAACCGCAGTTCCATCTCCAAGATTCAGAAAAGTAGTGCAATACTCTGGCTCTGTTCTCACGAAGCCAGTTTTATAATCGCTGTAGATGTTGTTGCATTCAATATAGAGGCTGGCATGCTGATCATTTCGATGTTAAAATATTCATAGGCAGGTAGGCCTTTCCATCATAAAAGAAAAGCCTCAAAATAACAGCCACTGAAATATAACATAAAAATGTGATTAAAAATAAACAAAGGACAGCTCAACGGTATACTGTACAGCTAAGGATTGAGAAAGAATGTTAGGGTTTCGAGTATAACATTTTTTGGCCTTGATGTCTCCAGATTTGAATGTCCTGGTGCCTTTGATGATGTGGGCTTTAAACTATGTATTGACAAACTCTGGGGAAACACCAGGTCAATGTGAAAATCCGCTAGCGATTTGAAAGCTAAGCAGAGACTTAAATGTGCAAGTTACCAATGTCACTTTTTAAGTTAGCACATAACGTACATGTGGATGGACACAGATTCAGCATATAACAGGAAGCAGATGTACACATTTATTTTATCAAATTGAGTCAATTAAGCTTTATATATTTTATTACATTATTAAGGCACAGAGATTGCAGATTCAAATAAACCACATGGTGAGGTTGCTAAGTTGGTCAGGGGCTTGAGTACATAAAATACTCTTAAAATTTGTCACAAGACTGGTCGGCGGCGATTGTAGCAATATCTAAAATGGAACCAAATTCAAGAGACATAGAGGTGTTCGCGTAAGATTGTAACGCTGTGGGCGTGATAGCAGTTTCTAGAGATATTATCACTCCCATTGCACCTGCCAAACATCTTCCAGAAAGACAACTCCATGCAACATTACTAGCAGAGGTCTCCCATGCAAAATGATGTCATCACTCAGTGTGCTTCAGCCGGTTTGCGGCTGTATTTGTTATTCACGTTATTATTAATTTTGTTATTATGTAACTTATTAATGAACTTGAAAGTGGTCCGGA
This sequence comes from Lethenteron reissneri, assembly GCF_015708825.2. Taxonomy (NCBI): domain Eukaryota; kingdom Metazoa; phylum Chordata; class Hyperoartia; order Petromyzontiformes; family Petromyzontidae; genus Lethenteron; species Lethenteron reissneri. Next base: position 5,734,471 of record NC_083781.1, read on the forward strand.
CAAGCCCAAAGTTCTCTCCTACTATACCCCACTTAATTATCTTAACTCCCTTATAGAATTGCAATTCTTATCTTTAACCAGACTTCCACCATTTATATATTTGCATAAGTCGTTCTTTACTCAGGCCCCAGGAGCCTAATTCCTGCATTCGCAGCGAGTCATCGCTACTGCTAGACTGGGTTCAAAACCAACCAGAAAGCCAACCATGAATAAAACAAGATGTATTGGTGACACTGCATTGCCAGTGGCACACAAAACAAACTTACACTTTTCAAAAAGGAAAACAAATATTAAAGTGACATTTAGGGCAATGGCCTTTCTTCATAGCAGACAGAGGCCTGAGAGATTGAGTGAATAATATTTGTGAAAGTCAAAAGTGATTTCACTGGTCTACAATTGTTTAGACGTCGTCTGCTTCAGAGATTAAATGTGCTGTTAATTATGGATTTTGATGTGCTGAATTCAAATATGACAATGAAAACCGATTGGCTACCGTTCCCAAGATATTTAAGTTTTTACATTTTACGTCCATGTATATTGTGTAGGTAGAAGAGTTTTACTCATAAATTGTAAACCTAGGTCTTTTCACGTGTTTATGGTTGCTTTACATGATAACATGTCACCTGTCCTGTTGATGTAACACTTTAAATATCAGCAAAAGGGTTATATGAATACAATTTCTTATGATACAAAAGTTCGGTGGGAAAAAATCTTAATACGAGTGCAAAAAAGTGTATCTCTAGTGACATGTTTCCACTAAGGCTTTTGTATGCCTTGAGGAGATTTTCCACCAACTCCCTGGAGTTGTCTGCCTTGTTGTTTCCAAGAAAATGTGTTGCCACTAACTGGAAGGCTTTCCATGCCGTCTTTTCCTTGCCACACAGTGCACTGTCAAATGCATCATCTCGAAGAAGTTCACAAATCTGAGGACCAACAAAGACACCATCCTTCATCTTAGCTTCACTTAACCTTGGACATTTTCCACGGAGGAACTTGAAAGCTGCTTGTGTTTTGTCCCTGGCTTTGACAAAGTTCTTCATCAGACTCAGCTTGATGTGCAAGGGTGGTAACACAATCGTCCTTGATTCAATAATTGGTGGATGCTGAACACTTTTCCTCCCAGGCTCCAATGACTGTCTGAGTGGCCAATCTATCTTGATGTAGTGGGAATCTCCCGCGTGATTATCCCATTCGTATAAAAAAACAGCAGTACTTTGTGTATCCAGTCTGCAGACCAAGCAAGAGTGCAACAACCTTAAAATTGCCACAAAGCTGCCACTGCTATTGGTCATAGTTTATGCACCTCAAAAGTTGTTTCATGTTGTCATAGGTTTCCTTCATATGGACTGCATGACCAACTGGAATTGATGGCAAAACATTTCCATTCTGCAGCAAAACAGCTTTAAGACTCATCTTCGATGAATCAATGAACAGTCTCCACTCATCTAGATCAAGAACGATGTTGAGGGCTGCCATCACACCATCGATGTTGTTGCAGGCTAAAAGATCACCTTCCATGAAGAAGAATGGGACAAGATCCTTTTGACGGTTATGGAACATGGAAACCCTAACATCACCTGCCAGGAGATTCCACTGCTTCAGTCTGGAGCCCAACTCTTGGGTAGTTCCAAATCCCTGACAATGTCTTTCAGTTCACCTTGTGTTATTAGGTGTGGTTCAGAGGAGGAGGAGAAAATCCTCTTCCTCGTCTGACTCAAGTAAAAATGATTCTGGAGCATCAGGAACTGGCAGTCCTTTTCCGTGGGGTACGGGGCGTATAGCTGATGGAATGTTTGGATAATGCAGTCCACTTTTTATTCTTTGACACCTTTCTCAACTGGAGGCGCCATGCAGAAGTAACAATTTCTGATATGATCTGTTGGCTCTCTCCAAATCATTGGTACTGCAAAAGGCATAGATTCCTTTTCCTATTCAACCACTGGCCAAGATTTGTTGCACAAGTTATGCAGCATATGTGTGGGGCCCACATCTTGTCCTGGTCTCCAATTTTGCAGCCATAATAAAGGTGATAGGCTTTCTTAACCATAGTGGTTATACTGCACTTGTGATGCAAAAGTCACTTCACCAAAAACATAGCAGAAGTTATCTGTATTCTTGGTTCTTTCGGTAAAGTCACGTAGAAGGGAAATAATAAAATAATAAACATATTAAACAATAACATTCTCACGACGTTTCGACTGCAACACAAGCAATCATCATCAGGTGTGAAATCCACAGCAAGAAAATGTTCTTGCTGTGGATTCGTAACGTCGTGAGAATTGTATTGTTTAATATTTTTATTATTTTATTATTTCCCTTCTACGTGACTTTACCGAAAGAACCAAGAATATGAATCCCTGCAGTCACCAAAGCTTTAAATCAGAAGTTATCTGCTTTGCTCACACAAGTACGAGGCATCTCTACTCACTTTGGATAAACAGAAATGTGTCCCTTTGCAAAATCAAACACTAACAAATAAGAGAGCACGACACTGTATTATTTCTTGAGCTGATATAGAGCAATTTGTTCAGCAGAGGAATGTAAGCCTAGTTATGATTGCATCATCCATGACTTCAAGGAATAACATGACTAAATTCATATAATCTGATGCAATACCAGGTTCAGATTGCCATCATTCATTGTTTTGCTCAAAAAGCAAGTCCTGTCCAAACCCTGTCATAGATTTATTCATAGATCCAGTCAAATATGCATTTTAGTCATTTTGATTGAGATCCCTTCCCTTTATAACTCACTTATCCTCCGCCTATACCAAGTCAAGGGGCATATCTTGAAAACTAGAGCCAATCAACAATTTTAAGCATCAGTTCATTCTCAGTGACCCAGAATTAGTAAAGTTGGACTACATTTATTTTGTAAGCATTTTGGCTGTAGACCAGTGTTTCCTGCTCAAATAAGCATTAAGGCAGTGTTCATCTCCTGTTAACATCCATTAGCCATTGGTGGAAATTACACTTTTCTATGACAGGGGTGAGTCTATCTATAGAATATTAAATTAACTCATAACCTTCAAATGGTGAGCCGCTCGCTCTACCACTGAGCCACCTGGCCAGTTGTATTTATACACCATGGGACCCTTTATAATTGCATTGCAACAAAGCACCTTGTCGGCGTACTGCCGGCGGTCAGCGGTGCGGTTGAGCCAGGCGAGTGATGCCTGGAAGACGGTCTCCTCGCGAGGCGCGTTGAGCCGGTCACTGGCCAACAGTTCGAGTAGCTTGTCGGAGGTGAGCGCACCGAACTCCTCCTGCTGCCACACGGACGCAAAGTGCTGCAGTGCAAAGTCCAGGCTCGCCCTCTGCAGCTCCGGGCAGGCGTGCGCCTCCGCGAAGCAGTGCATGCCCAGGCAGTTGGACACGTCCAGCTGTGACTGCGGCCAAACGGTCAAAGACGCAAGCAGATACGAGCACACACAAAGCACAGACAGCACAAAAGCATGTCAAAAGTAAACCCGCGCTGTAAAGTCTTTTTTCCCCAATCACATTCAACCAACTGGTTATGAATAGTTTTGCTACGTAGGTTTTAGAAGTTGTGCTATATAGCTCTCTGAACGGCATGTTATTTGGTGCGATGTCTGACATTTTTATCCACGTGCTGGGAGTTTCTTCAGGAACTGAATGGAGCAATTAATTTTCTCCCTCCAATATAAAGAATTGCCAACGCCTTCTTGTATTGGTGTAAGCCAGCGGAAGTTGTTGTACCCTATGCAGATGGATGGCTGCATTTAATTTTGTGAGCGCTGGCAGATGTACCATATGGGATAAATTATGGCAACTGCACACTTAAAATAGAGATGCAATTAACTTACCATTTCAAGGCATGACGATTAAACAGATAAGATAACTTTAACATAAGGCTATACTTTAATGCTCCTAAAGTACTATTAGCAGTGAAAGTAGAATTATCAATAACTGTACAATATTTCTGATTCTCTCCAGCATGACTGTCATGAATATCATGACCAAAAATCTGAAATTAGAAAGTTACTCCACAAGGATTTATTAAAAAAACTGACACCTTTACTTGGTTTTCATGATTAAGAATCCTTTATCCTGAGGACTGGACATTACTGGTGGCCTAAAGTGCTACAGGAAGTGATTTATACAATGATTAAACAAATGTGTAGTTCTCCACACATCATGCATGTATATATGATATTCTTATACAGTTACCATGAAACAGGCATAATGTAATACTGTTTATTTCACTTAAAGGGAATCTAAACAATGTACAGACAGTGCGCATATTGATTTCATAGGCACAGGCAAAAAAGGTCCTGAGGCAAGTTGAACATGGGCAGGGAAGCAACCGCACGGTGGCGAGGGGAATGGAGTTCAAACAACTCAAGACGGATTCGAGCTAAAAAAAAAGTAAGCAGGAATGTATTAATGTACAACAATAAAAGAACCCCGTGCTTAGCCGAGCCGCTCATCCTAACCTGCAAGAAGCGGGCACAGGCCTGGCGCACGGGCGGCACGTCCAGCAGGTCAGCGGCCGCCAGCAGTGCCTGAACGTTGGCGCGGCAGATGCGCACCTCCCCAGTGTAGGCGTACGACAGCAGCAGGCCGAGTGAGGAGGCATCAACGCCGGCAAGCGTCACGCGCTCCTGCCGGCTCTCGGCTAGGCCTGCCGAGAACATGGCGCGGAAGTAGGGGCTGCACGCGGCCAGCAGCAGCCGGTGGCACGGGAACTCGGACGTGCCGCAGCACAGCGTCACGTCGCAGAGGGCGCCCGCCTCGCGCAGTGCGCGCACGCCCAGCAGGACAGCGCTCGGGTGCGACGGCTCCGAGAACACCACGCCGGGGTCGTCGTCCTCCTCGTCGGCTGCCACCGACACCGCCGCTGCCACCGTCGTCAAGGAGGCAGCGGCAGCGGCGGCGGCAGCACCGTCGTTGGCTCTGACCGGGTCGCCCGAGCCCGGGTCCACCGCCCCCGATGCCAGGCCCACTGCAACGCAGCTCGCGGTAAAGCGCCTTGCTCGATACCGGCGATACGGTTTGTCTTAAAAACATTCCCTTTGTTGTTGCCCTTCTTTTTGTTCGTCATTGTTTTTTTATTAATAAAAGGCTATAGTCCAATGGGTTCTATCAGTGACATGTCCTGAGGAGACACTCACGGCACGCTAACATCAGGTTACAACAATTATTCTGGATTAACTTACATTGGCCCATCCTTATATTTCCTGCCGTGTTTATTGCAAGAAAAATCTATGTTCTAGTAATCAAGGAAAAACTTTTATTTTTTCAATAACACTGCCTTAAAATAAAACAAAAATATGTAATAGGCAAATTTTATGGCAATGTTATTGAGGAATGTGTTGAGTTTTTGTTATTTATGTTTGTTCACCACTGCCAAAGCAGTATCATCAAGCGATGTATTCAGTTTACATGTTTAAGTGATTGGGGAACAGGTCTAGACCCTCAAACATTAGAGAATGTGTTTAATGTGCAATGATGGAAATTTGGGTTAAAATCTGGTATCTAAGCAGTGTCCTTTGACTGTTATTAACCCCACTGACTCACATTACCATATCCAACTACCTCTGTTTAATGTTAATATAATGCTGTAGTTTTTAAACCTGAAGATTGCTCAGAAACATTATTTTGTGCTCTGTACAAACTGCCTCACTGGCAAGGGAACTAATTACTAGCCTAAAAATAACAGAATCATAAAAGTTTTTGAAAATGCTTTTCTACTTCTACATGCACTCATGGTGAAATCCCTGTGCTTCGTAGTATACATGCTGAAAGCCACAGTGATAACTAGAGAACACTAGAAGCCACTTCCCAAAAACTGTAATTTAGTTTTCACAAAAATAATGCTGTGCACAGAATATAACCAATAACTAAAGTGAGGCACAATTGATGTCTTCAGAAATATTATATATCAATATTGCTGTTACAGTGGGTTCTGCTGACATGCACTCAATATATTAATTGCTGAGATACAGCAAAACTAAATATGAAGGTATATTCAACAGGGTACATTTTGCAACCGCTTAGCACTCTTATTCCCTCGCCAATCATAAAAGCTTTTGTTTCAGCTCTTGTAGTCCCAGCGCTGTTATAAGATAGCATAATGGGACATATATTGTACGTGGTGTGATTATTTTAAGTGAATCCAGGGGCCAAAGTCATGGAACATTTGTAGAATATTGATTATTACTGTATAGCTCATTCCTTCTGTGAATGAGTTTCTGATTTACTGGCAAGACCCTGAAAACACGAAACTTGTACAAACTAAGCGACTGAAATCACAATTTTTATATACCTTTAGTTAGGGCACATTATTCAGTCTTTTTTTTAATAAACCATCAAAAGCGCAACGAGTTTGAATCATCATTTGTTGTTAAGTACTGTTAACAGAAAAACAGCAACACCTTGATGCACATATAAATTTCACAGCAGCTCAAGAGTGGAAATGTGAATTTTAGTCCCGCAATAAAGTATGCGAATAAATGACAGAAAGAAGGAATCTTATGTTCGAATTAAGATCAGCTGAATAATGCAGAGGTGGCTTCACTCTTTAACTGGTGCTGAGAGTACAGTGGTAGAAAAACGAATTTATGCATTGTTATTTCAGCAAATGTTTAAAAACTTAAATTGTACAGTGAGGGAAAACAGTATTTGATCCCCTGCTGATTTTGTACGTTTGCCCACTGACAAAGAAATGACCAGTCTATAATTTTAATGGTAGGTTTATTTGAACAGTGAGAGACAGAATAACAACAACAAAATCCAGAATAACGCATGTCAAAAATGTTATAAATAGATTTTCATTTTAATGAGGGAAATAAGTATTTGACCCCTCTGCAAAACATGACTCAGTACTTGGTGACAAAACCCTTGCTGGCAATCACAGAGGTCAGACGTTTCTTGTAGGTGGCCACCAGGTTTGCACACATCTCAGGAGGGATTTTGTCCCACTCCTCTTTGCAGATCTTCTCCAAGTCATTAAGGTTTCGAGGCTGACGTTTGGCAACTCGAAACTTCAGCTCCCTCCACAGATATTCTATGGGATTAAGGTCTGGAGACTGGCTAGGCCATTCCAGGACCATAATGTGCTTCTTCTTGAGCCACTCCTTTCTTGCCTTGGCCGTGTGCTTTGGGTCATTGTCATGCTGGAATACCCATCCACGACCCATTTTCAATGCCCTGGCTGAGGGAAGGAGGTTCTCACCCAAGGTTTGACGGTACATGGCCCCGTCCATCGTCCCTTTGATGTGGTGAAGTTGTCCTGTCCCCTTAGCAGAAAAACACCCCCACAGCATAATGTTTCCACCTCCATGTTTGACGGTGGGGATGGTGTTCTTGGGGTCATAGGCAGCATTCCTCCTCCTCCAAACACGGCGAGTTGAGTTGATGCCAAAGGGCTCAATTTTGGTCTCATCTGACCACAACACTTTCACCCAGTTGTCCTCTGAATCATTTAGATGTTCATTGGCAAACTTCAGACGGGCATGTATATTTGCTTTCTTGAGCAGGGGGACCTTGCAGGCGCTGCAAGATTTCAGTCCTTCACGGCATAGTGTGTTACCAACTGTTTTCTTGGTGACTATGGTCCTAGCTGCCTTGAGATCATTGACAAGATCCTCCCGTGTAGTTCTGAGCTGATTCCTCACCGTTCTCATGATCATTGCAACTACACAAGGTGAGATCTTGCATGGAGCCCCAGGCCGAGGGAAATTGACAGTTATTTTGTGTTTCTTCCATTTGTGAATAATCGCACCAACTGTTGTCACCTTCTCACCAAGCTGCTTGGCGATGGTCTTGTAGCCCATTCCAGCCTTGTGTAGGTCTACAATCTTGTCGCTGACATCCTTGGAGAGCTCTTTGGTCTTGGCCATGGTGGAGAGTTTGGAATCTGATTTATTGATTGCTTCTGTGAACAGGTGTTTTTTATACAGGTAACAAGCTGAGATTAGGAGCACTCCCTTTAAGTGTGTGCTCCTAATCTCAGCTCGTTACCTGTATAAAAGACACCTGGGAGCCAGAAATCTTTCTGATTGAGAGGGGGTCAAATACTTATTTCCCTCATTAAAATGCAAATCAATTTATAACATTTTTGACATGCGTTTTTCTGGATTTTGTTGTTGTTATTCTGTCTCTCACTGTTCAAATAAATCTACCATTAAAATTATAGACTGATCATTTCTTTGTCAGTGGGCAAACGTACAAAATCAGCAGGGGATCAAATACTTTTTTCCCTCGCTGTATATCAATAAGGAAACAAGCAAATGCATAAACAGCAAAAGCACACAGACAAAAGATAAACAATTAAATCACATTACAATGAAATACGAATGAACCACAGAAACCAGAAACCCCTATTAACTGCTTCCTGACCTGTCGGCATATGGCGATGTAATCGCAGAACACGTCTTTCACCTCGGGAAGGGGCGTTAGCGGGATCGAGTGCGGCCGCGTTCCCTCCGGACATGCTGCCAGCGAGGCAGGCGTGGGGCACTGCGAGGGCTGGGTCCGCCACCGCGCGGCAGCACAGCCCTGCACAGCCATCACACACCTGCGATTAGCACGGTGGTGCAAAAAAGGTTCAACGTACATGCATACACACGGTGGTTAGCATTGTCGCTGCAGCTGGGTCAATGAAGAGGTTAGGTAAATACCTCCCCAAAGAATGAAAGTCTATGCTTGCTTGCATAAACATATGCAGCTTGATAATATCGGTCTGGAAAACAATTAGGGTGATGGGACTCAAAAACGTTTTTTATTTATGTATCAAGAAACAAAATGGAGTTCTGCTTTTATGGTTATAAAGAAGTCGGCGTTTTCCAATTTACAATTCTTACAAACCACCATAATCTGCATTTCCATGGTTATACACTGCTTATTGGTAAATACGACCTACGTGACAAGGCGTTGATTAAATGTAGGAGTGCTCTCATAGTCATACACCCACAAAATCATTATTTGATTTGAATCAGCACTCAGTCAAGCAAACACAGCATGTTGGGTAAACATTAAAAGGCCTACTCTGGTAGTTCAGGATGATTGGTGTTAAAAAGTAACTTATATTGTAGAAAGTAATTCGCAGTGTATATAGAGTTCAGATGAAATCTGCTAAAAGCAATACATATTACAAAAGACAGTGGCAGGCCATTTAAATAAATGCAATTATTTCACAATTTTCTGCCAAAATTACGTGTAGCAAGTAGCAAGAAGCTGTCTTGTCTGAGTAGAAGCACATACAATCAATGAATTGTGCTGTTCAATGTAAAACCACTATACTAACTAAATACTTCAAAGATCCACTAGTTTATCTTTTGAGTACCTATAAAAAGATATTCTATTTAAACATTTTATAATAAAATACTTAAATACCTGCGGTTATAGTGACAGACACTGTATGGCGAAGTTATTCTTGTATATTCTACATAACAATTGAGGCGGTAATAATTACTTGTTTAAGTAAATAGCTAAAACCATTGACATAAGGGATTACTCACTTGGATACCAATCACTCACTAGTGCTGTCAATTTATAACCCAGCCTTTTATTGTTCATTGACTGCCATGCTAGTGCAGTGCGGAAAATATAGTGACTTAATTTCTATCCATTTTCTTAATTTCTGAAACTCCGTGTTCATAATGAGCCAACTATATACATGAAAGTGATTGCATTGAAAAATATTGCCATGGAATCTGGTCCACAAATACATGTACAGCAAATGTGCCTTTCAGTATTTTACATACATATCTTGTCTTAATAAATCATATACAGTCTTAAATTACACATTTACTGTAATAAATACTTGTGTGAACAGTGAGTAAAACACATCGATACTTACTTATGCTATTATCAAGTTAATGAAAATGTAAGCTCAGTGCTGGGACATATGCCACTGTTGACCAATGTGCCAGTACTTTAATATAGTTTTGTAAATTAATGATAACAATAACATATAAATGTACAGCCCTTTGCCTATCCACTGATGAATGAAGACATCCCCGCACCATCCCACACTGTGCTATGAACCTGACTTCAGTATTATACCCGATCACAGCTAACAGAAGTGGAAATTTATATCTTCCCACTCCATCAACCCACAATGACCAACATGATGAAGTATGCTACATCATGGGACCTCCTTTGCCAGTACCAAAATATGAGAATAGGTTTTCCTCTTTTTTTCTGGCAACAAAACAGGGGTTAAGATGTGAAAACACCAAACTGAAACCTTATTACAAGGAATCATGTCTGCATTAACCACAATACTTGTGGTCAGAATGCAAACAAAAAACACACTGATAATATATGCATTGTCTTTGAAACTGATTGGTCCACACCAGAGACAGCTTTCTTTGGAGCCAAAAGGCATCTGGTCTAACACCATTTGAGACTAGGCTCTGGTGTGGACCAATGAGTTTCAAAGACAATGCATATATTATCAGTGTGTTTTTTATTTGCATTTTGACCACAAGTATTGTGGTTAATGCAGACATGATTCCTTGTAAAAGGTTTCAGTTTGGTGTTTTAACATCTTAACACCTGTTTTGTTGCCAGAAAACGGGGAAAATCTATTCTCATTATGAAGTATGGCCAAACAAACCCCATATCTGACATGGAAAAACCAAATAGGCTAAATATTTTTTTAACAATGCAGTAATGTAACTAAATAATATTAATTATAAAAAAATATTCCATAACATGGTTATATGCACTGAGCACAATATATATTTTAATACACTGCTTCTTACTACTTTTACTCTTAAACTTCGTATAAGAATCACTCTGTAATGCATGGGTTAACTTTGACTTGAGTGATCTCAAGCAGATAACCAATTAACATGTTTTTCATTTAATTACATTTGCATATCTAATCTGGTCCTTGACCTCCACCCAACCTGCACTGCTCAGCGTGAAGAGCGGATAAAAAAAAAACCACCATGCCCAATTTCGTACTGGGCAGCCTTCATCCAGTAGTGGATTGACAAAGAGCTTTAATGTCTAACTGTATTCCAGTTACATGCTAATTTCTCACATTAACACACATTAACATCATGGTAAACTCCCATATTAACATATCCACTTCCGTGCCCTCTTAATTTCTCACATTAATATTATGCTAATCTCTCACATTAACATAGCCACTTCCATGCCCTCACCAAAGAGGCCGCTTTCCTTCTTTTCCAGTTACATGCTAATTTCTCACATTAACATCACTACCCCGGCCACTTCTTTATGACCCTTGGGCTACACCCATTTAAAACCTTTTAAAACAGTCTGCCTCAGCAGCAGACCATGCTTTTCCACCTGATGACAGATGCTTGTTTTGCTTCCGAAACGTCGCGATTTATTTTATTTTATATCTACGTGACTTTACTGAAAGAACCAAAGAGTATGGATTCCTGCAGTCACGAAAGCTTCAATTCAAGATTGTATTATTTACATTGACATGAAACAAAAATGTAACTCATGTTGTTAAAATATTTATCTTCAGTATGTATTATTTACATTGACATAAAACAACATGTAACTTATGTTGTTAAAACATTGATCTTCAGTATACAGTGTTATTGGTACAACAAAGGTCAAATATTCCCCTGACAACCTAGTTTTGAGAACCACCTTTCTCTGAAATAATTCTACCTCGCATGAATAGCCAGACCGCCACTTTACCTTGGATTTCTCTGATTAGGAATTTCACACTTGCAGCCAGGTGGGATGCGTCAGGGAGAGGCAGGCGGGCTCTTCAGTCCGCTCCAAATCTGCCAATAATGACACAAAAGTTTGTATCTTAATCCCCAGTCTTAATTATGGACACCAAACAAGGTTGTCCATAGACTGAGTATTTGAACTGAGTATGAGAGTCTGACTGGACTGTCCCTGTTTGGCCTCTTATCCAAATACGAGTTAAGCATCTTATCCAAATATCTAGATGGGTTTAAACTGAGTAACTATGCAATGCTAGTCTTATAAAGAAAAAGGTTATTAGTCCATGAAATATTCTCCATTGGGTACGGTTTAATCAGCAAGTTTGCAATGTTGTATGATAATGTTATAGCGTGAAGCAAAACCTCCCTTCTTGTTCGGGCCCATTATTGGACATTAGTTTAAGTGGATTTGTTATTTAATTAGCCACAGCTAAAACAGATAAAGAATAATGTTATCACTTGCGAATGGCAGTTGGAATACAAAGCCAATAGCAATACATAAGTTTACTGAAAAAATAATCACGTGTGCTTTTAAAATAGTCTCCTAGTTTGGCAAATGTGTTAAACATTAGGAATGCAGGTTTAATCACTAAAATAAATACTGTAGGTAACATTTTATCCATCAGCCCAAAGCCTTTACATATGTTTGGTTATTCACATTTGCTTAAAAAGCCAAACTCAGCTATTATTAAGCTTTAATGGGTATCAGCAGAAAGGTGGGGTCTGGTTAACACATATCACTAGTCACCCTGATGTAACCAACTTGAGGCTTGGATCAGTATGATTTCAGAGTCCATTCAGCAAGGTAGGGCTGTTGTATACTAACCCTTCTTCCATAATTGAGATTAATAATATTTGATGATTTTTATATATTATCTTTTTACTTGTTTTTTTAATGAGTGAAACACACCAAGCGCAGCAAACTGCAAAACACCAGGTGTTGTTAAGTAATGAACCGGAGGAGGGCTAGGATGGCAGAATTTACAACGTTGCTTCAAGGGAAGATAAGGCCTGATGAACGGGCACATGTCACCCGTGCAGGCGGCAGAGACAGTGGGAGTGTCAGCCAGACATAGTTAAGGCAAAAGCCCAATCATCCTGCATGGTTTTAAAGTAACGTCAAAATTCGAAATTCAACAACAGAGTAGGCTAAATTATCGATCCTCGCGCTCGCTCAAATTGGAGACCAGGCTGCGAGCTACATCAATGAACCATTGCCCATTTGCTAATCCAATACTGAATGTTAATATTACTGAAGTCAAAACGAATTCTATGACCTCAGCACATAGGCAAATAATAGGGCAGTGTCGACTCAAAGGCAATGGAAGAAACAGAGGCGCCTTTGTCTAAATCACAACCACAGAAAGCCAGGAATCATCACTGATTGTGTGTTCAGGAATTCCGAGCTAGTTAGAACACGTGCACAGGGGGGGAGCTGATGTAAACAACCCTGCGCGTCTGGATGTGAGGGGGCCTTGGACCTGGAATCAAGAATAAACACTCCCAGAGCAGAAGGTGGACAGGGGGAGAGGTGATTTAAAAGAGGGTTGTATATCTCTCAAGGCACAAGACCCAGCTGAACAACACGGCTGCGGGGGTCACCAGAAGTTCGCATTCGCCTAGTTAAGACAAAAAGCTCAATTATTCTGTATTGCTATTAAAGTAACGTTAAAGTCGGAATTTAACAACAGAGTAGGCTAAAGTTATTGATATTCACACCCACTCCAATTAAACCAGGTCACAAGTTACGCCTACTGAACCATCACCATCATTAAGTCAATATGAAATGTTATTTCCATACTTCAATACTTTCTATACAATTCGACCCGAAGCATATGACAATCAGAACCTTCCTAAGTCAAAATTGAATCGCACCCAGACAGGAGCGAATAGTCAATATAAGGTTGAAGAGGGAAGGAAATCAAGAGCACGGCGAACTGCAAACGTAAGCAAAAAGCCGGGAACAACACCAGCCCAGCAACAGCGAGTGGGGCTTCGACAGGCCATAAAGTAGAATAATAACTCCCGGGGTCAGGGGACACAAGAAGAAGCAGGCAGACAAAAACCAGAACTGACTCCAAGGTTCAACCGCCCTCACCTACTCAGGGGTGACGGAAATTAATGAGGCCTTGAATTAACGGCAGGCAACAACAACGGCGAGCAGAGATAGGGTGGGGCAAAGACTGCGGGCTAGGAATGCAACTTCGTGTCAGTAAAGCCCTGACAAACAAGTTAAGTTAAAGACATCACAATACATAATATCGCACATAACATCAATGTTAACGCTATTCACCGTAAACTATATTCCGCTTATATAACCATCCAGGCACCAAGGAATACGAATTCCTAGGATCAAGAAACTTACCCCTTAACCTAAGATATCGGAAATAAATTAATAGTAATAAGTATATGCATGAAAGACAAAAGTAAAACTTATGGAAAAGCCAGGATAACGGGATGAATCACCACCAGGTCGAATATAAATACATAATAAAAAAAACGATGTTAAACCCAGGGTCGGAGAGAAAGGGAGATCCCGGCCGTCTTTGTATCCCCGCAGCGCGGGATAGGAGTGTGTGTACGCTCGGGGAAACACCTACACTTGGGTCGGGAACCACGATGGGAAACGACAGACCTTAGGTTACATACAGAATCATAACTGTGAAATAGTAAGGGACAAATGTTAACTTAAAACTTTTAACCATTTCTTTGTGCGCCGGGTCGGAGAGAGTGTTGCCCCCCTCCAGGTTGTGCAACACGAACAAAGACGCCTATGAGACGATTTGTAACGTCTGTGTTTTGGGTTCATGAAGAAGGCCAGACAAGAGATAAATTGCACCCAGACAGAGAGACGACTTCGAGACAATTTGTAACATCTGGTTGTTTGCTCGTGGGTTTTATGGAGGGAGTTGACAACGGAATATACCGTCAGTGATGCACACAAGGACATACGGACACACACATGGACACACCTGCCTACGGACAGATCCTGACACAGCAAAAATCGGAAGCCCCGCCTTGTGGGCGGGATCCAGGGGGATTTTTCAGCATAAAGGAACGGATCCTGAACATTGGAAACCAGTGCGACGGGAGGGTCCACTCAGAAGCTCGACCGGGAGGGTCGACTCAGCAGGAGTGCGACGGGAGGGTCCACTCAGAAGCTCGACCGGGAGGGTCGACTCAGCAGGAGTGCGACGGGAGGGTCCACTCAGAAGCTCGACCGGGAGGGTCGACTCAGGAACGAGTGCGACCAGAGCGGGTCCACTCAGGAGTGCGACCAGAGAGTCGACTCAGGAGCGAGGGCGACCAGCGGGTCGACCCAGGAGCGAGCTCGACCGGGAGGGTCGACTCAGGAGCGAGCTGCGACCAGCGGGTCGGCTCGACTCATCTTCAGCTCGTCAATCTCTGCTGCCGCCGGAGGTCTCCGCTGCCGCCGGTGGTGAGCGTCGCGACTTGGCGACGATCCAGCGCTGCACGCTACGAGCGAGTTGTGGGCGCCACCTACCGACCGGGTTCCGAACTGCGACAGCGTATCAACAGCCATCCGAGCCAATTCACCACGGTGACAGGAGAGCGCCTGATACGTATGACGCGCACCGCCCCCTCACCACACGACCACCAGGCGTCTGTTTGACATAAAGAATCGACTCCGAACACTGACTATTCAAGACAACTCTTACCACTCAAAACACTCGAACCCATAAGCCATCCGTGGCTGGAAAGCATCACAACGAGACCGAGGGATGGCCCTCCGTCGTTTATAAGAGTATTCTTAATTTTTATCTTTAATATTTAGTGGGCTGTACTCTTAATCGCATAAATTCCCAACAGATCCATCAATACGAACTGATTCTTGGCACCTCCTTCCGCCGAGCCACGCTCACGTGGGGAGTGGTGGCCCACCGGATCCTTATCAGGTGATCTGGTCCCCAATTAGTAAACTTGGTATAAGATAACGAGCTTCGGAAAAGGAGCACCGTCGCAGGCCCTTACTCCGGGCCGTTCTGTTGTCAGATAACCTGCCGATGTATCTGTTGAGATTGGTGCCTTTAAGAATAATAACTGTTTTGATTGTGTTTTTTTTATCGCCGTATAATCTTTCAAGTATCTTTCAGTCATAATCGCCGCACGTACTCGCATCCTCTACAGAATATTCAACTGTCCCGTGACCCAAGGTGTTAACAACGTGATAAGGGTTGCGTATGGTCAATAAGGAGTGTGGTACTGCGTGAACAATATTGAGTATAATCATTCATTAACGTTAAGGTTTTCTTAGCATAGTATTTGCATGTTAACGACTCTCTCTCTCACTAACAACCATCGCGTTATGCGGGATCCATGTGCCGTTGTCGAAGTGAAATCCGACAATCGTTGATGATACTGTATTGATGCCGTATTGACGTTCCAGGATTGAGAGTTCGCATACTATATCATAGTTAAGGTTGAATTAGTAATAAATTGATCAATACAGAAGTGGTTGTGTGATTCTTTCCTGAAATCTATGCATAAGATCTGCTTCTGCGTTGAGATTTGAACTTGGTGACCTTAATAAACACACTAATACATACTCAGTAAATGTTAAAGCGATAACGGGGTGAACCGGGGTCTGGTTATCATAACGACTTGCGTTGTCATAATTACACCCACTCGCATAATTAATACGATTACCTCTCGAATTGGCATAATTAAAATGTGCGTAATTACATAAATTAACATATTTCCGGATAATTACACATTTGGCCAAATTTCATTTAATTATTATTATTTCCACTGAATATCCATAACCCACATATACAACATAATAATTTCACCCACGCACGCATACAACATAACAAATTTTCATACCCAACATATACAACATAATGGGGGCTCGTCTTCCGGGATCTCTCGCAGACAGTTATGCATGAATTCAGGAACGAATCACTGATGTGTTAATCAAAGTGTTGTGAACTAACGTTGCCTTGTGATTGTAAACGGGGGTATACAAACAAAACGCGCTCTGAAGGGAGGTACCAGAGTAGCAGAGTATAAAAAAGACAGCTGGGCTGAGATTATTTGCTCGAGTTAAACTGACGCATCCTGTGATACAATTGTTTATATGTGCTCTGAAAGGGAATTCTAGAGTAACTCACGACGCACATGAGATGTTAGAATTAAGATACACTCTTAAGTCTATTAACCACACTACATAATAGAGATGGCACAGGATCCACAACATTCTGAGTTTGACACACCAACGCATAACACTGATACAGAGTGGACCTCTGAGGAGGAGATGGAATCTATGGAAAAACAATATCGGGAATTTGTGTTAAAACGTACTGGACGGACTGCTAGCCAGCAGACGGAGCAGAGAGATATATGGGAGGGGAGCCATACAGAAGATGTTAAGGCCCATAGAAGGAAACTACTTAAGGACGTGATGAAATGTGGCAAAGCCAAACGTGACGTAAAAATTGCAGAAATAGCGAGGGTAGACTCGTATCTCATCGCACAGACAGACAGAGAAAGATTATGGAATGAGGAAAAATTTGAAAGGGAGAGACAAGAGAAACTGTCCTTAATGGTGCAGGTAGAGCGTCTGCACGCCCTCGTGAGAGAGAAAGAATCCGCACTAAATGCACCAGTGAAACACCCAGACGTTGATACACAGAACACATACGGGAGTAACAATTTACCACACTCCGAGCCACGGGGACGTAGCCCAGGGCCAGATCCCACAATGAGTATGGCTACTATGCAAAGCAATTTTGATAAAGTAACACCCTCGCAAATCGAGGAGAGAGAAGAGGAAATAATAATACAAACGGGAAAACATGAGGCCGACCACCCCAACGTTAGAGAGAGACAAATAATTAACCCTAAGTCATCAGGATACACTGTAATGATAGAGCGGGAAAGGGCGGAGCTGGTGCAAGACGGGAAACATGACATAAACAGAACACCAGGCAGACGCACGCTACGCAAGTATGACCGACATGATGCAGATGACAGAGACAGCTCACCAGAGAAACGCACCTCGCACAAACACGACCAACACGACACACGTAACAAGAGCTCACCAGAGAGACGCACATCACACAAGCATGAGCCATGGGATAAGCAGAAATCACCGAGCCAAGTTGACCCACGTAACAGGTGCAAAAGGCACTACAAAAGTTATGTTAAGCAGAGCCACCGTGATGGTGACGGCTCATCTAACACTGACTCCTCTGACAATGACCAACACGACATGGGTACCAGAGAGAGCTCACCAGAGGGACGCATGACATGTAAAAATCACCCACGCAAAACCACCCGCACAAAAAATCCCAGAGACAGGAATCCCGATAACCATGAAGCACGAGACAAACATAAATTCAACACCTCACCTAGCAGGCACCACACACGTAGTAGGCAGCATGAAGGTCAAGGACAAAAACACTCACCACATAGACACCGCTCAAGGAGATCACGCACACCAACCCACAAGCACGAATCACAAGACCCACATAAGGAAAACAAGAGACACAAGCAACGGGACAGATACGAATCCTCGGACAGAGGGAGATCACGACACAGACACGGGACACATGACAACAGTGATAGTGGAGACAAGGGTAGCTCAAGGGAGCACTCCTCAGGAACCGACACCACTGATGACGAACAACACACTTTTAACAGTAAGACACTAAAACTAATGGACAAAGCACTCGTGAGAATTCCCTATTTCGATCCACATAACAAAAACAGGGATATCCACACTCACATAACTACAGTAGAACAGGAGGCTAAGATCCGGGGTCTGGGTAAATCAGCAGAAAAGGCATGTTTATTATCAAGGAGCCTACATGAACCCGCCAGACCATGGGTAGCCTCCCTGCCAAATAGGGTGAAGAGTGACTTTAAACAATTGAGCCGAGCAGTAGTTAAGAGATTTGGGGAATACTCCACACTATCCGAGGGATTGAACGCGGCAAAGTTGATGACCCAGCGTGTAGACGAAGACCCACGAGATTATCTCCTGCGCCTTAAGAAAGCATATTACGCAGGGGACGTGGACAATGCCCAGGGAGATAAGACAGTCTTAAAAGTGATGTTCTTCCAATCATTGAGACCTGAAATAGTGAGAATAGTAGGAATGATGTTGGACCCCGAGACTGCCTCCCTACGCCAGATTGAAAGCAAGGCCCACACGGCCTGGGTGAACGGACGGAAAACCACTGGCATAGCCAAAACCCACATCGTCACCAGAGATAAAGAATGCCTCGATCTGGAGGGAAGCGAATCTCCAAGGAATAATATTAGCGCCACACGGGGTGAACATGAATTCCCCCAGGAGAGGGCGCCTAACCCAATAGAATCAACACCCGTCCACAACACGCTGAATAACGTTCCACGTGAGAGGAGGAACGAGGCCAGAGGAACATGGCACCCACAGCCGCCACCACCATGGAATGCAGAAGAGGGCGGAGGCTGGAATTATGGAGGAGGAGGAGAGAGTGACGGGCCATACCTACACCGCGGAGGCCGACACCCACCAAACCAGTCACCATATCGTCCCCTACTGCCGCCTCCACCAGCAATAGAGCATAGACCACCGTTAGCTAACAGGAATCGATATGCTCACCACATTAGGATGGAAAAAGAGCTCCTAGGGAGTATGAAGACTCCCATGCAAGTAGCGAAGGGAAGAATACCAACTATACCCACACAAGAGGAGGACACACCCAGAGCAAAGGTAGCCCAAGTGAACGTAGGGAAGACAAGAAGCCTCGAAGCAATCACCGAAGTGGTACCAGAGGGAAAAGGGTACCATCTGGGGGAATTGATTCCCGTAGGACCAGTCGGACGAGTCCACGTGGAAGTAATACTGCAAGACACCCTGACCAGCCAGGGCCTTTGTGATACTGGAGCAGAAATATCCATGATATCCAGAGAATTATTTGACGAACTCCAGACTGCCCTCCAGAGGAAGAATGAAACACTACAAATGATGCCAAGTAAACTTACCTACTCAGGATGTGAAGGGACCCACATGCGACCATTGGGCAAAGTTATGACGAAGTTGACGTTCAACAAAATCAACATGAACCATCCACTATATGTCGTACAATACCCAGGTAAAGAACTGATTTTTGGGATCGAACTACTGAATCGCCTGAAACCCATTGTGAACCTTGAATCCCGACAAATTTGGGCACAGTCAATGCCGGAGAAACAAAGGGACTCAGAAGATGAAGACGTTATGAGAGACTCCACGGGAATCCAAGTGATAACACAAGAGCTCGACGACCTATCAACGACAATCAGGAACGAAGACAAGCTCCCCGCAGGAATTCGAATCACTCAGCTAATGACTAACAGACTGAGAGAAGTCCGAAAGGAAGCCGACTTAGAGTCAGTATCACCGAAAGACCGTCCCCTCATGGAGTATATACCGCCCCCTGGAGGCCAAACCGACGAACTGCAAACTGATGAAGGAGAACCCAAGGGCAAGAGCGTATTACCCTCGGATGAAGCCAAGGCAACTCAACCGATAGTAACGCAAAAGGAACTTTCAATTGAGCCGCCCGAAACCACGAAGGCCCTAGATCCAAACCAAGAGGGAAGAGTCCTTACAATAGAAGAACAAATAGAACAACAAATTGAAGCAGCAGACGCCCTCGAGAGGGAGGAGAAGTCAAAGCTCGCGACACCAGCGAAACTCACAGACGTTGAGCCACAAAATAAATATGGAAGTAACATCAAATCACTCTCTTGGGTACGTGGACAGAGTCCAGGGATTGATCGCACAAAAGTTAAAGTAAAATCGCCAGGACATGGTACACTAAGGGCAGAGGCAAAAACTGAAGGGAAATGGCAACACGAGCGACACGGCACTGGGCGCGCACACAGAAAATGCACACCACTTAAACACAGGAGACACAGCACAGACCAAAGTGACAGATTGCCTGATGATAACTTGTTTGATGATGACGCTGTCAGCAATCAACTTTCGGAATACCTGTTCACCAGTAAAACCCTTAAGTTGATGGACAAGGCTCTAGTCAGAATTCCCGATTTTGACCCCCACAATAAGACTATGGATATCCACACACATATCGCGACAGTGGAAGAGGAGGCAATGATTAGAGGGCTGAGGAGACGGGATGAAAAAGCGAGTTTGTTGAAACGGACCTTACATAAAGAATCTATTCCATGGGTAAAGTCACTACCACACAAGGTTAGAAATGATTTTAAACAATTGAGCCTGGCGGTGATTCGGAAGTTTGGAGAATATTCGACACTCACTGAGGGGTTTTATGCTGTAAAATCGATGACCCAGGGCATGGACCAAGATCCACGTGACTACCTCGTCCAATTTAAAAGAGCGTATTACGCAGGCGATGTGAATCAATACCACGAAGGGGATAAAATGTTCAAAATAATGTTTTTTGAATCCTTGAGCCCAGAGATTACAGAAAGGG
The DNA here is from genome assembly GCF_015708825.2 of Lethenteron reissneri. NCBI lineage: Eukaryota > Metazoa > Chordata > Hyperoartia > Petromyzontiformes > Petromyzontidae > Lethenteron > Lethenteron reissneri. The sequence goes on from NC_083781.1 coordinate 5,755,612, forward strand.
TGAGAATGGTTTTGAATCCAGAAACCGCATCCTTACGCCGCATAGAGAGCAAGGCGTACATGGCATGGTTATACAGAGCTAAGAATCATAATTCGGATCCAGAACACAGGGAGAGGGATGAGGAACCCAGCCTCTCAGAGAGGAATAAAAATCACCGAGCAGTCCCACCATGCAGAGAGCAGCAGAAACGCACGCACACATGGCAAAATAACCCAGAGAGAGGTTGGCACGAGAATGAGAGCGGCACAAAGCCGAACATTCAGGAGAATCGCAGGAGGGGGAGGTTCAGAATAGAACCATACCAACACCCCATGCCCCGACATGCGCAAGGTCAAGATTACCCACAGGGATGGCGAAGTAACAATCCAGGAAAAATTTGGCACCCAAATGGGAAAAACACTGGGCCAAGGGTGCAGGAGAATCGTAGGAGGGGGAGGTTCAGAACAGAACCATATCAACACCCCATCCCACGACACACGCAAGGTTCAAATTACGCACAGAGATGGGAAGATAACCACCTAGCGGGAAGGTGTTACACATACCGCGGAGGTATGGATGCGAACATTCACGAGAATCGCAGGATGGGAGGTCAAACACAATCGATACAATTCCGACCAATTCCTCCACCGGCTATACCAGGAGGGAATAGAGGAATAACACAGAATACGGTCCAAATACGTGATGAACCATCCACAGTGATTGAGAGCGGGCAGCCCATACGCGCCACACCCGCCGAGGTGTTAAACCCGGCGCTCAATGTGAAATACAGGCAGGCTGCAAGTGACAGGGCGGGCAAAAACGTGGACAGTGCTCCCGTAAATGACGCGCGGATCGAATACAAGGACAGGGTTGCATTGAAGCGTGATCGGACAGTACAAAAACAGACAGCAGGGACACGCCCTGAGGAGCGCAGGCATGAGCCTTTGAATGGAAAATATCCAAGGGAAACCAAAAATTATGTGGATCGGAGTGCTAAAATGGAGACGAATGTCCATGACGTATCGGGAATGGTGTTGAAATCCAACACACTAGTAAAAACAAAGAGGGCAACATTACGAGGGACAGAATTAAATCGACACACGGACTCGGCAAATGTGCATGTAATCGCAGAGAGAGCGAATGCCTCGAACCAAGGGTCAAAGTGGGTCGGGTGCGCGAATTCTGGTTATGTGCAGCACAATTTTTCACCACACACTCCCACGACACAGAGAGTGAGAGAAGAAACTACAAAAACGAACCCCGAAAACCGTGATCGAATTATCGAAGTGATAAGTGGTGAACGAGGCAACATGAGGAAAGTAACGCATAAATGCGTTCGAAACCGCTACCTAGCGTTTCCCAGGATTTAACAAAAACAAAAATGAATATTCGTCGGAGTCATGATGTATCAGAACCGATGTAACGCAATATCGATGTTTAACGCTTGTTTAATTTTCTTTGCTCAATTCAAAATAACCATGTTAAGTTGTGACACGTACGCGCGCGTTGTAAGGAATAGCAGCAAAACTTGAGGACAATCGATGGTTCATGATGGAAGAAGGGTATACATTTTTTTAAAAATAACCCGTGGCCATTTGACCACTGGTCATTTTTAAAAGGGCGGAATGTTGTATACTAACCCTTCTTCCATAATTGAGATTAATAATATTTGATGATTTTTATATATTATCTTTTTACTTGTTTTTTTAATGAGTGAAACACACCAAGCGCAGCAAACTGCAAAACACCAGGTGTTGTTAAGTAATGAACCGGAGGAGGGCTAGGATGGCAGAATTTACAACGTTGCTTCAAGGGAAGATAAGGCCTGATGAACGGGCACATGTCACCCGTGCAGGCGGCAGAGACAGTGGGAGTGTCAGCCAGACATAGTTAAGGCAAAAGCCCAATCATCCTGCATGGTTTTAAAGTAACGTCAAAATTCGAAATTCAACAACAGAGTAGGCTAAATTATCGATCCTCGCGCTCGCTCAAATTGGAGACCAGGCTGCGAGCTACATCAATGAACCATTGCCCATTTGCTAATCCAATACTGAATGTTAATATTACTGAAGTCAAAACGAATTCTATGACCTCAGCACATAGGCAAATAATAGGGCAGTGTCGACTCAAAGGCAATGGAAGAAACAGAGGCGCCTTTGTCTAAATCACAACCACAGAAAGCCAGGAATCATCACTGATTGTGTGTTCAGGAATTCCGAGCTAGTTAGAACACGTGCACAGGGGGGGAGCTGATGTAAACAACCCTGCGCGTCTGGATGTGAGGGGGCCTTGGACCTGGAATCAAGAATAAACACTCCCAGAGCAGAAGGTGGACAGGGGGAGAGGTGATTTAAAAGAGGGTTGTATATCTCTCAAGGCACAAGACCCAGCTGAACAACACGGCTGCGGGGGTCACCAGAAGTTCGCATTCGCCTAGTTAAGACAAAAAGCTCAATTATTCTGTATTGCTATTAAAGTAACGTTAAAGTCGGAATTTAACAACAGAGTAGGCTAAAGTTATTGATATTCACACCCACTCCAATTAAACCAGGTCACAAGTTACGCCTACTGAACCATCACCATCATTAAGTCAATATGAAATGTTATTTCCATACTTCAATACTTTCTATACAATTCGACCCGAAGCATATGACAATCAGAACCTTCCTAAGTCAAAATTGAATCGCACCCAGACAGGAGCGAATAGTCAATATAAGGTTGAAGAGGGAAGGAAATCAAGAGCACGGCGAACTGCAAACGTAAGCAAAAAGCCGGGAACAACACCAGCCCAGCAACAGCGAGTGGGGCTTCGACAGGCCATAAAGTAGAATAATAACTCCCGGGGTCAGGGGACACAAGAAGAAGCAGGCAGACAAAAACCAGAACTGACTCCAAGGTTCAACCGCCCTCACCTACTCAGGGGTGACGGAAATTAATGAGGCCTTGAATTAACGGCAGGCAACAACAACGGCGAGCAGAGATAGGGTGGGGCAAAGACTGCGGGCTAGGAATGCAACTTCGTGTCAGTAAAGCCCTGACAAACAAGTTAAGTTAAAGACATCACAATACATAATATCGCACATAACATCAATGTTAACGCTATTCACCGTAAACTATATTCCGCTTATATAACCATCCAGGCACCAAGGAATACGAATTCCTAGGATCAAGAAACTTACCCCTTAACCTAAGATATCGGAAATAAATTAATAGTAATAAGTATATGCATGAAAGACAAAAGTAACACTTATGGAAAAGCCAGGATAACGGGATGAATCACCACCAGGTCGAATATAAATACATAATAAAAAAAACGATGTTAAACCCAGGGTCGGAGAGAAAGGGAGATCCCGGCCGTCTTTGTATCCCCGCAGCGCGGGATAGGAGTGTGTGTACGCTCGGGGAAACACCTACACTTGGGTCGGGAACCACGATGGGAAACGACAGACCTTAGGTTACATACAGAATCATAACTGTGAAATAGTAAGGGACAAATGTTAACTTAAAACTTTTAACCATTTCTTTGTGCGCCGGGTCGGAGAGAGTGTTGCCCCCCTCCAGGTTGTGCAACACGAACAAAGACGCCTATGAGACGATTTGTAACGTCTGTGTTTTGGGTTCATGAAGAAGGCCAGACAAGAGATAAATTGCACCCAGACAGAGAGACGACTTCGAGACAATTTGTAACATCTGGTTGTTTGCTCGTGGGTTTTATGGAGGGAGTTGACAACGGAATATACCGTCAGTGATGCACACAAGGACATACGGACACACACATGGACACACCTGCCTACGGACAGATCCTGACACAGCAAAAATCGGAAGCCCCGCCTTGTGGGCGGGATCCAGGGGGATTTTTCAGCATAAAGGAACGGATCCTGAACATTGGAAACCAGTGCGACGGGAGGGTCCACTCAGAAGCTCGACCGGGAGGGTCGACTCAGCAGGAGTGCGACGGGAGGGTCCACTCAGAAGCTCGACCGGGAGGGTCGACTCAGCAGGAGTGCGACGGGAGGGTCCACTCAGAAGCTCGACCGGGAGGGTCGACTCAGGAACGAGTGCGACCAGAGCGGGTCCACTCAGGAGTGCGACCAGAGAGTCGACTCAGGAGCGAGGGCGACCAGCGGGTCGACCCAGGAGCGAGCTCGACCGGGAGGGTCGACTCAGGAGCGAGCTGCGACCAGCGGGTCGGCTCGACTCATCTTCAGCTCGTCAATCTCTGCTGCCGCCGGAGGTCTCCGCTGCCGCCGGTGGTGAGCGTCGCGACTTGGCGACGATCCAGCGCTGCACGCTACGAGCGAGTTGTGGGCGCCACCTACCGACCGGGTTCCGAACTGCGACAGCGTATCAACAGCCATCCGAGCCAATTCACCACGGTGACAGGAGAGCGCCTGATACGTATGACGCGCACCGCCCCCTCACCACACGACCACCAGGCGTCTGTTTGACATAAAGAATCGACTCCGAACACTGACTATTCAAGACAACTCTTACCACTCAAAACACTCGAACCCATAAGCCATCCGTGGCTGGAAAGCATCACAACGAGACCGAGGGATGGCCCTCCGTCGTTTATAAGAGTATTCTTAATTTTTATCTTTAATATTTAGTGGGCTGTACTCTTAATCGCATAAATTCCCAACAGATCCATCAATACGAACTGATTCTTGGCACCTCCTTCCGCCGAGCCACGCTCACGTGGGGAGTGGTGGCCCACCGGATCCTTATCAGGTGATCTGGTCCCCAATTAGTAAACTTGGTATAAGATAACGAGCTTCGGAAAAGGAGCACCGTCGCAGGCCCTTACTCCGGGCCGTTCTGTTGTCAGATAACCTGCCGATGTATCTGTTGAGATTGGTGCCTTTAAGAATAATAACTGTTTTGATTGTGTTTTTTTTATCGCCGTATAATCTTTCAAGTATCTTTCAGTCATAATCGCCGCACGTACTCGCATCCTCTACAGAATATTCAACTGTCCCGTGACCCAAGGTGTTAACAACGTGATAAGGGTTGCGTATGGTCAATAAGGAGTGTGGTACTGCGTGAACAATATTGAGTATAATCATTCATTAACGTTAAGGTTTTCTTAGCATAGTATTTGCATGTTAACGACTCTCTCTCTCACTAACAACCATCGCGTTATGCGGGATCCATGTGCCGTTGTCGAAGTGAAATCCGACAATCGTTGATGATACTGTATTGATGCCGTATTGACGTTCCAGGATTGAGAGTTCGCATACTATATCATAGTTAAGGTTGAATTAGTAATAAATTGATCAATACAGAAGTGGTTGTGTGATTCTTTCCTGAAATCTATGCATAAGATCTGCTTCTGCGTTGAGATTTGAACTTGGTGACCTTAATAAACACACTAATACATACTCAGTAAATGTTAAAGCGATAACGGGGTGAACCGGGGTCTGGTTATCATAACGACTTGCGTTGTCATAATTACACCCACTCGCATAATTAATACGATTACCTCTCGAATTGGCATAATTAAAATGTGCGTAATTACATAAATTAACATATTTCCGGATAATTACACATTTGGCCAAATTTCATTTAATTATTATTATTTCCACTGAATATCCATAACCCACATATACAACATAATAATTTCACCCACGCACGCATACAACATAACAAATTTTCATACCCAACATATACAACAGGGCCCTATCCAAACAATGGTACTGTGTGCACTGACACTGAGTAGCCGCAGGCACCTGCAATGCAAGTCAAAAGTAGTTTCAGCAGCGGTGTGCCAAATTATGAAAACATAGTGTATTATCGGAGACCTGTCAAGACAAATGTGTCTCCTGAAATCCCTGTGAGCAGAGCTTCATATTCTGTCAGGGGAACATGACTCCAAGATGTGACACAACTAAATTACAACTGGTGTCACTTCAGTAATCGGATTTACTGTGCTTACATATTTTAGCCCTTTGAGCTGTGCTGCATTAAATTAAATTGAAATATAAATTAACGTCATTTCAGTTTGTACAATGGCGACAACTTCAACTGAAGCCATGTGCAGAGTACTGTACTGGCTCATCTTAATAATAAGCAAGACGACGACCATGGTCACCACTTACTACCGATGATATTGCCAAGAGGTGGCTGGAACTCAGATTCAATGCCCTGTATCTCAGCAGCTCCAACATGGCCATAATGACCACACTATTGCAGCGGTGAATATTCCACCTGCTTAAGGTGTGCGCCAGCATCTCCATGCCTCCCAGTGTGTCTGTATTTGCCACAAAGTGGCACTCATTAAATCCTTTATATTAAGTTCGCTTGCTTGCTTGCTTGCTTACGACCGTGCAAATCTTTCAGTCGTTTTTTAACCCACTTCCCGTGATCCAATCGAGCTGACATTTTGCACACAGACTCGTTGTGCGAGACAATTAATGTTCGTGAAAAAAAATCCAAAATTTTACACTGTTTAGGTAAAACAAATTAAATATTTAATTACCAATTGCTTAATACTGGCAGACAATCATCTGTCCCATAGGTGGCAACCATCTCAAGCCAGAGGACGAGAGGACTCTAGCCGCCACGCATATAAAGGATTTATAGTGAAAAACTTTGTTTTTACGGGTTATACTTATTTTATCGACTCCCCGAGTGAATGATGGGCTCAGGTGACTGCAAGTCAGCTGTTGTGCTACAACGCCACCTCGCTGTTTTTTGTACCGTTTTTAAACCGCATAACGCAGATGAACACAATTTCAGAACTAAACAAAAAACACATTTGTAATGCTACGTTGGCAATGGTGCACAGGCACAACCAACACCTATTATGGAAGTGTCAATAACACAGTGTCAATAACACTTCCCTAATAGGTTAACAATTCTATATAATAGACAACGTTCCGGGCAACGACCCTTTCGCGCCAGTGTTATACACGCGGCCATATTGGTGATACATTGAATCAGTCATTGTTCACAGTGGACGAATCCGATGAGCTATAAAGCTCTTGCACAGACGTCCATAAGAGGCGGGTCAGAAAGTTACAAGCAAAATTTTAAAAAAACACGATGTGCAAAATCACAAAAAGGTTTCATTTTACAAGGTAAAGCCCACCGAGCTATTAGCTTTTTTTAGCAGCGACCTGGCCATACATTATAGCTCAACGAAGCGGCTTATCACGTGGACAATTTATAGCAGCCAAATAATGTAAATAATAATATTGTAAACGCGTGTTTCTACATGACCACCAGCATGGCGGTCCTGACAACACACGTGTGAGACGAGAGGAGGGGGGGGGGCATTGCAATTAAAACATTCCACAGATTAAAAATGTATAATAAACCGAATGCACATTAGAGCAGCAACACAAACAAATAAGCCCACACCTATCACCGTCCAATCGTTTACGCCGTGAGCTTGCACGACAAATCATGCGCATTACGTCACCGCAATGCCCGTATTACAGTACAACATTAAAACTAAACACATCCTCGGTAACATTTGTGAATGTTCGCACGTAGGGGGGGTTGGTAGTATTGAAATAACCCGCCCAACCACCACCACAAGTCGACTTTGCAGTTGTGAGTGCGAGATCGAAGCGATATTTGTGGCTACTCACTCGGACCCAACGCTGGGCATCCCAGGCCTAGTAGTTTAGCTCCCGAGCGCCTTCGCCTCTCGCATAACGGGATCGTGACAAAGAGACGAGTTCTAGCGACGTAAAACCACGACTTCGCGCTAAGCGATGGACAAAAGTGGGCTACGGTGCATAGTTTAGTGTTGTTGTTTAAAGCGATGTAGGTTTATTTTAAAAAAAAAAACACACGAAAACACACAAACACGGCTAAGGAAATCCTAGCCCGGCGAGAGACCAGAGCGAGTAAACACAGGCCCTGGGCACTGGCACGTTCATGCTAGAGGGTTTCCCTCCAGATTCCTCTCAGTGTCAGAGGAGGTGTTCATGCTAGAAGGTTTCCCTTCAGATTCTTCTCAGTGTCAGAGGAGGTGTTCAGGCTAGAGGATTTCCCTCCAGATTCCTCTCAGTGTCAGAGGATTTTTCTCCAGATTCCTCTCAGTGTCAGAGGAGGTGTTCATGCTAGAGGGTTTCCCTTCAGATTCCTCTCAGTGTCAGAGGAGGTGTTCAGGCTGAAGGATTTCCCTCCAGATTCCTCTCAGTGTCAGAGGAGGTGTTAATGCTAGAGGATTTCCCTCCAGATTCCTCTCAGTGTCAGAGGAGATGTTCAGGCTGGAGGATTTCCCCTCCAGATTCCTCTCAGTGTCAGAGGAGGTGTTCATGCTAGAGGGTTTCCCTTCAGATTCTTCTCAGTGTCAGAGGAGGTGTTCAGGCTAGAGGATTTCCCTCCAGATTCCTCTCAGTGTCAGAGGATTTCCCTCCAGATTCCTCTCAGTGTCAGAGGAGGTGTTCATGCTAGAGGGGTTCCCTTCAGATTCCTCTCAGTGTCAGAGGAGGTGTTCATGCTAGAGGATTTCCCTTCAGATTCTTCTCAGTGTCAGAGGAGGTGTTCATGCTAGAGGGTTTCCCTCCAGATTCCTGTCAGTGTCAAAGGAGGTGTTTATGCTAGAGGGTTTCCCTCCAGATTCCTCTTAGTGTCAGATGAGGTGTTCATGCTAGAGGGTTTACCTTCAGATTCCTCTCAGTGTCAGAGGAGGTGTTCATGCTAGAGGATTTCCCTCCAGATTCCTCTCAGTGTCATAGGAGGTGTTCATGCTAGAGGATTTCCCTCCAGATTCCTCTCAGTGTCAGAGGAGGTGTTCATGCTAGAGGATTTCCCCTCCAGATCCCTCTCAGTGTCAGAGGAGGTGTTCAGGTTAGAGGGTTTCCCTTCAGATTCTTCTCAATGTCAGAGGAGGTGTTCAGGCAAGAGGGTTTCCCTTCAGATTCCTCTCAGTGTCAGAGGAGGTGTTCAGGCTAGAGGGTTTCCCTTCAGATTCCTCTCAGTGTCAGAGGAGGTGTTCAGGCTAGAAGGTTTCCCTTCAGATTCCTCTCAGTGTCAGAGGAGGTGTTCAGGCTAGAGGGTTTCCCTTCAGATTCCTCTCAGTGTCAGAGGAGGTGTTCAGGCTAGAGGGTTTCCCTTCAGATTCCTCTCAGTGTCATAGGAGGTGTTCATGCTAGAGGATTTCCCTCCAGATTTCTCACAGTGTCAGAGGATGTGTTCAGGCTAGAGGGTTTCCCTTCAGATTCCTCTCAGTGTCAGATGAGGTGTTCAGGCTAGAGGGTTTCCCTCCAGATTCCTCTCCGTGTCAGAGGAGGTGTTCATGCTAGAGGGTTTCCCTCCACATTCTTCTCAGTGTCAAAGGAGGTGTTCAGGTTAGAGGGTTTCCCTGCAGATTCCTCTCAGCGTCAAAGGAGGTGTTCAGGCTAGGGGGTTTCCCTCCAGATTCCTCTCATTGTCGAGTGAGGTGTTCAGGCTAGAGGATTTCCCTCCAGATTCCTCTCAGTGTCAAAGGAGGTGTTCATGCTAGAGGGTTTCCCTCCAGATTCCTCTCAGTGAAGAGGGAAGTGTTCATGCTAGAGGATTTCCCTTTAGATTCCTCTCAGTGTCAGAGAAGGTGTTCATTCTAGAGGATTTCCCTTCAGATTACTCTCAGAGTCAGAGGAGGTGTTCAGGCTAGAGGATTTCACTTCAGATTCCTCTCAGTGTCAGAGGAGGTGTCCAGGCTAGAGGATTTCCCTTCAGATTCTTCTCAGTGTCAGAGGAAGTGTTCAGGCTAGAGGGTTTCCTTCCAGATTCCTCTCAGTGTCAGAGGAGGTGTTCATGCTAGAGGATTTCCCCTCCAGATTCCTCTCAGTGTCGAAGGAGGTGTTCAGGCTAGAGGATTTCCCTCCAGATTCCTCTCAGTGTCAGAGGAGGTGTTCATGCTAGAGGATGTCCCCTCCAGATTCCTCTCAGTGTCAGAGGAGGTGTTCATGCTAGAGGATTTCCCTCCAGATTCCTCTCAGTGTCAGAGGAGGTGTTCATGCTAGAGGATTTCCCTCCAGATTCCTGTCAGTGTCAAAGGAGGTGTTCATGCTAGAGGATTTCCCTCCAGATTCCTCTCAGTGTCGGAGGAGGTGTTCATGCTAGAGGATTTCCCTCCAGATTCCTCTCAGTGTCAGAGGATTTCCCTCCAAATTCTCAGTTTCAGAGGAGGTGTTCATGCTAGAGGATTTCCCTCCACATTCCTCTGAGTGTCAGAGGAGGTGTTCATGCTAGAGGATTTCCCTTCAGATTCCTGTCAGTGTCATAGGAGGTGTTCATGCTAGAGGATTTCCCTCCAGATTCCTCTCAGTGTCAGAGGATTTCCCTCCAGATTCCTCACAGTGTCAAAGGAGGTGTTCATGCTAGAGGATTTCCCTCCAGATTCCTGTCAGTGTCAAAGGAGGTGTTCATGCTAGAGGATTTCCCTCCAGATTCCTCTCAGTGTCAGATGGTTTCCCTCCAGATTCCTCTCAGTGTCAAAGGAGGTGTTCAGGTTAGAGGGTTTCCCTTCAGATTCTTCTCAATGTCAGAGGAGGTGTTCAGGCTAGAGGGTTTCCCTTCAGATTCCTCTCAGTGTCAGAGGAGGTGTTCAGGCTAGAGGGTTTCCCTTCAGATTCCTCTCAGTGTCAGAGGAGGTGTTCAGGCTAGAAGGTTTCCCTTCAGATTCCTCTCAGTGTCAGAGGAGGTGTTCAGGCTAGAGCGTTTCCCTTCAGATTCCTCTCAGTGTCAGAGGAGGTGTTCAGGCTAGAGGGTTTCCCTTCAGATTCCTCTCAGTGTCATAGGAGGTGTTCATGCTAGAGGATTTCCCTCCAGATTCCTCACAGTGTCAGAGGATGTGTTCAGGCTAGAGGGTTTCCCTTCAGATTCCTCTCAGTGTCAGATGAGGTGTTCAGGCTAGAGGGTTTCCCTCCAGATTCCTCTCCGTGTCAGAGGAGGTGTTCATGCTAGAGAGTTTCCCTCCACATTCTTCTCAGTGTCAAAGGAGGTGTTCAGGTTAGAGGGTTTCCCTGCAGATTCCTCTCAGCGTCAAAGGAGGTGTTCAGGCTAGGGGGTTTCCCTCCAGATTCCTCTCAGTGTCGAGGGAGGTGTTCAGGCTAGAGGATTTCCCTCCAGATTCCTCTCAGTGTCAAAGGAGGTGTTCATGCTAGAGGGTTTCCCTCCAGATTCCTCTCAGTGAAGAGGGAGGTGTTCATGGTAGAGGATTTCCCTTCAGATTCCTCTCAGTGTCAGAGAAGGTGTTCATTCTAGAGGATTTCCCTTCAGATTCCTCTCAGAGTCAGAGGAGGTGTTCAGGCTAGAGGATTTCACTTCAGATTCCTCTCAGTGTCAGAGGAGGTGTCCAGGCTAGAGGATTTCCCTTCAGATTCTTCTCAGTGTCAGAGGAAGTGTTCAGGCTAGAGGGTTTCTTTCCAGATTCCTCTCAGTGTCAGAGGAGGTGTTCATGCTAGAGGATTTCCCCTCCAGATTCCTCTCAGTGTCGAAGGAGGTGTTCAGGCTAGAGGATTTCCCTCCAGATTCCTCTCAGTGTCAGAGGAGGTGTTCATGCTAGAGGATGTCCCCTCCAGATTCCTCTCAGTGTCAGAGGAGGTGTTCATGCTAGATGATTTCCCTCCAGATTCCTCTTAGTGTCAGAGGAGGTGTTCATGCTAGAGGATTTCCCTCCAGATTCCTGTCAGTGTCAAAGGAGGTGTTCATGCTAGAGGATTTCCCTCCAGATTCTTCTCAGTGTCGGAGGAGGTGTTCATGCTAGAGGATTTCCCTCCAGATTCCTCTCAGTGTCAGAGGATTTCCCTCCAAATTCTCAGTTTCAGAGGAGGTGTTCATGCTAGAGGATTTCCCTCCACATTCCTCTGAGTGTCAGAGGAGGTGTTCATGCTAGAGGATTTCCCTTCAGATTCCTGTCAGTGTCATAGGAGGTGTTCATGCTAGAGGATTTCCCTCCAGATTCCTCTCAGTGTCAGAGGATTTCCCTCCAGATTCCTCACAGTGTCAAAGGAGGTGTTCATGCTAGAGGATTTCCCTCCAGATTCCTGTCAGTGTCAAAGGAGGTGTTCATGCTAGAGGATTTCCCTCCAGATTCCTCTCAGTGTCAGATGGTTTCCCTCCAGATTCCTCTCAGTGTCAAAGGAGGTGTTCAGGCTAGAGGATTTCCCTCCAGATTCCTCTTAGTGTCAGAGGAGGTGTTCATGCTAGAGGATTTCTCTCCAGATTCCTCACAGTGTCAAAGGAGGTGTTCATACTAGAGGATTTCCCACCAGATTCCTCTCATTGTCAAAGGAGGTGTTCAGGCTGGAGGATTTCCCTCCACATTCCTCTGAGTGTCAGAGGAGGTGTTCATGCTAGAGGATTTCCCTCCACATTCCTCTGAGTGTCAGAGGAGGTGTTCATGCTAGAGGATTTCCCTTCAGATTCCTGTCAGTGTCATAGGAGGTGTTCATGCTAGAGGATTTCCCTCCAGATTCCTCTCAGTGTCAGAGGATTTCCCTCCAGATTCCTCACAGTGTCAAAGGAGGTGTTCATGCTAGAGGATTTCCCTCCAGATTCCTGTCAGTGTCAAAGGAGGTGTTCATGCTAGAGGATTCCCTCCAGATTCCTCTCAGTGTCAGAGGGTTTCCCTCCAGATTCCTCTCAGTGTCAAAGGAGGTGTTCAGGCTAGAGGATTTCCCTCCAGATTCCTCTTAGTGTCAGAGGAGGTGTTCATGCTAGAGGATTTCCCTCCACATTCCTCTGAGTGTCAGAGGAGGTGTTCATGCTAGAGGATTTCCCTTCAGATTCCTGTCAGTGTCATAGGAGGTGTTCATGCTAGAGGATTTCCCTCCAGATTCCTCTCAGTGTCAGAGGATTTCCCTCCAGATTCCTCACAGTGTCAAAGGAGGTGTTCATGCTAGAGGATTTCCCTCCAGATTCCTGTCAGTGTCAAAGGAGGTGTTCATGCTAGAGGATTTCACTCCAGATTCCTCTCAGTGTCAGAGGGTTTCCCTCCAGATTCCTCTCAGTGTCAAAGGAGGTGTTCAGGCTAGAGGATTTCCCTCCAGATTCCTCTTAGTGTCAGAGGAGGTGTTCATGCTAGAGGATTTCCCTCCAGATTCCTCACAGTGTCAAAGGAGGTGTTCATACTAGAGGATTTCCCACCAGATTCCTCTCAGTGTCAAAGGAGGTGTTCAGGCTGGAGAATTTCCCTCCAGATTCTTCTCAGTGTCAGAGGAGGTGTTCATACTAGAGGATTTCCTACCAGATTCCTCTCAGTGTCAAAGGAGGTGTTTAGGCTGGAGGATTTCACTCCAGATTCCTCTCAGTGTCAGAGGAGCTGTTCATGCTAGAGGATTTCCCTCCAGATTCCTCTCAATGTCAGAGGAGGTGTTCATGCTAGAGGATTTCTCTCCACATTCCTCTCAGTGTCAAAGGAGGTGTTCAGGCTGAAGGATTTCCCTCCAGATTCCTGTCAGTGTCATAGGAGGTGTTCATGCTAGAGGATTTCCCTCCAGATTCCTCTCAGTGTCAGAGGATTTCCCTCCAAATTCTCAGTTTCAGAGGAGGTGTTCATGCTAGAGGATTTCCCTCCACATTCCTCTGAGTGTCAGAGGAGGTGTTCATGCTAGAGGATTTCCCTTCAGATTCCTGTCAGTGTCATAGGAGGTGTTCATGCTAGAGGATTTCCCTCCAGATTCCTCTCAGTGTCAGAGGATTTCCCTCCAGATTCCTCACAGTGTCAAAGGAGGTGTTCATGCTAGAAGATTTCCCTCCAGATTCCTGTCAGTGTCAAAGGAGGTGTTCATGCTAGAGGATTTCCCTCCAGATTCCTCTCAGTGTCAGATGGTTTCCCTCCAGATTCCTCTCAGTGTCAAAGGAGGTGTTCAGGCTAGAGGATTTCCCTCCAGATTCCTCTTAGTGTCAGAGGAGGTGTTCATGCTAGAGGATTTCTCTCCAGATTCCTCACAGTGTCAAAGGAGGTGTTCATACTAGAGGATTTCCCACCAGATTCCTCTCATTGTCAAAGGAGGTGTTCAGGCTGGAGGATTTCCCTCCACATTCCTCTGAGTGTCAGAGGAGGTGTTCATGCTAGAGGATTTCCCTCCACATTCCTCTGAGTGTCAGAGGAGGTGTTCATGCTAGAGGATTTCCCTTCAGATTCCTGTCAGTGTCATAGGAGGTGTTCATGCTAGAGGATTTCCCTCCAGATTCCTCTCAGTGTCAGAGGATTTCCCTCCAGATTCCTCACAGTGTCAAAGGAGGTGTTCATGCTAGAGGATTTCCCTCCAGATTCCTGTCAGTGTCAAAGGAGGTGTTCATGCTAGAGGATTCCCTCCAGATTCCTCTCAGTGTCAGAGGGTTTCCCTCCAGATTCCTCTCAGTGTCAAAGGAGGTGTTCAGGCTAGAGGATTTCCCTCCAGATTCCTCTTAGTGTCAGAGGAGGTGTTCATGCTAGAGGATTTCCCTCCACATTCCTCTGAGTGTCAGAGGAGGTGTTCATGCTAGAGGATTTCCCTCCAGATTCCTCTCAGTGTCAGAGGAGGTGTTCATGCTAGAGGATTTCCCTCCAGATTCCTGTCAGTGTCAAAGGAGGTGTTCATGCTAGAGGATTTCCCTCCAGATTCCTCTCAGTGTCGGAGGAGGTGTTCATGCTAGAGGATTTCCCTCCAGATTCCTCTCAGTGTCAGAGGATTTCCCTCCAAATTCTCAGTTTCAGAGGAGGTGTTCATGCTAGAGGATTTCCCTCCACATTCCTCTGAGTGTCAGAGGAGGTGTTCATGCTAGAGAATGTCCCTTCAGATTCCTGTCAGTGTCATAGGAGGTGTTCATGCTAGAGGATTTCCCTCCAGATTCCTCTCAGTGTCAGAGGATTTCCCTCCAGATTCCTCACAGTGTCAAAGGAGGTGTTCATGCTAGAGGATTTCCCTCCAGATTCCTGTCAGTGTCAAAGGAGGTGTTCATGCTAGAGGATTTCCCTCCAGATTCCTCTCAGTGTCAGATGGTTTCCCTCCAGATTCCTCTCAGTGTCAAAGGAGGTGTTCAGGTTAGAGGGTTTCCCTTCAGATTCTTCTCAATGTCAGAGGAGGTGTTCAGGCTAGAGGGTTTCCCTTCAGATTCCTCTCAGTGTCAGAGGAGGTGTTCAGGCTAGAGGGTTTCCCTTCAGATTCCTCTCAGTGTCAGAGGAGGTGTTCAGGCTAGAAGGTTTCCCTTCAGATTCCTCTCAGTGTCAGAGGAGGTGTTCAGGCTAGAGCGTTTCCCTTCAGATTCCTCTCAGTGTCAGAGGAGGTGTTCAGGCTAGAGGGTTTCCCTTCAGATTCCTCTCAGTGTCATAGGAGGTGTTCATGCTAGAGGATTTCCCTCCAGATTCCTCACAGTGTCAGAGGATGTGTTCAGGCTAGAGGGTTTCCCTTCAGATTCCTCTCAGTGTCAGATGAGGTGTTCAGGCTAGAGGGTTTCCCTCCAGATTCCTCTCCGTGTCAGAGGAGGTGTTCATGCTAGAGGGTTTCCCTCCACATTCTTCTCAGTGTCAAAGGAGGTGTTCAGGTTAGAGGGTTTCCCTGCAGATTCCTCTCAGCGTCAAAGGAGGTGTTCAGGCTAGGGGGTTTCCCTCCAGATTCCTCTCAGTGTCGAGGGAGGTGTTCAGGCTAGAGGATTTCCCTCCAGATTCCTCTCAGTGTCAAAGGAGGTGTTCATGCTAGAGGGTTTCCCTCCAGATTCCTCTCAGTGAAGAGGGAGGTGTTCATGCTAGAGGATTTCCCTTCAGATTCCTCTCAGTGTCAGAGAAGGTGTTCATTCTAGAGGATTTCCCTTCAGATTCCTCTCAGAGTCAGAGGAGGTGTTCAGGCTAGAGGATTTCACTTCAGATTCCTCTCAGTGTCAGAGGAGGTGTCCAGGCTAGAGGATTTCCCTTCAGATTCTTCTCAGTGTCAGAGGAAGTGTTCAGGCTAGAGGGTTTCTTTCCAGATTCCTCTCAGTGTCAGAGGAGGTGTTCATGCTAGAGGATTTCCCCTCCAGATTCCTCTCAGTGTCGAAGGAGGTGTTCAGGCTAGAGGATTTCCATCCAGATTCCTCTCAGTGTCAGAGGAGGTGTTCATGCTAGAGGATGTCCCCTCCAGATTCCTCTCAGTGTCAGAGGAGGTGTTCAAGCTAGAGGATTTCCCTCCAGATTCCTCTCAGTGTCAGAGGAGGTGTTCATGCTAGAGGATTTCCCTCCAGATTCCTGTCAGTGTCAAAGGAGGTGTTCATGCTAGAGGATTTCCCTCCAGATTCCTCTCAGTGTCGGAGGAGGTGTTCATGCTAGAGGATTTCCCTCCAGATTCCTCTCAGTGTCAGAGGATTTCCCTCCAAATTCTCAGTTTCAGAGGAGGTGTTCATGCTAGAGGATTTCCCTCCACATTCCTCTGAGTGTCAGAGGAGGTGTTCATGCTAGAGGATTTCCCTTCAGATTCCTGTCAGTGTCATAGGAGGTGTTCATGCTAGAGGATTTCCCTCCAGATTCCTCTCAGTGTCAGAGGATTTCCCTCCAGATTCCTCACAGTGTCAAAGGAGGTGTTCATGCTAGAGGATTTCCCTCCAGATTCCTGTCAGTGTCAAAGGAGGTGTTCATGCTAGAGGATTTCCCTCCAGATTCCTCTCAGTGTCAGATGGTTTCCCTCCAGATTCCTCTCAGTGTCAAAGGAGGTGTTCAGGCTAGAGGATTTCCCTCCAGATTCCTCTTAGTGTCAGAGGAGGTGTTCATGCTAGAGGATTTCTCTCCAGATTCCTCACAGTGTCAAAGGAGTTGTTCATACTAGAGGATTTCCCACCAGATTCCTCTCATTGTCAAAGGAGGTGTTCAGGCTGGAGGATTTCCCTCCACATTCCTCTGAGTGTCAGAGGAGGTGTTCATGCTAGAGGATTTCCCTCCACATTCCTCTGAGTGTCAGAGGAGGTGTTCATGCTAGAGGATTTCCCTTCAGATTCCTGTCAGTGTCATAGGAGGTGTTCATGCTAGAGGATTTCCCTCCAGATTCCTCTCAGTGTCAGAGGATTTCCCTCCAGATTCCTCACAGTGTCAAAGGAGGTGTTCATGCTAGAGGATTTCCCTCCAGATTCCTGTCAGTGTCAAAGGAGGTGTTCATGCTAGAGGATTCCCTCCAGATTCCTCTCAGTGTCAGAGGGTTTCCCTCCAGATTCCTCTCAGTGTCAAAGGAGGTGTTCAGGCTAGAGGATTTCCCTCCAGATTCCTCTTAGTGTCAGAGGAGTTGTTCATGCTAGAGGATTTCCCTCCACATTCCTCTGAGTGTCAGAGGAGGTGTTCATGCTAGAGGATTTCCCTTCAGATTCCTGTCAGTGTCATAGGAGGTGTTCATGCTAGAGGATTTCTCTCCAGATTCCTCTCAGTGTCAGAGGATTTCCCTCCAGATTCCTCACAGTGTCAAAGGAGGTGTTCATGCTAGAGGATTTCCCTCCAGATTCCTGTCAGTGTCAAAGGAGGTGTTCATGCTAGAGGATTTCACTCCAGATTCCTCTCAGTGTCAGAGGGTTTCCCTCCAGATTCCTCTCAGTGTCAAAGGAGGTGTTCAGGCTAGAGGATTTCCCTCCAGATTCCTCTTAGTGTCAGAGGAGGTGTTCATGCTAGAGGATTTCCCTCCAGATTCCTCACAGTGTCAAAGGAGGTGTTCATACTAGAGGATTTCCCACCAGATTCCTCTCAGTGTCAAAGGAGGTGTTCAGTCTGGAGGATTTCCCTCCAGATTCTTCTCAGTGTCAGAGGAGGTGTTCATACTAGAGGATTTCCTACCAGATTCCTCTCAGTGTCAAAGGAGGTGTTTAGGCTGGAGGATTTCACTCCAGATTCCTCTCAGTGTCAGAGGAGCTGTTCATGCTAGAGGATTTCCCTCCAGATTCCTCTCAATGTCAGAGGAGGTGTTCATGCTAGAGGATTTCTCTCCACATTCCTCTCAGTGTCAAAGGAGGTGTTCAGGCTGAAGGATTTCCCTCCAGATTCCTGTCAGTGTCATAGGAGGTGTTCATGCTAGAGGATTTCCCTCCAGATTCCTCTCAGTGTCAGAGGATTTCCCTCCAAATTCTCAGTTTCAGAGGAGGTGTTCATGCTAGAGGATTTCCCTCCACATTCCTCTGAGTGTCAGAGGAGGTGTTCATGCTAGAGGATTTCCCTCCAGATTCCTCTCAATGTCAGAGGAGGTGTTCATACTAGAGGATTTCCCACCAGATTCCTCTCAGTGTCAAAGGAGGTGTTTAGGCTGGAGGATTTCACTCCAGATTCCTCTCAGTGTCAGAGGAGCTGTTCATGCTAGAGGATTTCCCTCCAGATTCCTCTCAATGTCAGAGGAGGTGTTCATGCTAGAGGATTTCTCTCCACATTCCTCTCAGTGTCAAAGGAGGTGTTCAGGCTGAAGGATTTCCCTCCAGATTCCTGTCAGTGTCATAGGAGGTGTTCATGCTAGAGGATTTCCCTCCAGATTCCTCTCAGTGTCAGAGGATTTCCCTCCAGATTCCTCACAGTGTCAAAGGAGGTGTTCATGCTAGAGGATTTCCCTCCAGATTCCTGTCAGTGTCAAAGGAGGTGTTCATGCTAGAGGATTTCCCTCCAGATTCCTCTCAGTGTCAGAGGGTTTCCCTCCAGATTCCTCTCAGTGTCAAAGGAGGTGTTCAGGCTAGAGGATTTCCCTCCAGATTCCTCTTAGTGTCAGAGGAGGTGTTCATGCTAGAGGATTTCCCTCCAGATTCCTCACAGTGTCAAAGGAGGTGTTCATACTAGAGGATTTCCCACCAGATTCCTCTCAGTGTCAAAGGAGGTGTTCAGGCTGGAGGATTTCCCTCCAGATTCTTCTCAGTGTCAGAGGAGGTGTTCATACTAGAGGATTTCCCACCAGATTCCTCTCAGTGTCAAAGGAGGTGTTTAGGGTGGAGGATTTCACTCCAGATTCCTCTCAGTGTCAGAGGAGCTGTTCATGCTAGAGGATTTCCCTCCAGATTCCTCTCAATGTCAGAGGAGGTGTTCATGCTAGAGGATTTCTCTCCACATTCCTCTCAGTGTCAAAGGAGGTGTTCAGGCTGAAGGATTTCCCTCCAGATTCCTGTCAGTGTCAGAGGAGGTGTTCAGGCTGGAGGATTTCCCTCCAGATTCCTCTCAAATCATACGAAGTGTTCAGGCTAGAGGATTTCCTCCAAATTTCTCTCGATGCCAGAGGTGTTCAGGTTGAAGGATCTATCTCAATTGTTGTTTAATGTATTACATCGGAATTGTTTTTTAAATACAACCATTGAGATATCAACCCGAGTTTATTATGATTGTTGCTGTTAAACGTGCAATGTCTCTTGTGCGTCACAAATGTCTGACCCCCCTAGGTGAGTGACGTCATTTATGGACGGACTCTTTTCTCGTCAACGCATGAATGAAGTGCATTTCAATGAGCACCTTTCAGTGTGCCCTTGATTTAATAATAATGATGACTATTCACCCCTTGCACAGCGCTGTGTCCTGTAAAAAAAAAACACTCAGTCCGAAATATGCCCATTCGCAGAATAGATGCACAATTAACAACGCTGCGATTGCCACGTTGGGCAATGGGGCCGTCCATAAATGACGTCACGCACCTAGGGGGGGAGGGTCAGACATTTGTGACGAGGGGGGGAGGGGGGTTTGAGAAATGTGACGTCACATCAAAATGCGCAACTTTAATAAATATAGACAACACGTTCTACTTAATTAAATAGACTTTTAAAGAAATGTTTTCTCCTACAACATCAGTGCAGCGCCACATTAAATACGCACTACAATGACAAGAGTTTAAAACGTTTTGAAGCATGTTTTTTATTTTTTTTGGGGGGGGGGGGGCAGAGCTTTGTGACGTCATATTTGAAGGGGGGGGGTCTGACTTTTTGTGACGTCGTGCGACGATAGGGGGGGGGGGGGGTCAAAAATCGTCCAAAATCGCGTGACGTCATTTATGGACTTTGATTTGTGCCCTTGATTTAATAATGATGACTATTCACCCTTTGCATAGCGCTGTGTCCCGTAAAAAAAAAACACTCGGTCCGAAATATGCCCATTCGCAAAATAGATGCACAATTAACAACGCTGCGATTTAAATTTCGATTTAAAGCTTTCGTGACTGCAGGGATTCATCTTCTTGGTTCTTTCGGTAAAGTCACGTAGAAGGGAAGTAATAAAATAATAAAAATAAAACATAATAAAATTTCGATTTAAAGCTTTCGTGACTGCAGGGATTCATCTTCTTGGTTCTTTCGGTAAAGTCACGTAGAAGGGAAGTAATAAAATAATAAAAATAAAACATAATAAAATAAAATAATTCTCACGACGTTTCGGCTACAACGCAAGCAGCCTTCTACGTGACTTTACCGAAAGAACCAAGAAAACGCTGCGATTGCCACATTGGGCAACGTTGTACCACAGCGTGTGCCAAACATTTGGTGACGGTGCCCAGGCACCCCACGAGGCAAAGCAGGGCGTTGGTACAGACCACTCATTGCATTCCACTCAGCTCTCTCACTCTCTCTCTCTTGCCTTGACGTGTTCAAAGTTTATGTCCGCGACCGAGCGAGTTGCAGAAGGAAAAACAAGCTAAATAACTTCGCAAAACCTCACAGCCCGGTTGGCTTTGAGTGCTACTCTGGGGGAGAGCAAAGGTCGTGTATTTTTTTGGCTTTTAACGAAACGTTTTAAAATCTCGGTGCGTGTAAGCGTTTACGCAACGAGTGTGTTGTTTTTGTTGTTTGTTTGCAGGCAGACAGACAGAAGAAGCCTGTGAAAAGGGCCCAAGGTTATTATTATGTCTGGCACGTTATACGTGTAGGGTTGTAAATAAAGGCGGACGACTTCTTGTCTTGATCATTACAGTTTGTTTATATAACACTTGTTTTAGTCAAGCCGATGACCGCTGTCCGTCTCTCGTTCGCTGCCTCACTCGCCGTGTCCCTATCCTATTCCCTACTCTCCTTCCCTATCCGATTCTCTACTCTCCTTTCCTCACCCCTCTCGGCTTCCGTGTCTCGCTGTCTCAGCGGGTCGACACCACGGCAGCCCCGGGGGGGTCAAACGTGCCGACGTACGGACTGTTGCTTGCCCCTAGCGACCCTATCCTAGCCTACCCAGGTCCACATAGAATAATCTTAACTAGCTTAGCGGAGTCTGGCTTTAGCTTCTCTTGTCTTCTGTCTTCGGCATACTGCGCCTCGGGCTCGTTTTGCCCGACTTATATATCCCTCGCGACCCCTTCCAGAACATTCTCCAGAAGAACCCTCGATGATTGGCAGAGACCGGTCTTTTTGAATTCCGGTCCACCTCCCCCCTTGTTTACCCCAACGGAATTACCCCAAAGGTCATCCTGACCCTGGCTGCTCTCATAATGCTAACAAAAACATAACTCTGATAATGTATGCACTGTTCTTATCAGAGTTATGTTTTTTGTTTGCATTATGACTGCAGGTATTGTGGGCTATGCAAACATGACTCCTTGTAAAAAAAAGGTGTCAGTTTTGTTGCCAGATTAAAGGGTAAAAAAACAATTATCATATTTTTTTACTGGCAAATGAGGTTCCAATGACGGACGAGTGAGTTTTCAAAAGCCTTAGTTTTCCACTGGCCTTTCGGGTTTGAATCTACATACCACGAATGCTTACAACTGTATTGAGTTTCTGGCCAATGTGGGGTGAACGAATTTTCCCTATGTTTGGCGATGTATGTGTGCGAACCGGGGACTGTACTTATACTGTCTTATGATTGTAAACGTGTCATCAATCTGTAAGATTGCAAAATTGCTTGCACACTCTAACGTGGCCAGTGTAACGTTATGATTGCATCTTTGGGTGCAACGGGTGGCGCAGTGCTTAGCGCACCAAACTATGAACCTTGCAACCTAAATTGGATTTTCCGGCTACATCTATAACAAGTGGCAATTAACGTCTGCACCGATCATTGCCCTCCCCCTGCATGGAGAAGTATGGTCAAGCAAGACGGGTGGATCTTGCATGCAGGATGGACGAGTATCGCTTCAGGCTGCCAGAGGGCATTATCCAATAAGACTCAGCATTAAGACTCATTGACTCTCACGGAGACTGATGAAGATTCATAACTCAATTTCGGGACACATGGCTTGATAGGAATGAGAAGGTAGTGTTTACACAGCGTTCCGTAGACATCCGTGACACTTCTGGTTGTATGGAGGCAGTGTAAAACAGCCTTGACATCAGACTGAATGTCGGATGCTGACTGAATCTGTGAGATCGAGCGGAATGAAGCGATAGCGAAATGTCGTGGCATCAGTGGCTTTGGCTGTGAAGACGTCCTAACCTTGTCAGAGAGTTTTGGATTCCTATCCTCCCCACCCCCACTTTAGTCTCGGCAGATTATTTCATGACATTGCCCTCCAGAAAACATATATAATTGACCTTTTGCCCAGTAGCCCTTCTTAATCTCAGTGCTACGAAGGGACATTTAACCAAAATATCGCATATTACAGTATTATACTATTCTACGGTACATTCTATTCCTTTGAAGGCAATGTTATTGATGGATTTAATAACTCAATGTTATTCGTACTTGGCTCCGTGCCTCTGAGTTGAAATATTGTGCGCGTTACAGATTATATTTTTATTCATCCCCCTCACCCCACTCCCTGCCTTCCCAACAGTTTGTGCTGTTCTGGGTCTTTTAAAACTACACTGATTGCATGCCTTTCCACTTGGGTCAACGTGCATTCAAGAATGCACATTGGCCCAAAAGGAAAGTATTTTTGGCGTCCTCTGGTCTAACACCGTTTTGAGACGAGGCTCAAAAGAAAGCTGTCTCTGGTGTGGACCAATCAGTTTCAAAGACAATGCATATATTATCAGAGTATGTTTTTTGTTTGCATTCTGACCACAAGTATTGTGGTTAATGCAGACATGATTTATTGTAAAAGGTTTCAGTTTGGTGTTTGCACATCTTAACACCTGTTTTGTTGCCAGAAAAAAGGGGAAAACCTATTCTCATGCATTCAAGAAGTTGTCATGTAATAATACGTCGAAAATGTAATGAAACTAGATAAGGTATTGATTCTAGCATATTATAATGAAACTAAACAATGCATTGATTCTAGCATACTATAATGAAACTAAACGATGCGTTCATTCTCAGAATTTGTTGATATAAATATATTACCGAATTCGTCACCTTGATATAAATAATGGGTTTAAACTAAATTGTAATTTTAGGTGATGAAACTAATTGCATTTGACAGAAACCTTCAGGCAGTTTAGTTTCTGAATGCAGAGCTCTATAGCAAACAAAATCATATACAGTACTCCAGAACCAAATAAGTTTGCAGACGAGATGTTCTAAATGTCACACATGAATAGGTCACTACTGCCTATGTAAAAGGGCAATCTCTCACGCCAGGTGGAATAGCTATATACTTATTTAAAAATGAATTAGATGTCTCATTAGTGCTGCTAATTTTAAGAACAATTCATAAGTAAGATATGTTATTCAAAAACTAAATACACAGTTTAGCACATGCCCAACTAGTGGCGCTATCGAATGGGTAATAGATAAGAGTGTAACACGTTTCTTGAATTGAGATATTTTCTTCTAAGAGTTTGGGAAAGAGAGGACGGGAGGCAAAGTATTAACAGTGCAAGGGAATAAGCTTAAAGAGAAGTGTTGCAACCTGCAGTGCGGCTTGTGCGTTGTGCAGTCTACTCCATGAGACAGGTAATATGCATGTCGTGTCATGGAATTGCCAGGCCACACAGCATGACGTGTGGCTTCGGTCGCTGTGTACATTGGTGCAAGAGTAGCGCCTCAAACGTTTATTATCAATGTACTGTACACTTATTCGCGGTGGCTCGAGTGCTGGACTTGTACGCAGACTGAGATGTTTGTAATGTAAACTAGCAAGTCCACCGCGTATGTTAGAGACTGTTTTGGTTAGCGTCATTCTTGTCAAGGAAAGCTGATTCTGTGAACTTGCTCTATACTGCTCAAGCCCCGTGAGTAAACCTACATGTGTCCTTAGCTTTTTTGCAGAATTGGATTTATTATCATGTACAGTACTTCTTCGTCCGTATTGTGTGTAAAAACTTTAACCGGCTACCATTGTATTGAATTTGTAAGCCATTCCGCAGCATGCGCTTGTTCCACTACAGTACGTGTGTTGTATTCGGCAGTGATCTGTGACATGCCTTATGGCTTGCACCGTACCACATGATAAACTAGTACAGCCTTGCAATTATTTGGGGTGCCGCGGTGGCGAGATATTAGCTACCTCGCCGAGTATACAGGAGGTTGTGGGTTCAATCTCGACCCTGATGCCTGTATATTTGGAGTTTACATGTCTCTCTCCCCGTGGCCGTGTGGATTTTTCTCTGGGTCTTCTGGTATTTCCCTTGACATTCAGAAACATGGGTTTAAAGGATTTGGCTGCTATACATTTCCACATAATAAGCCACTTGGTTGAGCTATCTTTAATTTGTGGCCAGGTTGCTTCATAAAAACGAGCTATATAGCTCAGTGGGCCTTACCTGCAAATATTAAATGTACAAAAAAATAGTTCTGATAGTAATTTACTCAAACCACTGTGGGCAGAAGGGCCTCCACGAGCGAGAGAAAAATAGACGCCCTCTAGAGGGCATTTGGCCAGATTTCTTGGAAGAGGTGGTCGTACCCACACTCACTATACGTGACCATGTGCGACTTTTAGGGTAGTGAGTTTTGAATGCATTTTCTCTTCTTGAGATGCCATAGCTCATCTCTCGATGCATTAGGCGTTTCCATCCTTGTTCTTTCGTATGGCCGATGTAAGTGATGTTCACATTCAGTTTCGTTATCTGAGAATTAGTGAAATGCAGGTACACTCACCAACACCGCCTCGCCATTCATATCTGGGGCAGTGCGAAGTTACCGTGGTCTGTGGTTTGCATTTCGTAGCCACAGTGGCACGCAAGTGAACGTATGAACAACTCATCCCATGCTCGGTGGCGTTTGAACCCTAGGACGGCATGGCAGACCTGCCGACTTACATTGGAGCGGAGCAGGTGCAGAGCGTGCTGCGCTATGATGCACTGGTGGCCCGTCTAGAGGTGGCGCTGGGCCGGTTCTCGCTGGGAGCAGCCGGTGGCGTGGTCCAGCCACTGCGAGCCATCGTGCCTGTCAGCCCACATTCGGGGTGAGACAATGGTTGCCAACTTTCGAAATGCAAAAGCACTGTGATATGTATGTCGCGGTAGCCAATGGTGCTAATCAGAGGTGCGGATATGTGCAATATTGCCCTCAGTAAAGAAGTCATCGGTGCACATTACAACAGAACGGGAACAGTACAGGAGTATAGAAGTACAAGAATAGAAAAAAAAAATTAACCCGTAAAAACTAAGTTTTTCACTATAAATCCTTTATATGCGTGGCGGCTAGAGTCTTCTCGTCCTCTGGCTTGAGATGGCTGCCACCTATGGGTCAGATGATTGTCTGCCAGCATTAAGCAATTGGTAATTAAATATTTATTTATTTTTCCCTAAACAGCGTAAAATTTTGGAGAAAAAAATTTCACGAAAATTAATTATCACGCACAACGAGTCTGTGTGGAAAATGTCAGCTCGATTGGATCACGGGAAGTGTGTTAAAAAACGACCGAAAGATTTGCACGGTCGCAAGCAAGCAAGCACGCAAGCAAGTAAGCCCATCACGACCTCAGCGGATTATACTGACTGAGCAAAATAAAGACTAACTGCACGCAGCGAATGTATCGCTTTAAAAATTAATACATCGTAAATGAAATAAATTAGTAGAGAAACCGTTTATATATCTCACAATGCCAGAAGGGGAGAGAGCTAAATGTATGTGCACTGCGCTATGAGTGGTGGATGTTTAGGTAACTGACAAAAATGGGGGCTCTTAAGGTTCTGGGAGCACTTACAGATTTTCCAAGATAGTGGTGTCAAAAAGAGGATGATCCAGAGGGAAAAGTAGGACATGTGGTATCCCTGAGTGAGGTGCCGGTGATGCGGTCCGTATGGGTGGCACAATTGGCTCACATTTGATCATCGTACGTTTCACTCTGTGCTCTGAGAAAAGTGACAAATGTTCAGAACATTGCCAAATCAAGTTTTGTATTTACATATAAAGTGTTCCCAATAATGAGCGTTGAACAGCATAATAAACCTTTAAAATCAAAGTATAAACTGGTTCAAATTAAACGTGAACAGAAAGATTTTAACACAAGAAATGCATCGTGGGTAAGGTTCCACAAAATTAATCAGCCACACTTATGTGCAATAACCTAATGGACCGCTGCTTTGAAATTGTCCCTGTGTGCTGTGGTGAGTCTAATCGCTCAATATCTTTTCGGCTGATTTCAGCTGTCTGCTGGTGATGCCGGCCTACAGCGCCGGCGACGAGGCACTAGCCACAAAGCTCGTCACATCTTACAGCGGCAACGCCGGGGGGCCCTTTCCCACCCACCAGGCCACAATCCTGCTGCTCGACCCAGCCAACGGCTCCCTGCGTGCTGTGCGTACCTCCCTGGCATTATTGGGTGTTTGTTTTTTGCTACGTTTGCTGTCGACTTGCTGAGTGAGTAGGCAGCAGCTTCCTGCGTCGCGGTCGGGTTTTGCTAACTCTGAGGTACAAAAAAAAACGGGGACGTAACGTGAAAGAATATTATCTCACAGTGCTGAAAATGGAGAGAATGTTAGTGTTTGGCTGCTAAAAATGTCCACGTGATAAGCCACTTCGTTGAGCTATCTTTCATTTGTGGCCAGGTTGCTTCATCAAAGCTAGCTTTGTAGCTCAGTGGGCCTTACCTGGTAAAATACTAAATTAGTTTTAACTCCATGCAAATCTATTATCTTGAGTGGTGTAATATTATGCAACTGACAAACCAGGAGCTTTAAAATTTCTAGATTTCCCAAGACGGCTACTTTAAAAAAAGGAAATATTTTGTAAAAACCTGGCCGGGTGGCAACACTATTCGATAGGGTGACATCCATCGTTGGGGGCCTCACAGTTTCGGGAAGATGATTTCAAAAAGTGCAACGAAATGGAAGCGAATTTATCATATCTTCCTCTGCCAGAAGATGACAAGATTTATTCCATGTAAATTTTCCATCACGACCAGTTTGGGGACAATTGCTGAGTACTGGTGCTTTATGTGGACATTTGACATTGCAGAGATTACATTTAACCACCTGCATGTGTCACCAACAATTGTGAAAACCTGAGATGGACTGTCACCCCACTGTAGTTATGAATTTGCTGTTGAGAAAAATGAGCATTGGTCATTGCTCCTATTCTGATTCCTTGATACCCTGTAATTCCATTATGCAGGTAAGCCACGTAAAAGCAGTCAGCCCTTCCTCTTAAAATATAAATTGATAAAGTTCAGGACTACGAATGCCTGATTCTATCATGATGAATACACTGTTCCCAGTCTTCTTAGAAATCCTGGCGAATGGAATGTTTTCCACAAGCTCAGAAAAGATCAATCTAGATTTGAAGTTTTCGTAACTACTTGGATCTATACTCTTTGGTTCTTTCGGTAAAGTCACGTGACTTTACCGAAAGAACCAAAGAGTATGAGAGAAGAACTGACTAACATCCCAACCAGAAGAGTTATTCTGTGCTGCAAAGATGATTGGTGGCCTAAGGAAGTTTAAAAGTATGTTACCACAAAACAAATTTATACACCAACAATAAAGCAGCTTTCAACACCACCCCCATTACTGTCATGAAGGGGAAGGAAAAAAACATCACACACACACACTGTTGAACAAATAATTTGAGGAGGCTGAATCCCATCTGACCTGCATTAGTTGTTATTATTAGTTCACGAATTGGCTATGAATGACTGGTCCAGACATTCAATTAGTGAACCGAGATGAGCATAGTACGAACATGTGCACCTTCACTGCAAGGTTGTGCTTCTTCCATGTGTCTTTCGGGTAGATACATGGTGGATGTTCTGCTCTTTCCTAGATCATGGATGGGAGAATCATTACGGATATGAGAACAGCCGCTGTGTCTGCCATAGCTACCAAGGTAACGCTTTAACAACACACGCCATCACCTCCGTTGTTTGAGTTGTGTACATCCAGCAGCTTGATGGTGGGTTTGGTGGATCATGCAGGTATGGACCAGTGGGTGTTCAGGACATAGGCATTTGCTGGGGAAACACATTCCTGCGGAGGGAGCTGGTAGGAACGTTGGGTTGCTCGGTCAATGGCCAGGGTCAACGGCGGCGTGGTGTATTCCGCAAATATGGCCGACTTTGTGAGGGCAGCCACAAGCCGGCGTGAGTAGATTAAACGTTGAGTTTTATAAGGGCACCACGGGGTGACCAGCCCCTTCCCACCCAGCCCCACCCCTCCCACCCCCCCACCCAGCCCCACCCTCCCTCCCCACCCAGCCCCTCCCCACCCTCCCCTCCCCACCCAGCCCCTCCCCACCTTCCCTTCTCCACCCAGCCCCACCTCTCCCATTTTTGGATGCACGACGGATGGACAGACACAATAATCCCCTGTGGGCTGGTGTAACCAGGAGGTTCCTACCAGTATAAGGTTCCTGTAGCAGGCAGTACAGCAAGTGGGCTTTAGCTTAACAAAAAACATGATTGCTGGAGCACAAGTCCATTTACGTCCAGCGGCTAGCTACAAACAGAATGATTACAATTTTAATAGGTAATTGGTAATACATTTCGTGAATTGAGCAAGGTTATCCAAACTTGGGATCCATGATATGGATATAAGTCAACTAGCGTATCCTTTTATATGCAAGAGCTTAATTAGGAAACTAGTTTCTAGCCACATGTGAAATAAATTATTGGATGAATAGGTGGACTGTATTCATAACCAGGTCAAGGTTCAGGGAGTAAAATCTGTATATGATATGTTTAAAATTATGACATATATGTACGTATGTTTAAATTATTTCGCATCATACGTAGCCAAACCGTGCTAATTGGAGGAGCGGGGGAAGGACAACAAACTAAACACAAAACAACACACTAAACACCATTACAGATATATGAAAATGACTCATTCCAAAGAAAGTTATTCTGAAAAATGAATTTTCAGACTTATGAAGGCATTCAGGGTAAATATTTCATATTATAAAAGTATTACTAGTACAAGTAATTAGTGCAAGGCTCCAAGCACATTGATAACTTCCGCTGCTATGAGTAGTGGACAGCACAAGCTTCACCTGGCGAGACAGATTGCAAGGGTTCAATCGGCTGACATCTCACAGT
The DNA here is from genome assembly GCF_015708825.2 of Lethenteron reissneri. NCBI lineage: Eukaryota > Metazoa > Chordata > Hyperoartia > Petromyzontiformes > Petromyzontidae > Lethenteron > Lethenteron reissneri. The sequence goes on from NC_083781.1 coordinate 5,784,762, forward strand.
GCCTGTGGGAGATCGTGAAGGCTCACCATCTGCCAGAATGTACAAAGTTAAGTATTCCTTTTTAGATGTTATGCAAATTAACAATGGAAAGTTACCCATAAATTGCCGAAACAATGGATATGACAATTTAATTTTGTAAAAACTACAGTTTGCACTTTTGTAAATTGTTGTAACATGAATATGAAAAGGTCAATAATAACACGATATAATTTTCAACATTTGTCCTATTTAACACGTCTTTACTTACGTGTTACATGTTGCTAAATTAAGATATTCAAGGTAAAGAGCCATCTTGCGAATATGTCACCCATTTCCGAACTACATTGACATCTTTGACAATTTATGGCAATGTGACAACTCCATTATCCTATAAACCTGTTTTATATGTATACATGAAGTTACATAATTGGATTATCAATAATCACCTGAGCCTAAAGTGTTCCTGAATGATACAATAACTTACGTTTATATTCATACATTGTGTGTGCGGTAAATGTGTATTAGGCGCCAAGGTGGTGAGATGTTAGCTACCTCGCCTGGTATACAGGAGGTCGTGGATGCTATCCCGACCCTGACGCCTGCTGTATATTTTGAGTTTGCGTGTTCTCCCTGTGGTCGCGTGGATTTTTATCCGGTTTTCCCCTCTACATTTGTAAACACGCGTTTAGAGTATTTGGGTGCTATAAATTTCCACATGAATAGGGGAGCCGTCCATAAATGACGTCACGCACCTAGGGAGGGGGGGGGGTGTCAGACATTTGTGACGATGTGTGACGAGGGGGGGGGGGTGAGAAATGTGACGTCACATCAAAATGCGCAACTTTAAATAAATATAGACAACACGTTCTACTTAATTTAATATATTTTTAATAAATGTTTTCTCCTACAACATCAGAGTGCAGCGCCACATTCAATACGCATTAAAATGACAATAGTTTAAAGCGATTTGAAACATGTTTTATTTGGGGGGGGGGGCAGAGCTTTGTGACGTCATATTTGAGGGAGGGTCTGACTTTTTGTAACGCCGTGTGACGAGGGGGGGGGGGGGGGTCAAAAATCGTCAAAAATCGCGTGACGTAATTTATGGACGGCCTCTAAGCCACTTCGTTGAGCGATCATTTGTGGCCAGTTCGCTTCTGAAAAAGAGCTACATAGCTCAGTGTAATAGTTTTTAATTGATTGTTAACCCGCATGTGTCCTGCAGTATCTGTCGCCTCCTGAATCCCGAATCTTGTGCATCTTGGGGGCTGGGGCTCAGGCTCACAGCCACTACCAAGTCCTCATGCAGATGTTTCACTTCGATGAGGTTTGTCTATAATTCTACATTTTTCATTTTCGTCAAGCATTGTAGCAACTCGGTTGAATTCTACAGCAGAGCACAAGCCAATCGTCCTCCACTGCTGTCATTGCACCGATGACAATGCTGTAGGATTCATCATCATCACCATCATCCTCGTCGTCATCACCATCATCACTCAACTATGTCATTCACTATATTCGGGTGGAGCGGTAGGGTAATGGTTAGCTTACTACACTACAAACCCAGTGAGGTGAGGTCCAATTCTTGGCCACAGCTATCAATAGTAGCGAGTGATTCCTGAACCGGTCCCAGGCCTCCTCCCCTCTTCATCAACTTTAGTTCAACCTGCAAAGGAACTCAGGTTGCTGGCTTCGTAGCGCAATATGCTAACCATTGCACCATCACTCCGGAACTCTGATTATAGTGCCTGTGATGACACACAGTGGAGAACCCATCCGACGAGCTTGGAAATGCATGTTTAATTTGAATGTGGCTGTCGCTTCCTCTGCACGATGGTTTTTCTCGCACAGCTCACTCTGTCATCTCCACTGGAAATGTGAGAAGCAACGTTTACAGCGATAAACAGAGTTGAGGTGTCTGAACTGAAACCTGCTCCCAGGGCGGCAGATGAAACAATGGCGCAAGTTTCTTAAGTTTTCCCCCCCATCTGCCTGCAGTTATTCAATCGGCAGGTCACGTGTGGTCGGTGTAAATGGTTGGTAGGCCCACCTTTTCCAAAAAAGTTAAGAAATAGGGCCAGCGTGGTGGAGTAGGCCTAACTACTCTCTCGAGCTTCCTGTAGTGGAGGCCCTTTCACCCGTAGTGGCATGAGCAAGAACTTGCAGAGCTCCGCAGTGTAATTCCGTGGTCACATGGCAATGCCGTGCCTAACACGTGTTTGTATTTGGTTTATAAGGTGGCCTAGCCAAGATTAATTTGAAGGAGGAACATTGCTGGAAACCCATTGGCCTTTTGGACTTTCCCAATTACAATATACATCAACTGCCCTACGAGACCTTGATTAAGCCTTGTTTGCTGATGATTGCGAGATGTGCGATAATACGTTACGATTGGACCTTGGGGATTTGACAGCAGCATTGTCCCCTGCAGTTGAACCGCTGCCCCTCAGCTAATCGCTTCGGCTTCCCCGTGTTACTTTTTAATTCATCGCTCACTTGCCGGTTATTAGCCGCGTGGCTGTTAGAAAAGAGATCGCCGCTCACTCAGCAAAGGGACGTCTGAACGCTGGCAAGCGTGAAGGGAAGGGACTGTACTGCTCGCATGGGGAGCTTGGTTATCGTACAATGACAGACTCTCGTGAGTAATGCCACCAAGTCTCATCATCACCATCATCTGTCGCATCGAAACGATGATGACTGTCAAGTGTGTTCAAAACGGTGGAATGGAGAGTGAATGGATTCAATAATGACTGGCATTCTCTCTTCAGTGCGCAATGACCGTGTCACTGCGAATGCATCACGTTGCAAGTATATGCACGGCATTCGGATGGATACTTTTAAAAAGTAATCCACCTCCAATTACCGATGACTCGTGATTTAAAAAAAATAACTCTTGGCCCCTCACATCCCCTTTCTCGGAATATTGTCTCCCTATTTGGCTGACAGGAGATGCTCGCTCTATGAGTAAACATAAACCCCCGTGGACAAGGGGATATGAGCCGGTCGATATTTACTTAGGGAAGTATTCATTATGAACACACGCCATTTTCTGGTCAAATAAAGTCTACATTACATTTACAATGTACCGTGATATTTGTATCAACGCGTGAAAAAAAAAACTACAAGTGCAGTGGGTCAAAGAGCCATGGAATAAAGCCTCTGTTGAACGTAACAAGACGAGGCAGAATCATAATTCATACAGTGAGCGGAATTACACGAGTGACAGGCGTTAATTATCGGGGCAAAAATTGTTAAAATGTAAATGGGCAGGCCGTGTGGAAGTACTTAACGGATGACTGATGGGCAACACCGACAAGAGACTGGACACCACTCGATGGGAAAAGGAACAGAGGATGCCAGAACAAGAGCTGGCGAGACGAGGAAACGCTGCTTGTTGAGGAGGAGGTCGGCAGCAGTGAGTGTGGGAAACGATTGGGAGGACCTTTGCCCAGCAATTTGGGGTAGCTACAGGCCAATTTAAAATAAAAAGCAGAGATTATTTTTTCAGACGCCGTCTCCCCGACAGACCTGGTCTTCACCTGAGGACGGCTGCTTGCGTTGTGGCCGAAACGTCGTGAGAATTATTTTATTATGTTTAATTTTTATTATTTTATTATTTCCCTTCTACGTGACTTTACCGAAAGAACCAAGAAGATGATTTTTTCAATGAAGCAATCGATCACTCTACCAGCTATCGGTTTGATTGCTCGACCACATAATGAGAATGTACGAAAATAGTTGGAGAAAAAGAATGACTTAAATTTCGATTTAAAGCTTTCGTGACTGCAGGGACTCATCTAAATTCCTCTTGATATGCAAATGATTTTGTCAAGGCGCTCTTCCCCTTCCAACCCAGCTTAAATATACGCTCCAAGTGTGGTGGTGTTTCATTCAGACGCTGTCTCCCCGACAGACCTGGTCTTCACCTGAGGACGGCTGCTTGCGTTGTGGCCGAAACGTCGTGAGAATTATTTTATTATGTTAAATTTTTATAATTTTATTATTTCCCTTCTACGTGACTTTACCGAAAGAACCAAGAAGATGATTTTTTCAATTAAGCAATCGATCACTCTACCAGCTATCGGTTTGATTGCTCGACCACATAATGATAATGCACGAAAATAGTTGGAGAAAAAGAATGACCTCTGTTTCCACATGCGCCGCTGAACAGTGATGGGCACGGCCACACGCCTTCAGGAGCCAGGATGTGGGGTCAGCTGCCAAGATAGTCAATGGGCCAGAGCAGACATCGGTGCCAATTGAGGTAGAAAAACCTAGCTTATTTATTTTTACGGCTGATCACTGTGGGGCCGTCCATAAATGACGTCACGCGATTTTGGACGATTTTTGACCCCCCCCCCCCCCCTCGTTACACGGCGTCACAAAAAGTCAGACCCCCCCTCAAATATGACGTCACAAAGCTCTGCCCCCACCCCTCCCAAAAAATAAATCAAACATGCTTCAAATCGCTTTAAACTATTGTCATTGTAGTGCGTATTTAATGTGGCGCTGCACTCTGATGTTGTAGGAGAAAACATTTATTTAAAAGTCTATTTAATTAAGTAGAGCGTGTTGTCTATATGTATTTAAAGTTGCACATTTTGATGTGACGTCACATTTCTCAAACCCCCCCTCCCCTTCACCACACATCGTCACAAATGTCTGACCCCTCCCCCCCTCGGTGCGTGACGTCATTTATGGACGGCCCTTGTAGTTTTCACATAATTCACTTTTGTCGGCCACATTATTACATTGGAACTACTGAAGTTTACGCCACCTCACGGAGTAACCAACGAGCGAAGCATCTGCTACGGGCTCATGCACTAATTCTTAACGGGGGACCTACGTGATGTTCCACAAAAAGGCGATAAAAGCAGTATTATTTTTTCTCCAAAAAAACATCCTACTCTTAGTTGGAGCTGCGAGAAATCTTATCTCAAACCAAGCTCAGGGGCCGTCCATAAATGACGTCACACACCTGGGTGGGGAGGGGGGTCAGACATTTGTGACGATGGTTGACGAGGGGGGGAGGGTTTGAGAAATGTGACGTCACGTAAAAATGCGCAACTTTAAATAAATATAGACAACACGTTCTACTTAATTAAATAGATTTTTAATAAATGTTTCTCCTACAACATTAGAGTGCAGCGCCACATTAAATACGCACTACAATGACAATAGTTTAAAGCGATTTGAAGCATATTTTTTTTTGGGGGGGGGGCAAAGCTTTGTGACGTCATATTTGAGGTGGGTGGGGGGTCTGACTTTTTGTGACGCCATGTGACGATGGGGGGGGGGGGGGGTCAAAAATCGTCCAAAATCGCGTGACGTCATTTATGGACGGCCTACGATGTGGTCGTTGATTCTGTGTGGGTGGTGGTGGGCCACCTCCTCTGCCCGTTTGCCCTCTGCCGCAGGTGCGCGTGTGGAGCCGCACGTGGCAGAGTGCCGAGCGCTTCGCCGGCGCTGCCGGGGGCGCCGTGACACCGCACCGCTCCGCCGAGGAGGCGGCTCGAGGCGCCGACGTTATCGTCACGGTCACCCTGGCGACGGACCCCGTTCTCCGCGGAGCCTGGGTCAAGCCCGGAGCACTGGTCAATGGTGAAGGCAGAGCCGGCCAAACCACTAAGCGACCCTTGCAATTGCAAAGGGCCCCGTGGCCAGCAAGAGGCCCCCCCTAGAGTCACTGCTAGCTAGCGGGTGAAAAATTAAAACAGAATTTGATAAACTAAAAATTTTAAAAATAACATAGTAGATATAATATGTACTGTATAGTTATAAGGTAGTCATTGCTTTTCTTTAGGCCTTACTTAAAACGGTCAAAGGGGCCTCCAACCAAATTTTGCTTAGGGCCCCCAAAGGTCTAGGTCCGGCTCTGGGTGAAGGAGGGGGCGTGCGACCGGGGGGGGGGGGTCGGCCCGTCTCTCGTTCCCCTTGCCGCTTTTCCACTGCACGACCGAGCCGTCGTTAAAGGCCGCGCTGAGCCAGCCCCAGCATGGCCCAGGTTATTTTTTCCACCGCAAGATGGAATAAGTATAACCCGTAAAAACAAAGTTTTTCACTATAAATCCTTTATATGCGTGGCGGCTAGAGTCTTCTCGTCCTCTAGCTTGAGATGGCTGCCACCTATGGGTCAGATGATTGTCTGCCAGTATTAAGCAATTGGTAATTAAATATTTAATTTGTTTACCATAAACAGTGTAACATTTTTGAAATTTTCACGAACATTAATTGTCTTGCACAACGAGTCTGTGTGCAAAATGTCAGCTCGATTGGATCACGGGAAGTGGGTTAAAAAACGACCGAAAGATTTGCACGGTCGTAAGCAAGCAAGCAAGCGAACTTAATATAAAGGATTTAAAAATGAATCGTGCCAGCTGAAGCCGCGCGCAATGACAAAGTGGCGTTGGGTGTTTGAATGTTTCGAACTTGTGCACGCAACGTACGATGGAAATTATTGTTAACCCTGCCCCTAGCCATACTTGGCTCTGAGCCAGATTCAGATGTCTTGTGAGGTCAGCGTATCACGGTTTGGTTCTGGCTCGGCATTGGCAAGGAACTAACCAGTGGAAAATTGTTATTCATGGATGAGTTTGTGCCTTGTGATATAAAGTTGAGCACCTAAACTTATGAAAAGGGTCCAATGGTGAGGGTCTGGAGACTTAAGTCAAAGTATTCCCGAATAAGATAAATTACTATTATCCATATAATTATCCAAAGTTTACATTTTTAAGCACACATAGCATCGAGCTCATCACCATTTGTGGCCTTAAGCCAGTGAAGGAGATTACACAAAGTGGTACTCACTTTAGTGACCCAGAGAAGTGATGAGCTGAGCCTACTTGCAAAGAGGATTTAATTTTGCAACTGCCTGCGAGTCAAGCGCTCTGCCGCAGTGCTCCAACATCCAAACATGCTTTGACACAACTCTCGCTGAGTAGGGAATTCTGTACCGGTGTGTTACACTGTATCAATCAAATATGAAATGTCCAATATTTGTAGAACTATGTAGAAGTTTCCACTCAGGAACTGGAACGATGAGTTCAGCTTGTGAATCGGAGCCAGATGTGTTGTTGCGTCCCGTGACCATAAGGGGATTGTGATGGCTTGAGGAGGCGGATAGATCACATCTGATAGAGGATTGTGCTCAGCGGTGCTCTGCGAGAGAGACAATCTCGGTAGAGTTTAAGAAGCCGCATTGAACGATTTATTTACTCTTTATCCCAGTGGTGGGAGCGAACGGACCGACTTCGCGGGAGGTGGACGACGACCTGATGAAGAGCGCCGTGATTTACGTCGACTGCCGAGAGGCAGCGAGCCGGGAGTCTGGCGACATCATTCTCAGCGGGGTATACGGCTCTCAGCGGTCACCTCTAAAGCCAAAGATCCCCCCCTCCACCCCGCCCCATTTCGCATTATTAGACTGTTGGGACAAATGCCGTTAGTGAGCACCTATGAAGGGTGGCATGGCACACGAGGGGGTGGGTGGCCAGTGCCACACCGGGCTGCCTTTGTTCACCAACAGCACCAGATATTGATTTCAGGCTGAGTCGGCCTATGAGAGGCCCAGGACCCATTCAGATAAGCATCACTGGTGTTGGTCGTGAGCGGGAATCGAACTCGGGTCGCTGGGTTCGTAGCATAGCGCTAACCGCAACACTAGCGTTGCCCACACTGGAGTGATTGGTGATCGCTCCACTCACTCACCAGCAGCGGTCAGTCGTCAACTCATCACTCGCCTATCGCTGCTGCCAGCGATGAACGAGCACCGACATTTTGGAAACAACCTTGTTTCTTCCCTGAATGCCGTAAATCTTCCTTCAAAATATATCCTGAAGCGTGTGATTAGTGTCGGGTTTAATCACATTTGCAAATGTGATTTGTAACTTTGGTCCTTGACCATGCATCGAAAGTTAAAATTTAATGTGCAATCTAATTGAGGGACTGTGTGTTGTCTTGGTATGGTTTGGGACCGCTTTTGTTGTTGTTGTTTTTCTCCTTTGCCCAAGCTTGTATTTCGTGTTGAAAAATCTACAGGAGTTTACATACTTATGCAATCTGTACATATATACTTTATCTATTTTTCTTTAATGATTTAGTGACTTGCCTACCTTCTCTCTAGTTTGCCCTTTTGCGGACCCACCCCAACTGCACATCTGTGAAAAAGAGCTTCATCGTTCATCGGATTCCTCTAGAATAAATTAAGATTCCGATTCAATCGATTCATGATATATGAACTAGCTGGCCCATTCATGACCACCCCATACTGACCAATGTGGTGAAATATGGGCAAAACAAACTTCGTGACTGACACGGCATGTAGAGAGGCCTTTCTCCTGCAGTGTATTGACAAAGGGCTGTCCTTTTTACGTGACAATCCCCCCATAGGATAGATTTCACATATCAACACTGAGTTGTATCACTTTGGTAATGTAGTTACGTGACTTTATTTTACCGAGTAAGGCTAACGGGTTTATTAAATATTTTCGGCTGAACACTGTGAAACGCCCTTGCCGTATTGCGTCGGTGCAGGCCAACATTTTTGCCGAGCTGGGAGAAGTGATTAATGGCTCCAAACCCGCTCATCGAGAGAAGACCACGGTGTTTAAATCACAAGGTGAGTTCAATGCCCTTGCTCAGGTGGTGGTCGTTAAGAGGTCACAAGGCAAGGATTTCCCAGGGCCCACTCTTAACTGAAATCCACACACACCCATTACTCCTCATCTTGCCGTTTGTGGAGCATTTCTCGAGCCCACCTTTAACGCTGCATTTTAGCATCAGGCGTGATGGCAAATTCTAGTGATGTTTGAAAAACCGACTCAAGGAAAGTATGTCAAAGCAAAACGCCATTTTCTGTCTCCAATAAGCAAAGCAAACGGATATACCTGGTCTCATCGGCAGTCATTCTTGTCAAACAAATGGTGCTGGGTTATTGAACATTGTTGGCCAGAGCAATCAAATTAAACGTAAGCGACAACTCTGTTCTGTGTCTCCACATACATATTGGAAAGTAGTTATCTCAGTAATTAACAACGCGGTGTGCCATGATGGAGGTGGTTGATGGCAATCATTTTAAAAATCCCACGTGAATTTGACTGTACACTTGTGGGTTTTGTTCGGACATTCCTCCGTTTGAAACCTGAACTGTGTGTCCAATTTGACAGAAGCAGGGAGTGTGTAAAGACACATACACAAAAAGTCAAATTTAAAAAAGTCAAGTCTCCCCGCTTCAAAAGCCCACTGGAACATACTAATATTTTTTGGCAGACCAAAGTCAGTGGTACAAATTTAGTTTTCCTCTTGCAGGAGCCCTTATCTACACATAACATCCACTGTCGACTTCCCACAAAGTGTTAATCGTCATTGTATGATAAATAATGAGCTCAGTCAAACCCTTACCTGGATATGAACACGTACGTTTTCAGTTAAAGGTCGTCCACTCTGCTCCAGCATTGACGCGGCCAGATAATGGATCATATAATATCACAGATATATCATATCGCACCAGATTCCTCCACTGCACGGGTCTCATTTCCGAACCCATTAGACGCCACCATCTGATGGTGCAATAATCGTCTTCGACAACGGTTCACGTGATTGGGGTTTCAGCTTGATACGTTTTATGGTTAGCGCACTGCGCTGTGAACCCGGCAACCCACTTTCGATTCCTGGCCACCGCTAATGCTGGTTGAGCGGTGAAGTACGATCAAGCAACCCCCATGAACGACTTGGCGTTGAGGAGGCCTTCATTCAGCAGTGGATTGGCAAAGGTGTAAATTAATTACTGTATCGAAACATATACAGGCACGGACAAATATGTGGCCTTTACATCAAGTGTTTGTTAATCGCGGAGTGTGTTTGTCTCTGACAGTGTTTCATCTCAGGTCATATTGAGGTTTTAATGGTTCATTGAGTTTTCCAACGAGGCCCTGGTATAATGGAGGGGTGGTAACGAATAACCGAATGAATGGACGCGCGTACATGATAGAACATCAGTACATTATGCGCTGCCATAATATACGCCAACCCCTTATTTTGCATTAATGAGAGTTCAGCACAATTTATGTTGCTGGTCTAGGCGTACATTAAATGTTCTTTGATCACGGTTATGTTAATCCGATGTGTAATAAGCACGTCCTATTTTAAATGTGAGCGCTTGAATTTCGAGCATTTTGTATAATTTCTAATTACATTTCAAGGACTTGTGTTGGCAGTGGCCGAAATTACTTTCATCCCCATTATCAGTGGCAATCACATTACCTTGTAACGTTTAGGGTAATGGGCCATATGTTAGCGGTAGGATTTTGAAGTGGCTAAGGAGATGTATAGGATTTTTATTTAATGCTGAGCTTCAAGTGTAGGTTATGTAATGTTCCATATTGCAAAGGCAACTTAACCGGCAATTGCAAATTTGTGAATTCAAAATTCCGCTTAGCAGTTAACTCAGCGCACTGTCCCTCTGAGGTCAATTAAAACGAGTATCACTTTTTTAAATCCTTTATATTAAGTTCACTTGCTTGTGTGCTTGCATGCTTGCTTGCTTGCTTACGACCGTGCAAATCTTTCGGTCGTTTTTTAACCCACTTCCCGTGATCCAATCGAGCTGACATTTTCCACACAGATTCGTTGTGCGTGACAATTACTTTTCGTGAAAAAAATTTTCTCTAAAATTGTACACTGTTTAGGGAAAAAATTTAAATATTTAATTACCAATTGCTTAATGGTGGCAGACAATCATCTGACCCATAGGTGGCAGCCATCTCAAGCCAGAGGACGAGAGGACTCTAGTCGCCACGCATATAAAGGATTTATAATGAAAAACTTTGTTTTTACGGGTTAATTTTTTCATGTTTGATCATCTGTTTACAGGCAGTCCCCGACTTACAAACGCCAGACTTACGAACATCCACACTTACGAACGAGCTTCCATAGATGTTCATTTTTTAACCATCGGATGTGTGAACGCGAACTCGCTATTGCAAACCGAACCGCGGAACTATTTTGTTCAGCAGAGCGATCCTGCGCGAGATATACTGTGTCCCAGCATCCCGCTGGGAGTGAGTATTTGGGTGTGTGTTTGCGCGTGAACATACGTGTGTCTGAAAGTGTGTGTCTGTACGGGGGGAGCGGTGGAGCAGTGGTTTGTGCGCTGCGCTACGAACCCGTGGACCCGAGTTTGATTCCTGCTCACGGCCAACACCAGTGACGATTATCTGAACCGGTCCTGGGCCTCCCCTAGGTCGACTCAACCTGAAATGAGTACCTGGTTGTGATGCGTGAACATCGCCACTCAGGAGACAAAGGCAACCAGGCATGGTGCTGGCCGTGTCGGCCTTCATTAGTGCTTGCTAACAGCACTTGCCCAAGCAGTCTCTTAAGGCTGTACGGGAGATCTTTGTCCCCCCATGTGTGTGTGTGAGCAATTGTGGGGACTCATTACACCCATTCAGACCAGCATCAGGACTCAAGGTAGGTGAAAATGAAACAGATTTTTTTTCTTTTCATGTTACTTTATTTTAATGCTTTATTTACGATACAGTATTTATCTCACTATTATATGCAAATGTACAATATATATATTTTTATGAGTTTAACAATGCTTCCCGTTTTTGTTGAACAGTAACACATTTTATTACACTGATCATATGGGCATTTACATATACGTATAATACATTATTGTTCCGACTTACAAACCGTTCGACTTACGAGTGGGTTTCAGGAACGGAATCCGTTCATAAGTCAGGGACTCTCCCATATTTACTTATACGCTTTCAGTTTTATATCTTTCATTTGTAAAGCATTTGCTAAAGTAACAAAGCATCGTGGAGTCAGAGAACTGGACATTAAAATGTTTTTCATGGAAGTAAAGCTACATTATGGCATGATACTTTACATACCTGTCAACCCATACAGTTTATCCGTATTCTTGTACATGGAAATTGAGTTTTCAAGTCCATACGGTATATAGCCGTTTCATTACGGGCACATTTTCTATTGGTCTATTTATTAGTGTTTCTCCCTTGTGATGGGACTTTGTAGGATGAACATTGAGAATTATAAGGGCACGGGGTGACCAATACCGTTTGAATTGGTCTGTAATAAGGTAGGGCACTGATAAGGGGTTGACAGGTATGACTTTACCTTTGTATTTAGATGCTTCTTGTTATAGGTTTCATGGGAGGATATGGTAACGTGAAAGTTGATAATATAAACTATTCAACTTTATTATTTTTAGCAGATAAGGCCCACTAAGCTATATCTTTTTCAGAAGCGGCCTGGCCACAATTGATAGGTCAGCGAAGTGGCTTATCACGTGCAAATGTATAGCAGGCAAATAATCTAATGTTAAAACAGGTGACAAGAAGACGGTGTATGTAATTAGGAGGTTGCGATGGCCGACGTATATGTGCAGGATGGAAGAGGGCCCGACTGCAGAGACAGGCATTTGGAGTGGCACTCAGAGATCACTAAACGTGGAGAAGACCTGCAGCCAGACGGTGGGAGACTGTGAGAACAGACCTTGGTGGTTGGGTTGTTGACTGTGCAGTCAGCGATGGTGTGTGGGGTGGCAATCGGTGGCATATTGGCTCAACATAACCTTAACTTTGTTTAACAACTAGAAACAGAAGTTGTACAATGTTAAGACTGGACCCTGCTATTAGAATGTGGAATTCCCAACACCAAGCTCAGGGCTTGGCAATACAGATGAGCCCTAATGCAGCCTAGGGTTGAGCACGAGGACACGGATTTGTGTGCGAGTGGTCAAGTCGCAACACAGGAACGGTACAAAGCGTTGCTGTTGCTGCTCCTGTTGCTACTGCTGGAAGCTATGCACACCACTAGAGGCCCTCGATGTACCTCCGATGTCAAAACGATGGCATGGAGTGCTGTCGTTCTCTCTCCTCTGCCAGTCTCGTCGCGTTGCTCAATCTGTAAATCCCCCCAACTTCCATTCGCACCCTTAACGTCATTTGTATAACCGCGTTGTAAATAACGCGTGGCGCCATTCTAAAGGCGAAAGTGAGGGCCTCCCAAACAAACAAACAGACCAAGTCGAAATCCCGGTGATGATAAACATCGGTGGCGAGTGATATACCACCAGTTCTGGGTCCTCTTTCACAAACGCACAGTGACATTCGTGGTGAAGTATGTGCAAACAAACTGACATCACAGGTGAGGAGGCCTTCCACCAGTGCACTTGCAAGAGGCAGTACATCCCTAAATAGTTTTTAAGCCATCCACTGTTTATACCTCGCCTACATGTAATCTCATATCCTTACTTAACAAGGAATGTCGGGGCCAATGTTGCGCCAACTTTTGTCCAATGGTTCCAACCACGTGCCGACGTTGGACTAACGTTGGAATGTCTACTGGGTCCACCTTCCATTCTCTCTGGCCTATGCCCATGAATTAGACTTGTCAACAACAAAATTTTTTTTTTTTCTGGCCTGGACTTTTGTAGTTGTTTTAGACTAATTTCAGGGTGCTGATTCCAAATCTGATCTCAGATTTGCTCTATCACATCTCATTTTTATGCTATCGGCATACCCCATTTTCATTGATTTTACCCGAAATTAACTCTTGTCACTTATGATTGCAAGTTGTTGCGAATCAGTGACTGCTTTAGTGTTAAAATATTGTGCTGTATTTTTAGGATAGTGTGTTTTTAATATCATTTTATGTAGATATCCACATTTATTTAATATTTTTCTTCTGCAGTTTTTATGTGATAGACAAAAACTGATGCCAGATTTGGAATCAGCACCCCAAAATTACCTTAAAACCGTTGGAATACCTTATGCCAGAAAAAGTGTCTTGACCAGTGTTATGCACTCCCCGTGAGTTCACCGTATTTTGTTGTTCTACGAAATCTGTAAGAGAGCTGCCGTGGTTTAATGGCTAGCACACTGCACAGCAATCCAGAGGTCACAAGTTCAATTTCATCTTCCAGCGTGGCAGTTTAAACAACGGGTTGGGAGGGGGGGGCATGTCCGTTAAATCCTTCTACCTGTGCCCACCCAGTGGTATTAACAACCACAGTCGATGGGCAGGACACGTATAGTGGGGTCAAGTGTGGGTACTGAAACCTCTTCCAAGACGTCTGGTCAGCATGGACGGGTAGGCCAAATACCGTCTAGAGCAGCGGTCCCCAACCTTTTTGGCACCAGGGACCGGTTTCGTGGAAGACAATTTTTTCACGGACCGGGGTGGGGGGGGGGGGGGTGCGGGTGTTCATCATTGGGTCTTTCCCCCTTTTCAAAGAAGCTCTCCAGCGACGTTTGTTTTTTACTCATTTTGGCTAGGGGTTGGCTTGTGGGCTCACCAAAACTGTGACTAAAACAAGTGCGCGGAGCGGGAAAGAGGCGCGGATGGAAGTGGTAAATAAAATAATGGGGGCAGGCCACGCGCGGACTCACCGCTCTCACCTCCTGCTGTGCGGCCCGGTTCCTAACAGGCCACGGACCGGTACCTGTCAGCGACCCGGGGGTTGGGCACCCCTGGTCTCGAGCTTCCTCTCGTGGAGATCCTTCCGCCAGCAGTGGCGTGAGCTACTCCTTTACCTTTTGCAAATCTATAACTTTGGTGTGTGCAGGGCTGGCAGTGGAGGATGCTGTTGCAGCCAAGCTGGTGTACGACAGCCTGCAATGAAGAAAAATCTGTGAATTACCAATCATAGTTACCAATCATCGGTGCCACTTACATTTTGTGTCATTCCCCTCGCTTAGTGTTCAACCGAATCGGTCATCGTGAGTTGCACTGCCCTTTGTATCGAACTGCCGATAACGTTTTGCTGTCGCCAACCTGACAGGTTAGACGTGAAATGTTATTGATCAAGGGAGGATGTCAATATGGAGCGAATGTTTTTGATCTTCAAAAGCGCCACGAAAGCCAGTTTGCTAGTCTTCCATAACAACAAACTATTTTATTGACTTAATCCGATAAAAAAGTGGCTTTGTGTTTTACAGCCTACAGTCAAAACAAAGTGTCTCGCCATTTAAATGCACAGTCTAATCCGATTAAACCAAGACACCCAGGAGATCCTAGATTTGAAGCTTTCGTGACTGCAAGGATTCATACTCTTAGGTTTTTTCGGTAAAGTGACGTAGGTAAAAATAAATAAATAATAAAAGATTTATTATTGCAAATAATAGAAGAAATAATATAAATAAAATAATAAATCACCACGTTTCAGAGGCAACACAAGCTTCCGTCTTCAGGTGGAACCGTCACAGCACGATTGCTGTATCAAGTAACGTCGTGATTTATTATTTTATTTCTATTATTTCTTCTATAATTGTTATTATTTATCTTTTATTATTCATTTATTTACTTTCACCTACGTGACATTACCGAAAAAACCTCAGAGTATGAACCCAGGAGATCCTTTTTATCTTTTCTACCTGCTACCAGAATGCAAGTTTTGTTGTTGTTGCAATGAACGGTCGCCACCTTGCCACGTGGGCTTTCCGGAGTTGTGTTGTCGTGTTCCCCGATGACCTGCTGTCGGGTTGTACCCGTGTGTCGTTTGTCCGACGTTTCACTCATCGCACCGGGAGCTTCAGTATCGGCACGTGGAGCGAAACGTGAGGCATCGAAGACGGCACACGGCACAACCCGTACACACACATCATGGGAGAGGTGGCACTTTAGTTTGATTATTTGAGTGAAGCAGCTAAGAGTAAAAAAATGTTCCAAGTATGTTTTTGTACATACGTGGCACCTTACTGGTACAGATCTGCCACTCAAAGTGCCATCACATTGAAAACCAACAGGACATTATGAAAAAAAATCTGAACAATGAGAAATACATTTTCTCTTTTTTTTGCTTATGTTTTGTGCCCACAACGTGAACTGTTGTGAGCTATACGAAGCCTTGGACTCATGGTTGACTTTTGCAAACACTTCAGACAAAAAGGGCTGCCTATAAAATACAATTTTACACGATTATTTTGAAAGTATCTATCGCAAAATATCATTGGAATTTGCAATAATCCGGTTGCACCTGTGAAAATATTGCGAATATATTTTGTGTTTTCCCCCTGTAATCATATTAAGTGATCCTTTTAATTAATTTAGAATACAGAAAGATCTAATGAATACGGAATTAAGACTAGCTTATGTAATGTGTATCATGGGGAACAAATGTCTGTCTTCACAAGTTAGGGACTAAGATTGTTTCATTCGTGTTCTCTAACAAAAAAAATAATACAATAAACTGGGAAATGTGATGATTGAATGTGTTGCAAGTCCTTCCCTGGTCCTGCTGAAAGCCCTCTCTGAATGTCACGTTATATTTCTGGGCATCGTGACCAAGTACTACTGAGAATGAGCTACAAGGCTCTCGCATCGATTAGAAACGTTCAGCTAACGTCAACCTGCACTCACTTCTTTACAAGGAAGCAGTCACCAGATTAGTTTTTGTTCATGAACGTAATAGCCCTCGCGATCGGAAGGTTGTGAGTTCCAAATCCTGGTTGGGGATTGACTTTAGCCCATTATTCCTCTGGGCTTGATAAAATTAGTACCACTTTGTGGGGAAGTCAATTCGTTGTGCTCTTGTTAGACTCGACCCTACCACAGGAACGTGGAATTTCCACCACTGGCTCAGTGAGGGCTGTAAACGAGATGAGCACTGCCTCTGTTCCTTGGAGCATGGAATCACTTTCACTTTTTTGTGTTTCACTAAGAGCCCGAATGATACATTTTAAAATGACTCCGAATTTAACATCAAACAATTTAGCACGGTAATATCTTCATGTAAATCTTTACCCAGACTATGGTTGGAAAAAATAGGCTGCATCCTTCACTCCGTGGCCCTCGACGGTGACGTAGTTGGTTAGCGCACTGGACTACGATCCCATTAACCTGCGTCTTGATTTCTGCCCATTCACTCCAGTGGCAATTGGTATCTGCAGTTGGCCTTGACCTTCTGCAGGTCAACTCGACCTTAAATGAGGACTAAGTGCATTGTGATCAGCGTCCGGGATACAACATTGGCTGGTGTGCATGGTAGAGACCACACTCCAATGTTCTTTGAAACGTTTTGAAATCTATTTTTTCCCAATTTATCTGTATTTGACTTTCAGTTTCGTGTCACGGGGACATAAATCCATTCGAAAATCTGGCAGAGCAGCGCAAATACCCATTGTGTTAGCGAACGGCCCACAAAAGCGGATACCACTGCACAATCTCTAAGATAGATTCAAGCGACCTCTGAGTATTCATTGGTGATGGACAGGCTGCTTCAATGCCAACTCGCTACACTTTAGTGACTGGTTATCATCACAAGCGGCTGCCTGGACTTGAACTCACGTTTCCAGTGCTGCTCTTAAAGGCTACTCACTAATAACACTTGCTCTAACAGTCTGTAAAGCTAATTTTCAGAGGGAGCGGGGGCCCATTTTCGCCGATAAGACATCATCATTGTGAGGTCCGCCACACTCGTGGCGTTGTTACTCGTCGTGTATTGGCAGGGGGCCGCACTAAAGGCCACCAGGGGTTGCCAGTGGCCCACGGGCCTTGCAATTAAGAACACTGAGCTAATGGGTTATAGGATCTTTGTATTGAAACCCTCTCGCTCCACCACCCCCCCCCCCCCACCACTTTTCTCCAAAAGTAGACTCGGCATTGCCTGCGGGACGGTTCAATATTTCTGTGCCTCTGTTTCTTGAGTTCCTGCCCCAGTTTCTTGCGTTTTAGTGGTGGTGATCTCACCGATTGGAACCCATTGGGGTTTACATGTACAGTATGTGAATGGGCCAGCTACTTAGACGGTCACTGGCTTGTGTGTTCTGCTCCAGAAAAAAATCAGCTTTGTGTGTTAATTCTCTCGTTTTTACAAGCTACAACACAGTGCATGTGTGGGCTGGGAAAAATTAAGCGAGAAAAATTAACTGGGCGTCATGCCAATAACATACATTCATATCAGAGTGAAATGTTATACGTGCGATTAATTGGTTTATAATTACCTGTAAGTAAAGACTTCATCTACCACAGGGTTGCAGAAGCACCCTGTAAACAGCACGTCTTATTTAATGTATCTTTAATTTGAGCACGCACTCGTATGGAACGCACACACTTCCTTCCCGCGCCATCGGCTTGCCGGGGCGTCACGGTTACGCTCACGTTCGGATCGTACAGATCGTCGAGGAAACAACTACGGTGGAAACGTTGGTCGTGAGAGGTGTACTATGTACCGTGCATTTAACTTCTTTCGCACCGCGTGTGGCCCACCGTGCTAATCGGGGGTGCCGGGAAAGATTCGGAGGTACTGGGGGGGGGGGGAGTATGCCGAATAAATATGGAATATGGCAAGTAAATACCACGAGTAAATGTGTTTTCTTACCAATCCCTCATTGATCAACATGGTCAATGTTGGCCACGCAACCCTTACGACTGACACCGCATGGCCGAGAGCCTCCTTCAGCCGTGGATTGACAAAGGGCTGTTCATCACATCACAGTATGTAATATCGCAGGTGTGTGTGCATTGGCAGACATTGGCAGCTGGGCTGAGACCACGACCTCGCTACATTCTCGAAGAAATTCAGTTTCCATTACGGATGCCCGAAGCGTGGATTTGAACCAAGGTCCCAATATTGTGAGCCCAATGTTCTGACAAGTCGCAGCCACCGCCTAATATACCTGGCCATCTATTTACGTTACCTTTTTTTTGGGAGGGGGGCGGTGGGGTGGGGAAATGAAAACAAACGAATGTGCACCCAGAATAGCGGAAAGCTTGATTGGGATGTAAGTGCAGGGTGAAAGGTTTGCACCCGGATCAATCACCGGGTGTAAAAGGTACCTGCTGCTTATCTCTCGGCAGAGTTTAACATCAATCAGGCCGCCAATTTACCGGCCACACTTGTCCGAATCTGGACCCACCCTGCCAACACACCCCTTACATCACAGTAGACAAATCCATCCATCGGTGGTGGTGCAAAGCATAAGCAAACTCAGCAAATGCTTCGCGGTTCCACAAGTAGCTTAAAGAGACTTGGATTCGTAAAAAAAAATAATGGGGATGCACCAAATATCAGCGAGAATTTATATCCTAATAAATAAAAACATCCAATTGGCATTCACAAGATAAAAATAAAATGTCTCGCTCGTCTCTATCTCGTCTGCAGCTCTCTTCTCTCGTCTCATTACATCTCTCTCTTTTCGTTTCCTCTCGTCTCCCTACATCTCTATCTCTATATCTTCCTCTGTCATCTCACTCGGAGTCTATAGGGGAGGGAGGGGGGCCCAACATCATTTCTGCTTCAGCCCCCCCTCCCCCCAATTGGGCCAGCACCACCACTGCTTTCCACCGTCCAAGTTAGTATTGGGGGGGGCAAGTGTGAGTTTGGCCAGGGGGTTAACTATTGGCTGTGGGGTTGGGTGGGGGGGTCAGAGGGGGTGGGGGGAGATAGATGGAGGATGGGCACGTGCTCTTCAGTTACGTCACGTGACCTCACACATGTCACTAAGCAACCGGACAGCACCCAGAAGTAAACGGTGAACAAACGAGAACACGTGATTACATCTCAATATCGGATTTCTGTTGGGCAACCCCCCCCCCCAAGTGCAATAGAATATAAATGTGTGATAACAATAGAATATAAATGTGTTATAACAATAGACTAGAAATGTGTTGTAACAATTAGCATGACGTTCCATGAGGAAGCGTGACACAAGGAACGATGGGAGGAGATGTAAGGAAATGTCTGCTGGTGTTGGATACACCCATCAAATCGGATGCATCCTTTAGCACGCATCTCGTCGTTTCCACACACGCACACGCAGTAAGCACATTGCCACTGATGGATACCTGCATTTTTCGCCTCAGGATTTCAACAACTGCGTTATCATTGCCATCAGCCATGTTCATTCCACTGCCGGATGAAGGGCTCTTCAAGCCTCCGCCATCTCCAGTGATCCCACGATATGCAAACCACCCACGAACTGAATTAATTGTTGCAACTCCTCAGTGGACCTACACTCAGATGCATTCCATTTCTTGGCTGCCACTCAATCACGATGTTAACAAACACTCAATTATCTTGAAATGAAGATGTTAGGAGTTACTGTGGGTCATGTTTCCATGAGGCACTGCTTGGCATTTTGCCAGAAAAATAACCAAAAAAACCTCACCTCATCCGGCATGCACTTGCAGCTCTCAGTGGCCATCAGAAGCATTTGAGTTGATTGGAAATCTGCCCACACACTTTATCCGTTTTTTCTCAGCATATTTTTCACTTAAATTTTTGTATCGTTTACCCCAAAGTTGCATCCATATTCTGCTATCAGTGTCACGTTGTCAGATGAAGTGACCGCTCAGATCTCTCACAGAGCAGTACAACACCCTGTGTTAGAGTAGGACCCACGGAAGCAGACATGACAGAGCTACATCTGGGATCCCTTCAAGCGAGCTCTGTTCCACATAATAGGGGACAGCACTTTCGCACCCCACTCTGCACATGAGAGTACGTTCTTCGGATGATCGTCAAAGCGATATTTAATTATCCGAACTGGAATATAGTCGAAGTGCAGGACTAAAACGTAATCTGATGCTTTGTTTCAATGCAGTCATTGGTTACAGAGAAGAGACCACATGCGTCGAGATGGGTACTGGAAGATCCGACGGCGTCCGTCCAGTGCTCGCAGAGCTGCATTGGCTCCCAGTTGCCGAACGAATACATTGTACGGTCGCACTAATTACACGCAAAGTGCTTGCTACAAATGAACCACGACACCTTGCTGATCCCGTCAAGGAGCATAAACAATCACGTGAATTCCGGTCATCCTCGCAGCGGCTTTTGGCTTGCCATTGAACAAAGACGGGCACTGCGTCACGAGCTTTCAGATGCGCTCCTGGCGCCGTCCGGAATGCTCTTCTGATATTAGAAAGCCACTGGAGCTATGCACTTTTAAATCTAGATTGAAAACGAATTTCTTCACAAATTATTTTTTTTGTTTGGTTTGTTGTCCTTCCCCCGCACCCCTCCGATTAGCACGGTTGGCTACGTACGGCGCGAAAGAAGTTCAGCACAGATGCATACAACTCGCTTCACTTGAGAACCCGGTTTTGGACCGAGGATCTCGGCGCCGTCCGAATTCTAAACGAACCAAAGCAATATTAATACACTCGGCAGGTGACCTTGGCGATAGTGATCGGATACTCTTGGACAAAGTGTTCTGTGGGAATTATTGGTCATTGGGGTGGGTGGGAGGGTGGAATGTGGATGAGAGAGAAAACAAACCATGGTTTCCCCCTGAGTGTGTGAGTTGGCGGTAAAGAGGGCTCAGGTGGGCAGGTGCCTCATCCGTCAGTCCCGATTGAAGTCCCTTTCTTGTGTCCTCACACTGGGTAACGTCTGTGCCTCTGCCAGCATTCTCATTGGGGGGTTTTCATATCCCTTGTCCCGAGCGACAGAATTCGCGATTAAAGAACGTGCTTGCCTTTGATGGCATTTAAAACAAGACAGGCTTTGCACACGGTGCCATGGTGGAAATGAACTCGTATGCTGCAACTAGATGCATTACGAGAAAGGGAATTTCCACAAAATAACAACTGATCTCAACTACGTGACTTTACCGAAAGAACCAAAGAGTATGATCTCAAGTAACGTTACACTTGCGGGGGGGGGGGGGTAAGCAGTGGTGCAATGCTTAGCACATGAGGAGTCGTTGTCACGCAGCATGGAGGGGGCGGGGGGGAGCAGCATACGACAGGAAGCGACCTCCCACAGCAGTTGGTTCTAAGATCCGAACAGCCACGGCAACGCGTCCCATGAGCGTTATTGACGTAGCACACGCCGTCCTTCAGCGGGGGAGGATTAGTTTAACACGCAGGCTTCCGCGATAAATATTCATAATTAAGGGGGTTATTTTGGGGGTTTGATCGCCTAAATATAAACGTGTCGTTAACCCACCACCGCCGGACACAGCCAATTAGTAAGGTTTGTCGCGTGAAAAAAACGTGTCAATTAGTTGCTACTTCAGATGGCGCGGTGATATTCCTCTGCGCGTGGATAACAAAACGGAGGATGGCGCGGTGATATTCCCCTGCGCGTGGATAACAAAACGGAGGATGTTAGGTAATGCTCCCAGCGAGAATTGACAGTTCTCGGTGTGCCACGCATACCCCCACACGGGCATACTTCACCTCTCCGGCGAACGGGCACCGCTGAGCATATTGTCCGCTGCCAAGTTGCGCGGAGCTACTGAACATTGCATTCTTTCGCAGGCACCCGCGTGGTTGCGGTGCCCCCCCCCCCCCAACAAAGCAACGCGTGCGGCTGATCCCCCGAGCCACGACAGGCGTCAGACACCGCCCCCACCACCATCACCACCACGCGCGTCCTGCGAAACGGTGAGGCTTGTTTTGTCGCAGGAGAGCAAGTTGGGTGCTCATTTTGCTGCTGCTCGTGAAGGTTTTGAACGGTGTCCCGATGGCGCGCGAGGCTTTCGTTCGTGTCGAGGGATGGGGCATTAACCTGGCACTAGCGGGGGCATCTAGAGAGCCGCGCTAGAATGCACTTGGCCTACTCTTCCATGCTGGCGAGATGTATTTGAAGCGATGGGAGGACCCACACTTTTACCCACTATACCTGGGGTGCATAGAGTCGGCGGGGGGGGGGGGGGGTGCCGCGCCGGGAGATGGAACTGACTATCTCTGGATTGCGAGTCCAATTTGCCGATCGTTACATCATGCCCAACATTTTGTCGGGTTAAAGCAGTGGCTCTTCTTCTTCTTAACCTGGGGGTGCACGTAACCTCCTGGGGGCGCGAGATGCCCTTTCTGGGGGTGCGAGACGTGGCCAGATAGTTTTTTTAGAAGGTAATAATCGAAAACACAAATTAAGCACGGGCACGTCAGTTACATTTTACCTTGTTTCATCAAACCCCCGTGTATTTATTCACGTAATTTCTTTTTTTTACGATTAAGAACCACTGCGCCACAGAGATTGGTTCAAATGCCGTGACGACCGTTACGTCACGCGCAGCATTTCGTCAGGCTGAACAGTTTTGAGATGATCACGATATATTGAAAAAACGGCATTCAAATTACCCACCGAAATAAAACGAATCTTCAGTACTGAAATTACAGCAGCGGTGGAATGTCTTGCGGTTGTACTCGGACAAGTGTTAAAGCAAAGTGACAGCAACGATGAAAAATGTATTCCAATGCAGTCATGCATAAAAGACAGAGCCGTACACGGCTTTAAACGCTATTCCAACAGCTGTCTTCATTTAAGTCTCGGAGGATTTTTTGCACGGCTTGAAAAGCACTCAGAATTTCAAATGCCTTCTTCTTCTCCTCTCCAACAGCCCCGATGTTAATTTGGCTGCCTTTCCATGAGTATTCATTCAATCTCCTCCTTGAAACACACACACACACACAAAAACTGATTGCAGATTCATCACGTGGGCTGTGCTCTGAACAAAAAAAATCAATGCCTCGTGATGTTTGATGGAGCGCAGGCCTGGGTAAGGTAACGAGGAGGAAGTCACCCGCTGCAAGCCGACAAGAAATAGGTGGCGCCTCAAATCGTTCTCGTCACTCGGCATCAAATATCAGCTCAAATTCAAAACCTAATGAACGCAACAGGCCGACGTCGACATGAAAGCTAATTGATTGCAAATCTTCATTTTGTCTGAATCCAAAGGTGGGTCTACAAACCTCCCAGGGTAGGGGGGTGAGGGGCAGGTGCGGTGGAGGCTGTCTGGAAATTTCCAGAGTTGAAATAGTGCACCACATTGATACATATCAATAACATACCAATCTGTTGAATCTCAAAGAGAGTTGGTGGGGGGAGAAGGGGGGCAAACACCCACCCCCCCACCCTCACTATTGATCCCCACCCCCGCCAGATTCTCCACTGCCTCCATCTCTCTTCTCTCAATCGCACGACGTCGATGGCTCTTGTCTCCATGTCTTCTATCATCTCGCCAGAACTCAGATTGAAAGCACCTACCCCGAAAAGGTAATGGCTGCTTACGGCCCGAGGCAATGGGCCAGAGCCACCACTGCCTTTGCCATACTTTGGTGCAGATGTAATAATCCTTCTGAGACGGCTTCGGAATCGGTCCTCTTTATTTTCACTTCCACAATACACTTTACTCACACACTCTCCGTTGCTGGCAGACAACAGAGAGCGGGCAGACTTCACACCAGTTCCCACCGCGTACGTGGCACCCAGAGCCCCGGAAGCGCGTGGCTCCCGCTCTGCTCGTTCCCCAGTCTGCTCCCGATCGTTCTCTCTCACTCTCTTAATCCCTTCGTCACGTGGTCCCTCCAGCCAATCCTCCATGGACAGCCTTGACCATTCTCGATGGTTCCCTGTCAATCCCGGGACCACACCTCTCATCCAGCTCCCCATTAGCTGGGGCCCCGAATGGGTAGGCCAATCACTCCTGATGACATGCCGTGATCACGCCGGGGTCATGCTCCCTATCTCAACCCTTATTGGCTACAAAGCAGGACCGGCAAGCCAATCCCCACGTGAACCCTCTATGGCTGTTATTACACAGACTTAAGCAACCAGCAATGGCAAGCCTGCTGATTTACAAAGGCAATGGCCGAAGGGAGTTTCTGTTGTAATCCTTAACTAGCACTTCACAATCACTGCTTGTAGTGAGGTGCCTTGGTATGGATGTTGAACTTCTTTCGCACCGTACGTAGACAACCGTGATAATAGGAGGTGCGGGCGGGGGGGGGGACAACAAACTAAACACAAAAAGCAGATCTAAAGAAACAACTGGTGCAGTGATTAGTACACCGCGCTGTGAGCCAGGTTGACTTGAACTTCATTCCCAGGCCAGGGGCCTACACTAGTGGTGAGTGCTATCTGAACTGGTCCTCAGTGCACCCCAACAACACCAACTCGCACCGCCCAGCATGGAGAAGTATCTGCAAACAACCGCCATTGGTTGACACGCTGCGGAGAGGGGTCGTAATAGAGCAGTGGATTTACAAACTGCTCTAAATTATACTGGTAGAAACCTGGTTACACCAGCCCACAGGGGATTATTGTGTCCGTCCATCCGTCGTGCATCCAAAAATGGGAGGGGTGGGGCTGGGTGGAGAGGGGAAGGTGGGGAGGGGCTGGGTGGAGAGGGTGGGGAGGGGCTGGGTGGGGAGGGTGGGGAGGGGCTGGGTGGGGAGGGTGGGGCTGGGTGGGGGGTGGGAAAGGTGGGGCTGGGTGGGGAGGGGCTGGTCACCCCGTGGTGAATAAAACTCAACGTTTAATCTACTCACGCCGGCTTGTGCCCGCCCTCACAGTCGGCCATATTTGCGGAATACACCACGCCGCCGTTGACCCTGGCCATTGACCAAGCAACCCAACGTTCCTACCAGCTCCCTCCGCAGGAATGTGTTTATTCAAGCTGGGCAGTGGTGGCGTTACGCCTGGTTTTGCAAGACTGCGTAGGCGAGGGGTTGGTTGATGGATCACACAAATGTTGTGGCACAACCGTCCCGTTGGCGTCGAGGAGGTGCTTGTACCCTGCCTCGGCAGGAGAATGCGGTACAGCAAGCGTGCGCTCCACTTGTTCCGTCTGTATGGGATCGAGTGTTGCCCCCTCGCACGCGTGGATTTTCTCCGGGTGCTCCGGTTTGATCCCACGTATAAACGTCCACTAACACCTTGATATGTAGAGCACCACAGAGCTTGGGCAATGGTTTGGCGTCGCCTCACCGCTTGGCTGCCTTCCCACTTTCTCTGTGGTTCCTCGGGCCTCTGAGTCGTTCTCTTCATTTGCGTTACATGTGTTAATTATAATTATTATCAAACTATGCTTGGAATCGTGGGGTCAACCTTAAAATAAAAATTATCGTAGATGAGACAAGTCTACTTTGGCATTTAAACGTGCCTCTTCAGATTTGCTCCTACTTATTCGAATAGTTTAAGGGATTTTTAGAGATGAGTAGGCATGACACGAACAATGATTAAACTTCACCTAACACAGGGTATTAATAGAATCCCTGCAGTGCACTGACATTTTTAGCAGTTAATTTCACAGGAAGAAGAAAAAAACCCACGAGAAAGTGCATTCAGCTATTTTAATACTCGAGGTCGTACCGTGTGCGCGATGCGGCGCAAGGGAATGAGCCAACCGATGTGCTTTTTAAAATAAGTTTTCGGTGGCTGGGGAGAGCGTGCGTCAGTGAATGAACAGATTTAATCCGGGGAAAAGGGGGAAAAACTTCAACAAGTCACGGTATGGTGTCTATTTTTCATGAACGTAGGCAGCGGATTGTAAGATGATGATGGTTTTATCTTACATTTATATAGCGATTTAACCAAGGTGCTGTATAGCGAAATAACTATGGTACAAGACGGTTGGCGAGATGAAACGAGACGAGTGGATGGGATATTTGTAGATGCGTGGAATAAATAAAGATGGAAATTAGATGAGTGGATTGATGATGGGTGACGAAGGGTGGGCAAGAGAGAATAAGATGATGTCAGTGGGAATGCACTCGATGAACCACAGACCACATTGATTTAGCCTCAATGCACACGTGATTAGGACTCGGGTGGGTGGGTGGCTAGGCAAATTAACGTGAGCATTTAAGAAAATTTATATTTACCCTTGCAAAGATTGGGGAGGACTGTGTCAAGTAGTAGTAGATAGATCATGGATGGTAATAATTACGCCCGGTTTATCTCGAATGCAGTGAGTTGATGTCTCAACCCGGCCACAAAACTATCCATCACATTATACAATGTTTTATTTTGTCTTAATTTTGCCTGCCTCTGATAACTTCTCTGAAACACATTATTCGTGATGTGATGAGACATTGCTTCACGGCGCCAAGGTGTGCGACGTAGGTTTGCACGAGAGATACCTCTTTTTGACATTTAAGACGTGTAATCTTTTTAGGACCATTGTCTGACACAGTGTGATGATTGATACACTGCACACTCTATAAACTATTTATATGTTACCACGTAAGGCCCACTGAGCTATGTAGCTCTTTTTCAGATGCGACCTGGCCATAAATGATAGCTCAACGAAGTGGCTGATCACGTGTACATTTCGAGCAGACAAATACTCCAAAAGCATGTTTCTAAATGTGGAGGGAAAATGCGGAGAACCCGGAGAAAAATCCACACGGCCACGGGGAGAACACGCAAACTTCAAATATACAGACGCCAGGGTTGGAATCAAACTCACGACCTCCTGCATACCGGGCGAGGCAGATAACATATCACCACCGTGAAGCCCCCATTCTGAAGAGTGGGCAAGAAGTCACCTGCACAACTGGATTTGTGTATCGTGAATCAATATTATCATCAGCCATTCTCTAACCACTGCTGGCTGAAGGCTTTTCCACGCGGTCACCAATCCCACATGGCCCAGTGCCGCTACCATCCATCTCACTAATGCAAGTATTTTTCGTCGCTCCATCTCCACAGTGGTCATCCTGTCTGAAGCGTTTTACTCCCTTGGCTGCCATTCCGTGGCCAGTCTCGTTCATCGGCCCATTATCCTGTCTCCCTGTGTGTCCTGCCCAAACCCATTTCAGTTTCTTAATTATGAAAATTTCGTATCGAATTTGGGCTTATCTTCAGATCATTGTGTTCCTTTTGACGACTCTCGGTGTAAGTTCCCAGCGTGAATTGTAATAATAGACAAAAACATTGTTGCAGTATTTTATATTGCCCTGACAACGAACACCAATGTGCCAAGGCTCTGCTTTAATTCAAAATGCAGCGCAATGTGCTGAAATCAGCACTCCGAATACAGAGTACCCCAGGCTCTCTCACGCTCTCTCCCTCATTTCTCTACAATGACCCGTCCCCCTCTCTATCAACCTAGAATAAAACTATCAACATGCATGCCCTTTTCAATTGACCTTTCCATCGCCAAAATTCTCAAGAGCTTCGTAGCTCGTACAGTGCGAATGCGCGTGCACGCGCGCACCCATTAGCCACGCGCAAAAAAATCAGCCCAGAAATGCGTTTCTTCTTATTTTTATTAACCCCCGACGGAACATCGGCACTGTCGGAAATACGCCTCCGTCCACTCGCAGCTTCAGCACCATTCCAACGTCGATTCACAACAACGCGCCGTGTCGTCCATAATGACATTGCTGTCGCAACCTGAGTCAGTGCCTTGGAGCGCGTTCGTTGGTAGGCTGCACGCCTGCCGTGTCAAGTCAACGCACCCAGCGGTGCAACGCGCAATCATGACATTACCCGCCGGTGTTTATGTATTTTGTTCATCGGCCGTCATCCCTTCGACCGATGTGCGCTGCCCGAAACCCATTACATTTTCTGAATGATGAATAACGACGTCTCTCGATCTGCGTTTGGAACCCGCCTGCTTTCCCTGCCATGGCGTCCATTTTGTAAGGGCAGGTGTCATTGCAAGTCTTGGGTGTGCCTCCTTGTTCTCATATTGGGGAATTTATTTCAGCTGAGAGAGATGTCATTTTTGTTGTCCTTCCCCCGCACCTCCGATTAACATGGTTGGCTACGTACGGTGCGAAATAAAATCAACATGCATACATACATTACGTCCTCCGGTCGACGTGTTCTTATTTTCTGACTCCCGGTGTATTTTGTTAGCACGTTTTTCTGTAATCTATTTTCATACCTATTTTTAAGTTATTTTGTTGGTCTTTATTTACTTTTCTTTGCTAAAAGTGTTGTTTATTTGGGCCTCCTTCCAGCAGTAGATAGATCATGGCCGACGATAACTTTCTTACCTCTCGTGACGTTAACCCCGTCAAGACTCTACAGCATTGAGATATTTGCTGTTACTCCGATGCTGTTTTGGACCAAATTGTATCACATTGTGGTGTGTATCTGCCTCCACGGGTCCCCAGCATGGCTTATCCATCAAAGTGCATAAGCCACGGGGCACTGGCCCCAGCTCTCGGGGGGCTGACGGTAGTACAGGGTTCAAGGTCTCCCTGCTGTTCGCTGGGGGAGATGATGAGCCCAGGGTTGGATCGAGACCCGAAAAAAGCCTAGTCCTGGTCCAATTACCCAACAGCCAGAGCAGGCTGACTGGCGGGGCCCCCATTGGGTTCAAAAGTGAGGAGTGTGACAGCAGACCCAGACGTAATGATAGCAGCAATGCCCCAAATAACCTTGTATCTAACGGCCCGGGATTACTTTTAATGCTGGTCTGACGGGCCCTCAACAGAAGTCGTGGGTCTCAGAGGTGGCCGAGTGGCTCCGAGGTCAGAGGTCAGAGCGCTGAGCCTGCAGCGCTGAGATCCAGGGTTTAAGTCGGGGCAGCCGCCCGTGATTAAACTATGTCCTCGAGTGAAGTGAGTTGATGGACTCGGCCCGGTCACAAACGACTGCACACACACACAGAGAGAGACATAATAGAAAAATTGGTTCTGAACTTAATTTGGATAGAATTTCAACTCTAAATAAAAATAAAATATATCAGTTTGAATGACTATATTTATTTTTATTACCCCAGAGAGATAATAAACTGAGTTCAACTTTGACAGGGATTTGAACAATCAGAACCGCCTGCCTAGTTTATGGCTACTTCCCTTATTAGACATATTTAAATATATATGCATTGAGAGATCTGTTGTTACTCCGATGCTCGATAGGACCGCATTTTATCATATTGTGGTGTGTATGTCTCCTATTGCTGCAGTGTGAGTTGTGGTGGTCGTATAAACATATCCTGGTCAATACCAACTTGTAAAGATGGGGCCCAGGACCGATTCAGATATTGCTCCTCTCCACTGTTGGCCATGCTAGGCATGGGGTGGGAATCAAGCTCAGCGAGCCGGGATCAAAGTGCAGGACAATGATAATCACAGCTCCTACCCTCAATTCCGTTTATTGCCAAATTAAAACTATACGTGAAAGACGCCAATTTGCGAATGATAATTATTTCATGCTCTCAAGCTGACATCTTAACTGTCTGTGCGCTAACCAGTGTGTCACCGCTCCTCCAGATAACGCGAATAAAGCGCGAATAAAGGAAAGTCCGACTGATTTCCTGCTTAAATGCGCATTGAGGTGGCCCTCGCTTCCTGTTTACAGCCTTGAGCCTGTGGTGTTAACTCCACATTCCTATGGTGGGGGGCGAGTCTATCCATAGGGCAAGCACTTGTTTCATTTCTGTGCCTTTCCCCTTCACCGCCGATTAGCACGGTTGGCTGCATCCGGCGCGAAAGAAGTGCAACATACATGCACTTGACTTCCGCTCAAGTGGTACACACTTCTTTTTTTATCAACCCCAGAGGGATGGATGATAACGATGGGCAAAGAGTCAACCCCCCCGACCGGGATGTAAACTGCGCAACCCTTCCAATCGCGAGCCGCTCGCTCAACCGCTAAGCCGCCTGGCCAGGTGTGTGAGACTTTACCCGGTGTCAAATCGATGAACCCGGTTGACCCCGACCTGCTCTTCCAGGCGTGCGTGCTCCTTGGCACCCGCGTCCCACCGCCCTTCTTCTCAGCCGGTCCCTTCCCCATCACGGGAACAGGAAGCAATTTCTCTGCCTCCCACTTGTTGCTGCTTGTAGCCTCTGCTCTTATTGCCAGAGCCCCAGTGCAAGCAAATGAGATTCAAACACCAATTTTTTTTGCGGGGAGGGGGGGGGCATGAATTTTTTTTTTTTTTTGACAGTGTGCGGCAGATGGAATTATGCATTATTCAGAGCCCGGCAGCGGCAATACCCAGGTTTTTGTTCGGCGTGGTTCACTATGTGTTTTTCTTTGTCCCCGTCGAAGTGTACAGCCAAGGTGGGCGCTCATTAAAGAGCGCTTGAATGTCAGTCACCTCAATTAACTCTTTTTCCTTTTACGATGACGTACCTACACGTACGTGTGCGTCATGAATACAATTGAGGTCGGAAGACGTACCGAGTTCCCACAAGGCCATGCGGGAGGGCGTGTGGCACAGTTTGGCGCCAGCTATCGTAGAGTGCGGTCGTGTCACTACAGTTGTCAGTGGTGATTACAATGTATTTTAAAACAACGGCGCTACGCATCTCTAAATAAAATTAATGCTGAACCATTTGCCCGCTCGGAAATTCAGCGGTGAACGGTGCACCCATCCTGCAGCTTGCAAGACGTCTCGGAACGGGAACGGGTTAACTGTGCGTCTGTTGGGATCGTTTGTGGGAATTGAAGACAGTGGCAGTGCGAGACAAAAACAAAACCAAACAAAAAATACCCAGGGTCGCCATGAAGCTCAAGGGGCCTGTAAATTCATGACAGACTTATGATAAGGAGGGGGGACATGTTAGCTCGAACTCCAATCCTCATGAACGGAGCACAACCGAGAAAGCCAAATGCAGTAGTCATGAACAAAACAATGCTAATCAACACGACGAGCTAATTAATCTCTCCCATCTCCAAATTGTCTGTATCCCTTCCTCTCTCATCCCACTCCAGATCAGGGGTGGCCAACCTGTAACAGACCAAGATATATATGTGCATCTATTTTGACAGTTTTCGGCACTGCACGGGAGACATTTATTATTCTTCGATATTGTGATAGCACGTTCTACGTTATCCCCCTTCGATAATGCCACATGAGGCTGGGAGATATCAGTTGGCCACCGCTGCACTACATCTATACGTCTGTCTACATGTCTCTTAACTCACTATGTCTGTATATCTTCCGGCAACTTACTAAGCTGTAATGTATTAAAAGGGGAGGGGGGGCTACCCCCCCTCTCTCCCCAACCATAATGTACAATAAGCCAGCGCCACCACTGACTTAAACAGCAAACAGCATAGAATTCCTGAACTGACATGATGATGCAATTATGTTGAACTTCTTTCACACCGTACGTAGCCAACCGCACTAATCGGACGAGCAGGGGAAGGACAACAAACTAAACACAAAACGCGTTTGAAAATAAATTAGTTTTCAATTTATATTTAAAAGTGCATAGCTCCAATGGCTTCCTAATATTGTAAGGAAGAGCGTTCCAGACGACCACAGAAGCACATCTGAAAGCGCACGATGTGGTGACCAGCAGCCTAAAGCCGCTGCGAGGATGATGATGATGATGATGAGAATGTTACGATGAATATTTGACCACTACACTGATGACGATAACGATGATGGTTTAGTAAATCCTATTGCACGTTCGATTATGAATGATATAAACTATAATGTCAGTTGTTTGAGTCATTCACAATCTTAGGGGGGTGGGGGCAAGACCCGGGGTTCCTCAACCCCCATTTCTCGTTACCCACTTTGGCATCGCTTTCCAAGTTCATCAATTTACA
The DNA here is from genome assembly GCF_015708825.2 of Lethenteron reissneri. Classification (NCBI taxonomy): domain Eukaryota; kingdom Metazoa; phylum Chordata; class Hyperoartia; order Petromyzontiformes; family Petromyzontidae; genus Lethenteron; species Lethenteron reissneri. Next base: position 5,816,962 of record NC_083781.1, read on the forward strand.
TCCGTCCAAATCCAGTGCAAAGTGTACACGCCGACTACAAGCCGCCCGTGCCTGATGATTGTGAAACAAAGCGCCGATTCAAATTAGAATGGGGACCTTGCATGTTTATGCGTGTGGCACACGTGACCTACAGAGGGCTCGTTCTAATTCAGATCGAGGCATTGTGTGTGCGTGATGTCCTGTGCCCATATTTAAATCGCTATGTCACATGGGGCTATTTTGTACTGTATGAATAATCGGGCTTGTATGAATCAACGTTGAACTTCTTTCGCACCGTACGTAGACAACCGTGCTAATCAAAGGTGCGGTGGTAGGGACAACAAGCTAAGCACGCAAAGCAGTCTTGACATGTGCAACGCACGAGACTCGGCACTTCGTGGTGCGTCACAACAGATGACGTGTGTGCTGCACGCTCGGCTCACGTAGGCAGAACGTCTGCAAGCATTTTCTACGAGCAATTCCAGAGCGGCGGTCGAAAATGGAGAGTGGGGCAACTGTTTGATGAGCCCACGCAATGCGATGCAGCGTGGCGCCGCGATGGAATGAGTCCTCGGAATATTCTGCCGCGCCACAGCGCACGGCAGCAGAACGATGGAACGCGCCACGCTGTTTCGAGCGCGGCAGCTTTTGAGAGTAGCTCACCAGAATGTCGGGTGACGACAAATATAATATCCACGGAAGTGGACCAAGGGCAAACTTTTTTTTTTTATTCGGTTTTGTAGGAATTGAGTTCTTCTTTATTCCTCTGCCCATTTGAAATGATATTAGGAATCCACTGGAGCTATGCACTTCTAAATCTAGATTGAAACTCATTTCTTTAGAACTGCTCTTTATCTTCTTGGTTCTTTCGGTAAAGTCACGTAGAATGAAAATTATAAAATGATCAAATATAATGTTTTTTTATTATTATTTTATTATTTCCATTCTACGTGTCTTTACCGAAAGAACCAGGAAGATGAATCCCTGCAGTCACGAAAGCTTTAAATCGAAATTTAACTGCTTTTTATGTTTAGTTTGTTGTCGTTCTCCCGCACCTCCAATTAGCATGATTGGCAACGTACGGTGTGAAAAAAGTTCAACATATCTACATAACTATATCTTTGGCTCAGACTCGCTCCATCCTTTCCTGTCGCCCCCCACCCCCCCAGCTTCCTTTCTTCAAGCAGCATTTTTATTATCCTGCCTCTTGGCCTCATTCCTAACTTCCTGCCTTCGATAACTTTCCTCCCAGCCTCATTCCTAACTTCCTGCCTTCCAGAACTTCTCTCATCGAGCACTCACCTATGATAATGTTGCCCGATCCCCACCTTGTGTTTCTCTTCTGGATTGTTCTAATCGCCCTGAGCCTGCTCGAGAAATTAATTTCTCCTTTTTCTCTGTCTGACTGATTTTCTCCAACTGACGTCAAAACCTACATCTCGACAGTCTATGGTTTTCTTCTTACGTATTATGCGGATTTGTATAGTGCCTTCATCCGAGGCGCTTTACAATGATTATAAAATTGTACATAAGAGTGTAGTGGTTGATATAGAGAGTGAGGTTATTGAAAGTGGTGGTGTAGTTATGGTGGCAGTTAGGAGAACAGGTGGGAAAGGTTAAGGCGGGTTGGGGTAGGGGTAGTGATAGGATTTGGGGTAGTGATATGGGTAGGGGTAGTGATAGGGTAGTGCCGGATTTAGCTAGTACGGGGCCTGTAGCATATGTTTTAAAGGGGCCCTAAATCAAATAAAAACAAATATTCAAACACAAGTATGAGAATAGGTTTTTCCCCTTTTATCTGGCAACAAAACAGGTGTTAACTTGTTAAAACACCAAACTGAAACCTTTTACAAGTGTAATAAAGGACTCGACCACGATGTCTGGCTTGGTGTCCTTTATTCGGTTCTTCTCTCTTAACCCGCACGGCTGTCCTTCTATAAGACTCTATACTGACACTGATACTGCTCTCCTGCAGTTTCTCCCCTCGTCGTTCTCTCAGCCTCTCTCTCCTCTCGTCGCTCTCGTAGCCTCTCCCTCACACACAGCCTCGCCGGCTGTGTTCCCCGCAGCTCCTCGTCCGCCTTCTCTCCAGCCGCCCCACCGCTGTCTTCTCTCGCAGCTCCGCTGGCTGCTCCCTTAGCTGGCCACCGCTGGCCGCCGCTGCCACCCCTTGGCTTTGCCCACGTGGCCTTACTCTGGTCCAGTCCCACTCGTTCTGCCTTCCTCTTCCGGTCTCCTCCCTTAAGAACCTTAACCTTTCCTCCCACGTCACCTAACTCCACCTCTCCGTGACGTCACATCCGGGAGGTCGCCCGCGCCCGCATTACACCACCCTCCCCCGTGGAGAAAAACCCAGCCGACCTCGGCTGAACAACACCAACAGTAATGCGGGCGAACCCGAGCGTAACACACCAAAGGACACCAAGCATGCAATATAACAGTAAGAACAATCAACACAACTCAACAATCAATAACGTAGCAGAAGCAGGCAATAATTACACAGTAAGAACAATACAACATAACAATCAACGAAACACAAGGGATTTAGAGCGTGTGCGGGTCGCCGGCCCGTCCCGGACGGTCGGCGGCCCATCCGCGGAACGGGAACGTGATTGAGTTTGAGGAGCGACAGGGTGAAATCCCCCTGTCGCTGTTGGAAGTCCACCAACGTCCCGTGTCCTTGAAGGATCAGTCTTGGGCTTGTCCCGCGGATGCGTCTGCAGCGGGGTCGGAAGGGCTGCAGGGCTCGAAGGACCCGCAGATCTGGCAGGCACCCTCCGAGCAGAGCGCCTCGTCCCCTCCGGTGTCAAGGCCGGCCTGCCTGGAACAGGTACGACAGGCGCTCTAGCAAGATCAATGGACGCAGGCGGGGGAGAGTCGGCAGCAACAGACCCCGGCACGGTGGACGAACCCGTAGCGGCCGCAACAACCCTCCGTGCCAATTTGCGCCACTGCGTCACAGAGCGACAAGGCCCCGTCGAAGGTCCCTCTTTAACAACAACACTATGACCGCACAACGAAGGTGATGGGTGAGGTGTAAAGCCTTGCCGGGTGTCTGGTGCGTGCCGACTTGCCTGTTTCGGTGGAGCCTTGGGCGGCTTGGCCGGTAATGAGGCCTCCTGTTGTGGCGGACCCGGGATGCGGGCCCAGCAGTCCTTCGCGTAGTGGCCCTTCCGTCCGCAGCGGAAGCAATCGGCGTCGTCGCGCCGAAGCGCAGGCCTTGCATCGCGCCGCCCGCGTATCGGCGGTGCAGCACGAGAGGCCGGTCCACCGCGGCCTGACCATGGCACCGAGGCGGCCGTCAGCTCCTGAGGGCCCCGCTCATCCGGCACGTATACCGACTTCGTAGGGTCCCAACCCAGAGCGCCACCCTCCGCGACGGGCCCCCCTGTCCACGCCGTGACCTGTTTCCATCGTCGTAGGTTGAATTGTGCATCCAGACATTTCGCCGCCGCCCGGGAGGTGAGCTTCTCATGCCCGCACACCGGCATGGGAATCCCAAGATCCCGCGACAGCTCGAGCATCTTGCCCAAGATGAGAGGCTCGAGCAGGTCAGGTGTTGTATCTGGATACGCGGCCATAGCCAAATCAAGCACTGCACCCCTGTACGCCACAGGCGACTCCTCGGGCGCTCGTTGTCGTTGAGCGAATCGCCGATGCGCGTCGTCAGGTGGCTCGTAGGCGTCGGCCATTTCTTGAAAAACTCCATATAATGTCCTCTTCTTCTCGGCCTTAATGGAGCGAAAAAAACGAACAGATTCGTCGTCCAGAAGAGTCGGCAACACTTCCAAGGCCTCAGCATCGGTCCATCTCGCAGAACGGACCGCCGCTAAAAATCTGCAGGCGAAAGCGCTCCAGTCGCCCCCAATGGCGAATTCCTTGACCGTGGTGAGATGGCGACTCCGACTTCGCTTCACTCCGCCCTCCGCCGATGGTTCCTCCGGAGGCAAATTCAAAATGGCGTCGAATCGCGGCGTGGTCAAGATGGCGGATTCCCGCCGCGGCACGCGCAAGATGGCGGCCTCCTGCCGCGTGGCCCATGGCGCCGGGAGTGAAGAACCCGTGGCGGCCTGTGGAGCACTCTCCGCTCTCTCCGTCGCCGTGCTTGGGGTGACGAGATGACACAATTGGCCCAGGGCGTCCTTGAGAGTCTCCAGTTGCTCAGCCACCTGCAGCCATCGCCGATCAGCGTCTGATGGTGTCGGCGGCCCTGACACTGTGGCTACATCTTCCACTCCCGTCCCCGCACTCGTTTCAGCAGGGCTCTCCTCCACCACCCTGGCAGGATCCATGTTTGGAGGGAAGTCTTCGTCTTCGGACGAAGAAGCCGATGCCGGCGCTGGAACATTTTTCTTTCTCACTTGTTTCGACATGCCGTTGCACTTCCGACACCAATGTAATAAAGGACTCGACCACGATGTCTGGCTTGGTGTCCTTTATTCGGTTCTTCTCTCTTAACCCGCACGGCTGTCCTTCTATAAGACTCTATACTGACACTGATACTGCTCTCCTGCAGTTTCTCCCCTCGTCGTTCTCTCAGCCTCTCTCTCCTCTCGTCGCTCTCGTAGCCTCTCCCTCACACACAGCCTCGCCGGCTGTGTTCCCCGCAGCTCCTCGTCCGCCTTCTCTCCAGCCGCCCCACCGCTGTCTTCTCTCGCAGCTCCGCTGGCTGCTCCCTTAGCTGGCCACCGCTGGCCGCCGCTGCCACCCCTTGGCTTTGCCCACGTGGCCTTACTCTGGTCCAGTCCCACTCGTTCTGCCTTCCTCTTCCGGTCTCCTCCCTTAAGAACCTTAACCTTTCCTCCCACGTCACCTAACTCCACCTCTCCGTGACGTCACATCCGGGAGGTCGCCCGCGCCCGCATTACACAAGGACTCATGTCTGCATTAACCACAATACTTGTGGTCAAATAATTGTACTTGCATAATTGTATTTTTTCATTTGCTATACAGCCAGATAATACGCCAAATCGCTAACCTTAAAGAGCCAGTCGTTCATAAAAGTTGAAGGCAATATAGTACTCGAGTAATAGAGCAAGTGCAGAATCACTGAACCAGAATTGACAGCTTGAAAGCATTTAGCGCGGGGCCCTTAAAAGTGCGGGGCCCGTAGCATATGCAGCTACTTTTGCTACTAAGATAATATAATCCGGCACTGGATAGGGGTTGGGGTAGTGATAGGGGTAGGGGTAGTGATAGGGGTTGGGGTAGTGATAGGGGTTGAGGTAATGATAGGGATTGAGGCTAGGCCTGATGCTAGGAAGTATCAGTAGCAGCATGGGCTAGGGCAGGGGTCGGAAAAACTGTGGCTCTGGAACCGCGTGCGTCTCTTTAAGGACTGCTTCTAGAAGTTATTTAGGACCATCTCGTATTCACCACGTGGTGCATTGCAGCTCTTGAAATATTGAGTTTTTTTTTACAAAATTCAAAAAAATGGCTCCTCTTTATGATTTTGGTTGTCGACCCCTGGGCTAGTGAGAAGAGATGGGGGTTTTTTTGTTTAAGGGATGAACGGAAAACAGCTTAGTCTTTATATTCTTTGGGTCTTTCGGTAAAGTCATGTAGATAGGTTACAAAAAAAAGTTCTTTCAACCTTAACCGAAAGACCCAAAGAATATGAATTCCTGCAGTCACGAAAGCTTTAAGTCAAGCTGAGTCTTTCTTTTTCAGAGATTAAGCTTCGGCCGCATACAGGTCTACACTCCGTGCAACCCTCTTGGATTGAGCCACAGACGAAGATGTTGTTGCTTGGCATCACGCACCAAAGCCTTACCCGCTCGAAATGGGTCCCACTAGCGATTTCACTATGTAACACGATTTTTGTTCCTGGGTAGTAAGTGTTATTTTCTAATTGCTTACGCCTCAAAAGTATAGAAAATGGCTATTATTCCCCGCAAACTTTGCTTTTGTGACCGGGACTTTACGTGAAGAAATGACACAAATGCACAAGTTTTCTTTGGTTCTTTCGGTAAAGTCACGTAGATAGAAAATTAATAGATCACGACGTTTCAATCGCAAAACAAGCATTCGTCATCAGGTGAGACAAACACAGCAGGGGAACTGCTGAGGCAGGAGAAAGAGCGGCTGCAACAGGAGGTTATATAGGCTTGAGGTGGGCTCAACCCAAGGGTAAGTGGGCGGAGCTAGAGATGGAATTTGTATGTAAATGTATGTCAATCTGAAACGGCTCTAGCAACTGGGGGCTGTGCCAATGAGCAAACACAGCAGACAACTGCTGACGGCAGTTCTCCTGCCGTGTCTGTCTCACCTGATGACGGTTGCTTGTGTTGCGATGGAAATGTCGTGATCTATTAATTTCCTATCTAGATGACTTTACCGAACGGGCCAAAGAGTATGGATTCTTGCAGTCACGGAAGCTTCAAATCAAGATTGCACACGTTATCTCATTGAAAATAGGTCAATTTCAAAATATCACTGTCCTGGTCACAAAAGCAAAGTTTGTGGGGAATAATAGACATTTTCTGTACTTTTGAGGCATAAGCAATTTGAAAAAAAAAAACACTTACTACCCAGAAAAAAAAACAATTTTTTTTGTTACACAGTGTAATTTTCAGCGGAAGTTTGAGAGCAGGGGAAAACGTGCGTGCTGTGAATGCAGGAATCACCGCTCGGGCCAACGACGCCAATGCCCTATCCACAAATATAAGAAAGAGACATTGAAGCGATACACTCCGTTGCTCCATGCGTGGTTATCTGGCTAGGCCACCTGAATGTGAAGCGAGTAGTTGTCGCTCTGCATCTCCATCAGCCGTGCGAAAAAAAAGCACGAGACAAGGAAGAAGCCCTTTCGGGCTCACACGATTGGGAGGTGCAGGGGCAATGGATGTGTCAGTGCGGGGACCCAACAAAAACCAACAGTTCGCGAGTGAGTGAGAGGAGAGATGGACCAAGACAGATTGAGACGTTTCGTGTATGACAGTGGAAGAGGCCGGGGGGGGGGCGAGGGCGGGGGTCCTAAAAGCCTCAGCTAAGGCATCAGGCGGTCGCATAATGTCAACACGCATCACACCAGCGATCATTTCTGCAGGGCGAGCGTGTCCGGTTGACTGAGTGGGAAGCTTGCGCTCCGACAGCGTTCGAACGAGCCTCATCGCCCCCCGCCTCTCCCCCCCGGCGAGGAATCGGGGTGGGTGACCCCCTGCGCCGGCCTCGGGTGACGGCGCCGCGCCCGTCAGTGGCCATGTAACCACGCGCCGCGCTCGCCATCGCAGGCGATGGATCTTGGAAGTGAAATTTTGCGGTTCATCTGGAGGGCGGAGGGGGGTGCCGGTAGTGTCGTGGTTAGCGCTACGCTACCGCTCTCTCTCCGCCAACCTGAGTTAGATTCCTGCTCACGGAGAGCACTGGTGACGATTATCTGAGCCGGTCATGGGGCTCCCATAGGTCAACTCGGCCTCAAATGAGTACCTGGTGCGATTAGTCAACATTGCCACTGGGGAGACAAAGGCGGCCAGGCGTGGTGCTGGCCACCCACACCCTCTATGTGTTCCGTGGCGGCCTTCGTAGGTGCTCGCTAACATCACTTGCCCCGAGAGTCTGTTAAGGCTACACGGGTGGAATGGTCGTTTTTTTGGGTTGGGGGAAGAAAGGGTGGCGTTCTGACTCACCGACGAGCGCCACGTGAAGTTACGAACTCGCGAATCAAAAACCTGAGGGGCCAGTGTCATCGCCGCGTCACTTTGCGAGTCACAGTCAACGTCGCTCTGCGCCAATCCATCATCGTGGGCCCTAAGGAGTAGTCGTTTTTGGGGGGCCCATCTTTTTCGATTTATAAATTCCTGGCGAGATGACGAGAAGGGAGATGAAGACAAGTGACAGGGATGTAGTCATAATAAGGCTTTTTGGGTTAGATCGCGTAAGTCTAAACCCTCCACAGCCAATTAGTAAGGTTTGTCACGTTAACAGGATTCTCCGACACACCGGTTGGCTGAAGTAATAACGAATTGGCATGTTTTGTTTACGTGGCAAATCCCTTACTAATTGGCTGTGTCGGGTGGTGGAGGGCTACGACACATTTATACCTGCGCGATCTAATCCAAAAACTTTTATTATGAATAATATTGGTCGCGAAAGCCTACTACGTGTTCAACTGACAGGGATGTAGTGAACTCAGAGAAGAGAGATACGGATGCGATGGAGATTTAGCGAACTGTGAGAGTCGTAGCAGACAAAAGACAAAGATGGAGTGAGATCTACACAATGGGAACCTCATTTGCCAGTAAAAATATGATAATTGGTTTTTTACCCTTCTATCTGGCAACAAAACTGACACCTTTTTACAAGGAGTCATGTTTGCATAGACCGCAATACCTGCAGTCATAATACAAACCAGAGACATAACTCTGATAATGTGCACTGACCAATCAACTTCAAGGACAGTGCACATTATCAGAGTTATGTCTTTGATTTGTATTATGACTGCAGGTATTGCGGTCTATGCAGACATGACTCCTTGTAAAAAGGTGTCAGTTTTTTTGCCAGATAGAAGGGTAAAAAAACAATTATCATGGAGTGAGATGTGAGAAAAGGGAGTTTTACGCAAGATTGGCATGAGAGAAAGCACCTTTTGAATTGGTAATTTAGTTTACCTTGTTTAACATGTCGGCTTTCGTGACCAATATTTTTCATCGTAAAGGTTTTTGGGTTAGATGCTGAATGTAATTACTAGCGAAACGTCGTATACTCAAATTGTAAATGTTGTGGATTTAGTAGTAACTAATTGGCATTTTGTTAACGTGACAAATCCCTTACTAGTTGGCTGTGTCGGGTGGTGGAGGGTTTCCACACATTTATACTTACGCGATCTAACCCAAAAACCTTTAATATGAATTAGTTTATCTTATATATATATATGTGTGTGTGTTGATGAGGATTGATATTCAGTTCACCGCTGTGAGTTTTAAGAATCCCGAACCCTCTTGAGCCACTCGTGGCCTTGAGCGTTTTACTTTTACACCATTGGAACCTCATTTGCCAGTAATACCTGCAGGTATTGTGGTCTATGCAAGCATGATTGTAAAAAGGTGTCAGTTTTGTTGTCAGATAGAAGGGTAAAAAGCCAATTATCATATTTTTACTGGCAAATGAGGTTCCAATGGTGTAAATGCTTACCTCGAGCTCTCATACTCTGATGGTGCATTGTCTTTGAGTTGTGCGCCTTTTGGCGTCATCTGGTCCAATCCATGTGAGACTAGGCTCTAAGGAAAGCTGTCTCGGGTGTCGACCAAACAACTTCAAGGACAGTGCACATTATCAGAGTTATGTTTTTTTTTATTATGACTGCAGGTATTGTGGTCTATGCAAACATGACTCCTTGTAAAAAGGTGTCAGTTTTGTTGCCAGATAGAAGGGTAAAAAAACAATTATCGTTCTACTTTTGCTCATGCCCAGTGGCCCCCCTTTGAGCAGGCACGCCACGTGCAGCCGGTACACGAACGGATTCCTGCCGAGCGGTCGCGTTCGGCTGAGCCGCACGTGACCGCCTCTGCCGCTTGCAAGGCTGGAAGACGCGGAAACACAGTCTCCGAGTAAAACACGCAAGGAGCATGCAACACAGGACGGCAGCACGCGATGTACAGGGCGGCCCAAAACTCAGGATGGCAGTGGCTATTTCATTGATTTTTAACGCCGGCATTAACATATTTTGTTTATTTATTCAGTTAATTGTTGACCTGCCGACCCCCCCCCCCCCACTCCATACTGGACATCTGTGAAAGAGAGCTTCATGGCTCATTGTTTTCCTCCAGTCTAAATAAAGATTATGATTGTATGTGAAGGAGGTGCACTTGCCTGCTTGTTGAATACATAATACAACACATTTGGCTGCACGAAAGGATGCAATCTGCGCGCGTGAATGTGACAGAGACGCCGATGCAATCAAGACGAGTGTGGTCAAGGCTCAGCTTTGATCCTCAACTCATTGGTAATATTTTAGGTTGTGCAGCGAACGGGTATTTCAAGGCGCTTTCAGATGTGCTGCAGTCCGAAGCCAAGCAATGGTGTGTCCATGCGACAGCCGCAAACACCCATTGTTCTAAGGACATCAGGCGAGTTTTAATTTTGCAACACGAGGAAAACTTTACAATCGTCATTACTTAAGGAAGGCTGAACATTGCCCTAAAAAAAACCATGCAGAGTTGCGCGCTTCGAAGAAAGCAGAACAGCTGGATTAGAGAACATTTGCAATTTGAGTAGGACGTTTCCAACACACGCCGGTGCGCTGTATTAGTAACGAATTGTCACGTTTTGCTTACGTAACAAGCCTAACTAGATGGCCGTGTCGGAGAGTGGCGGCTTTAACGACGCATTTATGCTTACGCGATCTAACCCAACACAAAACAACCTTGATTGTGAATAATATTGGCCGCGAAAGCCTTCGTGTGAAACGCATTAGAGAACACACACAGGTTAGTGACACCATTCAGTTCGTTAAGAACAGCGCAAGTGGACGTGGTGGAACACGTGATGGCTACAAGGTAGAGACGGTGGCTGATGGATAAAGAAAAGTGACAGAGTGGCAGTCGAGGAATAGAAGTCATCTCGGGGTCACGTTTCCATAGGAGATGGAGCAACGAAATCAGATTGTGTGCCCGGTGTGCGGTGCGATTGTTGCATCGGGTCAAAGATGCAGCCAGCTGTGGATTGAACATGACTCGTAACGATGACGAAATTCGCACGTTGCGCTTGATGACGTATGTATGTAGATTTTTTTTGCACCTTACATCGCTCAGCTTTGGTCATCGGAAGTGCGGATTCTTCTCCATGCCATTCCAGACAAATGCTGCAATTTAATAATAGCACGTATGCATGCGTACAACTATATATAGATAAACCTAACATTATTCCATTGGAACCTCATTTGGCAGTAGAAAAATATGATAATTGGTTTTTTATCCTTTTATCTGGCAACAAAACTGACACCTTTTTTACGAGGAGTCATGTTTGCATAGACCACAATACCTGCAGTCATAATGCAAAAAAAACATAACTCTGATAATGTATGCACTGTCCTTGAAGTTGATTGGTCCACACCCGAGACAGCTTTCCTTAGAGCCTAGAGACTAGGCTTTAACTTCAACTTCAAGGACAGTGCATACATTATCAGAGTTATGTGTTTTGTTTGCATTATGACTGCAGGTATTGTGATCTATGCAAACATGACTCCTCGTAAAAAAGGTGTCAGTTTTGTTGCCAGATAAAAGGGTAAAAAAACAATTATCAAACTTAACATTGTGTGATGTTTCGATTTAAAGCTTTCGTGACTGCAGGGATTCATATTCTTGGTTCTTTCGGTAAAGTCACGTAGAAGGGAAATAATAAAAGAATAAAAATAAAACATAATAGAATTAAATTCTCACGACGTTTCGGCCACAACGCAAGCAGCCGTCCTCAGGTGAAGAACAGAGCTGTCATTAGGACGCTGTCTTTCCGACAGCTCTGTTTCTTCACCTGAGGACGGCTGCTTGCGTTGTGGCCGAAACGTCGTGAGAATTTAATTTTATTATGTTTAATTTTTATTATTTTATTATTTCCCTTCTACTTGACTTTACCGAAAGAACCAATACTATTGTGTGATGTTCCCCCTCAAAGAAATGTGTTCAACCCTGAAAAAAATCCAGACTGAGAATACATTCCATCTCCGCTCACGAAGATTCGGACTTAAAAAGGTTAATCACGCTGCAGTTGAAGACACATTTTTCGCGCTGTCCATCAACTCTTTAATGCACGAGCAATTTTTGAAAACAAAATTTGCATACATTAAACTTTGATCCGCATGTTCTCAAGTATCAGTCAGAAAATGATGGATTATCCTGCTAAATGTGGGGTGGGGGACATGAATCCCCGTGTCGCCCAACTTGCTAACGAAAAAAATTAATCACTCCTCGCCAACGTAACCCTACGCCCTTATTTTGCGTGACTCATCAACCGGGCTTTTGCTTCAGGTGGCTTCAACAAAGATAAAATAACACGCAGGATTTCGCGACAAATATTATCCATAAGAGGTTTTTTTGGGGGGTTAGCTCGCATAGCTATGAATGTGTCATTAAACCCACCACCACCCGATACGGCCAATTAATAAGGTTTGTCACGTGAACAGGATTCGTCACTATTACAGCACATCGGTGTGTTGGAGAGCAAATCCACAACATCTACAATCTGAGTACAGATTGTAGAGCGGTGTGATGACGTCACTTGCCATTCACGTGCGAAGTGGGGGCGATTAATGAATGCAAATAAATGACTATTGGTATCCTTTGCTGGTTGGGTTATTCATATTGTAGCCAGCTTACATCATGCATGCACATTGTTCTTGTACCTCATGTCGTTTGCGTGCAATAATATAGCAGTTCCTGTTATTGTCTGCGTAAAAGTAATCCCCATTGACTTATGGTGGGTGACCAGTAGAGGCATGGATTTAAACAATGTGTTATTTGATGATTCGCTTCCAATCAGCACTAAGCCTGTAGCTATCCGAACGGTTATTTTTTTCCCCCTGAATTTCGATAGATTATCTGATTAGTCTTGGTCTGTAGTAACTAATTTTGCACAGAACTTCAACATTGTCAAAATCAATTGAGTGTCCTTGTTGGCACGCGTGTTCTGCCACTGCCGACAGTTGTATTTGGGAGTGTTTAATATTCATTTGGTGTCCTTTTGGTCTCGTGCTGATCATCCGTCCTGTTTGCCGAACATAGCATTTGCCACAAGGGCAATTAATTCGGTACACTCCATCTGTTGATAGCATCGGTAATACATCTTTATTACCAGATATTATTTTATGTATTTTATGTATTGTGCCAAATCTGACTCGGATGTTTTGTTTCTCCAAACATCTGGCTAGTGTATCAGTTATTCCCACAATGTATGGGATTTTAATAGTTTTAATTACTTGGTCAGTTTCAACTCTCGTGTTATATGATTTGGTTTTGGCATTCAATGCCCTGTTTATTCGTGCATCATTGTAACCATTCAATTGCAGCGCTGCTTTAACATTTTAAATTTCACTTCTCAGACTATCGCCATCTGACACTTTCTTAGCCCGATGTATGAGCGTCTTCATGAGAGATGATTTTTGGTGTGACTCTGCATTTAGATAGGCGTCAGCGTGTGATTTATTTCGGTAAACGCTGCGTATTATTTTACAATTTCGCCCGCGCCCGAGCAGGATATCCAGAAATGGGAGAGTTGTGTCAACTTACACTTCCATGGTGAACTTGATGGACGGGTTTTACGAGTTGAGATGATTTAGAAGTTATTTAAGTGTATTTTTTCCGTGTGGCCAGACCACTAGTGTGTCATGCACATTTCTACACCAAGCAGATGGTATTACTCTCCAACACACAGGTATGCTGAACTAGTTAGGGATTGACACTTTTTGTTTACGTGAGAAAAACGTACACATTGGCTGTGTTAGGTGGTGGCGAGTTTAACGACGAATTTATATTTACGCGATCAAACCTATAAACCTCTATTATGGAAAAGATGAAATAGTCATTTTAGCGTTCCACCATTAAAACTAAATATGACCACTTTTTTTCTCCCTGTATTTTACAACAAGAGTTGGGCATGCGTCTTATACCACTGTGCAACAAAAATAAACGTTTGTTCCTGGGTAGTAAGTGTTATTTTCTAATTGCTTATGCCTCAAAAGTACAGAAAATGTCTATTATTCCCCACAAACTTTGCTTTCGTGACCAGGAGAGTGATTTATGAAATTCACCTATTTTCAATGAGAAAAGGGTGCATTTGTTTAATTCCTTTACATAAAGTCCTGGTCACAAAAGCAAAGTTTGTGGGGAATAATAGCCATTTTCTATACTTATGAGGTATTAGCAATTTAGAAAATAACATTTGCTACCCAGGAACAAACTCGTGTGACATAGTGAATTAAAATCAGCTACGTATGTGTGTGTTTTATGCTCGGAGATTTGTGTAAATTTATTGACACTGGGCACCAGTTTTTGGGATGCGACTTACTTTTCGGGGCATCTTAGAATATGGCAATTAAAATGTTCACTTGTATACATGTGTAATGCAGGCGTAAACGACCTCCCGGAAGTGACGTCATGGGGGGAGGAGTTACGTCACGTGGGGGAGAGGGTTCAGGGTTATAAGGGGAGAAACCGGAAGCAGTAGGGGGCAGAGGTGTGGACTCGAGTCATGTGACTTGGACTCGAGTCAGACTCGAGTCATGAATTTGATGACTTCAGACTCGACTTGGACTTGCATAACAATGACTTTGTCCCACCTCTGAGGTGTGGACTCGAGTCATGTGACTTGGACTCGAGTCAGACTCGAGTCATGAATTTGATGACTTCAGACTCGACTTGGACTTGCATAACAATGACTTTGTCCCACCTCTGGTAGGGGGTGATCGGAGACTGGGAAAGTGTAAGGCCACGCAGGGCGGAGTGGGGAAGAGCGAGAGTGGCGAGATCGCCACACACACAGACCCCGAGGATCGGCACCGTCGGCCAACGGGGACCAACCCCGGGGCTGGAGGAGCAGCGAGGAGGCTGCAGAGAGAGCAGCGGGTCTGCACGAGTGGGGTTGAGCAGCGGGGGTCTGCACGACGAGACAGCAGCGGATCTGCAAGGAGGGAAGTGGGCTACGTGAGCGACAGCAGCCTGGGGGCTGCAGAGCGAAGAGTATATAGGGGAGTGCTGTGAAGTGGGCTACGTGAGCGATAGCAGCCTGGGGCTGCAGAGCGAAGAGTAAGGGGGAGTGCCGTGAGGGAAAAGAGATCGAACCCAAATAAAGGACACAGGACAGAGAGAAGCGTCCGAGTCTTTTATTACACATGCTACCCATGCACGCGGCCACACCATGGCAGAGTCCTCGACTCGCAATCAGAAGACGTAGAGTTTGTCTTTCATAGTTTTGTGAAATTCCGTCGATGATTTCCACTGCGCTTTAGGTTCACGCGACGTCACATGGGCGCATGTTGTTGTGCTAAGACATAAAAGGTCAAAAGTGCTGCTAATGCCTCGGACGGGCCTCCACTAAAGGGAGCTTCTAGATACAGCCCCTCTAGAGTGTATTCAGCCTACTCTTCTACATGATTGTGGTATCATTGTTGTAGTGTCAATGCCGTGCTGGATGAAGGCCTTTCCGCGTGATGTCCATCGTAGCGGTTGTTTTATCATCTTGACCGTGCTTCTACCACGCGCCCAGGTTGGTGAAGAGGGTTCAGTTAACAGTTGCCAGTGATGCTAGCAGTGGCTAGGAGTTTGAAACGGTGGTTTGCTGGGTAAATAGCGCACGGCGCACTTAACTGACGCGCCACTGTGCCGGCGCTGTCATTGTTTCCAGCCAATTTAGAAGTTCTAAAGGGCCCAATTGGCATTTGGAAAATGCCCGCAAGTGATATGGAAACTTTTTTTTGAGCTCGCAAAATCTATTTTAATGTATTTTTTTTAAAAATCTCACCAGCACTGAAGTGCCAAACCTATTTTTACAAAAAGTTAAGACGCCCGCGGGCGGAAATATTTCTGACAGTGAAATGTTTACTCGTTTGACGACTTGCCCATCAGCAACCTCTGTGCCGCTTTGTCTTACAAAATGCACATTTATTTCTGTAAAGAAAAAGAAGAAGCCGTAAACATTAAATTCCTGAATATACCCCACGGGTAAAAATAATAAGTTTGTAAGACCTAAGTCAATTGTAATATCCTACGTGGAAGTATACGTCACTATAAACCTTTACTTAAAAAAAAATCTTCGTGCAGCTTTCGGCTGCCCTTGTTATTTTTGCACCTTTTGGCGTGACTAATGCCACGAGATGTTTCCCCCCCCCCCCCATAGTCCACATGCGATGAATTCTGAGGCCTGCAAAGAAAGCAAAAGCCAGGGTTCTGTGGTCCAAATGTCACGCACGACGGTGAATAACACCGGGGAGTATTATCAATGAAGCTGCTTTTTCTGCTGTGAAAAAAAAAAAAAAATAGTCGGTGGCATCATTTACAATGGTGTATTTTTTGTATCGTGGTAGCAATAGAAGGTAAAGGTGCAGTCCTGCAATGGCTTTCCCATGCCACCGCTTACGGGAGGTGCTTCCATTGACGGGAACTGTAGAGAGTCCCCTCTGCAGATAATTTTAGCCTACTCTTCCACGCTGGCCACACATCTTGGAAGCTGTGGGTTCATCTACATTTTACACTAATTATTGACGAACTGCAGTGTGCCCTGATGTACCGCTGGATTTGACAGAGGCAGGAAGGATTGAAGAAAGTTGCCCCATTGTTTCAACTCTTGCACCGGGAGAATTAACCGGTGACCTATGGATTGCAAGTCCAGTGTGCTGACCATTACACCACTAGAATAAAACAAATAATAAAATCACCATTGTCACTAATCACAAATGTCATTCATCACCAATGTATGTAGTTTCTGGATTTAAAGTAAAAAAAAAGCCTCAGCGGTTTCTTGCAAAGTTGAGCATAAGTGGTAATCAAATTGAATGAGTAGATTGTGTGCCAAGATAGGACTCCTTATTAATCAGACTCAAAAATCTCAAAAGCTAATCGGTAATTTATTTTGTCAGTCCAAAGCCAGTGGTGACAGTTCCAGATTTGTATGTTGAGGGCCAGTGATTTCAAAGGATGACCACTTTTTACTTCCTACAAACTCGGATAGGATTATTATTTGAGCTGAATACCGACGGAGATATGTCCTTACAATTTTCCAATTTCGAGTGAAACGCTCCAACGTGAGTGACACATGCTTCATGAAAAACCACGGAGACAAATATAGCACGAAGAAAGTTAATTACCGTCACATGATTGAACAAAACGTTGAAGATGTATCGTATATATATGACACAATAGAGGAATGCACAGTCAGCTGCTAGCAAGATTCCATCCCATCCGAAAATGCACTTCAGCACAGTGCTGGGATAAACACAGTGTGAGCAATGCGTTACCGTAATTGTATTACTGAAGGTCAGTCGTAAACTCATTATGGATATGCGGGTTATGGCCGGCAATTACATTACCGTGATGTTTTAGTCAATTATACTACAATTTTATGGTCGGTTTGAACATCAACAACAACTAAGTTTAAAAATGCTGTCACACCTCGCCCACGAGAACACAAATAACAAACAACTCGACACATTTGTCAATAACGCCGCGGCCTTGAAAGGTAAAGCATTCAAAAGGTGACTTTTGAAACAATGCCCCTTCTTCACGGCACACAGAGAGGCAAAATAGAGAATGTGAATACTAAGAGTTGGAGACTCCAGTCTACACCATGGAGCCTGATGAGAATAATGTTATAAGAACATGTTTTGCGATGAATAGTTGTTTTTAATCCGTGCGTGAATAGCTGCCGTGTATGTTTTTGGAGTGCGCAGTGAAATTAGTTTCCTTCAAATCCTGCCAACTGCTGGCGTGGACCTACGCCGTAAGGTATCGGTCACAGCGACGGCCACATCTCGTGAATACTCAAAGCGAATATGATTTCTCTTCACTCGAAACGAACACTTTGGATAGCAAGATGCAACCCAAGTCTGCGTATACAAAAAAAAATATCTAAGATATTTCTAAACTTAGATCGTGGACAGTGCGGGGGAGGGCCTGAGACGTGGAACTAAAACCACAGGAAGTGTTGAGCCGTGCTGGGCCATCCTCAGAATGCACCAGCATTGGCTTAGGTCTAAACTCCATTTAAAGTGGAAACGTCGCGTTAGATAAGCTGAATTGGGCCAGTCGCAACAAAAACAACCTATCCCTTTGTGAATGGAGGTCAAGGTTTCCATCTTGAACTTCCCAGTTCCTATGAAGGCTCTATCATCTCGATACGGTCCTGAAGCCACCTGAGATCTTAGGGACCAAGGTCCTCGAGTATGAAGATTCTTGAGATATGATTATAGCCATGTTAGACACATACACGTTCTCTAGTTTAGACTCGAGCGAGAGTGGCGATGGACGACAAGGCGAGAAAGTAAAAGCAGTTTCAGAGAAGCAAGAAGATAAACCACATTCGGGTCCATCTTTTTGAAACACCCTGTATTGTGATGTCATGTTTCGAAGGAGAAAATTGCGTCCAACAGCGGGGGTCTAATATACGTTAGAGGGATAGATTCATACAACGTCTGTCAAGGATGCGCATGTCCACACGCGGGGTGAAATAAAAATATTATTAACTTTGGGGAAAACAGATTGGTATATAATTACAATTCCCTCTCTTGGCTTTAAACCAACCCAATCTGTTTGTGAACCGATGCCAAATGAGAGCTCTACATCATTGCACAGCCTCTATTGCATGCGCCCTCATGGTACGGCGGGCACGCATTACACGAGGCGACAGAGCAATGCTGATCGCTCTCAACGGGGCAACGGGGCTTCCGCACTCTTGTATATAAAAAAAAAATCTTTATATTTTATTTAATTTTTTCCAGGCTACAGTCTACATTTATGATTATTTATTTATTCTTTAAAAATTCATATTTTCCCATTTTTATTTACTTTCTTTTCATTATTATTTTTCTATCTACGTGACTTTACCGAAATAATATAAAAATCAATGTTTCATTGGGGCTGTTTGTTCGTACGGCCCCCGCAAGCTCTTGCTGCAGTCTCCCGCAGCACTACCCCCCCCCCCATCCCCCCCCTCCCCGTTGTCTCGTTTAGACAAACACCGACCAAGGCCACCTGCCGAGACCACCGGCCCAGGCCACCGGCCCAGGCCACCGGCCCAAGTGACGGCGACCAAGTGGGCCATGCGCTGCTGCTGCCGCAGAGCCACGCTGATGGGTCCGTCATCTTAGCACCGCCGAGCGGCAAACGCCTGCACGGAGGGGTGAGCGACTCGATAGACGATATGAACGAAAACAAACTGTTTGTGTTTTTTTTCAAATCCTTTATATTAAGTTCGCTTGCTTGCGTGCGTGCTTGCTTGCTTGCTTGCTTACGACCGTGCAAATCTTTCGGTCGTTTTTTAACCCACTTCCCGTGACCCAATCGAGCTGACATTTTGCACACAGACTCGTTGTGCGAGACAATTAATGTTCGTGAAATTTTTTTCCTAAATTTTACACTGTTTAGGGAAAACAAATTAAATATTGTATTACCAATGACTTAATACTGGCAGACAATCATCTGACCCATAGGTGGCAGCCATCTCAAGCCAGAGGACGAGAGGACTCTAGCCGCCACGCATATAAAGGATTTAGAGTGAAAAACTTTGTTTTTACGGGTTATACTTATTACCAGGTAAGGCCGACTGAGCTACCGTATATAGTTATTTTTCGGAAGCGACCTGGCTATCACAAACGGTAGTTCATCGAAGTGGCTTATCGCGTGGACGTTTAGAGTCGTCAAATAATACTCCGAACGCACGTTTCTAAATGGGGAGGGGAAAACTGGAGGGCCCGGGGAAAAATCCACAAGGCCATGGGGGAGCACATGCACGACCTCCTGTATACGAGGCAAGGTAGTTAACATCTCGCCATCGCGGCGTCCAAGCTGTCTCTCGAACACTCTCTCTCCCAGTCTTCACTGCGAAAAATTGGGAAGATTGTTTTCTTTTGTTCCTGTTTATACTTTTATCGATGACATGTATTGCAATTGAGAGACACTCATACATGATTGTAATTTTTTTCTGCATATCTACGTGATCTATGTTTCTGTATGAAACCATCAGTTTATGAAATCTTCAGTCTCTGTACATATTCGCCGTTCTTTAACAACTGAAGTTCCGTGGGTGTCTGCTAGTTATTATTATAAAGAGGGGGGGGGGGCGGCGAGGTGGTGCAGAGTTCGCGGTGATCCAGGTGGTCCAAAAGCCCCCACCGGTGGCTGTGTGTGCGGCAGGGAGAAGGACTTTGGCTGTCTTCGTATGAGGCGGCCGCGTGGCAAATGAAATTGCTCGCCATCGCAGCTTCACCACGGAGAGCCTGGCGCACGGCGCGATGCCATTTGGAGCGTTCCCTTGAACGAAAACGACGGTTCACCACGTCACGCGCTTTCAGATGCGCTTCTGCGGCCGTCTGGAATGCTCTTCCTTGCGATATTGGGAAGCCACTGGGAGCTGTGCGCTGTTAAATCGTCTAGGTTGAAAAGCTAATTTCTTTCGAACTGCTTTTTGCGTTTAGTTTGTTGTCTTCGCACCCCCCCCCCCCCCCCACGTCTCCGATACGCAGGGTTAGCTACGTACGGTGCGAAAAAAGTTCAACATACACTATATAACACTTTTAAACTGTAAACTTTTTTTTATTTTACCAGGTAAGGCCCATTTAGTTATGTTGCTCTTTTGCAGAAGCGACCTGGCCACAAATGACAGCTCAACGAAGTGGCTCATGACGTGGACATTTATAGCAGCCAACCACTCTTAACGCGTGTTGATAAATGTGGAGGGAAAAACCCGGGAGAAGGGGCATGCAAACTCCGAAAGTACTGCAGGCGTCAGGGTCGGGATCGGGATCGAAGCCACGACCTCCTGTGTACCCGGCGAGGTGGTTAAAATCGCGCGCACTCTCCACGCTGCCACCCCCGACACGCCCGTGTGTTGACCCGAGACCTGTCCTCGCTTGCGAGACCCGCGACCTCCCGCGCCTTCAACGACTCACCCCAGGTGACGTCATCGTGAAAGCCTCCACCGCCTCCGCCCAGGGCTCGTGAAATTAAAACGCACCTCCTGCTCAGGGCTTCTTGGTGATTAGCGCCTCGCCCCGTCGCCCCCACTGATGTCCTCTCTTCTCCCCCCTCCCTCTCCCTCCACCCCCAAAGGTGGTGTGCAGCAAGGCCGTAGCCATGGAGTCAACTTTGGGGGGGGGGCAAATCTTTCAGGGGGTCTGGAGGTCCCCCCCACCCAGAAAAAATATATTAAAAAAATCACTAACCCATAGGATGGACTTTTTATTAATTTTTTCCAATAATGTCTAATAGTGTATTGTATTACATTGCTCTGTTTTTGTTCTTTTTTACCTTTTCTTGTTTTATTGTATGTAATGGCAGATATTAGGGATTAATAAAGTACAACCATAACCACAATCATATAAACAGAAATATATTTTATAGCAATATATTGGGGGGGGGGGGGGCCTTGGTGTGCAGATACTACTGACTTTTGTATGTAGGGTGCGTAGGCACCCTACCTGCAAAATATTTTTTTGGGAGGGGGAGTGACATTTTTGGGGGGGGTTCGACAATTATTGGAAACCTGTTTAACACGTAGGAGGCTTTCGCGACCAATACCATCCATGTTTAGATCGCGTAAATATATAAATGTGTCGTTAAAACCCATCACCACTCGAGACAGCCAACTAGAAAGGGTTGTCACGTAAATAAAACGTGGCCAATTCGTCACTAGTACAGCACACCCGGTGTGTTGGAGAGCCAAGCCACAACATTTACAAACTGAGTAAGACGTTTCGCCAGTAATTACAACTAGCTTCATCAGGCGATACTTTTCTTCAAACCCGAAAACTGGAGAAACTCCGAATTAAGCTGACGAAACTGTTGTCTTCACTGGCGTTCCTCACAAGATGCAGAGATTCTAAGAGCGCAGAAGGGTGGTCAACACATCTACACATCTATATAAGGAACGAAACAGTAAGATTTCTCCAGAAATCTGGCTGTCGCCTGATGAAGCTCGTTGTAATTACTGGCGAAACGTCGTACTCAGATGGTAAATGTTGTGGCTTGGCTCTCCAACATACCGGTGTGCTGTACTAGTGACGAATTGGCACGTTCTGTTTACGTGACAACCCTTACTAGTTGGCTGTGTCGGGTGGTGGCGGGTTTTAACGACACATTTATATATTTATACGCGATCTAACCCAAAAAACTCTATTTTGGATTTTGGAAACCTGTTGGATCAACTTTTTACCCCCACATTTGTGGAGGTCCCACTTTCTGTAACTTTTTGATTCAGGCCTTCCGAAAGGCTCTTACCATTTAGTTGATAGATAAACGTAACGCCGGGCTTTAATGAATAGATTTAAACACAGCTCAGTCACGCAAGCACGAGGTCAAGTGAAGTGAGAAGGTTGAGGTATGGTCAAAACAATCAGTTGCATTCATGGCCAATGGACACTTACCATTACAATCTATTCCAATTATAAGACGAACGGCCTGTTGAAGATGGGCACATGGCATTATCCACATGTATGTACAGTGTGTTGAACCTTCGCACCGTTCGCAGCCAACCGCGCTAATCGGAGGTGCAAGGGAAGGACAACAAACTAAACACAAAAAAGCAGTTCGAAATAAATTTATTTTAAATCTAGATTAAAATGTACATAGCTCCAGTGGCTTCCTAATATCTGAAGGAAGAGCTTTCCAGACGGCCAACAAAAACACATCTGTAGAAGCCGATTTCAGTTTGGCTGAAAAAGCTCCCAGCACGTGCAGCAAAACGTCGGACATCGTGCCCAAGTAGCCGCGGCACATTGTAACCGCGAAAACCTACGCAGATCGTGTCCAACCACAATTAGTTTCAGTCCCCCTGTTACAATCACATATCTCCTTCAAGAATTACGCCACACAAGATAGCATAACGTGTAAATTTTATTCACAGTATATAAGACATACGGTTTACAATATTGAAAACACAAAACTGGGTTTGTTTAAATTTTGTAAAACTTTTTTTAGAGATTCTATCTTTTTTTCTTTTCCACCTACTTTGGTTCACTTGGGTCGAGTGTCACATCTGAATGTACCATAAAATGCCGTAGGTTTTCAAAATACCGTATTTACATTTACACCGAAATGCTCTTATATACAGTCCACCATGTAGCCGTCCCCGTTAAATAGTACCATGGCGTAACCGAACTATGAACCCCCCTCCCCCCTCCTTTAACAAAATAACGATTACACTATTTACATATATGAGGTGCAAAGACGTTGGTTTACCACGTCTCAAACGATGACCTAAAGATATTCATGCAAACTTGTATCTGTACTAGGGCATGCAAAGATGCATCTCACCCACCTCTAAAGACCTAAAACCTCCGTTATTAACCTTCCATTTAAGGGATAAAATAACAAAACAAGTAACACTGAAGCATTACTCCAAACACCTTAACACTATTATTAAGTACCGTGTCTGTGTGTGTGTCCCTCAATTCAATTTGAAGACCTTTAATAAGATGTAACGGTAAAACATCATCCCAACGCGTTGGTCCTCTACAGATAAGAAACCGCTGCCATCAAATAAAACACATTCCAATATTTGTTTAACTTTTCTATGTACAAAGACAAAGATTCCCCCATATAGCCTTAACAGACTGTTGGGGCAAGTGCTGTTAGCGAGCACCTATGAAGGCCGGCACGGCACACGAGGGGGTGGGTGGCCAACACCACGCCCGGCCGCCTTTGTCTCCCCAGTAGCGATATTTACACACCGCACCAGGTACTCATTTGAGCTCGAGTCGACCTAGGGGAGGTCCAGGACCGGTTCAGATAATCGTCACTGGTGTTGGCCGCGAGAGGGAATCGAACTCGGGTCACTGGGTTCTTAGTGCAGCGCGCTAACCGCTGCACCACCGCTCCCCTTCTGTACGTACACCATCCTCAATACCTCCGCTACAATGATGATGGTAATGATAGCCAATGTAACAACAGTAAGCCAGGACGCTGAGAAGCAGATTAGTACAAGCTTCAGCGCATCCCGCGTCCAAGATACGAAACAAAAAAACAATCGCGATAAACCTCACTCGCCCCTTATGTCTTTCTTAAATCCGGAAACCAGCAAGGTAATACTTTCAATGCGAAACAAGTCAAGAGCTACCCCTGCCCTTTGACATGGGGCCTCAACACGTGTGCATATCCTGCAGAGAATGGTGTCATTGGGAAAGTGGCGAGCGCCACATTTTTTTTAATCGCTCAAAGGTAACGGGGTAATTCAACTCACAAGTGCAAAAATTCAGTGGCCGGTTGCGCGCGCAAACTTTCCTGCGCACTTCGAAGCAAAAATAAAGCAGAGCTCCCAGCCTCTTTGTTTCAACGTTTGCACACACACACACACACCTCCCCTGTGATCCTTTTTCAGCCAATCGTTGTCACGTTACGGGGAAACTGAGATTTGATCGAGTACATTCCGATCGAGCGCTGCGATTTGTCTAAAAAAAACCCATGCGGTCACCAACTCATGGGATTGGCCGCTTGCCATTAGTTTGCTTTGATGCCCCATCCAATACTTAGAAATCAATGTGTTTAACACGGGAAAATAGGTGTGGTAATTGTCCCTTATTAAAACATCTGTTACACATTTATTTATGACCACACTCTAAAGTTACACCTATTTTTATCACGCAATTTATGGCAGACTGCCAATAAAAAACTAAAATGAGACATTTTTTATTATTAAATACAATTGTTGACATTTTCCATATAAACCCAAACTTTATAACAGTCAGGAGTGGTAATAATTTGTATGCGTGTACATGTATAATAACAAATTACTTAATTATTCAAAAACATATTCGACCAATATATTAATTTTGTCCCAAATATTGCTAATTCTTTTTGGCAAAGACACGGTTTTGCTGACATTTCTCGATCGCGAGCGTGAAACTAGCAACTCCCCTTAGTACGGATGCAAATTTCTGCAATGTTTGCATGTTTAGAGGTGAGGATGATGGGGGAATCTGGGGTTTCTTGTTCTTTCTCATTCGGCGAGTGGCACGATCGCATCTAAAATAAGTTGTTTTTCAATCTGTGGCAAGGCAGGCAATATTTTTACTTTGAACGAGCTCACTTTTGCAATTTTGTGGCAATTCTGAACTTTTAAGAGACACACAAAGTTTTTTTTTGTTACACGATGTATTTCTGTGCAACTTATTTATTCTCTTGAATGGACAGAAATATCCATAGTCACGCAGACTGAGTGGCGGCTCTGCTCACAGTTGGAAAGTCAAGAGTTCAATTCCCCGATCAGGATCGATTCAGCCAATTATTATCCCTCCTTCCTGGGTCGATAAAATAAGTATGACTTCGTGTGAGAAGTCAACGGTAGTGTTATGATCGAAATAGGATGGCCCAGCTCTGACAATGTGGACATTTCCCTAACCGGTTTAGGGTTGCCAAGAGAAATTAGTCCAGAGAAAATGTGTTCTAAATTTGAAGTTTTCGTGACTGCAAGAGTTCATACTCTTTGGTTTTTTCGGTAAAGTCACGTCGGTAAAAAATAAAAATAAATAAAAATAAAATAAAAAATAAATGTATTTTAATTTTATTTTTTATCTACGTGATTTTACCGAAAAAACCAAAGAGTATAGAAAATGTGTTGTTTGAGCAAGGAGGCACTTTGTTTTTCATTATGGAGGGAGGGTTCCCATCTCTAAGCTACAAAAAGCCAGGACATATGAGACGAAGGGAGAACTACTTGTAAATGCATTGTTTTAAACAGTGTGTCGTTAATATTGTGATGCCAAAATGACAATAACAGGGACTTTTCTTTTACACAGGACGACTGATTCCCCAGGACAGATACTACCTCAAAAAAGGAACGTTCCTGGGAAACTTAGGGTAGGTGGTAACACTAAATGGGACGTAGAGTTAAAATTAAACTTTATTTTATTTTACGAAGTAAAGCCCACTTAACTATATAGCTCTTTTTCAGAAGCGGCCTGTTCACATATGATAGCTCAACAAAGTGGCTTATCACGTGGAAATGCATAGCAGCCAAATACTCTAAACGCGTGTTTCTAAATGTGGGGGGAGAAACCGGAGGACCCGGAGAAAAATCCAGGCAACCACAGGCAGAAAGACATGCAAACTCCAAATATACAGCAGGCGTCAGGGTCGGCATCGAACCCACGACCTCCTGTATACCAGGCGAGGTAATTAACATCTCGCCACCGTGGCGCTGCGGTTAACTAATTGTATACCAGCTAGGAGGCGTATATTGCTATACATAAAAACCACACGCAGTTACCTGACCTGAATATTTTGCAGCAGTGCATTCTCTGGGCACAGGGCTGCATCACAGGCAACCCAGCGGATCGTGATCAATATTCGTCAAAACAGAGGAGAGTTTGAGGAGAGGGGGGGGGGTAAAAAAACCATGCCAGCATTTACAATCGGAGTGGAAGGGTTTGGTCTCAGATTCGATCCCAGCCTGATGGGAGCGAGGGAGGCTACGTTTTTAATATGACGAGTCAGCTGTCAAATTTCTCTTTTTCTGTTGTTGCTGTTGCTCCCTACCTTGCCATGCCAACGCAAAAAATCAGATCGATAGCGATACGTTGCGGCAATGTAGCTCGCAAGATTAAAAACCGCTTAACCCTTCCCAACCCGGTGAATCGAAAACAAACAGCGCAACTCCCGAAGAGATGCCTCTCCGCTTATACGTAAGTCACTATCGATAGACTAGTGTGAAAACGATCATCATCCAAGTCCATGTGTCAATACAGAGCAAGGGAAATAAACACTTGCACTCACACACACATAGAGCAATGCATTGCACTGTAAACCCATCAGTTGATAAGTGACATTGAACATTTAAAATAGACTAAGGTACCTCTGTAATTGGGAAAACATACCTCGCAGATAAAGGCAACTTAAAGCCATCTCGTTGAATCGATTGGTTAATACTCAACTTGCAAAATGAAACTCATCAATAACTAATAGTTGGCTTTATATAACAGCAGTAAGGGAGTAAAGAAATTGCGTTTAAGTATACAGTATACATGAAATAGGAGAAATACCAAACTACTGTCGTACTGATTCATATACTGTAGTTCAACTGCCAGTGCTTTCACCCTCGAATGCAGTAACTCAAACTCTCATTCTCAAGATCTATTTCGGTCGTTCCACGCTGCACATGCCACATGATTGCTAAACAGACCCACGTAGAGCGAGGGTGCTTATTCATGAGCATGTACCTCTCTATATCAGCTAGGAGACAAACAAAGAAAAATATCCCCCATATAGACATTGCAGACTGTTGGGGCAAGTGCTTTTAGCGAGCACCTATCAAGGCCGGCACGACTCATGCAGGGGGTGGTGGTGTGGCCATGACCACACCTGGCTGCATTTGTCTCCCCAGAGCTGATGCTTAGTGCACCAGGTACTTATTTAAGGCTCAGTCGACCTATGGGGAGGCCCAGGACCGGTTTAGAATTTGGTCACGAGAATTTTCGCGTGAATCGAACTCAAGGCGACCGGGTTTGTAGCGGCGAGCACTAATCGCTGCGCCACCACTCCGTATGGCACACATACACGCTTGAGATGTCAAAGTTGATCAGAATGAGCTCTCGACATGTCTCGCATAACACAAAGACAAAAGTCCCCCTTATAACCTTCACAGATTGTTGGGGAAAGTGCTGTTAATGAGCACCTATGAAGGCCGGCACGGCACACGAGGGGGTGGGTGGCCAACACCACGCCCGGCCGCCTTTGTCTCCCCAGTGGCGATGTTTGACACACCACACCAGGTACTCATTTGAGGCTGAGTCGACCTAGGGGAGGCCCAGGGCCGGTGCAGGTAATCGTCACTGGTGTTTGGCCGTGAGCGGGAAACACACCCACGCACACACACACAGAGGGTGTCTTAATTTATCAACGCTACGTGGGACGTGTTTGGAAATCATCAGGTATGTGCCGTTTGGAACCACTGAACGTTCAAATCTGTAAATTATGAGAAAAGCCACCATCATAACAGAAAACCTGTGTTGACCAGAAGAATAAGTTTAAAATAATACGCAGAAATGTGTACAAAAAGAGTAACCAGCCATAATTGTGCATGATGCCAAAACCATGAACAACAGTTATTGAATAATGAATGTGAATTTTAATGAAGGTAAACTGGTAGTAGAATTGGAAAGACGCACTGTAGTGGGCCAGGAAAAGTTTGAGAGATAACCCTGCCCTAACCTATGAGAAGAACAGGTGCGAAGACATTATTGGATTCCCAAACTTACTCGGATCATCAGCCACCTCACGCCTGCAAAATCTGTGTGGCTCTACGTGCCAAAAAATAGATAAGATTTAAAAAAAACCCATCCACACACAACGCCGGTAATTAAGCTGAGCTTTAATTAGCAAAATTTGTGGCTGCACAACTTGCCTCCGCCCGCGTGTGTGCTGTACGGAGGGCCAAATGCATCGGACGGGGAAGGAAGCGAGTGGAGCACCATCAATCATTCCACTCGCTTTATTGGCCGCGTCCTTACAGGGTGCACCAGGGGAAAGCGCAGGCACTTGCTTGTTTTGCTAATCAAAAGTGGAAGCCAAGATTCATGGCCTTCGCGAAGTTACGCTAGTTGTGCCAGACTGTTTAAGGGAGTTGGAACAGTCGTACTATATGGGGCACCACCAGCGACATTTAAATCCCAGGGGAAATCCAATTGGGGCTCAACCAAAATGACATCAACTTGAACAAGACATTGCACTCTACTTTCTGGTTGAATTGCCAAATCCCATTTCCAACCCAGAGAGGTCATGCTAATTTAGCTCAATGCATCCGGTACTGACTGATCGATGGGCCCTTGAGCCGCGTTTTGAATTTTCCATGGAGATATCGCATCCTCAAGACTGTGCGATCTAAACACACTCCGACCTCTGTTTAACAGAATGAATCTGCACACGTTTTCATTGAGATACGATGTATAATCTCAATGTCTCCTGTATTGATCACCACGCCAGTATTATTATTATTATCGTGTCGTGCGTTATTCATGCAATCGCTGCATTTTGTGCAATGTCATATTTTTACATTTAGAATGACGGAGAGGCAGTCAAAAGGAAACGCCAGACAGGGCACCTGAACACTGCAGAGATGGAGCCGTGAAAGTACCCCGTGTGTGGGAGACAAATGGACCGTTACATTGCGAGATATAATTATGGTTCGGGCAGGATGCCATCTAGCAGTGGCTAGAACAAGGCTTTTCACCTTAACACGTTATACTCCGCTGTGCATTTACATAGAATAACATCCTGCACCACTATACACACAGTAAATGTTAGCGAATGAGCTGAGGTCAGAGTGAGTGTGTGTATACAGTCCACGTGTATACACATGCCCACGGGTGGTCGAAAAGTGTTTTTTGCAACACGAAACTAAAGGTCTTGCCAAACCAACATTAATCTTGTATTGACACCCTATTTTTACGTTTTATTTTACCCTTATTCAACTGAAAAGAAATAAACGAGTTCACAACGGGAAATATTCACACCAGCCTTTGCTCTATTGGATAATTGAACCGCGAGGTTGAACCGCGAGGTTCAATTATAATAATGCGCCTGAGTTATTTATCATTACACTTCCTCCCGTCCTGTCTTCCAAAACTTTTCGACCGCCCCTCGCGTCTATCCGTGCACACGCACAGACACACACACACGCACAGACACGCACACGCACAGACACGCACAGACACACACACGCACGCACAGACACACACACGCACAGACACACACACGCACAGACACACACGCACGCACAGACACACACACGCACAGACACACACGCACGCACAGACACACACGCACAGACACACACGCACGCACAAACACACACACGCACAGACACACACACACGCACAGACACACACACGCACAGACACACGCTCGCACAGACACACGCACGCACAGACACACGCACAGACACACACACACGCACAGACACACACACGCACAGACACACACACACGCACAGACACACACACACACGCACAAACACACACACGCACAGACACACACACGCACAGACACACACGCACGCACAGACACACACGCACAGACACACACACGCACAGACACACACACGCACAGACACACACACGCACAGACACACACACGCACAGACACACACACACAGACACACACACACGGACGATTGCTCCACTGACCGTGCACGAGCAATGGGAGAGAACGGCTGACTCGCTTACTGGTTGAGCCAGTCCAGCCTGTCACGGGGTGCAAAGCCACCACGGAACCAACGATCCAACAACGTGGGCTCGTCTTTTCCAGTCGGAATTTTCACAAGAGCAATGATTAATGCCCCCACCCCCCAACCCACGGCCTTGCCGTAAAGTTTTGCCACATTGTGATCGGCACAAAATATGACCAGCAACACGGAGATGTTGTATATGCCCCCGTCAGTGTCGCGAAGTAAGAAATGGGAAAACTCTACAACTGGTGTCACTCAACGGCGGTGGCGACGCCATCGCACGCTGCTTCCTTTCAAAATGAATTACTCCCGTGGCAATCGACGAATTGCCATGTTCATGGGCCGTGATGCGATTAAAGAATCTATTGTTTTATATTGCCTCGTTCATTTTGCCTTCATTTAGCCGCGTGTGTCCTATTTTTGTTCGGCCCCATTCACTAAAATGTACGTTGTTTCCTACGCGGTGTATACATTGGAGACACAAGTGCCAGACTGTTGGCAATTTTGGCCTTAATAGGTGCTCGCAAACCAGCACTTTCCCCCACAGCTATAGAAGGTCTCTTTTGTAGGTGGAGCACTGTGTATTTAAATCAACACGTGTCTACTAAATGTTCAAACTCGCTTCACTAAGCAAACAATCAAGCACATTACAGATGGCACGCTTCACTGTAATTTGTCTTTAAACTGAGTCACAAATTGATCGTTGGTGTCATCCCTCAAGGGCCAGAGCAGAGTCCCTATTTTTTTTTCTCTTTCAACAGTCAGCCAATCGGTGGACATTTTGCAATCAACGCTTGTTAACGAATTTACAAGTGAGAGATATGTTGAACGCGTAAATGCAGGCTGCGCCAAAGCACTATAAGCCCGGAGCGAGCTACCAAACCATGCCTGTCACGGGCACTCATTTCAAGGTTAATCATCCACCTTGAGAGACCCATCATTGGCAACTGGAGCCAAATTAAATGAGAATGATATTTTGAGTGGATCCATGGCAGGAGAGGGCAATAATAATGGGGGAAGTTTATGGCTGTTTTGGACACCAATCATGTGGATTTTGCAGGCACCCACTGTACCGTGGCTTGCAGTTAGAGCACGCCGATCGGCCAGCACTCTCGCAATATTCCAGAAAAGGTCAGCGGCCCACGGGAGGCTGCCGATGAATTACAATTCTTTGACAAAAAAAAAAAACCGCTCCTCGCTTCACCCGTTCCCTTGTCCATCATCCGAGCCGCAGAATCAATCAGGGCAACATTTCTGTGGGGTACAATTTTCCCTGCTGGTCGTTTCCGCAAAAAAAAAATTAACACGCCGCATGCGACGCGAAGCACGCACGCACGTGTGTTTTGTAATATTTAACACGGATATTTTTTTTTTGTCCTGAATGGCTTGCAGTTAATTCAACAGGGCCACCTCGCCGCTAACCCCAGACACAGCGATTGTAGCGTCCACAGGCGGCTGCGCAATATGTGAGCAACAGGGCATCGCACGGGGGGGTATTTGTTATCAATGCCTAAGCAGCAATGTCCCTTTGTGATGCGGTCCTCCAAAAAATAATAAACTCTCTCGCGGTGGCGTTCAAGTGGCCGATATTGGGCCCGTGCCGTTTACCAATGAGCACAAAAAGCGTGAAAACAAGTGGACGAGGAGCTCTTAAAACACAAGGGGGTTTCTTTTGAGCGTGAAGGAAACAATGACTCAGTATGGACACTTGGGATGCCACTCAACAATGTACAAAACACTTAGAACGCTTGCATTATGCACATAAGCTTTAGTTTCTCTTTGTCAATCAAGACAATACTCAGCCTCCACTTGAGGATTATTTTAAATGGTTTTGGTTACTTGGCCACGATTAGAAAGGACTAGACCAAACCAGTGTAAAATGACGAATCTAGTCCAAAAGCCTTAACTAGGCTTTCAACAAACTACACTACGTGCTCTTCTCATGCATGCACCAACCAACGTTTCCGTCGATAGACTACCGGTATTCCGTTTCCCTCAGTGCCTATCTTAAACGTGACCTTTCGTGCTTTGCTACAAAGTCCTGAAACCTCACTTGAGCCTCGGTCTCTCACGGGCGAGCAAGACGACGCCCCCTCGGGTGCCCGCACAGCTCTCCTCGCAACGTACCGTTTCAACGTTCAACCATCCCGCTCTCGGCTACAAAAGTGGGGGAGCGAGGGGCAAGAGAGGGGAGGATGCGTAAAGGGGACACGGGGGCCGGCCGGGCGCTACCCGTCCTCCTTGCGGAGGAGCATGCCTCAACAGCGATTGCAGCACAAAGCAGAAATAGCATCTAGCGGGGGAAAGGGATAAGGGAATTTTAAAAGGAAAAAAAAAAATGACGAAGAGCAAAAACAAAAAAGCCCCCGACGGCTCCGCAGCTCGCCGGGGTCTTCGCCTGGACCAGGAGAAGAGAGAGAGAGAGAGAGGAAAAAGCCAGCGGGCGTCTCGCGTCCACCCGCTAGGTGTTTTTCTCGCGGAGCTGGGGCAAGGTGAGGGTTTCCGGAGCGGAGCTTTTCCGGGGACGGTCACGAGGCAGGCCGAGGAAGTCGGGAGCGTCGAGCGTGAGCGGAGTGGTGGGGGCGCTGGAGGGGCCGCCCCCCCGCCCGCTGCTGGAAGAGCCGGCGCTCGCGTCGCAGATGGAGATGGCCGGGGGCACGATGCCGATCTTCCGGTTGGTGGCCGCCTGGGTGGTCCTCTCGTACTCCCGCACGTCCTCCATGCTCATATCTGCACGGGGGGCAACGCGTGAGAACGGCGCGTTAGCGACAGCCCGGAAGCGGTGGGGGCGGGGGGGCTGTGGTTTAAAGGTGAAGGTTGGGGATGGGGTTTGCGGCTTCCACGACGCGGCCAATGTTAAACAAACGTAAAATAAACGTTCAACTCCAAACAGGTTCCGCTTTGAAGAAAAACCGCAACTGCTGCTAAATGTGGTACGGACTATTTTTCTATCTTTGCTATAAGAATTTAGAAAGGGGGGTGGGGGTGTGGGGGGTTAATCCCCCTCCAGCACCCCCCCCCCCCCCGAGGATGATTGGTGCACAGGCTGTGCATATATCTCGGCGATGAGCGACCTCAGGTTCACTCAGGCAGCAATCCTCCCACACTTGGGATGAATCAAAACTGTAAAGCAAATCACATGCGCGCTAGCTGTAAAACATGTACGTGTACGATTGTTTTATTTTCATACGTATTTAACCTTCATTAATTTAAAACAGCCAAAGGTACTCCATGCCAGAGTGAGTACGAGGCTTTGCCAATCTCCTATGGCAGTCAAAAGTCAGCGGTGGAAATTCCACATTCCCATTGACGAGGCCGAGTGCGGTCTATAGGATGACGACTAGTGACTGCCCACGAAGTGGCGTTCGTTGCTTTCGGTCCGGGAGAGGTGATGACCTGGGTCTAAAATCAACCGTATTGATTGATGGGAAATGCCTTCGTGTGTCTACTGCCGTGCCGTTAGAGGCTTACTGCATTGCATGGGGAGGCAATCGCAAAGAAAACAACGAGGCTTGTTGTGGTTCGGAGGAACTGAAAGCTCAATGAGCCACTCTTTCATCTCAATGGATGCGAAAGCACATTCCTGCGGAGGGAGCTAGTAGGAACGTTGGGTTGCTCGGTCAATGGCCAGGGTCAACGGCAGCGTGGTGTATTCCGCAAATATGGCCGACTGTGAGGGCGTACACAAGCCTTCCTGAGTAGGTTAAACGTTGAGTTTTATAAGGGCACCACGGGGTGACCAGCCCCTCCCCACCCAGCCCCACCTCCCACCCAGCCCCACCCTCCCCACCCTGCCCCTCCCCACCCAGCCCCTCCCCACCCTCCCAACCCAGCCCCTCCCCACCCTCCCCTCTCCACCCAGCCCCACCCCTCCCATTCTTGGATGCACGACGGACAGGCGGACACAATAATCCCCTGTGGGCTGGTGGAACCAGGTGGTTCCTACCAGTAACAATATCCTACGACGGTGCTGCGAAGTGCAGTGACGTAGGGAGAATGCGTTTGGGAATGAGGCGGCAACTTGAGAGTGGCACTTGTTAACTCGGTGACATGAGATTGGTCACAGCACGATCTGATCAGAGCTAACGATCTTAACCAAAATGACCAGCTTCACAATGCTGAAGCGCGCTAGGAAGCTATAGGATCGGTCGTGTGACACGCGAGCTAAGATTGTACACATGGGCCAAACACCCTGACGCACGCGCAAGATGCGTGAATCGCACCGCTATAAATAAACAGAACTGAATAAATCAAAGCCCGCTATCGCTTCGACACCTACATAGAATAAATAACGTGGCGGTGACGCGGCCCGGCAGCAACGCGTTCGTCGCTTGTTGCCAAGGTTGGCGGTTCGGATTCAGTGGCCGCCCCGATTAATACTGCGGGCGGAATAGGCATAATAACACTGCCACGCACCATCTGCTCCGCAGTGGACGTGAAAGATCCCCCGATGTCATTCGCAAGAGGCAGCCACGGTTTTCTGGCGTCAGGGGTCCAACTTTTGTCAAATTTGAAAGTGACATAAAACTTTCGTGACTGCAGGAATTCCTATTCTTGGTTCTTTCGGTAAACTCACGTAGATAGGGAGGGGAGGGAGGGAGGGGAGGGAGGAGAGGGGAGGGGCAGGATGGAGGGAGGCAGGGAGGGAGGGGAGGTGAGGGGAGGGAGAGAATTCCAAACGACTGGAGCCGTGACAGAGAACTGACATTCTGCCCTGTGTGCTTCGAGAGACGGGCATTGACCAGGAGGAGGAGAGAGGCCAGCTTGAGAAGCAGCGGTGGTTGTGCTTGTGCCCCACTTGCCGAAGCGTTCCTGACGAAAGGTAACACTAATAATGATGCTCGTTTATTGGCGTGTTCCAACCGAATGTTGACTCGACGTTGCTCTATCTCCGTCGCTCATCCCAATGTGATTGCTCTCAAGAGAAAAGTCACGGAGGAACCCCGGAGGTTGGCGTGTCCTTCGGATGACGAGGGCCAAGGTTTGGACGGCAAGCCACGGACTTCACACACACATTTCACCAGTGGCGGCTCCTGCAAAATCTCTCAGGGGGGGCAAATGTCTGGATGATTGATAAGGATAAGGTCCACCCATGCAATGGATAAATTAACAGCTTAAGCATGTAAAGGCAACTTCACTTCTTTAATATTAATGAAAATAAAGTGACTCTTACAATACATCTTGTTTGTTTCTATACTCACTATTAAAACAAACCACTCAAGTTTATTTTATTAAAGATTCCACTAGGTGGCGATAAATTATATTGTTGGATGAAACGTGCTTACGTATGATGACGTAAGCACGTATGATGACGTAAGCACGTTAGGGCGAGCCCTCCCAGAAGCCATAGAGAATGCATTGGAGCGCCCGCCGTTCGAAAAAAACATCTTTCAATGTAAGTCTATGGGGCCACTCGGGGCGATTCTCAGCCGGAGTGAAATCGCCCAAAAAACGTGACATGACGCTGATTTGACTATATACAGAGGCACAGTGACGGCTAGCGTGACTCTGTGGTTCAATTACATTGGTGGTGCGTCGCCCAATCGCCCTAATGAAGAAACCGCCCCTGCATTTCACACACACACACATCTCACACGGCTTCGTGAAGTTATCCCGGCGGTGCCGTCCGGCTCTCAGATCGCGTTTTCAGGTTGCACTGCGTCGTGTTTTTTTGTTTGTTAACGCCGATGTGTTGAACAACAACAACAACAACGGGCAGAAGCGACGTGCAATCGCAACGGGGAGAACAAACTTTGACTGGCGTTGTCACCTTGCCTCAACGGCTGAAGTTACCTTTTGCGCGAATTCATCACCCGCCCATTGTTGGATTCCACGATGACCGATCTCGTCATTGTTTATTCACCAGTTCGTGTGTTGTTATACCTGCTCGTGAAACGAATGGCCACGCAGCAATTTCACGCTCAATTTGCAAACGACGCAAACCATTAATGCGATGTTTACTTTTGAATTTACTTTGTGTATAGAGGGATGGCAGTGACAGTGAGGCCTGGACCCAGCAACCTGAGAATGTAGTTAATCCAATTTCTAGTCGTGTTCATTGAACATATCAATTCGTTTGGAGCTGCAGCGCTCAACCCACGGTTGGAACACTGCGAGTCTATATTCCGGTCGGTATTTGACTAAGCCCATCATCCCACTCAGGCGGATGAAATGGAAACCGCTTCGTGGAGGTTAAAAGTGGATGCCCTGTATCGATCATAATTATCTAACCCAGCGTTCTTCGCACATTTTCAGACGGGAGGCCACTTTCGCCGATAAGACATCGTCAGTGTGCGAGGGTGGCCACATCCGCCTGCCAGGGGTGTCGTCTATTGTCGGGGGGTCCCCACGTCAGGAGCCGCACTAAAGGCCACCAGGGACCGCCAGTGACCCCGAGGGCCTTGCCGTGAAGAACACCGCTCTGACCCTTCCCTTGACAATGCAGAAGACCCCGCCGCTTGCTCAGGGGCTGTGAACATCGCTCTATTTGTGGAGGAATCTAACAATTCCACTCCCAACCACGACCGCGACAATTGGCAGGCATAACTGTGCAGCCAATGGCATAGCATTATACTTTGTAAACAGTCTCCCGCGATGAAAATGCAATTCGCCCGGTTAGCAATGTTCTGTGAGAAGATTACAGTATTTACCTTTCACTAATTAAAGCAGACATCAGAGATGTCTCCAATAATGTGTGTACACAAGAGGAATCCCGCCGGGTACTGATCTCACAGCCACATTTGAATATTTACTCTGCTTGTCGTTTTCCAATTTGCCGCTCTGTCCTTTGTGAATGCTTCCCGAGACGAAATACATCCCCATATGCTACGGCGCTTCTTTGGGATAAAACCGCTGGAAGCCAAAAGTTGCTGCATAGACACCGAGAAGAGTCCCGCGCCTCCGATGAGCATGATTGACTACGTATGGTACGAGGTAAGTTCAACATGCATACATACAATCAAGAATATATGTTTGCATGCAGTGTTCACTTTACACCCGCAGCCACTAGAGGCCATACTATTCACTGCAATGTCAAAACAACAACAATTCATTCCGTGAAATGACTTGCGACAATTCATAGAATAGCCCAAGGGTGGTCGTGGCAGTGAGGGTGGGTAGTCGGGATAGTTGCACTCAAAATATTGTAATGACAAATGCAGTTGTCTGTGCACACTTATGACCAAGATTTAAGGCATGCGCATATGCAATTGGAAGTGTGTGTGTTGTCCCTTATTAAACTAATTGAAAGCTCAAAAAGAAAATAAATGTACATGTAATTTGCAAATGGAGATGCATCCAGTTATTAGTTTTCTACAATTTGGTCACGGTCAAAATGTCAGGCCTGAGCTGTAACAATTGCACACTGCATTCTAATATTCCAATCTCACCAGAGGATATTAATTTATCACTTATAATTTCAATGACATGTTGAGGTTGACACCCATATATACGTTATATTTATTTTTCAAAAAGACTCTCCACACGTTCGAACTATATAGTAGAAGTGGCAACAGATATAATGTGCAAGGAAGAACAATATTCAATGATGGTAAATGGCTTCCACTGCTGATTGACGCTACTGCTAAGTTGCACTTAACACCGAAGAGTTCAGTGAGCTTGGCGAAAGAAGACGATAACAAGGCTGACGCGGGTTCTTTTGAGAGATAACTCTCCTCCAGGGTTTCTGCTCAATCCAATAATACCACTCGCGACAAGTCACAACAGAGATCTGTAAACGTCGAAGTTTGGAGTCGGGATGGAACGTTGCCAACTGGGAATTTGTTACGCACGCACGCACGTGGTTACTACAGTACTGTCTTTCAACAACAACAACAACAACAAAAAGAGACAGGGTTGATTTATCTCTGATGTTTTCTCGGGTTGTACCCACGTGTTGTATTTGTCTGCTATAAATTTCCGCGTGATAAGCCACTTCGTTGAGCTATCATTTGTGGTCAGGTCGCTTCTGAAAAAAAGCTATACAGCTCAGTGGGCCTTACCTGGTAAAATGCAAATAGATTATCGTTGTCTGGCACAATAACCCACCTTTCGCTCCGCTGATTCGGTTTCTGATGGAGCTATCGTCACGCAGAGACACACATCAAACATCGTAGCCAACAACACGATGGTACAATCTGCGAGACACACTAGGAGACCTCGAACACTCGTAATGGTTCGCGTGGTTTCTGTAACTGCCACAACAGCGGTTTTCCCTGTATCTCAAATATTGGTCCATTTCACAATCTTCACCTTCAAATCCTCCTCGTGCTTCGCTTCTTAACAAGCAGGCGAGGCACAATGATAGGGAGAACATCTATTTTGCTTTTCTTTTTACCAGCAGTGAGCCACTTCAAAAGTCAGAAAAAAACACATGTAACTAATTGTATGTATGCATATCTACGGGACCTTTTTGCCAGTATCAACAATTATGAAAAATAAGAATAGGTTTTACCCTATCTGGCAATGAAAAAAGGTGTTAAGATGTTCAAAACAACACATCCTTTTGCAAGGCATCAAGTCTGCATTAACCACACATATGTGTGTTAAAACATGCCAAACAAACATGCTATGATCATTTCTGCATTGCTTTTGAAACCACAGACAGCAGCTTTCAGTGTTAGACCAGAGAACGCCAAAAGGCAAACAGTATAAAGACAAAGCAAGCATTGGAACACTTATGGCTCGGATCAAGCAGTTATATCTATGGGACTTTTTTGCCAGTGTTGTCAGAAAGGGTAAAACCTATTCTTATTTTTCATCATGTAGAATTTATGTATATTGAACCTATATTCCTGCTTCTTTCAGTAAAGTCACGTAGAAGGGAAACAATAAAATAATCTATATATATAAAATCGTGCATGTCTGTCTGTCTGTGTATGTGTGTGTGGATTTCGGACCATACGCACTTTCATTGGACGGCGGTTGCCCCTGGCAACAGCTAACGACGCCTTCGCCGCTTTCATTGGACGGCGGTTGCCCCTGGCAACGAGTAGCAACTTTTCTCCGCGGGGTGGACGCCATTTTTAATAGCGCGGGGGGGGGGGGGGAGGGGGACCGGCACCCGTACCCAGCGTTCGCCGGGTGGGAAAATCAGGCAAGGCGGGAGGCTCTGCACGGTGCTAGGCCTCGACACCCAACACGCCACTCTGAGGTAAATTCATACAAATTTCACGTCCTCTACAGAGTGGCGAGGGAGGCAGAGTGGCGAGGGAGGGACTCAGCCTCAAAACGAGTAACTGGTGTGGCGTATTAACATCGCCACTGGGGAGACAAAGGCGGCCGGGCGTGGTGGATACAAGTCCCAGGCAAAGCCGGGTCATGACTATGTGTGTATGTGTTTATGTGTATGTCTGTGTGTCTGTATGTATGTGTGTATGTATGTGTCTGTATGTGTTTGTGTGTATGTATGTGTGTGTCTGTATGTATATGTGTGTGTATTGTGTATGTGTTTGTGTGTATGTATGTGTGTGTTTGTATGTATGTGTATGTCTGTGTGTATGCATGTGTGTGTATGTGTTTGTGTGTATGTGCGTGTATGTATGTGTGTGAATGTATGTGTCTGCAGCAAGCGCGTGTATGTGTACCTATGGACGCGCGCGCGTGTGTTGTGTAGGGGGAGCGGTAGTGTAGCGGTTAGCGCGCTGCGCTATGAACCTGGCGACCCGGGTTCGATTCCCGCTCACGGCTAACACCAGTGACGATTATCTGAACCGGTCCTGGGCCTCCCCTAGGTCGACTCAGCCTTAAATGAGTACCTGGTGCGGTGTGTAAACATCGCCACTAGGGAGACAAAGGCGGTCGGGCGTGGTGCTGGCCACCCACCCCCTCGTGTACCGTTCCGGCCTTCATAGGTGCTCGCTAACAGCACTTGCCCCTACAGTCTGTTCAGGCTATACGGGGGATCTTTGTCTTTGTCTTTTGTGTCTGTGTGTGTGTGTCTGTGTGTGTGTCTGTGTGTGTGCGTGTGTGGTGTGTAGGGGGAACGGTAGTGTAGTGCTTAGCGTGCTGCCTGTGTGTGTCTGTGTGTGTGTCTGTGTGTGTGCGTGTGTGGTGTGTGGGGAGCGGTAGTGTAGTGGTTAGCGTGCTGTCTGTGTGTCTGTGTGTTTGTCTGTGTCTGTCTGTGTGTTTCTGCGTGTGTCTGTGTGTGTGTCTGTGCGTCTGTGTGTGTGAGGAGCGGTGGGTGTAGTGGTTAACGCTACGCTGCGCTACCAACCCGGCGAACCGAGTTCGATTCCCGCTCATGGCCACCACCGGTCAAGATTATTTGAACCTCCCATAGGTCGACTCAGCCTCAAACGAGTAACTGGTGTGGCGTATTAACATCGCCACTGGGGAGACAAAGGCGGCCGGCCGTGGTGGATACAAGTCCCGGGCGAAGCCGGGTAGTACAGCTAGTTAAAATATAAAACAATAAATGTTCTTACTGTGGTTTTCACACCTGGTGATGATTGCTTGTGTTGCAATCGAAACGTCGTGAGAATTTTTTTTATTTTATTGTTTCCCTTCTACGTGACTTTACCGAAAGAACCAAGAATATGAATCCCTGCTGTCACGAAAGCTTTATATATTGAACTTATTTCGGACCGTACAGAGACAACCCTGCTAATCGGAGGTGCCGGGAAAGGACAACAGAAATTACATCTCACTCCGCTGAAATAAACTCCCCAATGTGAGAACAAGGAGGTGCACGTGCAAGACGTGTAATGACACCTGCCCTTACAAAATGGCAAGAAGTGTGTTCCCAGTGTTGGTGTTTCTCTGCCGTTAGAAGGGTATGTGGGAGACTATACATCTCCTAAGCATGTGGATGAAAAAAGGTTGGGTCTATTTTTCTTTCATTCTGCCACACATTAAAACTCATTACATTCCCCGGTAACTTGTAGAATTGTGCAGCATACACAACCGGAGTGTTTGTGTACGTGTTTGCTTTCTGGGACTTAATCCCAACAGTTCATCGCTAGTCCCAAACGTAAACTCAATACAAGTCCCTTCGTTGTATATTTACTGCAATAAAAATTCTATACTCGATAAGCCTCAGAGTCCTTTTTTTTAACCAAATGCCAAATTCAAGTGTGAGTAATAATCTGATGGCCCAAGTCTTTTACAAATAAGTAAACAAGGTGATGAAATATCCATCATGTAAAGTAATTATTACCCCCCCATCACATCGTAAATCACAGCATGCCCACTGCAAATGCCACCTTATTTGTACAAACAAGGAGACAGCAGGGACGATTTGCTAAATTGCACAAACATTGACAGAGCACCCATTGAGTGAGTCAAAGTTTTCTCCAACCTGCATTTCAGCAATAACACGAAGCAATAACACGAAAATCTCAACTTTTGACATATAAAATGCTGTTCCCACTTAAAATTCAAT
Source organism: Lethenteron reissneri (assembly GCF_015708825.2). NCBI lineage: Eukaryota > Metazoa > Chordata > Hyperoartia > Petromyzontiformes > Petromyzontidae > Lethenteron > Lethenteron reissneri. The sequence goes on from NC_083781.1 coordinate 5,858,177, forward strand.
TTTCTTTACAGAATACTGAACTGTCATTAGACTAAACTTTGCATCAAATGTCACATCCTTTCAGTTTGTGTGGTGAGATGCTGGCATTTTGAAATAAGCATTATAGTCGATTCTGTCCATCCAAGTCATGTACGTTTAACATGTGGGCTTTCACGACCAACATTATTCACAATCGAGGCTTTTTTGGTTCTATCGAGTAAATATAAATGTGTCGTTAAACCCGCCACCACAAGACACAGCCATTTAGCCAGGTTTGTCACGTAAACAAAACGTGACAATTAGTTACTAGTCCAGCACACCGCTTGTGTGTTTAAGAGTAAACCCACAACATTTACAATTCGAGTACGACGTTCCGCTGCTAATTACAACCAGCCTCGTCAGGCGACGGCCAGGATTGTGGATAAATCCTACTCCTCTGTTGGTCTCTATCGTGAGTGATGTATGTGTGGATATAAAAAAAAACACACCAAGAAAACCAAGTCACATCCAAGCGGGATTTGCCACCTGTCAAACGTGCGGAATATAACGTTGCATCGGATCGACAGGCACGGGCGGCTTTACAAAGAATGACAGCGAAAAGGATCAACGACCTCCTAAACCGTGACCCCTAACCTTTTTAGACACTCCTGCTCAGACCGCCCCAGAACAACGTCAAGGGACGAACCAAATCCACATCCCCGTGCTCTGGCAGCAGGGTGACAAGCAGGGCCCAGGGCTGACGGCCTATTGCGACTGCGATCCTGAACGTCGCTGTGACCGGGTTTTTTTTTTTTTACGCCACCGACTACATTATAGACTGCCAGTGTAGAGGATTACCGCGAGGACCGGACGAGGGGCGAGCGCGGGAAGGGGGACGGAAAAGTAGGAGCCCTGAAGAAGGGGGACCGGAAGAGGAGAGGAGGAGAGAGAGGAGAGCGAGAGAGAGAGTGAGCGAGAGGTGGGGGTTTACATAAAGCAAAGTTATATTTGTTTTAAATTACGAAATGATGAACGAAGCAATGTGCCGACTACACCGAGCATCTTCTTGTTTCCACTGATCGTAAAAATAAAAAAGGAGAAAGAGGAGAGAGCACTTGTCGAAAAAGAAACATTACCATAGAAAACAGGGGGAACATAGACATAGAGAAGGGAGAGAGGGGGTACAGAGAGAGGGAAGGGGTAAGAAGGAGGAGAGCAGAGCGTAAAATCTTTCGTGAAATCTTTCATTTAAAAAAAGGGGGGGGGCACATAAAGCAAAGCATTGAAAAAAACTAAAATAAAAACCTAAATGATGAATGAAGCAAAGTGCCGACTACACCGAGCATCTTCTTGTTTCCTCTGATCGTAAAAAAAAGAGAGGAGAGAAAGTTGGAGAAAGACGTCCCATAGGGAGCGGGGAAAAGGGGGGCTGTAGCGGAGACATGCGGGGTAGCTTGGAGAGAGAGAGGGAGTGAGGAGGGAGAATGGGACGTGTGGGGGTAGCGAGTGCCCGTGACGAGAGGAAGTGTGGAGACAGAGAGAAGGAATAAACGGCGGGCAGCCCTGAACAGAATCTGATCTCCGTGTGATCCTTGATACGCGGGGACGAAGTCCTGCTCTACACCAGCACGCTCACCGAGGTTAAGAACCAGGCTACAGTCTACATTATAGACTGGCAGTACACTCACCCAGCTTAATAACCAGGCTACAGTCTACGTTATAGACTGGCAGTACACTCACCCAGCTTAATAACCAGGCTACAGTATAGATTATAGACTGGCAGTACACTCAAACAGCTTAATAACCAGGCTACAGTCTACGTTACAGACTGGTAGTACGCTCACCCAGCTTAATAACCAGGCTACAGTCTACGTTAGTGTTTTTTTGTTTTTTATTATTTGTATTTTATTTTTATTATTTCTATTCACTTTATTTATTATTATTATTATTTTTCTATCTACGTGACTTCATCGAAAAAAACAAAGAATATGAATTCCTGCAGTCACGAACGTTTTAATCCAAAATTTAAAAACGTTACTTTTGATATCACTGTGACATGCGATTCAAGTTCATATTATACTCCTAAATGAAAAAGGATATTTCGATTTAAAGCTTTCGTGACTGCAGGGATTCATCTTCTTGGTTCTTTCGGTAAAGTCACGTAGAAGGGAAGTAATAAAATAATACAAATAAAACATAATAAAATAATTCTCTGGCCGAAACGTCGTGAGAATAATTTTATTATGTTTTATTTTTATTATTTTATTACTTCCCTTCTACGTGACTTTACCGAAAGAACCAAGAAGATAAAAGGATATTCTTTGATTATTGAAAAACAAGCAACAGTACATCATTGCAGGCCACATGCACAGCAAAGCCTGGATTATATCTGTTCTCAAAGTCGTAACTACATAATGTTATAAGACGTTGACAATTGCGACTTATCCTTCGTGTATCATTGACTGCCATAGCCATGACTTTGACCAAATCCATACTCTTCGGTTCTTTCGGTAAAGTCACGTAGGTGAAAACATAATAATAATAAAATAATAATAAAATTGTATTCTTCTATTTTTTTTCACCTATGTGACTTTATCGAAAGAACCAAAGAGTATGGATCCTTGCAGTCACGAAAACTTCAAATCTAGAATTTGACCAAATCACCGTGATGCTAAGCAGCGTTTGAGCCTGGGTAGTGCATGGATGGGGAGCCACCACCACCACCATGCGCAAGAGACGGGTGCAGTAGGCGTTATGGGCAGTAGAGAGCATCGCAGCAGAATCCACTCTGATTCTGCACTCCCACCACCTTCGCCAACCCGCACTGACCAGCGTGGTGAAGTATGGTTGAACAACTCTCTCACGACTGGGCATTGCATGAGAGGGCCCTCATCCGGCAGTGGACTGACAGAATTTTCAGATTTCGATTTAAAGCTTTCGTGACTGCAGGGATTCATCTTCTTGATTCTTTCGGCTGCTTGCGTTGTGGTCGAAACGTCGTGAGAATTATTTTATTAAGTTTTATTTTAATTATTGTATTATTTCCATTCTACGTGACTTTACCGAAAGAACCAAGAAGAATTTTCAGACTTTTCTTTTGCTATCCGTTGCACACGGTTGCACTTTATTTTTCGCTCGGTTGCAATTTACTTTGCCCAGTCGGTGTTGGCTGCTGAGGACGTGACATGTTTATTTTTTCATTCCTATTTCTCCGTGGCCCTCCCTTCCCCCCCATGTACCGCTCCCGGTTCTGCTGTAATGGTGCACCGATGCACACTTACTTGAGGGCGATATTGGCACGTAAAACAAAGATGGATTGCTTGATTGAATGTTATTGAAATACTGCAACCAATTCAGTGCAATTAACCTTTTTGCTAAAGATAAAGTCACAGAATACTTAAAAGTGTCATTACATCAAAGAGTTCAGTTAACTAAAAGTCACATAATTTTCCCTGCAGCGTGATAATGTATTTTCTGGTCATTAAACATTGCTCAAAGAGAGACTGCTGCTGGATTAGACGGACCAGTGTCTAATAATGCCACAAGTCATAGGGAATGATTGTAAGTTTACTATTCAATCACCCCGATTCGTAGGAAAATTAAGCAATAGTCGTTCATTCGAATGTTGGTTTGCAGATATTATCTATCAATTTTCGACGACGAACTTTAATTATAGTCCTTGCAAGTCAACACATGCTGGCTTTAGAACGTCAAGGCAACACAAATAACACGGATGTGCATTTGATTGTGAAAACAAAGGTGGTAATGTTGCTAGACACATCGTCGTGCGGAGACACATTTTGCGACTGTGTAAATACCTGCTACAATAAAGGATACCGGTATTATTATCTGCTGGGCAAAATTGAATTATCTCGGTAAACAAAGGCCAACATTACATTCACTGTATCAGTGCTCTGCAAAATCTCAGATGAAAAATAACACCCACATTGAGACACGTGCCCTTATCCGGCCCTTTGAGAGATAAATGCAACAAAGTCATCTCCACCACTGATGAATAAAGAAGTTGCTTCACCTTTTCCAGCAACAATACAGGTGTTAAGATGTTCACACACCAAAATAGACACCTATTACAAAAAAGAAAAAAGTCTGTATTAACCACACGCGCTTGTGGTAAGAAAATTCAAACAGACCCTAACCCTAATTGTCCTTGAAACAAAAAGGGCCTACACCAGACACGGCCTCCTTTCTGGCCGTGTCTCACAGGTATTAGACCAGAGAACGCTAAACGGCGAACAGCACAAAGGCAAAGCTAATATCAGGGTACCACGGCTAAGCCAGCACTCTCTCACGTCAACGAGCATGTTTAAATAAGAGCTGGCATAGCTGGTGGTTGAGAGAGAGCCAGGGAGGGCATTGAGAAAAGGGGGGGGTGGGACGTGGCAGATCCAACAATTTAAGAGCATGTGACAAGGTGAACAGCTGAAAAGGTCGAAATACGCCTTGCGCAAAAACGCTGGCGTCATCATGCCCTCGTTTGGAGAGGCCAGGACATTAGGCGTTTTCCCACAAAGGTGCCCATTCTAAACATTGGCAATGCCCCATTGAAATAGCTAAATATATAACTCCCCTTCTGATGTCTGTCTCCACGTACAAATAAACGTAATGTCTTCAACTTGCCGTCGGCCACACAAAAGTATTGTCTTCAACGTTCCATCGGCCACACGGCATTCCGATCAGCAGCATTAGTTCAACACAAACACATTCTGAAGTGGTTTCGACATTCAATGTCTCATCGGCAGGACCAGGCTCGCTTAAATCAATGCCTGTGAGCTGCCCCGCTGTTTATAGACAAAGTCCCTTTTATATTAGTTCGTGTTATTTACACAGTGAACGGCAACATTTTTTTCAGAAACTAGTCACGCAAAGGCTGTCGACACACAGGAAGGAAATAGAACGGTGAGAGCACGAGCGCGAATCACAATTTACTGAACGGAAGCAAAAGGTCAGCAATAGGACGAGGAAGAAGAAGGAGGGAGGAGGAGGAGGTCGTCCTGGATTTTCCGACAGCGCAACGGAGACGCCGGCAACGTACATTGTTCTTCTGCGTCTCGCGGCCGTCACTGCTGTCGATCAGCTCGGCCTGGCTCTCGACGGGAGAGACCTGAACTCCGATTTTGAGATTGGTTTTCTCGTGCATGTTCCGCTCGTACTCACGGACGTCCTCCAGACTCATGTCTGCAAAAAAGTATGTTCCAGAGTGTCCAACAAAATGCAGACTTCGCCTTTTTTTTTTTTAACTCCCGCGCCGCCACGGTGGACGCTGATGTCCAAGAGGAGGAGGAGGAGGGGGGGTTGTGGAGCCATTCGGTTTCCGAGTGCTCGGAGCATCGAAGGAAGGGAAAATAGGGCCACCAAAGCGTCGGCAAGAACCGTGCGAGAAAGGAGGAAAGGCAAGCAAGCCAAGGTAGTTAGTCCGGCCCACTACCACCCCCCGAAGCAGCTTCTTGCTTAGCGCTTAGGAACAAAGCTTTCGGACAAGACGAGGGGGGGTGAAGGAGCAGAGTCAGGGTTGGAGGTAGCCTTGCGTTCATCCAACGTAAAACAGGAGGAGCCATCGCCAAGGGTAAGAGTGCAGGGAATCGTTGCGGCGTTGCAGGAAAGTGCTTCTACGGTTCCATTGCGTCCAGGAAGGGAGTAGGAAACAGCCTCGTTGCAGACCAAGAAAAGCTTTTCGGAAAAGTCGTTATTGGAAGCGAAGGATCACTGCTGCGCTGCAGGCCTGCGGGGCGCACCCACGTGCGCCCGTCGAGGTTACGAAGAACGCATCTTGCTCGTGTCGTCGTCCGCGGCGGAGGGGGGGAGCGGGCGGGGGGCGGGAGCGTTTTACAGCACGCGCCTCATGCCAGTGGTGGCTGCTTTCCGGTGGTCGTACATCAACGACGTCACCACGGCGCTCGTGCCAGGCTAGGTGCACGTTAAGGTCACGTGAAGTGTCGAACGCCCGCCGGCAGGTCACAGGGCAGACCCAGCAAGTGCCACATGGGTCGACTGACTGAGATGACTGCTGGCCGATGCGCCATCTGTGCCCCCCCCCTTACTGGCACCCTTACAAGGCACCACCTCACGGCCGCAGCAACGCAGCCGCTTCTCCCCCCCCACGTGGTACTCGGAACGGCGGGGTGCGGTTTTTTGGGGGAAAAGCCCCCGGGCGTGCGAGAGTTCACGTTGCAAGTGACCACGGGCAAATTAAATCGATAGGAAGAGATTTCAATTGGCCGAGGCGGCATGGAACGTGAGTTGAGAAGTTATTGCCGCAGAGATTGATCTCGCTCATTGTTTGATACCCCCCCCCCTTTTCCATCCTTTCCTCCTCCACCACGAAATTGCTCCTGAATATGTTCTCAATGAGTCCAAGCTGCCGATGAGAACAATCTCTGCAGAGCAAGCGGATTTTTATTTATTTTGGGGGCCGCTCAGCCGTCGTGTTTAATTAAATGGGGCCGAAATCGATGAATAGAAATCGATGGGACGAAATCAGTCAACCACGACGACAGTGCCGCGAGGAACGAATCGTTAAATAAATGGCATCGATGACCGCCCTCCACACCCGCCAGCCCGTTGTCCCCCCCACTTTGAGTTGTCAATTCCGGAGCAGTCAGGCACTCTGGGTCCAAGCCTTGCAAGCCACACACCGTCGGTCCATTGTATAATTACGAGCAATAATCCAGAGGCAGCCTAAGAGGTGTTAATGCTTGTGTTTTTAGAAGAAGAAGAAAAAGAAAAAGGGGCATTAGGAGCCCTTTCTCTGCAGCCAGACAGGCGTTAATGGGAAATTCAAATGCGATAGACGGAGCTCAGTCCTAATAAGCCTTTGTCAAGTCGTGCATGCATTATGCATGGGGCAAAGCAGAAGGGAAATGAATATCTCATTAAGGAAAGACAATAACTGTCACAACCGCCGTTACACGACTGTGCAATACATTTCCGCGCAAACACAAAATAAACTTTGCACGCATTTCGCTTTTCGCCGTAACCGCGCTGACGTTCGACGCTTGCGCGCGAGTGTGAAACGCCTGGCGGGTGAGCGAATGAAAAGTTTCGTTTTGTTCTTGGGGTTTTATCTTTCGTGAAGCGCCTCCCACCCAACTTCCCCGTTCTCCATTCAGCTGGGCCCTGACGCACGCGCTAGTCCAAAACGCAAGAGGTAACAGCCACGTGTAGTTCGCCAGCATCCCACCTGCACCCTGCGTACGGGATCCATCGGTGGCTTTCTGGGGGTGTGCGAGACGTGGCCAGATTTGTTTTTTTTTTAGAAGGTAAATCGTCGAAAGCAGGTTGAGCACGGCCCACGTAAGTACAACTACATTGTTTCACCAAACCGACGGACCTGTTCTTCACCTGAGGACGGCTGCTTGCGTTGTGGCCAAAACGTCGTGAGAATTATTCTATTATGTTTTATTTTTATCATTTTATTATTTCCCTTCTACGTGACTTTACCGAAAGAACCAATAAGATATGTATTTGTTAACATTATATTTTTTTTACAAAAATACTATTGAGAATCCAAGGAGTGCCGGCTGCAGTTAAGGTTAAGAACCACTCGCTGCCTCATGCAATCAATATGCCGGACCTTTGTATGAAATTTCGAAATGCAGGTGTTTTCACGTTTCTTTCCGCGATGCTCATCGCCCGCTTGATAACTTCAGAATGCTGATGCTGATTAAAGTTTTGTTTCTATTCAACCCCCCCCCCCCCATTACTTACGGATTGGTGTTATTTTACAGGTGCACAACGACGCGTCTCGTTAAAATATATTAAAACCCTTCACAATGATGCACCCGTCTAATCGCGTGCGAGCCGAGAATTCTTTTTTTGACGTCACATCATTTAGACCCGCCGTGGAGCGAGCGCGCGCCGTGCACACTAACGAGTGAATGCAAAACAAGGCGGTACAGGGCGAGACAGAAATGGAATCGACGATTGCATTTTTCGACCCTGACACCGCGGCCACAATTTCGTCGAATCGTCGGGGTTTTAGTGAATCGTTACAATCTCTGGCGCGGTTTGTAAATGGAAATATGCGGCCATCCTAAGCAAAATCGTTGCTTATATGTAAGTCGTAAAAAAAAAAACATTTACGGAACAACAACAAAAAAATGCACTGCTGTGCCTGTCACAAGCAGCAGGAATTCTGAGCTCAGATAACAAGGTCAATGACATCACACGTGACACCTCGATAAAAAATCCATAGCCCTGACTTTGCTCGCTCTCCGCTACGGAAACGAGCACGTGTTCCATTGGAAACTTCATTACTCATGCTCCAATTAACATCGCCGTCTTGTTTAACCCGTAGTTCACCAATTGAGCAATTTAATGTTACAATTCGCCACTCGCTGCTATCCGAACAAAAGTGATTTTTGTTTTTTCTTGATTTGAAGCTTTCGTGACTGCAGGAATCCATACTCTTTGGTTCTTTCGGTAAAGTCACGTAGGGATAATTTTGTTTATTTTTTTGTTTGTTTTATTTTTCTACCTACGTGACTTTACCGAAAGAACCAAATAGCATGATTTTTGTTGTTGTTGTTGTAAACATTCAATTGTTTTTCTTAATTATTATCCGACACCACATTAGGGTTAGGCACCGGTGATGTAACAGCGTGTGAACTAATATGGCAGATCATATTATCCATGCGGTTATCCAAGAATGCTTATCCCGTGAGAACAAGTGCGGATAACAGGATATATTTACTGAAGAACTCTTACTTGCCAAAGAAAAATGCGTAAAATAAGGAGTTCTCCTGTATCATGCTAAATTCGGCATCTCGTTAATTTCATCCAAATTTATGATCCTGATTGCAGTGATGAAAATTCCACATTCCTATGCTGGGGGGGGGGGGGTAGGTGGGGTGGTCAGTCTCGTCGCAAGACAACCACTGTTAACTTATCATAAAGCGGTCCTACTTTTATCGACCTCGAGATGGATGATGGGCAAAGGCAACCCACAAGTGGAATAAAAGCGTTGTCACTTTTTCAATTGTGGACCCTTAGCCCCCGTCGCGCTACGGCACCACTGTCGCAGACGACAGCACGCAGGAGAATTTAATTGGGAGGAGAATAACATTGCACGACCACTCTCGAAAAGTTGCATTTTATTCTTGCAAACATTGAAAACATTTAAATGTCAGAATCTAGTATATTTGAGCGCGCGCATCCCCGGGCGCGGCTATCACAACGCTGGGACTCGCGAATCGAGCTCCCAAACGGCGGTGGAAACGATGCCAATTTGCGCCGCGCTCCCCAATTAACTCAAACGACTTCGGTTCAATTTCTCCACGAGTGGCGTTGCGGGCGAAGATTTCCAAAACTACCCCCCACTGACCCGCGTACGAGAGTGCGTGCGTTGTGTTCGTGAAATGCCACCGACAAGGGCGCGATAGACAAAACTCTGCCAGTGACTGCCACATCACGGAATGCTCGCCGATGCATTTGACCTTTTTCACGTGCGGGCACAGGCCAAAGTCATTTGCAACAAGGTCGTTGATCCGGGCTCTAAAAATTGATGCGAAATTATGCGTCGATACAGCGGGTTTTTTTTCTTTCTTTCTCCGAATGGCAGGTCATGAATACTGCACTAAGTTTCGTCGGCAATGATGTTCCCAATATTCTAATGACATTGGTAACGTTTTGGTTTCCGAATGCTACATGTTCATTTGCATGTGCGCGTGTGTTTATTTTATACGTGTGTATGTTGTGAAGTCTCACTGAATATTTACCGTCACTGGAGTAGGCACGTAACTGGCACCCACAGCCAGAGGTTACACTCGATCTGACGAGCCGGGTACAGAGACAGCTTCCTGACCTGACCCCGTGCGTTCATGCACATGTACACACATGTTGGTTCGCACGCAACATGAACGTGCTATCGATTTCACCTACGGCACTCGACAAAAGTGGCGAGAAGGAAGTGGAGGAGGAGGGGAGGGGCAGCTTGCCTCCGCAAGTGCCGAGGAGCCCCCGAAGCAGAGGGTTAGACTTCAAGGAGGCTTCACTTAAGAAGCACATAACATGGGTTCGACTTCCCGGCTCAGGCCAAAGGGGAATAAAATGAAGTCAATTGGCTCCTGCTCACCTGCCCGCAGGAATTTCGGTGTAGGAGGATACACGCCATTGTTCTCACCTGTAGGCAGCCAGGTAAAAGTTGGGGTGGCGGAAGGGAGGGTCAGGGTAGCGATAGCACCCTTACCACTGTGGCCATATGTGGCCTACGCATTGCCCACATTTGACAAAGTTCAGCTGTGATGCTTTGAACATCGAAAAGCCATCGTTGTTTTGATTCCCAAAAGATGCTTTCCAGTGAACTGAAATGATTTTTTTTTGTGATCGTCAGTAGTGCGGGGAAGTTCAGTCACGCGAGTGACGCAGCTTTTGGCAAAGTGTCGCACATGAGACCGACAGTCTCTGCAGGAACACGCAGCCTGGGTCAGAGCTCAAGACGGCAACGTTTTTTGAATGGAGGCCAGAGGGAAGGAAGCTGGTGTGAGCGAAGCGAGCGATCTCTCTGTTCACAGACAGCGGCAGGGCCCAGCCACGGGACGATCCAGCCGGTCGGGATGAAGTTCCTGACCTTGTGAGCCCTTGGAACGGAATTGCTCACGCGAGCGGTGCTCCATCCCAGGAGGCGGATGACGAGACGACGGCGCCCATCCAAATTAATTGTGGTTGCTGTGTTGGCGAAGCGTGCGTGGAGATGTAGGTGTCTGGGACGGTGGTGGCAGTGGGGCCGTTCGACCAATTTGAACAGCATGGAGTGCACCGCCCGAACAGCGTTTAAACCGCAACATTGGCTGCGGACATGAGCTGCCGATTGCCCCTTCTGTTGCAGACTCTTCGTCAGAATTTGTGACCTTTTCTAATATTATTCAAAAAATGTCACCCTTGCAAAATAGAGGCTACAGTCTCATTGGGCCATCTCCTGGTTGTAAGTCACAATCATGTATGTAAGTGTGTGTGTTGATCTTTCTTCGCAACAAACATAGCCAATCATGCTCTTCAGAGGTGCGCGGGAATGACAACAAAGTAAATATGAAAAGCAGTTCTAAAGAAATTAGTTTTCAATCCAGATCATTTAGAAGTGCACAGCTTCAGTGGCTTCCTAACATGATAAGGAAGAGCGTTCCAGACGGCCGCAAAAGCGCACAATGCAGTGACCCTCTTTGTTCGATAGCTCGCCAAAAGCCACCGCGAGGATGACCAGAGTTGGTGCGATTTTTTTTTCTTCGTGACCAGACAAGCAAGACACTTCTTCTTGGTTATTTCGGTAAAGTCACGTAGAAGGGAAGTAATAAAATAATAAAAATAAAACATAACATTCTTCACCTGAAGACGGCTGCTTGCGTTGTAGCCGAAACGTCGTGAGAATTATTTTATTTTATTATGTTTTATTTTTATTATTTTATTACTTCCCTTCTACGTGACTTTACCGAAAGAACCAAGAAGATGAATCCCTGCAGTCACGAAAGCTTTAAATCGAAATTTAAAAGCAAGACACTGTCATTCATTTGTGGCCAAGCACTTCGAGTGTAATGAGTGCGACCTCATGATGAATTCCTTCGGCAACCGAAAGCCAATGCAGCTCGGTGGAGACTGGACGGACACGGTCGAATGTTGTACATGCAGCAGCTTGGTAAAACAATTTTTTGCCAGACATCCCATAGAGTAGTGAGTTGCAATTATCCCTATCAACCATGGTCAATCCACTGCTGGAAGAAGGCCTTGCCAAGAAGGCACCACAACCACCAACTCTCATTATCCTGTGATGTGCTCATTCACCTTGCACCTGCACGTGAACTGACTTGGCTTATATATCATTTTTATTATTTTAATTACCAGCGAAACGTCGTATTCAAATTGTAAATGTTGTGGATTTACTTTTCAACACACCGGTGGGCTGAAGTAGCAACTAATTGCCGCGGTGTTTACGTGACAAACCTTACTGGCCGTGTCGGGTGGTGGAGGGTTACGACACATTTATACTTACGCGATCTAACCCAAAATACTTTCATAATGAATAACATTGGTCGCGAAAGCCCGCTACATCTTAAACCTACAACCTTCTCACTAAATCGACCGGGCAGCGCGCCCCCCCCCCCCCCCCCCGCTCAGCCCCACATGATATCAATGCGGGAGTGAACAATAACATCACGTGTTCAAACTAGCTCGTGCGTTTCCTCAGCCACTTGCAATCCAAGCGCGGACGTTCGCGAAGGGCCATGCAACCCCCGGGAATCGAAAACCCCGTCGCTAGCTCGTGGCGAAAAGCTTCGACCGGAGGAAAGCTCAACGCTGGGAAGCCCAGACCCCGGGGCCTCCGTGTTCCGCCATCGGCACGCGCTGGGGGCTCCCTCCGTCTTGGGTCACGAATGTTGAATTCTTTGTTGAACGTCTCCCACGGGGTGGGGGAGGGGGGGATCCGGTGCGCAGCGGACTCACCGTACCACTCGTCGATCCAGGCAAACGCCTGCCTGTGCCCCACCATCAGCACATCCCGCACCACCTGCTTGCGGGGCGCACACACACCAGCACGCGTTGTGAGCATGCACGCTTGCGCGCGGGTACGCGGCACAGAACCAAAGGCAAAGATTCACCCCCCCCACCCCCCCCCCGTATAGCCTGAACAGACTGTTGGGGCAAAGTGCTGTTAGGGAGCACCTATGAAGGCCGGAACGGCACACGAGGGGGTGGGTGGCCAGCACCACGCCCGGCTGTCATTGACTCCCCAGCGGTGATGATTTTACACACCGCACCAGGTTCTCATTTGAGGCTGAGTTGACCTAGGGAAGGTCCCGGTTCAGATAATCGTCACTGGTCGTTGCCATGAGTGGGAATTGAACCCGGTTCGCCGTGTTTGTAGCGCAGTACACTAACTACCAGAGGTGTGGACTCGAGTCATGTGACTTGGACTCGAGTCAGACTCGAGTCATGAATTTGATGACTTCAGACTCGACTTGGACTTGCATAACAATGACTTTGTCCCACCTCTGCTAACTACTACACTACCGCTCCCCATGCGGCACACCGAAAACAAAGATCGCCCATATAGCCTTAACAGACTGTTGGGGCAAGTGCTGTTAGCCCGCCGGCAGGAGGTCACGGGACAGACCCAGGTGCCATGGGTTGACTGACACACACATTGCACACACGCGTGCACACCACGCGTGTTACGGAGCAGCGGGGGATTTCTCACCTTGTGCACGAACTGCTCCACGCGCGTCTGCAGGCCCCACACCTCGAACTTGACGGTGACGAGCTTGTAGGAGCACATGATGGGCCCCAGCGTGTCCCTCCAGCCCTCGGCCAGGGGGCCCCGTCCCGTCTTGAGAGACTTGAACTGCCTCACATCCTGCGGGTGTGGGAAGCGCGCAACAGTGGGGGAGGGGGGGGGGCGCAGTGGGGGGGAGGTGGGGGTCATACAACTCAGCCCTTCGATCGCCGCTCGGAAGAGGGAGAATTCTAGTGGCGTTCGTGATCCGGCAGATCGTTCAAGCCGCGCGATCAATTCGTGATTTTGAGGTCATCACGCCCATTCGTGTACCCGAGTGGGAAAACAACGGAGGAGCAGCATCGTTTCCCTGCTATGAACTGCTGCAGATCGCATCCGTCCATGAAACAGGGCGCGTTTCCGCGATAGCCTTGCGCCGTATGAACAGCGCCACTACCAAATGAACGAATGGTTGGATTTGATATCACGATCGTGGTGGTAAGTTGCTTCTCCGTGGCGGGGCTAACAGCAGTTCTGACCGAAGGGTCTCGCCCTGTGCGTCGGAGGTTTGAAAACCGATGGAGTGCAGCCACAGGGAACCACTTTTCACGCGACTCAATGGATAGAAAAAGCGCTGGGGCCTTCGTGCGTTGTGCAAAGGACATCAACAGTTCCTGAAGAACTGCATTGTGGTCCTCTTGTCTTAGATCACCTCCATGAAGTAAACATTTGAGCAGATGCGACCAACTCTCGGCAGCATTGGCTGACATGCAGTTATTCAGGAACTGTTGATGAGTTTTGCACAAGCCAGCAAAAAGCATGTTTCTGGTGGTTGTATGAAACTTGGTGCTTCAGCCCGAACTGATTTTTCTGTCATGGTGATGGGTTTGCTTGTCATTTACATATTTGAATTACTCTGTGGGTGCAGCAAGGGAATGTGTACAACGTTTTTCCAGCTAATTGGATGTAATGCCTTTCGTAGGAATGATTAATAACAATGCATTTTGTACCACACAAAAGGAACCGCACAGATCTCTGCAATTAGTTAATAAATGTACGAGTACAGCAATGAGCTGAACAAGACGAATGTGATGAGAAAATTGCAGGACAGTGAAATTGATTTATTGACCGTAGATCTTTGATGAGTCGAAATGTTTTATTGGAATTTGCCGGGTTTTAAGCGACTTCCGAGAAAACAATAGAACCATTGGTGGGCCCCAGGTGGTGACATTTTAAGTCACTCAACAGATCGTCATATATTTTTCATTACCTAGAGTACTCTGGTTTTCCATTATGGATGACTTCGCCTCTGCTGGGAGGGTCTCCGTACGAGCATGCAACACGAATTACACACATGCTATTTATAGCTATTGGACATCAGCGAACAAGAGCTTTGTATCCATAATACGGGTTTTTTTTTTGGGTTAAATCACGTAAAAATATAAATGTGTCGTTAAACCCGCCACCACTCGACACAGCCAATAAGAAAGGTTTGTCATGTAAAGAGAACGTGACAATTCGTTATTAGTACAGCACACCGGTGTGTTGGAGGGCAAAGCCACAACATTTACAATCTAAGTACGACGTTTCACCAGTAATTACAATTAGCTTCATCAGGCGACAGCCAGATTTCTGGAGAAATCCTCCTGTTTCGTTCCTTATTTAGAGGGGTAGATGTGATGATGACAAGACTCGTGTGGTCATTTTGCACAAAGTGGGGGGGGGGGGGGGAGGGATTCATGAATGCATATGACTATGGGTATCCATTGCCTTTTGGGTTATGTATAGGGTAATCAACGTACATTATGCATGCGCATTATGCAAGCCCATTGTTCTTGTACTTCCTGTCGATTATATTCTTGGGTCTTTCGGTAAAGTCACGTAGATAGGTTAAAAGAAAATAACAAAAAATAACAAAAAACTACGACGTTTCGATTGCAACATAAACGGTCGTCTTCAGGAAAAGAGGGTTTAGCTTCCAAGGCAAATTGTTTATAAGGGTTTGAAATGGGCGTAGCCCAAATGTCAGCAGCCAATGATAATGTAAGTGGTGGGCAGCCAACCCAATGGTGGTTGGTTTTCCACCAATCAAAGGGCTGCCAGGTGAAAATTGGCATGTTAAAGAGAGATTAGCATGTTAATGGGAGATCGCAGAGCCCAAGAATATAAATTCCTGCATTCACGAAAGCTTTATGTCAATATTTCTCCCGTCAATTATTTGTACTAAAATAGCCTACCAACGGTAATCCTTATGGAAATATGGTGACCTGTATAGGCATGTATTTAAATAATGTATTATTTGATGATTTGCTTCCATGCAGCACTAAGTATGTAGTTATCTGAATGGTTAAAATTATTTTAAATTCTCTAAATTTCGATAGATTCTCGAATTAGTTTTGGCCAGTAGTAACTAGTTTCCAACAGAACTTCAACATTATCAAAATCAATTGAGTGTCCTTGTTGGCACGCTTGTTCTGCCACTGCCGACAGTTGTATTTGGGAGTGTTTAATATTTATTTGGTGTCCTTTAGTCTCGTGCTGATCATCCGACCTGTCTGCCCAACATAGCATTTGCCACACGTGCAATTAATCCAGTACACACCTTCTGTTGATAGCTTCGGTAATACATCTTTTGTACTAGAAAAACATTTCTGTATTTTATGTACCATGCCAAATCTGATTCGGATGTTTTGTTTTACCAAACATCTGGCCAGTTTATCAGTTACTCCCACAATGTATGGTATTTTAATAGTGTTAATTACTTGGTCAGTTTCAACTCTTGTGTTATATGATTTGGTTTTGTTGATTTGTGCATCATTGTAACCATTCAATTGCAGCACTGCTTTAACATTTTTAACATGTTTAATTTCACTTCTCAGACTATCGCCATCTGACACTTTCTAAGCTCGATGTATGAGCGTCTTCATGAGAGCGGATTTCTGTGCGGGGTGGTGGTGTGACTGCATTCAGATTGGTGTCAGTATGCATTTTCTTTCGGTAAACGCGGTGTGCTATTTTACCATTTCGACCGTGGCTGGTCGGATTCCTCCAGTATAATAGAAAAAAATAAGTCTGAACCTTTGCCCCCTTTGTTGAAATTCAAGGATTTCTTTGTGGCTCCCGGCTGTGTATTCGCTTTGTGCCGCTCGTTGTTCGGCACGATGTCCAACGTTTCGTTCCACATGCTCAAAGCTGTATTGAGCTTCTCAATTTTTTCTTCGATCAGTTCCTGAAGAAGCTCCCAGCACGTGAGGCGAAACGTCGGACGTAGTGCCAAACAACCACACAGCAGTACAACCCAAAAAACGCATCGGACCACTTTACGGCACGACCACGAACACCTTCGAAAGCGGCACGTCCTCCTCCTTCGTTCGCCTGATTCTGAAAGGGCCTAAAATATTCCTTTAAAAACCCAACTACGATTCATGCAGGATAAAAAAAAACATAAACTACGTACGGGATGTTATGCAACGTCAAATTCATATATAAAACGTACTTTTTGCCTAAATAATATATTTTTTCAAACCACAATGGTCAAAGGAGCCAACGATCGACCGCAATTTTCCATTCAATATTTTTCTATCCGTGTCGCGAATTTTGCTGCCAGCAGCTCGTTTCCGGATCACTGGCTGCGCCGCGTACCGTGATTATTACAGCGTCGCGCGCCCGACTCCGGGCAGGGTTTAATTACGCGAGAATTAGGGCCAGTGACTATTTTTTGTTTGTTTATTGATTTTTCCACTAAGGGGGTCGGGAAAGAAATTAGATATGTATTTTTTTGTAACGAAAAAGACTCTGGTAACGCCACGAAACGATCGCGGCATCACGGATAAAGACCATGCCAGCCCAAAATCATTTTTATTTCAGCAACAACAACGTAAAAAAGACACGCGCCAACACTCTTTGGCACTCACTGGAAAACAGTTTTCTCGGCACACTATTTTTTGCCGCCGACCGTAATTGGGCACTCTTGTGCGACTCCCTCCTAAATAGCTGTTGGCAAAAACGAGAGAAGAAAATATTACCCCGGTTACTCGGCAACGTACCCCACGCCTTTTACGTAACGAGGGAGGGCTGGTGAAGCAATTGGTATTCAGCGCTGGGGCGTAAATACGTTGCAGGCAACGGGTCACCGTCACCAGACGCTGAGAAGTGGGCTGGCGTTAGTAATCCCATTACGTTACTGCGCTTTTAAGCGCTTATCTGATTTTAGAGACACTCGGCACCTCGGGTTAAAGTGAGTGCAGCCGATGAGAATGGACGTGGGGTTATATACTTCAACGCCACACGGATAAGAGGCAAAGGTGCAGCCCTGCAATGCCTCGTGCTTAGGCCTGCAATGGTCTAGCTTGCTAACTGTTACACAGACAGAAAGCATCCTACGACTGCACGAAGAAGAGCGTTTAGCAAAGTATCTGCCCGTGGATGAAATTGAATATTATTTAACTTCTGGCTAAGGAAACTGACAGGGCTCGTATGCACGTGCGTGCTGGGTTCATATTATTATTTTTATAATTATCACTTTGCAGGATCGTGAGAGATGATAACTTGGGGCAGGCCTTCATCCAGAAGTGGATGAAATGGCTCATGATGACGGCGATGATGATACAGAACCCCTCATTATTTATTTAATGATTCGCCCACAATCCACAAGATAGATTGCCACGTGATCTTATATTGCAGTGATGCTGTTTCAGACGTAAGATGAACGCAATGTAATCATGATAATGATACATTGACAGCCCCTGTCAATCCACTGCTGGATGAAGGCCCTCCCTATGGCATGCCAATCCTTGGGATTGTTTCACGATACTCCACCACGCCGGGAGTGTGGGTTGAAGGCAGGAGATGGGGGGAAAGACCAGAATTGGTGCAGATGTAATACCGTTGACGACTCTTGACGCCGGAGTTGGAGGCACACGGGTTTATTTCACAGCACAACAGTGGGCATATAACACTCGAGGGGGTATCGGCCCCCTCACCCGGCTAGCTGGAAAATACACACGCTAGCTACCCTAGCCTGCCTCTTAGTCCTCCTTCTAACGGGCTAGGGGAGGCTATCTGGCCCGATACTGGTAAGTCGGGCCCGGTACCCGGAGTCCCAGACCTGCTCTGACAAGAGCACCGGCTCTGGCTCTCGGAACCACGCCGCTGGCTCGATCCTGTTCGGCCCTGATAAGGACGTCGAACTAGGGGAGTCCAGGGCTTCTAGCTAAGATGTCTTCAGTCTTCTCGTTAGCTTAACATTTCTCCTCGAGCCCTCTGACACATCCCCTTTTATACTCAACCCCCGCTGAGGGGTGGGGCCCCGGGCTGCCTGGTGCGGACGTCGTTGAGAGCACCACCCCCCCCGTGCACTCATGTAGCCCCGCCCACTGTGTTTGTTTCCCATAAGCTGCCATGCATAACGGCTCTCTCTCTAACACCCCTACACAGGTATCACTCACGACTGATGTTAGCTTTGGCGGGGAATCAAACTCAGGTTTGCTTGGTTCACAATGCAGTGCGCTAGAACGCTGCGCTACCGCTCCACCCCCGGCAGAATGTGCTCCACATTTATTTTAACAAAAAAGCAATTACAAAAAGTATGAAGTTAATCAGATTACATTATTTTTTTTGTCGAGACTAAATGTCCCATTCCGTTTCATTACTTTCGTGACATTGAATAATTACTCCGACATAAGAGGCTGAGCTTGAAAAGGAACCCTCCAACGGCTGCTCGTATTTTGCAAAATGCAGCTTTGATTATAGGCGATGTAGTGCAGTTTCTTCCAGCTGTCTAAGTAGAGTACACTATTTATATTTTAATTATTATTATATAACCAGGTAAGGTCCACTGAGCTATATATATTTTTTTCAGAAGCGACCTGGCCACAAATGATAGCTCAACGAAGTGGTCTATGTGGACGTGTACAGCAGGCAAAAAACTCTAACCGCGTGTTTTTAAATGTGGAGGGAAAGACCTGAAGACCCGGAGAAAAATCCACGTGACCACAGGGAGAGAGACACGCAAACTCCAAATATACAGCAGGCATCAGGGTCAGGATCGAACCCACGATCTCCAGCATATATATTGATATAAATTCTCTGAATACGTATTCTCCTTGGGGTTCGGATTCGCTCATGAAATCATGAATGGATCATAAACGTGGCAAAGGTGCAGCCCTGCAATTAATTCTTCACGCCACTGCTGACGGAAGGGTCTCCCCGCTGGAGGGAGCTAAAAAATAATTCCTCTCGAGCGCCTTCTGTTCCATGCTGGCCAGATGTCTTTTAACCGGTGGGAGCACGCACACTTTACTCCATGAAATGTGACATGACGATCGTCGAACTGTAGTGTAGCCATGAATAGCAAAGCCGCCGGCGATACTTATGATTCATTATTGTATTAAAATGTCTATTTCTCTGCGGCACGTTAAATAATGTTCTGCAAATGCAATACGTCGACAGAAGTTAGTACCCTACTGCTGCACGTCACTCACCAACACCAAAGATTACATTCGTTTCGGATTCTGCATCTCTGATTAACGTCGTTGGCTACGTATGGTGTGAAAGAAGTTCAACATACATACATATAAATTGAATTTCATAGACGGCCGGTCACTAGAGCAAGCACTGTCATGCGCAGTTGACAATTTTGCCGGCACATTACCGCACACAAGGCCACTTTCGCGAGAGAGGGATGCGGAAGGTTTAAGGTGTGGGATCTTTAAATCCGGCAAGTGGATAAGACAGGGCGACTTAATGTTCTTCGTGCAGGACAACCCGGAGCATCATGCTTCAGTCGCCATGCAGCTCGGAAGCAGAATTTTGTTTCAAACTCCGCAACCCGCGTCTGCAGAGGTGTGAGCTCTCATAAATGCAAAAAATGCTCATAAATGCCATTTCTTTATTTTTAGCCATGAAAATAACATTAATTAAAATTGTTAACAAAACTCGGGTAAAAAAAAAATCACCTCCCACTGCGATCCACAATGCATAATTGTTTTCTTTGGATTCAACGCACAGGGTGCCATGGTGGCGAGATATTAATTAACTACCTTGCCTGGTATATACACGAGAGGTCGTGGGTTCGATCCAGACCCTGATACCTGTATATTTGGAATTTGCGTGTTCTCCACCGCGGTCATGTGTTTTTTTTTGTCTCTGAGTCCTTTGGTTTTTTTCTCCACATTTAGAAACATGCGTTGAGAGCATTTGGCTGCCATCCGTTTTCACGTGATAAACCACTTCGTTGAGCGATCATTTGTGGCCATGTCGCTTCTGAAACACAGCTCACTGGTAAAACAAAAAACATGTACGTATATATATCACGTGTGCGTGGCAGCCATTTGTATGGAAATACCACAACATTTACAGTTTCACGCTTCAACACACCGGTGGGCTAAAGCAGTGAACTATTTGTCTTTTGTCAACGTGACACTTTTTTACTGATTGGCCGTGTCTGGTGGTGGAGGGTTACGACACATTTATAAATAACGCGATCTAAACCCAAAAACGTTGATTATGAATAATATTGGTCGCGAAAGCCTACGTGTTAAACTGGAAATAATAATGATGAAAAGACGAGAGAGCAAGTGTGGCTGATTGCCCAATCCATGTGTGGGTTGTTAGATCCAGTTCTGTGAAGGTGCTTATTTTCAATAGAAAATGTAGTATTCACCCATAAACCTAAATACTTAAGAAGGACTTGTCCTAAAATCTCCAAACCCCCATTGAGCCTTTGATAAATAAATGAAAAAAATAAAATTGACGTAAATGAATGCTCCAGTGAAAACCCAAACGAACATTATCGACAATTCATTTGGCAATCCGGTACCAATGACACGCAGAGCAAATGAATCTCGCGTTATCGCAGCCATCGCCCACCAGCAAAGCAATCAGTGGGAGACCTGTGGCTTTTCACTTGGGTGAGTGAGTGAGTGAGTGACACACTCACGTCCACCTTGGGTTTCCCGGTTTCAAGAGTCGCGTTGCAGGCGGCTCAATTGATTGAACGTAATGGGAGAGCAGCGACGTTGCTCGAGCTGTACAATGCCACACAGAACTAAGGGAATCCAAGCATTGGTACTGGGTAGATAGAACATTATCCACCCGGTGCCAATGACATTCGAAGGAATTAAATCTCCCGTTATCGCATCCATCGCCCACCAGCAAAGCAATCAGAGGGAGACCTGTGGCTTTCACTTGGGTGAGTGAGTGACACACTCAAGTCCACTTCAAGTGATTGAACGCAATAGGAGAGCGGCGACATTGCCAGAGCTGTACAATACCAAACAGAACTAAGGAAATCCACGCAGTTTTTTCCACGAGGTACCAATCACAGTGCTTAGGTGCATCACACGCCATCTTCTCGTTCCGGACGTTCAGTTCAACCACCTGTCCACGTAACCCGCAATTGGAAAAAGAAACTCCCGAGACAGAGTATACATTGGCCAACGAGGCATTGCTGAAAGCAGCCCGTCCTGGCTGGACACATCCCTGAAAGAAAGCTCGTCTTAGACCTATCCGTCGTGTCACAATCGATAAACGCTCGCTCCTTCTCTGCAGACGGGCAAGCGCTGCGTTTGCAGAAGTTAGCGGCGGGGTTTCCTGTTGCTTCTCACAGAGTTGTTGTTTTTATCGTCTCTTGTTGCCAGCGTTGTTCATAGCCCGGGCGTGGAACTGGGCAAAATACAACGCGAGGATATATTTCTTGTTCCTTTGTTTGTTTGGCTAACACGTCAAGAAATGACGGCACCTTGCTCGCGTACTTTGATGGTAAGCAACTGGACTCAATCTTCCTGGTTCGGCGGTTGAAGCAGGCAAGTTGTGTAAATCCCTTCCCCCCCTCCTCCGCCAACCGCCTCTCTGTACGCCGGTTCATCGATCGGCGGGTTACGTGTGGTGGGCTAAAGTGAGGGGTACTTGCAAGTCTTCACAAAGAAGCCTGTCCAGTGTGGAAGAGTAGGCAAAATACCCTTTAAGAGGTGTTCTCCGAAGCTCTGTTCATGGTGGAGGCCCATCGCCCCCCCCCCCCCCCCCCACCAGCAGTGTTGTGAATACGACATTTCAGGGCTGCACCTTTATCTTGTTGAATAATGAGACCTCACCTCAGATTCCTTGTAGTAGCGCTCCGGAAGTTCATCGTACGCAATGTCCACCTTGCAAGTTTCTCTCTCCATGTTATTTGTCTCGCTGTCGAACACCTACGGACAAAAAGGGGAGAGAAATCGACACCGCGGCATTTGCTGTCCGCTCCGGACGAGGGGTAATTGCTAAACACAGAAGTTTTGTTGAATCGCCGCGATAAAACGTTTGCTCCTCGAGTCTCGTGCAAACCTTGCCTTTTGTAAGTCTCGTGTGTGCGGTGCAAGTTTTCTTGAAAGGCACTTAAAAGATGATGCCGGACAAACACATTCGTAACATTACAATAACAATGCGCATTGTTTATCGTGAAACAATCCCAAGGATTGGCATGCCATAGGGAGGGCCTTCATCCAGCAGTGGATTAACAGGGGCTGTCAATGCCCCACTGAATCTTAAGAGTAATTCATGAGGGTCTTGTTTTATGAAATTTGGGCATCGCAGTACTCGGAGGAAACACGACAGATGTGAGGGGACAATTTGATGCACTTGCCGTACTGCCACCTCACAAGCCAAGCAGGTTTAAGATCGAAACCGGAGCGTTTCACCACTAATCTGGCTGTCGCCTGATGAGGCTGGTTGTAATTAGCAGCGAAACGTCGTACTCGAACTGTAAATGTTGTGGGTTTACTCTCCAACACACCGCGCTGTTCTGAACGAGGAACGAAATTGGCACGTTTTGTTTACGTGACAAACCTTAGTAAGTGGCTGTGTCGGGTGGTGACGGGTTTAACGACGCATTTATATTCACGCGATCTAACCCACAAACCTCTATCATGGATAATGTTGGTCGCGAAAGCCTACTAGGTGGTAAACAGGTTTGGGAGTTTCACAGCATTCGTGTGATCCACCAATCCTAGCTTCCAAAGTGCTGGATCGTCAGCACGTGTTACCGTGGCACGCTCATCAGCGTTCAACTTTTGTGTACGAAAAAAAACAGGTGAAGGTTCAGCCCGTGAAAGTTATTTTCAAGCCACTGCTGGTGGAATGACCTCCACTAAAGGCAGCTCCAGAGATCCCCTCGACAAGGTCAATTGGCCTACTCTTCCACGCTGACCAGACATCTTGGGAGGAGGTGAAAGCGCCGACATTTTACTCCGTGATCTGCCGATTGACCAATTGTAGTGGGCACATTTACACCGTTGGTTGGACGGAGACAGGGGGCATCATCGGTCATTGGTTCAACTGCCGTGCCAGGAGAACGAATCAAATTGCATGACCTCTGGAGTGCGAGTACAATGTGCTGACCATTACACCATGGCACGATATTATAATTAATATGCATATCGAAATCATACATATTATTGGGAGCTTTGGCAAGACGTGGGCCAATGTGCACATGGTCGTATGTGTTTATCGTGATCATGGAAAAGCACAAATATGGTTGCATGCACTGAAGCTGTCATTTCAGCAATTTATAACGAATTGAGCAAGCGAGTCCCAACACACGTCACATGTATATGTGACGATCTTCCGTTTAAAATAAAAATAACAGCCATTCCACTTTGTGAACTATGATCCAAACGCTTGCTTTGTTTGGATGCCGTATTTCATGGACCCCGTGATGTAATAACCTTGATAAACAAACAAAAAAATAGATAAAGTGCCTCTCTCTCGACACGAGCACGCGGTGACCCTCGCCTCAGTTAGTGGCCCTGAGTCAGCGGCTCACATTCCACAGTCCTCAGGCGAGAACAGGTCTCTGTGTGACAACCGCTGCCGATTCCCCAGAAAAAAAATGGGGTACTCGCGTTCTTGGCCGCAGCGGGACGATAGGCTGGATAGAGCCCCGAATGAGTCTAGCGCTATGCGCCACTGTGCCACGTGGCTGGTTAACGAATGCGCCTTTTCAGGAGAGAGACACATCTCACTTTCTTTTGTTTATGAAGGTCATTAAAGGCCCTCATGGTGGCAGGATGTTGACTACCTTCCCTGGTTGTATAGGAATGTATGGGTTCGATCCTGACCCTTACACGTGTATATGTTTGGAGTTTGAATGTTTTCTTTCCATGGTTGTGTGGATTTTTCTCCGGGTGCTCCGGTTTTTTCCCTCCACATTTAGAATCAACGTGCGTTTAAAGTATTTGGCGGCTATAAATTGTCCACATGATGAAACGCCACTTTGTTGAGCTATCATTTTTGGCCAGGTCGCTTCTGAAAAAGAGCTACATAGTTCAGTGGGGCCTTAACCTGGTAAAATAATATTTTTGGGGGTTTTACACCTTATTAATGGGTACATATCGATTTAAAGCTTTCGTGACACCTCTGTTCTTCACCTGAGGACGGCTGCTTGTGTTGTGGCCGAAATGTCGTGAGAATTTTATAATGTAGTATTTTTATTATTTTATAATTTCTCTTCTACGTGAAATTACCGAAAGATACAAAAATATAATGGGTACATACATTATCAGCCATTGTCAATCCGCTACTGGGTGAAGGCCCACCCACCACCCCCAAAGCCGTCGCCGTCCCTCACGATCCTGCAACGTAACAAATCCACCTGGCACCTGCGCGTACGAGAGCCCGACGCCCATCGCTCTGTCTCCGCGGAGGATGCCCTCTCAGACGCGGCCCTATTCCTCGACTGCCACCCCGCCCATGTCCTTGACCGTCGGCCAGGGTGCGCGCGCGCGACGACGCGATGTTGACGAGCGACGCGATGTCGCTCAGTACCGCAAAAGTGTCCCTCTTCCTGACCTCTCGAAAACCCTCGCGAAAAAATTATCTCGCGATGCCACTACCGCTGGTCAGGTCACCGGGGAGATGCGACTCAACGTGCCCACAGCGGCAGCAGCAGAAGGGGCGGCACTTTACGCGCTGCCGCTAACGTACGTGGTCGTTGCAGCCGTTGTTGTCCTCGTACTTGGTCTCGATGTAGATGGAGAACTTGGGCAGGAACGAGCACTGGAGGAACGGAGAGGGGAGACGAGGAAAGTGAGAAAGCACGCGGCCCATTTGTCAACTCGAACGGCACCCTGTGCGCCGGGATTGCGCCAACGCAGCCCGCCGGGTGAGACTCGACGATTTATCCAAAACTGAATCCAAACCTTGCGTGAGAAACTGACCAAATCCTCGGGTCAATAATAATAATTCCTCTTTGGGGATAAGTGGCTTTGTCGGACGCGTGCGCGTGCCCGTGCCTGCGCGCGCGTACGTTTTTCGTTTCCCCTTCCCTTGCCGCGAGTGCCTCCACCGTCGCTTGACGCAATTCGGCGTTCCTCCCTTGCTCCTCTGCCTTCGAGCGGGAGGTGATTGTTTATTGGCTTTCGTGGGTAATATATCCAGGCTCGCTTCCTTGCCTCTTCTCATCAGGCCTTTCCAACCTCCCCCCCCCCCCCCTCGCGGGCAGCCCTTTCATCCCTAATGATCCTGACCATTTCGGTTACGGGAAAACGTGACAGCCACGTGCAGGACACGTTCTTACCCAGCAGGAAGGGCTGACACTCACCCCAACACACAACCCACAAGTCAGTGCTTCATTTCAACTGGAGCCGTCCGGAACGCTGTTCCAGAATCTACTGTGGCCATGTCCCATCCAGCTCAGCTAATTTTGTCCTCATTGTACCCTAAATTCCTATAAACATGTTCATGTGATTCTAGGAATATAGAGTACAATAACAATATACGACAATCATAAATAGGTGCACCTTGCACTCCAGTGGTAGCGCCTCGTGCCGATAATCCCTACTCCCTACTCCAAGCCAGGCATCAGCAGCGTTCAGGGAAAATATCGAGCGACAAATCAAGCCCTGCGTACAGCACAATGTTGCGTATCCAACCAGTGCGCGTATCCGCCCCGATCAATTAACCACTCCCACCCAGTGTGCAGAATGTGTGCGTGGTGTTACTGTCATAATTCTACTCTATCTCACATCTGCCTATACGTTGGTCCCCAGCAAACCAGCACGGTTATTAAAGTCACGAACACGGCCAAGGGGAGGTAATGTATTTACCGCTCACTGCAGAGGTTTACCAATCAAGTCCCCGGGTGCCCTGGTAAACACTGTGGGTGAATTAACCGTACATTTGCGCCATCTGCTTTAGCAGTGGATGTCAAAAATCTCGTGTTCCACCGTTCGACAAAGAGCAGGCCTCGCGTAAGCTGAGGCAATTTTTGTTAAATTTTACGGCAAATGACTTGATTGGAATATCACGTAGCAACATCGCCCCCCTACTGACAACACCGATGTCCACCTGCAGGCCAATGCTGCGTGCACATCGCGCCGCACAGGGGCAGCTGTGAAGATCAGGGGGTCACCTAGGCTAAAGGAATATATAACTATACAGCTTGGCATTGGAATGTACGTTGAACATCTTTTTTACCGTACGTAGCCAACAGTGCAATCAAGAGGTCACAAATTTGACTCGTTCACCTGGCACGGCGGTTGAACCAATATTCCGATGCCCCCCCCCCCAACCACCCTCCCTGCCTCTGTCCTACCAACAGTGTCAATTTATGCACCACAATTAAAAACGAGACGTGATGTAAGGCGCTTCTATTAGTTGCTGGCGGGTTTAAGCTGGCAATGAAAGCAAGCACAAATTTCCTTAACAGACGATGGCAAATGCATTTTCCAAGGCCGCCTGTCCCAAACAGACCAAGCATATGGCCCACAATAGGTGAGTTACGCCACGTTCCCGCGACAGCCGCTCTCGGCAATGTGCTCGCGCGTTGCAATTAGACACGCACCGAAATTCTCCAAAAGCCCGTCATTATTTTCATACAGATGGTTTGCACCATAACATCAATTAGGGAAAATGTCAGTCGGCTTTGCCAGCGGCTTGCACCTGCATGAGAGCTTGTCACATTGTATCCATCTCCAGAGCAGGACAAATGTTTTTTTTACGATTTAGCATTTTGAGTTCGTCTACAAACAACAATACCACCAGCTGGGCGTGGTGGTGGTTGTTGTTGTTGTTGTTCGTGTTGTTGTCGTATCCTCTACTTAAACTGGAGATGCAAGACAACCCATCGAGACAATTGATAAACCATCCCTTGTTTTGCAAGGGCGACCTGCGTTACACCAATAACAAGCGGCGGCGCACGCCCGTTCCGGCTTCGTGTGGCGGGCTGATTAGCAACGCGAGCTGCGTCGATGTCGAGGCTGCTGAGTCGGTTGAGGGCTGCGGGAGCGACGTTGTTAATTGATTATCTGAAAAGTCGACGGTCAACGAGCGACGCGTCGGGCGCCGTTGGACGATGTGTGTTCCACGTCTTGGTTTCGATAGCCGCAGTCGCAATGCAGGGGAGGAGTGGGGGGGTGCGACTACGTTCCGATGCGGATCAAAGCAGACCGTGTCTTCTTTGGCGGGGCCATCCCAACAGGTTTCCCCGCGATGGGATTGATCGGTGACGAGGCTCTTGTCCAGGGCGTTGGCTTTGTCTCGTGCCGCTCTCCACTCCGACTCGACATTAAAGGAGGGCGCAGTATCGAGAGCTTTCACCTGGTCCCAGAAGTGCTTTGCCGGATGTCAGGTTCCGCTTGATTTAGAAGGCTCTGATTTGCCGCCGTGATGCTGTGGAAAGCGAGCGTAGTTTGTGCTCCTCTTCTGACCTTCGGGGGGTGCGGTGTGGGCTAGAGTAGATAGCCATTCCGTCGGAACACGCCTGTATACAGAGCTCCGGAAGGTGGGTTGATGGATCATGAGAAGATCATCGGCGTGTGACTTCCGTGTGCAGGCCTGCAATGTGGCCCGTAGATTGCGGTGTACCGATTCGATCGTCGGTCTGTGAGTGGATCATTGAGTGCTGTCACCTCATGCGCGTGGGTTTTATTCTGAGCTCTCTCGCGGCATCCCACGTGCGAAATACTCAATGGAGAATTGGCGAAACGTCTTAAGCAGGACCCTCCGCAAATAAACTCTTCAGAAGCGTTGAGATGTTGCCACGTAAACGGACTACTTTACAGCCCTCTGTCAATCGACTGCTGGATGAATGTCTTCGCACACCATGTCAGTCATGAGGATGTAAACTATACTTCGCCACGCTGGTCAATGCGGGGTGGTGATGGCAGTCCCCAGCAGTGGCCAGGAATCAAACTGAGATCACCGGTGTAATGGTGCATTGCGCTAACCACTGCTACCACCACTACCCCCCAGAAACATATCTCCTCGGTCTAAAAAAAAAAAAGACTTATTTTTTTTATAGAAAAATCATTAATTAAAGATTGAATAAAAAAACTCGCAACCCAATAAAATATAAAGAAAAATATTAATTCTGTTTAATGTCTCATCATCAATAAAGTGCATGATTAATATGCCAGCATATCGGTTTTCCATACCAGTCACATGCGGTTGCATTTGTTTTAGGGTGCAACCCCTGGACTGGTTTTGATCTTCTGGCTCTCAACGGCAGAGTCAGTCTTGTAAAGCAAAATGCTGCTGGATTGTCAGACGTTATAAGCACGAGCACTCCATATAAACAATGGGGCCCTGTTCAATACAGACATCTATTCTCTGTAATAACTTCATTCTGTATCTATGGGACCATATTTGGCAGTATCAAACGAATTAAGAATAGGTTTTACCCTTTCTGGCAATAAAATAGGCATACATGTTTGTGTGGTTAACATCTTAACACTTAAATCTTGACTTAAAATTTTCGTGACTGCAGGAATTCATATTCTTTGGGTCTTTCGGTAAAGTCACGTAGATAGGTTGAAATTTATATATTTTTAAATTAATTTGAACCTATCTACGTGACTTTACCCAAAGACTATCTTAACACTTGTTTTATTTCTAGATTTGAAGCTTTTGTGACTGCAAGGATTCATACTATTTGTTTTTTTTCGGTAAAGTCACGTAGGTAAAAAATTAAACGGTCTGCATCAGCAGTAGGCCATGCTTTCCCACCTGAAGACGGACGCACGTGTTGCGCCCGAAACGTCGTGATTTAATTTAGTTGTTTTCATTTATTTAATTATATTTTTTACCTACGTGACTTGTTTTATTGCCAGAAAGGGTAAATATTCTTAGGTTTTTCGGTAAAGTCACGTAGGTAAAAAATTAAAATTAATAAAAGTAAAATAAAAAATAAAATAAAAATCACGACGTTTCGGAGGCAACACAAGCTTCCGTCTTCAGGTGGAACCGTCACTCTCACTTGATACAGCTATCGTGCTGTGACGGTTCCACCTGAAGACGGAAGCTTGTGTAGCCTCCAAAACGTCGTGATTTTTATTTTATTTTTAATTTACTAATTTTAATTTGTATTTTTTACCTAAGTGACTTTACCGAAAAACCTAAGAATATGAATCCTTGCAGTCACGAAAGCTTCAAATCTAGAATTAAAAGAAAGGGTAAAACCTATTTTTAAATCCTTTATATTAAGTTCACTAGCTTGCTTGCTTGCGCGCTTACGACCGTGCAAACCTTTCGGTCGTTTTTTAACCCACTTCCCGTGATCCAATCGAGCTGACATTTTGCACACAGACTCGTTGTGCGAGACAATTAATGTGCGTGAAATTTTTTTCCCAAAATGTTACACTGTTTAGGGAAAACAAATAAAATATTTAATTACGAATTGTTTAATACTGCAGACAATCATCTGACCCATAGGTGGCAGCCATCTCAAGCCAGAGGACGAGAGGATTCTAGCCGCCACGCATATAAAGGATTTAGAGTGAAAAACTTTGTTTTTACGGGTTATACTTATTTGTAGTTCATTGTGTGTCGCTTTTGAACATTGTGTGGGTAAAAGCTTCTCCAAAGCACATCTTCTGCTGTCCGTCTCTACACGTTGGCTTTTGCAGACTAAAAAATTCTGCAGCGGAATAGAACACAGAGTGGGCCTCTGTCTCGGTGCTGCATAGGAATATCTCCATTCACGATTGCGGTGCGCGACAGTTAGTGCCCTCATTAGAGAGAGCATGGCAACACTCACAGAGGAATGCGTGCAGAGATTCCTGCCTTCGCTTTGCATGAAGCATCATGGAGCCCCCACAGAGGGTTCAACAATGGTGCAGGGGGGGTAAAATTTAAATTATATTTGTAAACATGCCGAGTTTTTTATTTATTCCATTCATAGATAAAAAATATATATTTTCCTTCACGTTATATTTTTTTGCATCAAATAAATTTTGCATTTCATTTGCAACCCTGACTTGCCGTTGCCATATCGGATTTGAATGTGTGCCCTATTATACATTTTTTCTGGCACGTTTTAAACAAATATGCCACGTGGGACTCAGTTATTTGGATGACACCAGGATTCCGTCCAATAACAAATCATGTGAAATATAATGGAAACCGAGGAATTAATGAAAAATAAATGTCTGCCTTGATGTTGATTCATCTCCATCATCATCAGAAGCCATGATCAAACCACTGCTGTACGAAGATCTTCCCAATGCGTTGTCATCTCTCGTGCTTCTTTCATGTAACAATCCACTTCTTCCCTGCACTTGAGCTCATTTGAAGTTGGCTGCTTTCAGCCAATATCTGGAATTTGTATTTATTGCAGGTCTGAGGTCCACCATTCCAGTGGTATTGTCCTGAATTCTTCTGACAGTGGTTTTAGCGCAAATGCGATAATGTTTGACCATTGAGAACCTATTTGGCCAGTTCAGTACGAGCAGATGTGTGCAGGCATACATACACACACACAAATACAAAGATCCCTCATATGGCCTTAACAAACTATTTGGGCAAGTGTTGTGAGTGAGCACCTATGAAGGCCGGCACAGCTCACAAAGGGGTGAGTGACCAACACCACGCCCGGCCGCCTTTGTCTCCCCCAATGTTTGACACACCACACCAGGTACTCATTTGAGTCGACCTAGGGGAGGCCCAGGACCGGTTTAGATCAATCGTCACCGGTGTTGGCCGTGACCGGGAATCGAACTTGGGTCGCCAGGTTCGTAGTGCAGTGCGCTAATCCCCTACACTATCCGCTCCTGACATACACACACAGACACTGGGCAGACAGTCGTTTTATATATATATAAATATACAAACAAATAAAGCCAGCGACTGTTAAGGAAAGAAATTGCTACATGTGAAAAACATAAATCAACAAGTGAAAGGACTAGCAGACTATTTTTTTAACCAAACCACTTTCATTCACGTCACTTTGTGCCGGGTGCTTTTGAAGCCTGTTTACAATGTTTACAACACTGCACGGTTATTCGATAATTTAACAGCAAAACGCTTTGGTGGATCACGTCAGAGCAAAAACAATAAAATGCGGAGTGTAGAGGGGGGGGGTAGCAAAAGCGGCATTAAACAGATGTGACGTGAAACCAAAAAGTGCACACTTTTTTGCGCGCAGCGAGCTTTTTCACTTTTTTTGCGCGCAAACGACGTGGCCCCGGCCCCACCCCCCACCCCACCCCCCACATCGCCAGGCTCCCATCGCCGTCGGCACACACTGTGCGCGGTGATTTCTTTTCCCTGGCCCGAATCGAGGGTCACACCGACCTCCACGTGGACACAGCTCACAGGTCACACGCCGGCGTCTGCTGCTCACGGAGCCGTGCGCACGTGCCATCATCAGACGCAATAATATTTCGAAACCCCCCCCCCGCCCCAAAAAAAAAAATTACGCTTAAAATATTAGCGGCGTTTTAAAGCAGTTAATGGAATTGTTTTCTTTCAAAGTGTCCGTGCCTTGCCTTTATATAATTTCGGTTAGTTTGCGCCGTGCTCTTTATGAATCGGCACCTACAATTTGTGTCAATTAAAATGTGCCGCCTAATTCACGCTCGGTCGATCTGAATTGAAAATGCTTTTGACCATCGCCTCGAACCAAGCATCAATTTGGGCCTTGCATACTTTATATTTTTGCGATTACGTTTATAACTGTTCAAAACGTTCAAGTGAAAATCTCACGCTAAATCGGCGCCCTACTGGCATAATATACCAATTCACAGGCTGGTGCTTGTGTACACCTTGACCCACGTGGGGACAGCTGCCACTCGGGGTCCCCTTGACTAGACTTTCCACAGGCCAATAGAATGGCCGAGATGAGATGTGATGCAAAGTACTCCGAGATACCAAGGCATTTAAGTGAGAGCCACTATCCATGCAGATGTTTAACTGTTATCCTTAAAGTAGGGGTTTATTTATTTTACCATTGATGGGATTTTTTTCCAGCATCTGCCTTTGCATTTGCCTTTCTAAGCAAGACTTGTAGTCTCAATGGGCTCCCAAATTGATGTAAATAGCTTTCCTACAGGGCTTTTAGTGACAGCATTGACGAGCAGAAACGATCATGTTCGGGTATCGTATGCATGTAAATTTGATCCACATGTAACAATATTGATCCAGTATACCGATGAGGAATTGATAAATATCCCCAAGGGGTGACTACAAACATATCTGGGGCCTGTTCCTTTGTTTACATGGCCCCTACCCTGCGGAATTCCCTACTTCATAAAAAAAATGCCTTACCTGTTTAACCTGGCTTCTACAGGCAAAAATCACATTTCTTCCGCAGATTGTAAGGTTGTAGATAAATACCGAGGTCGCGGTCTGCTAGCCACAACAGGGCTTCAGGAGAGATTTGGTGTAGGTGTTGCTATCCCTCCTCCATTGCAGACGACAGTGGTTCACGATTTGGCCCAGTGCTTTACTATGTTGATGGTATGGTTGTCAATTAACCTGATTATAATGATTATAATTGGATGGTTTTACAGTTTTAATAATAATTTACACACAGTGGCCTTGGTTTTATGAAAGGCACCTTCAAATAAAGCAAGTTTGACCGATTGGGGATTGATTAATAGGCGTGGCACAGGAGGAACATTTCTAAAATAATTAGTGTGAGGTGACCGGGGTGGCTCAGGGTGTCAGAACGGTGAGCCGGAATAACCGAGATGATGGGACACAAATCCAGAGAGCCACCGCTGTTATATGACGTTAGTATGTTGAACTTCTTTCATGCCGTACGTAGCCAAACATGCTAATTGAAGGTAAGGGTAAAGGACAACAAACTAAACACAAAAAAGCAGTTCGAAAGAAATTAGTTTTCAATCTAGATTTTTTAAATGCATAGAGCTCCAGTGGCTTCCGCATATCGGAACAGCATTCCAGACGGCCGCAGAAGCGCACCTGAAAGCGTGCGACGCAGTGACCGCCCTTGTTCGACGGTCAGCCAAAAGCCGCTGCTGCAAGGCTAAACAGCTGCAGCGAGTCAATCGACTTAGGACAGTCACCAAGACTACACAAACGTATTTATAATTCGTTCAGCACTTAATTTTAATAAATTGTATTTATCTTTCCGACTCTATTCCACTGTTTTGAGACTGCCAGCGAGGATGAGGGTCTATCCAATGCTTGAATGCAATTTTTAAATCCTTTATATTAAGTTCACTTGCTTGCTTGCATGCTTGCGTGCTTGCTTGCGCGCTTACGACCGTGCAAATCTTTCGGTCGTTTTTTTAACCCACTTCCCGTGATCCAATCGAGCTGACATTTTGCACACAGACTCGTTGTGCTTGACAATTATGTTTATTGAAAATTTTTTCCAAAATTTGACACTGTTTAGGGAAAAAAAATATTTAATTACCAATTGCTTAATTGTGGCAGACAATCATTTGACCCATAGGTGGCAGCCATCTCAAGCCAGAGGACGAGAGGACTGTAGCCGCCCGTTTCATGATGACGCAAATGTTGACTAACCACATGGCATGAAATCCCTGCCCCCACTGTACAATGGAGACTATTTATAGAGCAGTTAAATTGAAGCCGCCAGGTTCTTGAAAGTGGTAAAACGGGTCAATGCTAGTGCCCTCGGGAATATACGGGGCATGTCAAGAGGTGATCTTTGATTTTTAAATCCTTTATATTAACTTCACTTGCTTGCTTGCTTACTCAAGAAAAACAGAAATGAATAATAAAATGAAACCGACACCACGCATATAAAGGATTTATAGTGAAAAACTTTGTTTTTACGGGTTAATTTTTATACCAATTGGTATATTTACAAAAAAAGGTGTTGTGTGCGGGTAAACGCTTGTCTATTGAACCAATGCCACGATCCACAGAATGTTAACATTTAGTACAGGTAGTTGTATAATGTGATAAATGTTAAGAATAAGAACATCTGCGGATGATGGCACTGAAGTATAAAGATCCACCGGTGTGCACCTTGATTTATAAACATGTTCCTTCGGAGTGGGCAGGTAGGAACTTGGTTGGACAGCACATTCGTGCACGACAGAAAACTCGCGGTCACGTGACGCACTTCAACCAATCCGGGAGCGTACATGTTTGGGAGGGGCTATGCACGACAGATAGACAGACAAATAATCCCTGGTGGGCAGCGTGGAACTGTTGTTTCTACCTGTATTAACAATTAAAGTCTGACGTCTGTTGATTTTCGTCCACGTCTTGCAGGATATCAGCGTTAGGTTTATACAGTAAAAGTGGAAAATGTATTTATTTTCCTTTCAAATGCTTGATATTATGGTTGCCCAGTCTTAATCCCTGAGGCTGTTCGGATATAATTGTGATTTGAAAAAAATCACGGCATTTTCATTTTATTCAGGAATTCAAATACGCACGCAGCCATACAAACACAACAGTGATCCGTGTTGCCAGTAGTCAGTGTTCATGCCACTGCTGCTGTGAGTCAGCTTCTTCACGTTGCATTTCTGCCAGAGGTCACAATCGGTTACCTGATACCCTACCCGATACCTGGCTACCCGTACCCGGCCGGGTACGGGTATGGGTACCCGTTTGCGACCCTGGTGCGGCCGGGTACGGATACGGGTAGGCCGTGAGTCACTGGTGAGTAACTGTTTGTCACTCATTTCCCAACGTCTTGTCTCTTCTAACAATTAAAGTTCCTAGAATCAACCCACCTGCGCCTGCAACATGGCTTCATCCCAGAGGTCGCAATCGGGTACCCGATATCCGTACCCTACCCGATACCCGGCTACCCGTACCCGGCCGGGTAGTGGGTAGCCGGGTACGGGTACCCGTTTGCGACCCTGGTGCGGCCGGGTACGGGTACGGGTAAGGAATCAAAACTCGTTTGCGACCTCTGATTTCTGCATGACGAGCGATCACTGTGCGGACACCCGGGTCTACCAATTGTGTCTACATGGGTGCACGCGTATTTGAATTCCTAAGTAAAATTAAAACGCTGTGATTTATTTAAAATCACAATTATACCCGAACAGCCTCAGGGCTTAGACTGGACAACTATTACATCAAGCATGTAAGAGGAAAATAAATGTATTTTCCAGTAAAATGTTCGTTTTCCTGTATGTTCTGTATAAACCTAACGCTGAGACACAGACAAATATCACGCTTGCTATCTTCCAGCAGAAGTCAGAGTTTAAAATTGACTAAGCGTGTGGACGTGTTCATGGCATTTATTTATTTATTGCACCACCGCCCAATACCAGTGGTGCCACTAGCCCGCTTTGGGGATAAGAAGAAATATGCTTTATTTGGGGATTTGACATCTGACGGCAACAAATATTTTATTCTGGATGAATTTCACAATTTTCTTACATCACAGTTAGGTGAAATAAGCAAGTCAATAGACTGATAACAGTAAAACAAATATTTATACTCTCATCAGAAAAATGTGCCCTTTTAGATTTGTAGGATTCGATTTCCAGCTGGAACAGTATTTGGCGCGACGCTAATTTTTTTGTCACGACTCCAGCGCCTCTTGGAGCTTCATTGGGCCCATCACTTTGTCTTGGATTTTACTCTTGCCTAGCACTACCACTGCCCCACACCTTTTCCGTTCGGAGATAAGCACGTGGCCGTGTTTGACCTTGGAGCATTTCCTGAGGGTTTTCTAAGCTCACGTTGGTCCAACGTTCACGTGGCAACCAGCGGTCAAGGGAGCACGGGTTTGTGACTAAGCGTGCGGGCGTGGAACTCTCACTAAATATGACAAGGGTTGTTAACTGGCACTTTTAGTTGCAGAAAATCTGATTATTAAAGCGGAGTGAATAAATCTTACAGTGTTTGTCAAGGTGTTCCTACATTACACACATGAATTTGTCCCATCGGTGATGTAACACTTCAATATCCCAAGCACGACATTCTTCATGACATGTATATGCACATTTTATGAGCTTTCACATCGTCGTCACTTTATACCAACTCACTTCAGTTTTTCGTTTTACATTCTTAAGCAAAAACGGTCTCCGGAGCATGAGAGACGTGTCACAAAATCATGCAGTTGAACTCAGAAATTGCAGTTATTTTATTTAAAATTTTCCTTCGTAAAAAAAAACTTCGCAATGGAACAATGTCCACCTTCCCAGAGCATGCACTGAGATTACTAAGAGTATTTGGCTACTAGAAATGTCCAAATAATGGGCCACTCTGTTGAGCTATTATTTGTGGCCAAGTCGCTTCTGAAAAATAAGTTCATACCTCAGTGGGCTTTGCCTGGTAGGATGGGGATGGTTTAGTTTCATTTGTATGTGTTTGGGTGATTTGTTTACCTGTCTTGTACTTTGCACTACCATCATGTTTTTGTACTGTTTGTTGCTGGAACGATGTTAACCGCTCCTACCGGACATCTGTGAAAAATAACTTTATCGCCCATCGGATTCCTCCAGGAGAAATAATATGATTCTGATTCTGTGTGACACACTGTTCACTGCCATCTTGGAAATACCCAGACTGCTTTGCACAGCTGTGATACCACTTCACACCAGGCAAGAAGCGGTTAATATTGTTGTGGTGGCTGTGGGTGTTAATAATGTGATTCATAACAGGTACGGAATATCTTGATTTGAAGCTTTCGTGGCTGCAGGAATCCATATTCTTTGGTAAAATTACGACCGCTTGTGTAGCGATCGAAATGTCGTGATTTGTTTAATTTTATTTTATTTCTAACTACGTGACTTTACCGAAAGAACCAAAGAGTATGGGTACGGAATATGAAACTATATACCACGAGTGTCAATATAAAACAGACCGCACCCACGTGACGTTTTATGTCCGTGGTGGACGCTACTCGTGGTGGACGCAAGTGGCATTTGCCACTCCCAGGTGACATCTCACGAACCCCCTTGGCTCTGTTTGGCACAAGAACTCCTTGAGTACTTACCGTGTACTCTGTTGTTTCCACCAGCAGGCAGCACCAGCGGCAGGTTTGAACGCGAGGAACATCCGAGAACAAACACGGCATGAAAAGACAAAGAGAAATTGCAATTATTAACATCATTGTTGCTGCTGCTGCCGCGTATGAACGTGCAATCAATTCACGGCGTTATATACACCGCAGCCGCTCCGATATAATTACATTTGTTTAACCTCTCTAGCCTCTTAATAGCGCTCGATAAATGAACACGTTACGTTGTTGTGTCGAGGCTATTTTATTGTTGCTTCAAACGAACAGCAAAGAAGGTAAACATGTCAAAATAACACGGGGAGGTGTGTGAACGCAGCAGCGAGTAGACGGTGCGTGCGTACGACGATTGGAGTGATGCCTATCGGCGGATACCTGGGAGAGATCCGATAACACGGCAAAGAGATTGGAATTAAATTACACAAGCTGCCTTACCGTACAAACAGTTCGTTGTCATCCCCCCCCCCCCCCGCTCGCACCCTCGATGAGCACGGATGGCCACGTACGGTGCGAAAGAAGTTCAACATACGTACGTAATAATTGTATGCGCCGTACAATTATTGGCGTTCGAAATATTAACCCTTCCACCAAGTGGCCAAAGTAGGTTGACGCATATATTAAGATCAAAGGGCTCGCATAAAGCGCATGCATAATGTACGTTGACTCACTAATCCCCCCTCCACTTTGCGCAAGAGTGCAGAAGAGCGGTCACCACATCTACGCCTCTATATATAAGGAACGAAACAGGTGGACTTCTCCACGAATCTGGCTGTCGCCTGATGAAGCTAGTTGTAATTACTGGCGAAACGTCGTATTCGGATTGTAAATGTTGTGGCTTGGCTCTCCAACACACCGGTGTGCTGTACTAGTACACTACACTATACACTACACTATACAATACACGACTATACACTACACTATACAATACACTATACAATACACAACTATACACTACACTACTACACTATACACTAGTGTTGTACTAGTGACAAATTGGCCACGTTCTGTTTACGTGACAACCCTTACTAGTTGGCTGTGTCGGGCGGTGGCGGGTTTAACGATACATTTATATATTTACGCGATCTAACCCAAAAACACCTCTATAATAGATTATCAATGCTGATACAGTTAGTAATTTATTTTCCCTTCACTAAATACATTCGTAAACTGTACCCATCCTCCCCCCCCTCCCAACACATCATCAGCCAGCCGAGGTCATTCCACTACTGGATAGAAGGCCTGCGCAATGCACAACCATCCCCCGCGATCCAGCGATGTCACACAATCCATCCAGCAGCTGCACACGAGCTGATTTCATCACTCTATCTCCTCCGCCATCACATGCGGAAATTATATTTTCATTTGCTGATATGGTCTAATGGAATATTTTCCACTCAGGTGGCTGTAACATGAGAACTCGCCAAAGCAACGTTGTCGTTGTAATTCGATAGACGTTGAGGTAAAAGTTAAATACGAAACGCATTTGTCACGACATTTATGAAATTCGGGCTGAAAACGAATATTCATTCTTGCAAAAAGTTGCTCGCGAAATGTGAACTCGAGGCGATGTATTTCGATTTAAAGCTTTCGTGACTGCAGGGATTCATCTTCTTGGTTCTTTCGGTAAAGTCACGTAGAATGGAAGTAATAAAATAATACAAATAAAACATCATAAAATAATTCTCACGACGTTTCGGCCACAACGCAAGCAGCCGTCCTCAGGTGAAGAAATTCATTCTTCTTGAAGAAATTCATTCTTCACCTGAGGACGGCTGCTTGCGTTGTGGCCGAAACGTCGTGAGAATTATTTTATGATGTTTTATTTTTATTATTTTATTACTTCCATTCTACGTGACTTTACCGAAAGAACCAAGAAGATCGAGTCGATGTTTTGAGCGGCGTAATAAACGGGACGAAAAGTTAATTCGTATTCCCTTCGTTGCTCTTCTCTTTATCTCTTCCTTCTTGCTGTTGCGATTTTTGCTGTCCCACTCTTGCGCATGAGAAGTCATCCTTGCCACCTTTGAGAACTCAACCGGTTAAACCAAACACGAGTAAATCTTTATACTATTGTCTTTGAAGAGCTCAACTTATTGAACACGTCCCCAAGCCCGTATCTCGTCATTCTGAACACAAACCACGGACTCAAGCGCAATTGCCCGCCGTCTTCGCCGCGAGCGCTCAACTTGCTGCCGAAAGCCTACGAGTTAAAAGTCAAATGCAGGGTTGGCTCAAGCCGAAATCGAAGTTCGCATGGTCAATAAATGTAGAACCACTTCGTGGAATGTCTGCCAGCAGTGGCTCATAGCTAAGGCTTGATGAGACTAACCACTCGGGGTTCACAGTCTCCGTGGCTCACCCGTACATGTGGAATGATAAGAGATTTGGAATGGCTGGCAGTGGATTCTCACGCAGAGACCCACTGACTCGTGCTTAAGAGATTTATGTATTTCTGAGCATACCCATTCTCCTTTCAAATACAAATTAAGTCATTACATCCTGTGCTTGCCTCATGATTGCTAAACATGTTCCACATGATGCACAGAGCACAAATTCATTTGAAACAGCCCACGCAACAATGACAAATATCCCCCGTATAGCCTCAACAGACTATTAGGGCAAGTGCTGTTGGCGAGCACCTATGAAGGCTAGCACCACACTCGGCCGCTTTTGTCCCCCTAGTGGCAATGTTTACACACCACACCAGGTACTCATTTGAGGCTGAGTCGACCTTGAGGAGGCCCAGGACGGGTTCAGATAATCGTCACTGGTTTTGGCCGTGAGTGGGAATCGAATTCGGGTCCCCGTAGCGCTAACCGCTACACTACCGCACACACACACACACATTGAAGACCTCTCCGTCTTCATTTGAATTTGGCATCTCCACATTACGTGACGTGTTTGGCAAGCATCGGCCACGTGCAGCATGTAAGAACTCAATTTGTATTTGAACAGAGGTCTGTACCGTGGTGGGTCACAAGGGATGTGATTTGGAGAAACCGCGTCCGATGGAGAGACAAGTCGCTAACCATGAGAATGGAATCGTATCTGCACGTTTGCACCGTTGCAACGAACGCTCATTTGAACGCAGGGACACTAACTTTAGACTTGAAAATGTGTTCCGTCATGACTCTGTAATCAAGAATTATAACAGTTTGCCCTCCCAGAAACCTGCCACAGCCCCCCCGCCCCCCCTCTCTCTCTCTCGAGCTGTCACCCAATTTGTATTCTCGGAAACTGAATCTAGCACGAACATGATTTGCCGAGCAGAGGGGGCACGGGGTGCGGGGGGATGGGGTTAAATATTATTTCTCAGTCGCTTGATGACTGGGAATAGTCGTCGAATGTTTGTGTGCATGTCCGAATAATTTCCGACAAAAATTTAATTGCGATATTGTTTGCCTCCTCTTTCATTCTATTTTTATTTCGCTCGCAGCGCACGCGATGTTGCCGCGATGAAAAATCCAAACATTGTTGCACCATTAGCAAAGCCAATTTATTTATTCTAAATTTTCTTACAGAGCAATTGCATGTAGCCGCTTTCTTAATTCATATTTCAAAATAATTAAAGTACCCTGATGCATAATACAATATTCATTCGTTTATTATCCCTAAGCCAAAACAAATTGGTTTCTGACAGTGTGGCATTACATGTAATACATTTAATGTAACATTTTAAATTCAGCCTCTTGCCTACATTACAGTCATTCGGCATTCAGCGGCGAGCTTCTGCAGAAATAAAAATAGCAACGCGGCTGATCCATGTAGCGCCGTCTGAAATCCCACGCAAGGTCAACCTCATCCCTGACCTGGCCAAATTTTCACAAAACCTGGATATTGCTTTTCCATTACTGAAGCGCGCCCCGGCCGTGCACTACATTATTATTGAATCAATACGTTATCGATACCGGCAGCCCCTTTCATCAGCCACAGGGGTCGAAGTGTGGTCAGGATTACGATTAGAGCAATGCTTCTGCAATGGGGGCGAAGGCAATCGTCTCAATTTTGAATGTGGGGGGGGGGGTCTAAAGCAACAGTGGAATGGGATGAAAGCGACCGTCGGCAGTCATGGTCTCGGCCTAGTTCAGGGTCGGCAAGCTGCGGCTCCGGAACTTGCTGAGGAACCGCTTTGCGACAGTTATTTATTAAGGGTCCACTGTCTCCCGTATTCATGACATGCATTGCCGCTCTTAAAACATTGAGGTTTTTTTTGACAGTTATATTGGTTGGCGACCCCTGGTCTAGTTGGTGACGACCCCGTGTAATTCTAGTCGAGCCTCGGTCTGAGGAGTTCCTCTGGCGGTTCTCTTTGTCTAAGTCGGATGATGAAGCCAAACATTTAGTCCGCTCTCTCCCCACCCATCCTCCAGAATATTATCAGGTCAGCCAATCAGTAAAAATGTAAATGCGTACGATATATCTAGCCAATTGCCATTTTTGGTCTTCCTCAATAATAATGATCATTTGAACTTGTAAGACGCCGCTGCACGGCATTCGCTCAGTCTTAAAGATAGAGAACAACTCAGAGGATGCAGGGACAAGTGGGAAAGTGAGCCATGCGGTGGGCAGGGGAAAAATTCCCTCCCCTCCAAGCTCTGTGGTCCTCTCACATGAAGGTGTTATTGGCCAATTGATGTGTGTTTACATATTGGAGGGAAACCAGAGCAGTCGAGAGGAAATGCATGCGTACGAGGGTGCAAACACGCCATCTCATACAGATGGAACAAATGTGGTCCACCTATTTGCTGTGCTGCCTTCTCCTGGCAAGCCAGAGTATGGTATCTCCTCGACACCCACGAGCTGGGAGTTTTTTCACAACACCATTTGTGCGGTGATCCACCGACACTCGCTGCCTCCACAGTGCTGGAATTACACGTCTGCATAGCCACCGCCATTTTAGTTTTCTCGTTCAAGGCCGCAGTGTTGTTGAACAATGTGTTGAGTTTGTTTCGTTCGTTTTGCTTGTGCACCACTGCCAATGCAGCAGCAGTAGCAAATAGAGGTAGAACCCCTCTTAACGACGGTAATTGGTTCCACGAAACCGGTCATTAAATGATTTGGTCGTTAAGCGAATATAGGAAACAGAAGTTAAAGGCTTAAATTCGTTCCGATAGCATCGTAAAAATTTTCATCCAAAAAGTGCACTTAATAAAAAAAATAAACAATGGGTATTAAAACATAAATATACTAAAAACATGATAAACACATACTATTAAAAGAAACATGGTTAATTAATGCATTAATTCATATTTACTGTACTTATAACAGCATGTTGTTAACAGGAGAATGGTCGGTAAGCGGACATATTGGGCTCTATGGAGGAACTACACTACTATACCCTACACTATACACTACACTATACACTACACTATTATACACTACACTACTATACACTACACTATACACTACACTATTATACACTACACTACTATACACTACACTATACACTACACTACTATACACTACTATACACTACACTACTATACACTACACTACTATACACTACACTACTATACACTACTATACACTACACTACTATACACTACACTATACACTACACATTGGGCTCTATGGAGGCCCGTCGTTAATCAATTAGTCATTCACAGGGGTGGTCGTTAAGTGGGGTTCTACTCTACAATACTATACACTACTATTCACTACACAATACATTACAGTACTATACACTACACACTACATATTGGGCTCTATAGAGACCCCGTCGTTAAGCGACTAGTCCTTCACAGGGGTGCTCAGTGTAGATGGTGCTCTGCTGTGATGACTAAATAACAGCATCAGCAATCGGATTGTCAATGCTGTCGCATGGCCTACACATGCATTGACAGCTGCTATCCTTGCATTAACCTGAGCAGCCAACAATGACCGCCCCCACACCCCCGCGCCCCATCCCCCTCCTTTTTTGTCCCGAACGCTTAAAAAAAAGAACATCCCAATGTATTTTTAGGAAAGTATTCTTGGCAAAAAATAAATGTTGAACAGACGAAAATCTTATTCAGGCACCGAATGCGCGTTAATGTCATGGAACATCTCACTGGAACCCGGCTTTTAGCATGATAATGCAAGTATCGTGCAAAGTAACTTAGCAAAGTGCCCCATGGATTTAAAAGGTTTTCATTCATTGTGGACACTCGTGAATAAAATTGGACAAACGCTAAAAGGTTTGCAAAGAAGCGTGCAGAGATGCGTACTCAGAATTCAAGTGAGAGAAAGAAAGAAAGAGGAGGTGTGTGGAGTATAGAACGTGTGGAGGTGAACACGAATTTTAAAGGAAGAGGGTTTTTGGCAGGACACATCGCGACGATGGCCGTTGGTCACCAATAATGACAGCCGAGGAAGGAAACGCGTCCGAAAGGATGCCCACAAA
Organism: Lethenteron reissneri; assembly: GCF_015708825.2. Classification (NCBI taxonomy): domain Eukaryota; kingdom Metazoa; phylum Chordata; class Hyperoartia; order Petromyzontiformes; family Petromyzontidae; genus Lethenteron; species Lethenteron reissneri. Next base: position 5,901,908 of record NC_083781.1, read on the forward strand.
AGGAGAGAGATGGAGCAACGAATTCAGTTCTTGTGCAGGTGCTAGCTTCACTGTTGCATCATAGGACCGTGGGAGGACGGTGATGGCTTTGGGGAGGCCTTGACCCAGCAGCAGATTGACCACGGCCCATGGTGGAGATGATGTTTCGAACAGCGGCGTGGAGATGGCAGCGGGCACTGACCTGTGATGGTGTACGGGTAGTAGTTCCATGCCTTCTCCGTCACGTAGAATATCCTGGGCACAACCGCCTGGGCCCAGCTCGGCAATTTACTGTCAACGTACAAAGACAAAGACGCAGAGAGACAAACACACACATACACACGGATATTGCAGTTAGCCCTCCAGAAAACGGACGAAAAGCGCCGTTCGCAAGTGCCTTCTCAGGCCAGCAAAGCCATATGAGAGTGGTGGTGTGGCCAATGCCAAACGCGACCACCTTTGTCTCTCTAGTGCTGATGTTTGCAATGCTGCAGCAGGTACCCATTTAAGGCTGAGTCAACCAAGGGGAGGTCCGGGGCACACAGTATTCAGATTTCACTTGCCAGTAATGTTTGTCCACGCCTTTGGAATCGAACACAGGCTCGTGGCAAATTGCACGAATCGTTGTGCAGGTGCTACGCACATACAAAGACAGGGATCCCTTATGTAGCCTCTAGAGGCTGTTGGGGCAAGTACTGTTAGCTAAAACCTATGAGGGCCAACACAATACGTGAGGGGGTGGTGAGGCCAGGACCATGCCAATCACCATACCTGGCTGCATTTGTCTCCCCAGCGCTGATGATCACGCACCATACCTGGTACTAAATTCAAGGCTGAGTCGACCTAGGCAGGGCCCAGGACCGGTTCAGATATTCGTCAATGGTGTTCGGCGTGAGCGGGAAGCGAACTCGGGTTACCGGATTCGTAGCGCACTCCACGAAGGTCTGAGGTCCACTATTCCAGTGGCGTTGACCTGTTTCCTTTTGGCAGTTGTTTTGGCGCAAATGAGACCATGTTTGACCATTGAGACCAAATTTTGGTCAGTTCAGTAGAGGCATGCGTGCATGCATACATACACACACAAAGACAAAGATCTCCTATATAGCCTTAACAGACTGTGGAGGCAAGTGTTGTTAGCGAGCACCTATGAAGGCCGGAACGGCACGCGAGGGGGTGGGTGGCCAGCACCACACCTGGCCGCCTTTGTCTCCCCAGTGGCGATATTTACATACCACACCAGGTACCCATTTGAGGCTGAGTCGACCTAAGGGAGGAGGCCCCCAGGACTGGTTCAGATACTCGTTACCGGTGTTGGCCATGAACGGGAATCGAACTCGGGTCGCCGGCTTCGTAGGGCAGTCGCGCTAACCGCGACGCCACCGCTCCCCGCTGACGCACGTGCATAAACACACGCGTGCGTGCGCGCCTTGCACACACTGAGCAGAGTCGTACCATAAACACAAGAGTCTCGTAGAAAATTACAAACGATAATGGCGAGTGCTGTCATCCCTCCCACGTTTCGGTTTTAATTGTCCAATTTCGCTGCATTTTAGCGTTGATCTGCTACAGGATAGCCCTGGGCTCGAGCTTGCCACTGACACATATAGGTCAGAGCTGCCGAGAGCTACATGATAGGCAAAGGTTTTTTTTTGTCTCTCGCATTTATGTTCAACATTGGAATCTTTACACAAATAGATCGTTGACATTTTTGCATTGGGCCGTTTCGCCCCCCAACCACCACCCACCACCCACCACCCCCCAAGCCCACGCCCGCCACCTCCTCCACACAAAAAAAACCACCCAAATTGGCATGCAAGGTTTCACAAAGTAAGCCATTCTACGTCGACGAGAGCGTCGAAGAGAAGCGAGGGCACGCCGACTCACAAACACGCCCGACGCATCGCGAACAGCAATGGCGAACGCGTCTCCGGAGCGGCACGAGCGCTGCTCGCAAAAACAGGGGGCCCGGGGATGCGTTCTCAGCCGAGTGCCGAATATCGTGAGCGCGTGCGTTTTCGCACTTCTCATTCGACCATTGCTAAAAGGTGCGCGCCCTTTCCGCGTGGTCGCCGCGCTCCAGAAAATGTTGTTGTATTTTTGATGGAGGCGCGGAGGTGGTGGTGGGTGTGCAAGGAAAGATATTCACTGCAAGGCCCTCTCACCGCACGCTGCGGTGCTGGGGTCTTGCTTCACGACCACTGCGAACAATAACAATGCGGATTCATACGGTGTCCAAATGCCACCACATTTCAACATGGTGAAACGGAACACATTAAAATCCAACGCTTTCTCTAAATGATGAAGAAACCCGCAGAGTAACAGGGAAATGCATACGGGCTAGAAATCTTACTACAATTAAAAAAATAATCTACGCCTCCAGTTTCCTGGCTGGCTGCTGGCTGGGCTCCTCTCCACCCCAACAATGTTAGTAGCCGTGGGTCGTTACCACGGAAACCAGCTGGGTAACTGGCTTCCGTTTAACACGTAAACATTGAAACGGGGGAGGAAGTAGTTTGGAAGACAAAGGCTGTGGAATGGCTTACACAATTAAACGTAAAATTGTAGCCTGCTGATTTTTTGTCAAACACCATACGAAAGAATACGATGCACAGAATCTTGAAATGTGGTCAGAAAGTGTGAAATTCTGGTCGAGAAATAACATTTTGGATGATCCGAAAAAGCTCGCGTTTCGTATTGATCTGAAAGTACGACGTCACGGGAGATCGCATCACGTATTACATGGCGTCGGGTCATTTCACTGTTAGCACGAATACATATATTGCATCCTATAAATTATCGGACAATTTGAAGGGAAAAAAATTAAATCTGCAGTTGTCACTCAAAAATGTGAAAATCTGAAGGCCTACATTTTCATGTTTAAAATTCATCCCTGGTCTGCTTTGACCCTGGCCAGGATTTAAAATCGTGGCCTAGTGGCCTTGAGCCCACCGCTCCACCAGCCACAGACCCCCAGCTGCAAATGCGTGTTTCACATTCCAGGAATAGCATCGTTGTCAGTGCAAGTGGTAGGGCTGCATCTCGAATCAAATCAGCTGATTTGTATTTCTCCACCGCAAATCCCTTGCCCTTCCGGTGTGATAAATCGGTCTGAAAATCCAGGGGGAACTGAATCGGAATCACAACCGCTTTCCCCCCCCCTAACGCACACCGGAATTTTGCATACGGCCAAACTTGCGGCGAGGTCAATCTCTGTTGTCACCGAGGGTATTTTATCCACTAATCTCCCACGGATGTCTTCCCGATGGGTAATTGTTATTCAAAACGAACCACGCTATTTCCAGCTCAGCCTTGAGATTATGTACAAGTGAAGGAGATGCAAATAATGCCACAAAGCTGGCTTTTGTGCCGAACCTATCTCTAACAAATCTTGCTTATTTTTGATTTGTAGTTCACGATGTGCAATAATAATAATAAGGTATTGTCATTTCCCCCCCCCCCCCAATTAATTCCAATTATGCTATTAGCATCGTGCTCTTGAGATGGTGAAATAATTTTGGATCTGTCACAGAGCCCTTGTCAACCATTGCGTCGGGAAACAGCTGCAAAAGTGGTTTATTTGTTTTCTTCCCACGGGACTTCTGCCCCCAAAAAAGTCCTTCAGGTGGCTTTTGTTTCTACATATATAACCACCAATGTTTTAATTTCAGGCATTCTACTCCGATCTCGTGTCACCGTGCCTCTTTTGTCCAGCTAACGTCCTGGTGTGTTACGAGTGACAGGGTTTATAAACAAGGTGCGGTCTTGTGCCAGCTTAGCCAAAGAGAGAACCCTCACAACTCTCTCCCCCTGTTTGCTTTCATTCTTGGACTCACATCCAGAGATGATGTTTAGCTAAATAAGTAATATTAAAGAAAACTTTTTTTTAAACACGCTTTTATGAAATGTACTAGTAATGGCAGAACTCCACGACCCCAGGACGTGGCCCCGAAGCTTGCCATAACGTAAGGGACCGTGGCCAATTACAGCCAACGTCAGTTGACCGTGGACAATTAGACCCAAGCCGAAACATAACACATAAAAAATAATATTAAAAAGCATATATTTTTTAATGATAGAATATAGTATTGTCATCTGTATGACATAAGTATACCAAGTTTGCAGTCGATACCACATTGGGAAGTGGGTTAAAATTGAGTTACAAGATTTGAGGATACAACAACGACAACAACAGAGTGAGTTAAAAGAAAGCGTGTAAAAAAAATAAACATTTTAGAATGACAATTCAACACGGCGAGTGAAGGCCAAAAAAAGTATTGCCTTTTTTTTTTTAGATGACTTTTTGTTCGTATTGAAACGACAGGAGAGTTTTGATATTCATTCATGGGGAATGTCACAAGTGCTGTTCATCAACACCGTCTGCATCGCTTTTCTATTCACTTGCGCCAACAGGGAACCTGGGCCAACGCTCCATCACGGTAAAAAGATCGATCAAATGTCAAGCAGCCATTAGCAAACAGAACCCTGCCTGCGCAAAGTGGGGTCATTTACAAAATGTTGCCTACGTAGCCATCCCTGAAAGAGGGTGAAGAGATTGAATTGTGAGAGGTCCTGGGTTTGCACCGTGGTTCGGACAGCGTAAGTCCAATGGCATGGCCTCGGATTTTCACAGGCTTCGGAATGAATGTCTTGATACATGTTGCGAATACGGACTTTCAACTGCTTCGTCGTACAATACTCAATGACGCAATGCCCGATCCAGAAATACGAAGGAGACATCGTGGCGGTATTCTCAGCTCGCTACTTTTGATGTGGTCACCTGGCTTGACCACCTGAATGCGAAATTGTAATTGTCGCTCTGCATCTACATCAGCTGTACGAAAGAAAAATAAGTATAACCCGTAAAAACAAAGTTTTTCACTATAAATCCTTTATATGCGTGGCAGCTAGAGTCATCTCCTCCTCTGGCTTGAGATGGCTGCCACCTATGGGTCAGATGATTGTCTGCCAGTATTAAGCAATTGGTAATTAAATATTTAATTTGTTTTCCCTAAACAGTGTAAAATTTTGGAATGTTTTTTTCACGAACATTAATTGTCTCGCACAACGAGTCTGTGTGCAAAATGTCAGCTCGATTGGATCACGGGAAGTAAGTTAAAAAACGACCGAAAGATTTGCACGGTCGTAAGCAAGCAAGCAAGCACGCAAGCACGCAAGCAAGCAAGCGAACTTAATATAAAGGATTTAATAAAGGATTTAAGAAGAAGAATTTCTTGATCGTGTCCAATAATTGTGCGCGTAACATTTCATAATAAAACCAAACAAGTTACGGGGGAAATCTGGAGGCATCACTTTTGGGTTTTACTCATTGTAATCTCTGGATCCACCCCCCCCCCCCCGTTCACCCACCCAAATGATGAGCTCTCTGGCTGCTACCGGTTTACTCCTAGATGAAGCAAAAACGTGGCCTGGCTGACGAACAGAGAGGACTGAGCCAATCAATGCACAAGAACCCACAACAACCCACAACAACCGACAGCAACCGACAACGCGATGTGATCGAGGGAGAGAGAGGGAGCGAGTTGCTTCATTCACATTCCCGAAGAGAAGGACTCCTAACACGTGCACCTAAAACGTCGGACATCGTGCCGAGCAAAGCGCAAGCGGTACAACAGGAAAGTTTATCGGGCGGGGGGAGGGGGGGCGGGGGGGGGGGGGTGGAGAACCGTGCGGCACAACCGCGAGAACCTGAGCGGCGGTATCCAATGGCCTTGTTTTTTTTCTCTCCTCACGACGAACACTCCCACTGGATATTTTAAATCCGCGCAATAATTAGCAGCTGGTGCGTTCACGTTGCGGCGGGTGTCCCCAGAGCGCGCGAAACGTAATTGCTCCCGTTTGAAGCGTGCGCACAATCTCGAGACGCCACCTCCGAGAAACAAACGGGCGCAGTCTGACAGCTGCTCGCTCTGCGACTGAGCGCGGTTTTCAAACCAACCAACAAGCGCCTTGGGCTTCGGGCTCGGGAGATATTCTTCTTCACCATCGGGCTAAGTGGAGGCAGCCGGCTCTCCCCGGGGCCGCGGAATCCCCAATCCCCGCCGGCGCTAGAGGGCCCGCATGGCGCGGCTCCCGAGAGACGCTGGGTGGCCACGCGAAGCTAAAACTCTTCACGAAGCGCCTATCTCTCTCTCTCTGTCTCAGTCTTTTGTGCGTGTGCGCGTTCAGCCCGAGACCGCGAGCCAGCCAACTTCGGCGCGCTCAGGGAGGCTGTTTGTCGTGTGCGGGCCGGGACGACGCCCTCGCGTCTCTCGCCTACAACTCCGGACTCGCTATCGGAGAACTCAACGTCTTTGTGTATTCATCGCCCCAATGTCGGGGACGGCATTGGCAGCATCCGATGAGTTTTGGCAGCGCCACGTTGAGACCCGTAATAGTGTTGTTGAGAGTGCTAATGTGGTCGGGGTTCAACTCAGCCAACCGGCGTGCTGCTTTTTCACGGGTTTTTGCCGTATAGGTCCCCGATGTGTTGCCCGTGTTGTATCGCGCGCTGCTCGGCACGATGAGGCCGCCTATGGTTTTTTTTGCTTCGCGTCCTGAAGGAGCCCCTACAGGGTGTGCAGCAGTGTCAAGCGTCGGACTCCACGCCGAACAACGTGCGGCCAGAAAATACAAGCCGAGAAGACGCCGGAGAGGTGACTCGGCCAGTCGTCACCCTGCGATCGTCGCATTGCATTTCGCTTAGTGTAAGGTCAACAAACAGCCATTACAACGAGAGAGGCAGAACATCTGCGACAAGGAAGAAGGAAAAATCCATGACCGGCTCAGGGCCACCAACGAAGTTAGCGAAATATTTGAAGTATTTTTGTTTTCCCCCTGCGCCGACCTACGAACCCAAAACCGTTCCAGTGTTCTAAAATAGGCGGAGCGAAACCGCACCGTGCGAATCAAAATGAACGTGGCGGGGTTTGGGCCCGTGTTTCCGGGCGCTGGTGTTTCGTTCCCGAGACACCTCAAGTGCCACCGGTTACGTTCCCGTCAAGCCTCCTCCTGGTCGAGTCGATCTCGTCAAACTTGGTCCGAAACGAGCAAAAAAAATAGAAACGACAGACCCTCAAACACTTTCGTGCCGCTGATCCCCGCTCCGCCCCCACCCTCACCCCGGCCTGAAAGAATCCGTGTTGTTCTGGAAGCTTCAGAAGCGGTGCGTGAAATTCTAAAGCGTTTGATCCGTAAATTCGGCAAAACGCGTAGTGGTTTAGACCGGCCCTTAGCTCAAAGCACGCCTCCGCAAGTACTTTTGAACCCAAAACGCGAGCAGATTGTAATTTGTACGCCCGTAATTTTACACGCAGTGCATATAATGTGTATGTAGTGTATGAAATTACTATGCGCCGTTGCTGCAGATGCTCCCGTCAATTTATTACCGCTCTCGTTGAGAACCTGTTTTTTTTTTCCTTCTTCACAAACGTGTTATTGCAGCCAATTCAGATACACGAATGGATAATAAAATACCCTCGTGCCGGCGGATATAACCAAATGTGTCATACTGCGGAAAAATAAACCCAATTTTACAATTCGGTTGGGACACTCTTAAGCCAACGCAACGTCAGTTGGATCAAGATCATATTTTACGTGCAAATGATGTCAAGTAAATTACTATGGAATGACAGATATGACAAGTATTTATCTTAAACTACTTAAAACTATTTTTTCCTTTGGCAGGCAAGGCCCCACTGAGCTTTATCACCCTTTTTTAGAAGCGGCCTGGCCACAAATTATAGCTCAACAAAGTGGCTCATCATGTGGAAACGTGTAGCAGCCAAATAATCTCAACGCATGTTTATAAATGTGGAGGGAAAACCGGAATACCAGGAGAAAAATCCACACGACCACGGGAAGAGAGAGAGAGAACACACAAACTGCAACCATACAGGGGTCATGGTCGGGTTGAAACCCACGACCTCCTGTATACCAGGCGAGGTAGTTAACACCTCGCCACCGTGGCGAAATGTTAACGAAATCTGGGGGGAGTGATAGGGGTTAGCGCACCGCGCTATGAACCTGGCGACCCGCATTCGATTATTCCCAGCCACAGCCAACATCAGTAGGGAGAGAAATGTACACGCGCTCTCTCTCCCCACGCCTCACCCCCCCCACCGCCACCGCCCCCAACTTCACCGACCCACACTGATCAACGTTGTGCAGAATCGTCAGACAAACTCGAACGTAGAGAGCCCACGTCTTCATACAGCAGCGCATCGACAAAGGAGCTGCAAATTATTATTATTATTATCATTATTTTCAATATCGTCCAACAATGGAGTAAATGCGCACATTGCACAGTGTTGCAGTTGTGGAAGCGTGCGTCGGCACCATTTGTCACAATTGAAAAGGGGAAGAAAAACCCGTGGGCAGCTTTGCCCCACGCCATGTCTACCGCACCTCCAACCAAGACAATGAGTTGATGCCCATAATTGCGGATGACAATGGCACCTATTCACCAGGATAAGTGGTTCCTCATTTCCGTGGCCTATCTCTGTTTTGCAGACGGGCCGCGATTACGCGCACAACCACTGTCATTACCAAAACGATTCATAGTTTCACGATGAGATTTGCATTAATTACATTTGAACCTGGCGCACGGCACAACGTAATAATAATAATTTGCATTTGCAAAGGGGCATTATCATCCGTAGATTCCCAATGCACGCCGTGTATGGACTGCAGGAGAAACTCTGCAGGTTAACCTGCCAGAGGTGGGGAGTGAAGGCCAACTTAAAGAGTTTTCAAGACGTGAAAATAAGAAATCAGATGCAATTCTTCAAACGATACATTTTTAGCGCACTTTACAAACTAATATACTTATCATGCAAGCAGTACAGAAGCGATGGTTCAGTGGTTAGCAGACTTTGCGACTAACTAGGGCGACCCGAGTTGAGTTCCCAGTTATGGCGCCACTGTGGTGAGATATTAACTACCTCTCTTGGTATACAGGAGGTCGTGAGTTTCATCCCGAACCATGAACACCCTGTTTATTTGGAGTCTACGTGTCTCTCTCCCCATGGTCACGTAGATTTTTCTCCGGGCCGTCCGGTTTTTCACTCCACATTTAGTAACGTGCATTTAGAGTTATCTGGCTGCTATAGATGTCCACTTGATAAGCCACTTCGTTGAGCTATCATCTGCGGCCAGGTCGCTTCTGAAAAAAGAGCTATACAGTTTATACTCTTAAATAGTTCGCATCACTCCGATTGTCTTCATCACCAAAGGCAACGCGTTCCATAGTCTGAGAGCTGCACTGTCAAAAGCCCCATCACCCCAGGAACAGAGCCTTGGCCTCAAGAGTACTGAGAATAATACGATCGGAATATCTCAGGGACATCGTTGGAGAATAAACATGCATCAGTTCCTGCAGATATTGTGAGGCTAACCCATTGAAAGCCGTGTAAGTCAGCAGTCAGATCTTATAGTCCACACGATACTTGACTGGCAGCCAATGCAGAGGCAAGAGAACGAGGCGTGATGTTTGAAATGGTGTGCGCGTAATACACTGTGGGCCGCTGCATTCTGAACAAACCGGAGTCTACCCAGCACCTTACTCGGGATCCCGAAGTTGGCTAGGGCACGTGTAGGGAGCCAGGGATTTCAAATAAGTTCAACCAAAGAGAGGTGACCGCATGGCTCAGAGGTCAGGGTGCCGATTTGGCACCGCCGTGATCCTGGGTTCGAATACAGGCAGTTCAACTGTGGTTAAGCCGGCTTCTCAAATGCAGAGATCTCAGCCTAGTCACCAGTGAATGGACAGCAAACCGCGACATGAACTTAGATTTGTCACTTATTTGGATAAGTTCCAGCACTATATTTTGAAAATATATCAGTTTCACTATTATGCGATGGACATTTGTTCTCAGTGGCAGAGCGAGTGGGAAAGTGCTGCCCCCTATTGTGCAGACCAGAGGGTGGCTGAATGAATCTTAGCAGTAGCCCTGTGACATCCGGTTCCGTGGGCTTGCACCGCTTTGTGAGTTCTGAATTGGGTTCCATGACACTGACAGCAAAATTGGGATGAAAGCGGGAAAAACACATACAACAGCTATAACAAGCAGAGTAAGATGTACCAACATGGAGGACGGGAGGCGGGAGGCGATGGCAACACTCACTCAATCAATATTTATTCTACGTGCCAATATCGGCGCCAGCGAAGTAGGCACCGGTGCACATTAGAGCAGAACGGGAACGGAACAGGAGTGCAGCACTCAGTGACACAGCGCAGACAGATGCCACTTTGCAGCGGCGCTCCGCTCAATTGTTCTTTATTTATTGACGAGCGTGCTACCCGGCGTTTTGCGAACGCAAATAAAGCGCGCTCGTGAATTACCGCGATGAGAAATGTCATTGTTGCGTTTCATATTCAAACCGACCGTCGCAGAGCGTCATGGCAATTTCCGCACCGTAAACACGCGCCGCTCCCTAATTACATTTACGAGGTGCCCTATTAGAGAAATTGCTCTCCCGTTTTGAAAGGCTTCTTGTTGTTCTCTGGCAGGACGATTAAACAAAAACACCAGAATAATTTTGTTATTATTATCATCATCATCATTGGTTTCATTAGTAATACTTAAATATATTTGTTATCAATTACAGGAGACTGTCCGTTGTCTGCGCTAATGACTGGGAGGATGACCGTGGATAACTAAAAATTACGGATAATACAAACGTAGAAATTTTCCACGGATCTCTATGCCAAAAACCACTAATACTGTATAGGTATACTACAGATCGACCGATCGATGCGCGTGCTCAGTGATAACACTTTCCTGCTCCCGCACAGAAGACTTTGCCCACTAAGTGGATAGCAGAGCCACGCCAATCCAAATCTAGCAAACTCCGCCCAATGTTGTAAAGATATGCAACTACTGTACTGTAGAGGTGATCACGAAGATTTCAAATTAAGCGCAGCAACATTTTTGGTCGGTTTAAGTACGTGACTTGTAATACACATTAAAAAAAATTACAATGTAGAACTGTTTTCGATTATTAATTTGGGCTTAAGGGAAAATCCACGACTTATTAATTCATGTCAAAATCTCAGGTGTCTGGTTAATCAACAAATCGGATAAACCGCTCGCGGAAAATCGAGAGTCTACTGTATAAAAAAACACTAATATATCATTTTAAATTAAAACATGGACATTATTTAAAATATGTATTTTGCCCCAAAAACAAACTTTGACTTAATTTGCTGAACAAGTCACACATCGACATTCGATTTTGATCAATTATTCGGAAACTTAAAAAGTATACTTCAAGTGTCCTGCAGGTTTTCTAACCAGAGACACCAAAAGTCGGTGTCTCCCTGCCTCCCAACACGCAATGCGAAAGCGATCATCTCCACCGGTGGTTTCTCAGCAAGTACTGGAAATTTCACGTTGCCATGGCAGGCACTCAGTCTTTCCATAGCAGGGTTGGCTACGTATGGTACGAAAGTGGTTCAACATGAATATGTACACCGGAAGGGCACTTTGAACGTCTCACAAAGTGGCACCTCTATCGAACCACGAGGTGTGATGACAGTCCATTCCTGACTGGGAGTTGAACTCCTTCCCTCGTGAGAATGTGAGTCGATTACTCGGACCGCAGCACCACCACATCACGCAGATTATTTAGACAACCATGATGTTTGTTTAAACAGACGAAATAAATATCCCCCAAAAAGCATTAACAGACTGTTTGGGCAAGTGCTGTTAGCGAGCACCTATGAAGGCCGGCACAGCACACGAGGGGGTGGGTGGCCAACACCACGCCCGGCTGCCTTTGTCTTCCCAGTGGTGGTGTTTACACACTCATTTGAAGCTAAGTCGGCCTAGGGGAGGCCTATAACGGTTCGGATAATCGTCACTGGTGTTGGCCATGAGAGGGAATCGAACTCGGGTTTCATAGTGCAGTGCGCTAACATGCTCACACACACACATTCTCACATACATGCTCACACACACAAGCAAATGCTCACACACACACATGCTCACACACACATGCCCACACACACACACATGCTCACACACACACACATGCTCACAAAGACATGCTCACACACACACACGCTCACACACACATGCTCACACACACATGCTGACACACACACACATGCTCACACACGCACACATGCTCACACACACACACACGTGACTTGATGGTGGGGCACGATGGAACGGCATTCCACAAGGCCAATCTCTCCCCCACGTGTTTCTATGCTGTGGTTCTAGCATCGTGGGTCCCCGGCAAACTCAGGTTCGGGACACCGATCTCGCGCGAGTGGCTGTGTATGTACGCAAGTTATGTTGAACTTAAATTTCGATGTAAAGCTTTCGTGACTGCAGGGATTCATCTTCTTGGTTCTTTCGGTAAAGTCACGTAGAAGGGAAATAATAAAATAATAAAAATAAAACATAATAAAATAATTCTCACGACGTATCGGCCACAACGCAAGCAGCCGTCCTCAGGTGAAGACCAGGTCTGTCGGGGAGACAGCGTCTGAACTTCTTTCGCACCGTACGTAGCCAACCGTGCCAATCGGAGGTGCGGGGAAGGACAATAAACTGAACGCAAAAAGCCATTAAAAATGTAATTAGTTTTCAATCTAGATTTAAAAGTGTACAGCTCCAGTGGCTTCCTAATATCGGAGAGGAAGAGCGTTCCAGACGGCCGCAGAAGCGCATCTGATAGTGCGCAATGCGGTGGCCGTCTTTGCTACGAGGATGACCGGAGCTCCTTGACGAAATCAGCGAGGTTTTGTGGTTCATTTGCGTGTGGCACGAGGCCTTGCGCCTGTGCATGCGGCGTTCAATCGGCGAGTGCGTTCGTTTTCAGTGGTTATTATTATTATTTGTCTAAGTATTATGACGCTTGTCTTTCCAGGGAAGCCTCACTCAGTCTCGTGACTCCTTTTACCAGGAGGGTCCTGCCAAGTTTTCGCGTGGAGGGAAAGCGACGATTGCTGCTACGGCGTAAAATCCCATTCGAGAGTCATTTATTTCGGGTGATTAAAAAACGAATGCGTCAAATGTTTGATCACGATTGTACGTCGGCGCACAATTGGCCTGTCCTTGCGAAGGACGTCAAGGGATCTTTGAAGTCCACCGTGAAGGAGACGGCGCGTGTTCGCCTAACGAAACACCCGCAGCGGTGCTGGCACACACACCACGTTACGAACCCGCCCACCGGAGTTCAAATCCTACCCGCGACCAACTCGCATGATCGACACGGCAAGAGCGGGGGCCTTAATCCAGCAGTGGATTAACAAAGCGCCGCGAAGCACGAAGTCCCAACGGTTCTCCCTTTATACGCCACGGCAAATTGTCGACCGCTTGCGCGAAGTGCGCACCTCCTCCGCGAGTGGTTGCTGTAACAACGGGCAGCAGATCCTGTCAGCCGTCGCTCGTCCGCGGACGGGCGGGCGGGCGATCTGAGAGAGATCCCACAAGCCTTTGGCAAGCCGCATCGACGGCAACGGTCGTTGCTATGCAATTCCTTCACAAAGGTTCACGCAGGGACAATCTACCCAAAAGTCCCCCTCCTCCTCTTCTCCCCTCACGCGCTTCCTCCATTGCCTCCTCCTCCTCATCCTCATCCACCAACACCCACCCCTTCTCCCTTCTTTCTTCTGCCCCATCCTCCCCTCCCTTGTACTGCTTGCCGCTCACCCCCCTCCCCACACCCAGCTCGTCCGCCCCCCTCATCCCCAACGCATGCCACACCGAGATGAATAATTCATGCCGGTGCGAGTCTTGCATTGCGGCTCTGACATCTGCCTTGCGCGCAGCTTTGCATTTAGATACACGGCGCCCTCAACAGAGGGCCGCGCGCGCGAGCGATGCCTTCGCTCGTGTCCCACGACAAACAAACGAAACGAGTCGAGGAGATTTCCTGACGTATCGAGCGTCAAATTGCCGCTCATTTTGCAAATGTTTATGACCCTTAAGCCGGTGATGGAAATTCTACCTTCTCGCAAAGGTGGTTGCTCATTGCATCGACGACCCTCCGAGGAATGATGGGCTCAAGTTAACACCTGAAGCAGGATTTGAACTCGCAGACTTCAGATTGCGAGCCTCTCGCGCCCTGCCGCTTGAGGCTCAGAGCGAGGACTTGCTGCGGAGTGCTCAGCCCAAGGCGCTCCGGCCACAGCACCACGGCCACACCGCTTCTTGGTCACACCGCTCCTTGGCCACAGCGCTCTGGTCACAGCGGTTTCGACCACAGCTCCCGAGCTACAATTCCCCAGCCACAGCTCGCTGGCCACAGCGCGCCTGCCACATCGTTCCTTCTTTCTAGATTTGAAGTTTTCGTGACTGCAAGGATCCATACTTTTTGTTTTTTTCGGTTAAGGTTCCATCTGAAGACGGAGGCTTGTGTTGCTTCCGAAACGTCGTGATTGAATTTAGTTGTTTTCATTTTAATTTATTTCATTTTTTATCTACGTCACTTTAAATTTCGATTTAAAGCTTTTGTGACTGCAGGGATTCATCTTCTTGGTTCTTTTGGTAAAGTCACGTAGAAGGGAAATAATAAAATAATAAAATATAACATAATAAAATAATAAAATAATATAGTAAAATAATATTATTTTATTATTTCCCTTCTACGTGACTTAACGTCACTTTACTGAAAAAAAAAATAGCTCAGCGTGCCTGCCACAGCGTGCCTGCCACATCGTTCCGGCCGCAGCGCACCGACCACAGCGCGACGGCGCTGATCGTGCGAGCCGCGAGCAAAGCGAGCCGAGCGGCGTACGTGGACACGCGCCGACCCCGCGGGGCACGGGCGTCGCGCCCGAGAGTTCCAGAGCGTTCACCTCGGTGCTACACAATCACAAAATGAAATTCCAATTTCATTATCAGGGCAGCGCATTCATTCGCTCGCTTCCCTTTGAAAAAAAACCCGTAAAATTGTCGCCAGAGGTCAAGACAGCACGCGAATAATTGCAACTCCGGCGTGGTTCAGGCCCTTTGCTAACATCAGTGGCCAGAGAAGATTCAAACCGACTGGCTTCTCCAAACGCGCGATGATCAGCGTAGTGAGGTATTGGTCCAACAACCCCCGTGACCAACACGGTCTGTGTGTGTCTGTGTGGGGGGGGGGGGGGGGCAGTTCCCCATCGGGCAGTGGATTGCCGCAGAGCTGTATTCCATCATCATTATCATCATCATTATTTAAAACGTGACATTTCGCGACACGTGAAGCACGCGTGTTGTCCAGGCCCTCGCCAGCATCATGTTTTCGAGTTACGAGGGTAATCGGTGCTGCTCGCAATTTCCGAGAGAGGGGAGGACAAGGCGCGCGCGTGTCACTACCGTTGGAGAGCGCATGGAGCATGCGTACGCGCATCGAGACGTAAATTCGCCGCGAATCACGAGGTCACCCGGCGCTCGACGCAGACACACGCGCGTTCAAAAGTCCCACGACGCCCGAAACGCGACGCATCCTCGCACCCAAATCAGCCCGCGCGATAAATACGTTGAGGGGCGAATAGTTTACAGGCCCCGTCGCCAATCCACCCGTGAATGAGGCCTCTCTCTCTCCTCTCTCTCTCCTCTCTCTCCTCTCTCTCCTCTCTCTCCACACCACGTGGGTCGTGCGAGTTGTTGGCCATACTTCGCCGTTGTTGTCACTGCAGATTTGTAAAGGGATTGGCTAAGGGTGAGGGGGTTGTACCAGCAAATGTTATTGTTGTTGTTGTAGTGTTCTTTACAAAATCCACTGCTGGACGGAGGCCTCATCGCACCGTGCCAAATCATACTTCACCACCGCGGTCAGTGCGGGGTTTGGCGAGTGGGGGGGGGGGGGGTGCGGTGTTCAGGACCTGTTTGGATATCGCTCGCCGCCACTGACGTTGGCCGTGGAACGGGAATCCAACTCGCGACGTCGCCGGGTTTGTTCGCAGCGCAGCGCGCTATTCACTGGGCCAGCGCTGGCACGCGATCCGTGTTATTAATTCTTAGAATTTGCAACGCCGGCCCCCTGCCAGTTGACGATGATGTCAAAGCAAACCGCGCGCTCGCAAACGCAACGCCCGCGTGGCAAGGTGTCGCAAAATGTTCGTGCTCAAGCGAAGAAAATTGCGAGCCAAGGAAGACGTAATGAAATATCAGGATTTAATAGTCGCGTTTCCTGAGTAATGGTGTGAAAAAGAATATCAATCATTTGAAGGAATAATTTGAAAAATGTTAATGTCTCATCGGTGCTAGCTTTTCAATCTTCCCATAAAGGAGAAATCATCTTACTCTTTGTTTTTTTTTTGGTAAAGTCACGTAGGTAATTTTTTTAAATGAAAAAACAACTAAATTAAATCACGACGTTTCGGAGGCAACGCAAGCTTCCGTCTTCAGGTGGAACCGTCGCAGCAAAATTACTGTATCAAGTGAAGAGAGCTCTAAGAGACACGACATCTTATCCATCCGCAGTGCTGCGAACATCGCAGATCCCATTGTTTGCTCCTATTACCATCGCAGATCCTGTTATCTGCGATGTTAGCCAGAAAATGTCCTCCAATCCTCCACGAAAAAATTGCGGATACTAGGATGAATTTCGACCAATAAACTCCTCATTACCACAATTGTTTTTTGCAGACGAAAGGCGGCTGTTCCTGCAAATCACGATTCGAAAAGCTTCACAAATAATAGGTGTTTTTTTTTCGCAGACTCTAAAGCTCACACGGATAATAAAATCAAATATTTGTGTATAATAGGCAGGGCTTCTATGAGTCGCAGGTAATTGGGGTCACAGAAAAGAGGAATTTATCCTGTGATTATTTTGCAATGGACGCATACAGCACGGATAACAAGACGGCATTTGGTCGCGTATGTGAACATTCGCTTCGCACGTTCATTTTTGCGAGATCGGCCGAACAAACATTACCCTCGTTCGGGGTTGCCAAAAAACCCAAGCGGAGCTCGAGTGAAAGTGAAACACGTAAATATAAACAACCAACAACAAAAACCACGCAGAATGTCCCCTTTTCGACAGCTCTTCCAATGTGCTGATTGCATATTATCCGACGATTTCAGAGCACCATTTGCAACACTGCCACAGCGGAAAGGGGGATAAGCTCGTCATTGAAAGCCTGTCAATGTCAGGCGGGCTCCGTTCCAGCCACTTATCTAAACAGTTTAGGCATTTCCACTGAATCCCAAGTGGTTTCCCATATAAATCAATAGCGTGGTGCCGGGGGGATGGGTGGGGCGGGGGAGCCATCTCACACGCTGAACCTTTGCAGTGCACCAGAAGGAAAACCGTGGCTATTTCCAGACCAAATCACTCGGGAGAGGCGGGCATGGCGCATTCGCTCACTCGGGCGGTGGTGAGTTATTTGCTTTTTTAGGTGTTTTTTTTTTACACATTTGCCGAGAAAGGGCCAAGCAGAGGCCCACAGCGTCAAATGGCCAGCAATAAATATCAACGCCGCGGTTGTAGCGGCATAAGAGGTTGTTTTTTTTTTCTTTCAGATAAGTAATAAGAGCTTGGTAATGAGAGATGACAGGAGGGAGAATCAAAAGTCAAAAGGCAGCGCAAGGGGGAAGAAGCAGAAATAGAAGTGTTGTGACTGGCGGTGTAGGGATTGAGCGAGTGGGTAAGTGAACGAGTGAGCGGATAAGTGGGGTAGCGGTGGCGAAGAGGTTAGCGCGCTGCGCTAAGAAGCCCGCCGGCCCGGGTTCGATTCCTCGCTCACGCCCAAATCCAGTGACGATTATTTGAACCCGTGCTGGGCCTCCCCTAGGTCTACTCAGCCTCAAATGAGTACCTGGTGCGGTGTGTAAACATCACCACTGGGGAGACAAAGGCGGTCGGGCGTGATGCTAGCAAACCCGCCCTCTCGTGTGCCGTGCTGTCCTTTTATAGGTGCTCGCTAACAGCACTTGCCCCAAAAGTGTGTTAAGGCTATACGGGGGATCTTTGTCTTTAAAGTATGTGTGTGGGTGAGTGGGTGGATAGAGGGAGGTAAACGGGCGCGGCACGGGCTAGATAGGAAATGGAGTGATGTGATACAAGAGGACGTGGAGCTAAGTGGACTTGCTGATGACTGGTACCAGCGGTGATGTCAAGATCAGCCTCTCTGGAGGAGGCCCGTGAAGAATGCTACTGGGCAGTTGGAGGCCACTACTTAATGGCGAATGGCGGTTGTTTTGAGTGGGTGTGCGTGTGTGGGGAGCGGTGGTGTAGCGGTTAACGCACTGCACTATGGGAGACAAAGGCGGTCGGGCGTGGTGCTGGCCACCGACCCCCTCGTGTGCCGTTGCGGCCTTCATAGGTGCTCGCTAACAGCACTTGCCCCTACAGTCTGTTAAGGCTATACGGGAAATATTTGTCTTTGTGTATGTGAGTGTGTGAGTGGGTGAGTGTGTGAGTGAGTGGAAGAGTGCATTGTTTAACCTGCAGTGTGGTGGTGGCTGAACACAGTGTGGATGAGACGAAGTCTGGTCTACACCCAACTTGAGTCCTCGAGTGAAGAGACGGAGGAATCACCGAGCAATGCTCGCGGGGAACACCAACGACGCTCGTAGCGATAGAACAGCGACGAGGAGGCGGAAGACCGCCGGCGGTGGCGAGATGTGCAAGCGGAGCAAAACAAAACAACCCGAGCACGCGATTTGAAACGCTTTTCGTCGCGCGAGCCACCAGTGAAACGAAACTTGCAGGGCACCGACCCCCCCCCCCCCCCCACCAGCCGACCTCCCGAGAACCGAGAACGAGGCGGCGCTTGGTCGTCGTTTGCACGTTGCCACCGCGCCGGAAGAGAGAGAGAGAGAAATAAAATGCAACGTGAAAGCATTTCACATTCAATTCCTCGCCGCTGCACTTTTTGCGCAAATATCTGGCGGGGGTGGATTACACAAGTGTCTAAAACTAAAGTAAACTATTTTTCTTTTCTTTACCAGGTAAGACTGACTGAGCAATGTAGCTCTTTCTCAGAAGCGACCTTCAAATGATAACCCAGCAAAGTGGCTTTATGATCTAGAAATGTATAGCAGCCAAATACTTCACGTGTTTCTAAATGTGGAGTGGGAAAAAAACGGAGGAAAAATCTACGCATACATGGGAAGAGAGACAAGCAAACTCCAAATATACAGCAGGCGTCAGGGTCGGGATCGAACCCACGACCTCCTGTATACCAGGCGAGGTGGTTGACATCTCCGAGCCACCGTGATGATGATGATGAGAGAGAGAGAGACATGCAAACTCCAAATATACAGCAGGCGTCAGGGTCGGGATCGAACCCACGACCTCCTGCATACCAGGCGAGGGAGTTAACATCTCCTAGCCACCGTGGCGAAAATATTCCTGCGGAGCTGGCGTGTGTGGGAGGACGTGACACCACGTTCCTGGCAAGGGGTGGTATTGACAGCGCGCGGTTTCTCCGCGTCCCAGATGATGCCCCGTTTCACCCGCAAACGCCTCTTTTGCTTGGCCATCTTCGAGACGCAAAGGCGGAGCACGGCGATTGTAAAGTCGGAAAGAGATCGGGTGACCATCGCGTCTTCATTTCAGGACGTACGGCTGCGCGCGCGCGAATATATTTTCACACGTTCCATATATAAACGTCGAAAAATTCCTGCTCATGCCGATCATATGGGTTTGGTGAGGGTTGAAGAGATGCGCTCCTGCGATCCGTCAACTCTGATGCGAAATAACTAAGGTGGCAATATGCCTCATCCTCCTCTGATTTTTGTCTCTGCGCATAGTGTGCACGAGTAACCTTCACACATCCCTTTGGTCGCACGGCCACCTGGGAATACGTAATTTCAGCATTATTGCTTCGAGTTTAATTCCAGCAAACTCCTGGGGACGTCGTCCATTGTCTCATCAGCAGAGTCATGCTTGCTTAACCCCAATGCTGCTGACCTATAAACCAGATTTATAGTCTCGTGCAAGGACCCTCTCTCTTTGAGAAATGACCCAAGAATCCATACACAAGGAACTCGTGGAAACCCGAGTATCGGGACTTAGTATGACTTCACCGATTGAAAAAAAAATCTACATTCTTTTCTCATTTCCGTGCCTCCGTCGCGGCTTATTGCGCGCAATAAAGGCACCTTTTACATGTCGCGTTGAGTCTCATTGTTGTGATCGGACATACGTAGGGCATATTGTAAAGCAGCGCTGCCATGTGTTAAGGGCGCAATGAGCCCCGCGTTCAGCGACTCCGTTCGACCAGCCCACGCATTGCTGATGAAATCACCAAAGGGCATTCATAATTGAACACATCTTTAGTCAATCGACCACTGAATAAAAGAATCACCCATTCATGCGGTGGTTTGACCGTACTTCACCACATTTGGTCAGCGCGAATTGGTGAAGCAGAAACTTTCACTGGAGGCGCGCTCCATTTTTATTCGAGTGCACGCACGTATGCCACATGTAACATGTAGACTACTACAACAACTGCTCACAAAGCGGCAAGTATTGTACATCGTCACTTCTGAGTTACAAATGTGACTAGGTAACCGAGAAACAAAAACAAGAACCTAACGTCCCTCTGAAATCATCAGATTTTTAAAAAAATCAGAATCTCTATTTAGACTGAAGGAGGAATACAATAAGCAATGAAGCTCTTGTTCACAGATGTCCAGTTTGGAGCGGGTCATCAAGTTGCAACAACAATAAAAAAAACGATGGGAGTGCAAAGTATAGGAAAGTTAAGCAAGTCACTATAAAGAAAGTAAATATGAGTGGAAATTGCTAAGGTATATCAATTCCTGCCGATTTTTCAAGAATAACATGCAAGTTTGGGCAAGGCAGCAAAACAACAATAACAACAGTCCCAGACTACAGCAAGACAACACAGAGTAAATAAACAAAACTGCACATTAAAATCGAGCTATCCATAGTACACGTGTATCGATAGTTGAAATAAAAGATGAAGGCGCAGCCCCGCAATTGCTCGCTCACACCACTGCCGACAGAAGGGCCTCTACTAGAGGGAGCTCTACAGAGTACCGGGGTTCCTCTACTTACGAACATTCGACTTACGAACTTTCAGAGATACGAACAAACTTGTCTGTTTCGGACCGAGAGTCGTAAGTTAAACTGCCGCGCTATAGATGGCGGTGGTGGCATTTACATCCGCAGAACGTGAAGAACCAGTGGCATCTTCATCTACAGGAGACTAGACAACGTCTAAAGCCACTCCCCTGTGGTTAGTGTACATGCAATACAACGTGTTTGGAATCTACAGGCATAAAGTTTGTCTTACAAATAAATCGACTGACGAACAGACCTCTGGAACCTAACTCGTTCGTAAAGGAGAGGAGTCCCTGTATTTGGCCGAATTAAATCTTCCACGCTGACCGCATATCTTGGAAGAGGTGGGAATAGCCACACCCCACCACACGTGACCTGCTGACCTAGCAAACTGTGCAGAATACATTTACGCAGCTGTGTGGACAGAGGCGTTCGGATAAATAACAAAAACACGTGCACAGTCGTTTAAATGGAATTAAACCGACGCCCTTTCCATTGCAAGTCCAGCGCGCGAACCATGAACACCATGGCAGTCCCATTCTCACATTTGTGGAAATATTGAATAAAAAAATATAAGCTAACCAGGTGGCCCAGTGAGCCGATGGGCCCAGAACACGCATCAAGTCAAGAATGCAAAAGCACGAGGCTCTCAGGACGATGGAACCAGTGCAGCTCTGCGCTGTCCCCCCCGCCACCACTGCCCATCTGTGCACCTGGGCTCAATTAGTCGGCAGCCAGGGTAGACAGCAGTCTAGCGGCTCGTGGGGCTTCCAGGGGAGTGGAATGACAGTCGAGCCACGTGCAGCGGGAGAGCAGGAGAAGCACAACGCTAAACGATTCGGTGGTGTGGATTCGTACGGCGGCATCTCAAATTGCGACGGCGTCTCAAGACACCGCGCAGAAACGGAGCGCGTTACGCGTCGCGTCTGGGGAGGTTTTGCCAGTCGCAGGCCGCGGAGAAGGGAAAGGTCCCAAGCGTGGACTGAGAGTCGATGGCAAAGATGGCTGGGCATTGCAGACCTCGGGGGGGGGGGTAGCAGCAGAGGGGAATGAGTTGGCCCCTCATTCAACGAAGGTTGACTGGAGACGAGGACGGAGATGCCTTGGTTGCTGGAGCGGAGATTGGATGGAGGGGGGGGTAGAGCGAGGTGAGATGGGGAGAGGTAGGCGAGTGGCGGGGAGGGCATTGGATTTATCTGAGAAGAGGAGGAGGGGGGAGGGGGAATGTGGGCGGAGGTGAGTCTACTGAAGATTCCGAAGACGGATGATTGTGAGCTTGAAATCGATCCGGCATTCGATTGGGAGTCGGCGGAGCGATCTGAGCAACGGAATGAGTTGGTCTCGTTTACAGGGGAGGTGTTGTGGGATCATCTGGGGTTTGGAGATGGGCGCTTAGGGGAGGTGGGGGGAAGGGGGCAGAGGAAGGAGCTGCAGTGGTCGAGTGCGGGGTTGTTGGTGAAGGCACGGGGATGAGGGATGTCCCGACAGGACAGCAGGCTGGGCGAGGCGATAACAGATGCGGGGGGAGAGGTCGCGCGACGCACGCGTACTCTGTACGTGTGTATGTTGGACTTCTCTCGCGCCGGACGTAGCCAACCGTGCTCATCGGAGGACGACAAACTGAATACAAAAGCAGTTCTAAAGAAATTAGTTTTCAATCTAGATGATGATGTTTTAAATGTGCACAGCTCCAGTGGCTTCCTAATATCGGAAGGAAGAGCGTTCCAGGCGGCCGCAGAAGCGCATCTAAAAGCACGCGATGCGGTGATTGTATTTGTTCGATGACTCGCCAAAAGTGTAGTGTATAGCGTAGTGTATAGTGTTTAGTGTAGTGTATAGTGGTGTATCGTGTAGTGTATAGTGTAGTGTGTTTAGTATATAGTGTAGTGTATAGTAATGTATCATGTAGTGTATTGTGTTTAGTATATAGTGTAGTGTATAGTAATGTATCATGTAGTGTATAGTGTGTAGTGTATAGTATGTAGTTTATAGTGTGTAGTGTATACTGTAGTGTATAGTGCAGTGTATATTAGTGTAGTGCATTGTAGTGCATAGCAGTGCAGAGTAGAACCCCTCTCAAAGACCACCGCTGTTAACGACTCATCGCTTAACGACGGGCCTCCATAGAGCCCAATATGTAGTGTATAGTGTAGTGTATAGTGTAGTATAAAGCATAGTGTATAGCGTAGTGTATAATGTATAGTGTGTAGTGTATAGTAGTATATAGTGTAGTATATAGTGTAGTATAAAGCACAGTGTATAGCGTAGTGTATAAAGTATAGTGTGTAGTGTATAGTAGTATATAGTGTAGTATATAGTGTAGTATAAAGCATAGTGTATAGCGTAGTGTATAATGTATAGTGTGTAGTGTATAGTAGTATATAGTGTAGTGTATAGTGTGTAGTGTATAGTGTAGTGTATCGTGTGTAGTGTATAGTGTAGTATATAGTGTATAGTAGTGTATAGTAGTGTATAATGTATAGTGTATAGTATATAGTAGTATATAGTGTAGTGTATAGTGTATAAAGCATCTGAAAGCGCTCGACGCGGCGATCATCTTTGTTCGACGACCGGCCAAAAGCCGCCGCCGTCGCTGCCGTGACGACCGCAGTTCGCTCTCCCACCGCCGCCACTCACCTGGAGAGATGAACGCGTTTCTCCGTGTACTGTCCCGTGCCGTGCACCGGGTCCTCGTATGGCTTGTTGTGCACCACCTCCACGCCCTCGCCCTTCTCGCTCTGCTCGTGGCTGTGCTTGCTGATCATGTAGAGCTGCCCGATGCGGTACTGCACGCCGGAGAGAGGAGTTGGGGTGGGGGGCGCAAAGGGGGCCACATGACGGCTGTCATTAAACCGAGGTGTCCACTCCCCCCTTTGAGATCACAAGAGACGCACGCCGGAGGGCGAGGACGCGATGCTTCGAGGCGTTCGCTTCGAGACAAAGGATGGGGGGGGGGGGAAATGTTCATAGACGGCCACTGTGTGCCGATTGATATAACGATGATAACAATGACGACCACAAAAAATTAACCCGTAAAAACTAAGTTTTTCACTATAAATCCTTTATATGCGTGGCATCGGTTTTATTTTATTATTCATTTCTGTGTTTCTTGAGTAAGAGTTTCATTTATATCACATTGGTATTTTAAATTAAATATATTTATTTTTTCCTAAAAAGTGGAAAATTTTGGAAAAAAAATTTCACGAAAATAAATTGTCACGCACAACGAGTCTGTGTGCAAAATGTCAGCTCGATTGGATCACGGTAAGTGGGTTAAAAAACGACCGAAAAATTTGCACGGTCGTAAGAGCGCAAGCAAGTGAACTTAATATAAAGGATAAAAAAACCCTCATACGGCCGTAACTTTAATTAGGTGTCCGTTGCAAGCTATCGTCTCTCGGGGTTCTTTCTCAAAAAGAAAATGTATATTTGTATATAAAGGTACGAATCACGACTCTCGCAAGGTAAAATGAATCATCCTCGTCTGATGTTATATATTGTTAAATGGTAACTTCATCATTAGACCTCCGTTGCCAGTACTAGAATATAATAATAGGGGTTTTCCCCTTTTTTCTGGCAACAAAACTGAAACACTTTTACAAGGATTCATGTCTGCATTAACCACAATACTTGTGGTCAAAATGCAAAAAAAACACACTCTGATCAATATATGCATTGTCCTTGAAACTGATTGGTCCACACCAGAGACGGCTGTCTTTTGAGCCTCGTCTCAATTAGTGCTCGACCAGAGGACGCCAAAACTTCACTTCAGCATCACCATCACCATCCATTTGATGTATTCTCCCGGCTATAAGGGCCTCGGGAAAGTAAGACGCACCCGCCCAGAACTTGTGTCAATCAAGTTACAAACGTGTGGTGTCACACAAATACAAAGATCCCCCATATAGCCTTAACAGACTGTAGGGACAAGTGCTGTTAGCGAGCACCTATAAAGGCCGGCACGGCACACGAGGGGGTGGGTGGCCAACATCACGCCCGGCCGCCTTTGTCTCACTAGCAGAGATGTTCACACATTGCACCAGGTACTAATTTGCGGCTGAATCGACCTAGGGGAGGCCCAGGACCGGTTCAGATAATCGTCACTGGTGTTTGCTGTGAGCGGAAATCGAACCCTGGTCGCCAGGTTCGTAGTGCAGCGCACTAACCGCTGCACTACCGCTCTCCCCACACACACACACACACCACCGACCCGATATGAGACGCATCCAACAACTTTTGCGTTACAATACTGGGGATGGGGGAGGGAAGTGCATCCTATGACCGGCAGAATACGGTAAATCAATGTGCAGGACCGTTTTTTTGGGCAATCTGTGTGTGTTGAACTTCTTTCGCACCGCACGTAGCCAACCGTGCCAATCGGAGGTGCGGGCAGAGGTTCCGTGATGCTAGCGCGTCCTCATTAATTTGTTTGTCGCGTTGTTTAATCCAGTCTCGGTGCTGCTGCCGGTCGGCACTTGACTTGCAGCCTGAAGGCTGCGTGAGGTGAAATCCCAATCAAGCTCAGTTCATCATCATCAGCCCACTACAGTATGTCCAAAAATAAAATCGATTCTCACTGTGTGAAGTCAAGCAATGTTACATATAAGCCACGCATCCCTGAATGTTACGATACATCAAAAGAAATACGTGCACATCGCTCCGAGATATGAAACTTCGGACGATGAGTAATATATCTTTAGAGAATGATCCGAATGTGATGGCACGTGATTGCCTCCCTTGCTGCACCTCCCAACACAATTGGTGACACGTGGCATCGGATCACATCACTGTTGTGCGAGCACGGAAGCAACGTACGTTAACGGATTGCAAATTATTGTTTTTTTTTTAAACGATTTGAAAATCTGGAGAGAAAGAGAGAAAAAAAAAGATCAGAAATTGCCTTTAAAAATCTGAAACCCTAAATGCACCCCTCGCTATAGGATACACGAACTCCAACCGTGGGATTGTGGAGTTCCCCCCCCCTCAACCCCAGGGGCCACCAGTGGAGTTAATCGCTGCTCCGTGCTCGTTACCGAGGGGAAACACTTTACTTGATTTCCTCGTTTTGCTCAACGGTTGACGTCAACGGCGCTCGAGTAAGAAGACAGTCGGCCTGCCAAGATTGGCTCCGCTCACGATTCGGTGAATCGGGGGGGGGGGGGGGGAGTTGAGATTTGACTCGAGAATATTTTTTGTTGATTTTTTTTACATCCTCAGCCCGATTACAACGGTAGAGACGAGGGCTTTTCTTTTTTTGTTATTAAGTAACGATTATTGCCACCAAAATTCTAAAAAGTCCAAGTGTTCCTTCGCTCATGCAAAGAGGCGGCACTCCGTGCGGCCAGTTGGTGGAAGTTCCACGTTCTTGTGGAGAGGACCGGTACATCCATACCCTCGCCACTTGCTTATTTCTCAGAAAGTGGTAGCACAATGTATTACCCCCCCCCCCCCCGCTGCCCTCCTCTCATTCAACGATAGGCTGAGCCAACCACCTGAAAGGCATTTGACTACGTACGGCGCGAAAGAAATTCAACGTACACATACATACACGGCGAGCAGCTCGCTCTGACCACGGAGTTAGGCGGCTGGCCAGAAACAATGTCAATGGAGAATGTTAACAAGAATAAAGCGCTCGTCTCGTCGACAAACATGAGCTGACATGGGACACAGCTGATGAATGGAATTGTGATTAAGCATTCCGTGAAGCGCGTAAATAAATCCCGACGTTTAACTTGTTTAATCAAATGCAGCGCTATGATGCAGAGCTGGAAGCCGAAAGGTAGGGGCCAGGGTGCGCCACACACGAGGAAGTACAGCACGTTCTGTTTCTCTCCTGCGAACTCGCGAAACGCGTCCGTGAACACTGCCCCTTGAAACCTTTTAAAACATTCAAAACCTGGTGTGTTGATTGCTCGTACGTGAGGTGCCACCGCCACATCCGGTCGTGGGAGCGGCCGCCGCGGTTCAATTACGACGTTTGTTTACGCGAAGCTCACGCCACGGTATTTATAAAAAAAATACCCGTAAAAACAAAGTTTTTCACTATAATTCCTTTATATGCGTGGCATCGGTTTTCATTTAATTATTCATTTCTGTTTTTTCTTGAGTAAGAGTTTCATTTTTATCACATTGGTATTTTAAATTAAACATGAAATTTTTTATTTCCTAAAAAGTGGAACATTTTTTTTTTTATTTTCACGAAAACAAATTGTCACGCACAACGAGTCTGTGTGCAAAATGTCAGCTCGATTGGATCACGGGAAGTGGGTTAAAAACGACAGAAAGATTTGCACGGTCGTAAGCGCGCAAGCAAGCGAGCAAGTGAACTTAATACAAAGGATTTAAAAACACGCGCGATAAATCAACGAACGAACGAACGAAAGAGTACGCGCGCGTGCGTGCGTGCGTTCGTTGCGTCCATTGCTCCGCCCGAACGATCAGTGCGTGTGAACGGTGCTTCGAGGGCACCCTGCGAACCCATCGCTTGCGTGTCTCTTCGTCTTCGGGTGGCTCTGCGTCGGTCAAGGCGGGCAAGCGATGAGAACACTCGTCGCGGCGATCATAACGTGACAATAGGACAGGGCTGGAAGGCCGAATGGTTTCCAACAGCGCGCAGATATGCGGTGCCGCTCAACCTTTGTGCATTGAACTGGTGATGTTTGCAGGGACTGTTGTTGTTGGGGTTTTTTTTTTTTAATCCTTTATATTAAGTTCACTTGCTTGCTTGCTTGCTTACGACCGTGCAAATATTTCGGTCGTTTTTTAACCCACTTCCCGTGATCCAATCGAGCTGACATTTTCCACACAGACTCGTTGTGCGTGACAATTAATTTTCGTGAAATTTTTTTCCCAAAATTTGACACTGTTTAGGGAATTTTTTAAAAAATATTTCATTACCAAATGCTTAATGCTGGCAGACAATCATCTGACCCATAGGTGGCAGCCATCTCAAGCCAGAGGACGAGAGGACTCTAGCCGCCACGCATATAAAGGATTTAGAGTGAAAAAAATTGTTTTTACGGGTTCATTTTTTTGTTACACGATGCAGAAAATTTTGAGCGATTTTTTTTCTTTCTTTTGGGGACACGTGTTGTTCGAAACGGGATTTTCTGGCGTGCACTATTTTTCTGTTCCCACGACGGGATTTTCGAGTTTTTTTACAGATTAGATTCATGGCGCCCATTAGCCAAGCTTATGTCCTCGTGTCCGCTAATGGGCGCCCCGCGCATAGCGTGGAAGTGGGGCACTGCACATATATGGTTCCCTGAGGCAGACTTTTCAAAAGTGAGCATATGGTGACTTGAGTGTGATCACGAGTCCGAATAAGGCGGTGGTTCTTCTTATTCTTCTTCACCTGGGGTGCACGCAACTCCCTGGGGGTACGAAATGCCCTTTCTGGGGGTGCGAGACGTGGCCAGATTAATTTAGAAGGTAAATCATCGAAAACACAAATTGAGCACGGACATGTAAGTTACAACTTACTTTGTTTTTATCAAAACCCCTGTGTATTTATTAACATTGGAATTTTTGTTGAACTATTGAGAACTGGGGTTCAAAGGCTGCAGGAAAGATTAAAAACCACTGGAATAAGTTCTGGAGTTGTCTCTGTTCCTCTGGTGACTGACCACAAGACGACAACGATGCGATTCTTCTGTTAGGCTGAAAACAAGGTGCTACACCGATGCTATACCCACTGAATCAAGCCAAATGTTTCAAGTGTGGGGGGTTAAGTGTGGGGGTTTAAGTGTGGGGGGTTTAAGTGTGTACCTAAGCTCAAGAAAATCCCATCGACGCTTACTTCCCTCAGAGGCACCGAGCTAGTGAGGGTAAGTCCACATTCCTATGACAGGTAGCAATCCACCCATTATATATATTTTTTAAAAACACAGTGTAGTATGTAGTGTTTAAAAATCCTGTCTATTTCAGCTCAAACTGTGGTCATGCCATGGCTCAGTCTGTTACACCCCATCCCCCGCCCCTGATGCATTCAATTGTGGTATTGACACCTTGTCATTGACATCTTGTGGTATCGAAACCTTGTCATGAGATAAAATCTCGTGTAACCCCAGCTCGCCCCGCCCTCCGCTCCCCACCAATGCCACCTTCCACGCCCGTGTGGTGGGAGCACGCCTGCGGAGGCGATTCCTGACAGCATTTTTTCCTGTCAAAACCTTCAGGTGCCATTAACAAAAACCCTTGTCACAGTAGGGGGCGCACCTTCCCATATACAGCAAGCAGGAATTCATATTCTTTGGGTCTTTCGGTAAAGTCACGTAGATAGGTCCAAAGAAAAGAACAAACATTTTTTTGTTATTTAAACCTGTCTACGTGACTTTACCGAAAGACCCAAAGAATATGCTATAGGATTGTCGATTGACGGGTGAAATTGACGTTTGTAATTCTCAGCGTTGGAGTTTCGCAACAACAACAAAAAACGAAGTGAATGGTGTAATGGATTTTTGTTGTGGTGTAATCATTGGTTACCGGGGCTCAGATCAACAGCTCAGGGACACATGCGAACCTGGCTTGACACCTTGTCATTGACAAGTCGCCCGCTAATTGATGATGATCACAGGTGACTGAAACTGCCAGCTCCCGGTGCTGGACCCTCTGAGGCTCCTGCTCCTTATTCTTTGGTTCTTTCGGTAAAATCACGTAGATAGAATAAAAAGGAATAAAAAATAAAGTACAAAAATAAAAAATATATAGTCACGTAGATACAAAAAAAAAATTAAGTGAATAAAAATATATTTGTGTTAACTTAAAGAACCAAATAATATGAATTCCTGCAGTCACCAAAATCTTAAGTCAAAATTTAATCCCCTGCACCTATCGGGGAACGGTGCTTGAGCACAAATTACTGACCGAGATAAGGACGCGCCAAATGCGCCACTCTTGTCAATGCACCACGTGAACTTTGCCTTAGAAAAGGAATTTTTAACAATGGGTCTGACATGTTTTTTTTTATCAAGGCGTCTCGAGCAACAAGGTGGCAGCCCTTCGGATTTACAATGCCCTTCGTAAGACGTGGCAAAATGCAGTTAACAAAGTGAATTTATTTGATTATTCTTTTTGCAAATTATCGTCTCCCACTCCATTTGCAACTGCCTGGCAATTTCAAACGCCTGCCAGGGCATTTGCACATCCACTTTGGCAGAGTGCACACGGCAGCGCGCTGATTCCCTGCACAAAGTATTGGGCAACAGCGGTGAATTGAACTGTCAACTCCGTGCAAACTGGCCGGGTGGCGAGCGCTCTTACTGCTGAGTTATCGGCTGCGTCGTTAAGTCACCCACTAATGCAGCATAACGGGACGATGTTAACTACCTCGTCTGGTGTACAGGAGGTCGTGGGTTCGAACCCGACCCTGACGACGCCTGCTGTATATTTGGAGTTTGCGTGTTCTATCTCCCCGCGGTCGCCTGAATTTTTCTCTGGGTCGTCCGGTTTTTCCCTCCACATTTAGAAACACATGTTTAGAGTATTTGGCTGCTACACATGTCCACGTGATAAGCCACTTCATTGGGCTATCATTTGTGAGAGCCAGGTGGCTTCTGAAAGAGAGCTATATAGCTCAGTGGGCCTTTCCTGGTAAAATAAAAATGAGTTTTAGTATAATTTTAATCCAGCATGACTATCGCGAGAATTAACAGTCCTGTCTTCCGGAGTTTTAACGGGCACGCACAATTAAGGTACAGGCACTAGTCCACTGAAGCCATTAAAATCCGCCTCCGTCCGCGCACAATTAAAATTAATTTCTGGCATTTAAGTGGCTCATTAAATTAATTGCACTCAACGGCCTCTTGGTTTAGCGTGTCTGCCTCAGGTTAACTTGGGTGACGAGTCAATACATTTTGCTTGTATTCACCTGCCCGACCGCTGAACATTCCACCCAATGATGCGTGCGGCAGCACACATGTGGCTTTCAGACACGGGTGGGAAAAAAAATCACTCGGCCTTTGCGCGTTTTGACAAAAACCACCAGCGGTTCCTGCAGAAGTGAATTGTGGCCCTTTTGCGTAATACACAAAGTCTGCGTGCTTGTTACACGCTTTTGCGTGTTGTTTGAAACTCGTGTTTTTTCGGGCCTGCTCTATTTCGTACCTCTTATGACTGGGTGTTTCTATTATATTAAAGATCTGATCGCAGATGTGAACTAGCAAAACCAGGCGGGCACTTCTTTTTAGAACCCTCAACTCAACAACCAGAAGGTCACGAGTTCGAGTCCTGCTCCCGGTCGATAAAAACAGGTACCACTTTTATAAACACCGGCCTCCACAATGGCACTGTGGGAATGTCTCACGATTGAATCAGTGCTACCAAAGGAGAGAGATGGGTCCGACACCGTTGCCCCCTGATCCGAAGTTTTAAAAAAGAGACTCATGAGACCATAAAAAACAAGCAACTGCAGCGGCGGGCGTGCATAGACACTCCCAATGAAACTGGTCGAGGTGCAGCCCTGCAATTGCTCGCCCACACCACTGCTGGCGGAAGGACCTCCACGAGTCGGCGCTCTTAGAGAGAACTGGGGAGGGCATTCGGCTAAGGTAAATCTTCCACGCTGGCCGCTCGTCTGGGAAAAAGGTGGGAATGCCCACGTGGTGTTTGGCCCACGCTCCACCCCGCCACACGTGACCTGCCGAGCGACTAGTCGTGCTGTACCCACTTAGGGGGCCGTCCATAAATGACGTCACGCGATTTTGGACGATTTTTTTTATCCTCCCCACCCCTCGTCACACGGCGTCACAAAAAGTCAGACCCCCCACCTCAAATATGACGTCACAAAGCTCTGCCCCCCCCTCCCCAAAAAATTAAACATGCTTCAAATCGCTTTAAACTATTGTCATTGTAGTGCGTATTTAACGTGGCGCTGCACTCTGATGTTGTAGGAGAAAACATTTATTTAAAAAGTCAATTTAATTAAGTAGAACGTGTTGTCTATATTTATTGAAAGTTGAGCATTTTGACGTGACGTCACATTTCTCAACCCCCCCCCCTCGTCACACATCGTCACAAATGTCTGACCCTCCCCTCCCCCCAGGTGCGTGACGTCATGTATGGACGGCCCCTTAAGCAGCTGGGTGGATAAAAAGTTGCAACCACTATTTCAATCCAATAAAAGAGCCCCTGGAGAGGGCTATTTTGGCCTACTCTTCCACGCTGTCCAGACGTCTCGGAAGAGGTGGAAGTATCCACACTTGACCCCAGCACACACAACGACCCGCCAAGCGGCCCAACTTGTTCCGTTGTTTTGACTGCCACGCCGGGAGATTGAATCGAACTGGCGACCTCTGAAGTCCAGTGTGCTGACCGTTACGCAAAGGAAGCGTGTCTATTCAGCCGCTCACAATAACGACGTTTAAATCGCACTGCTGTAAGACAAACTACTAAACTATGTTTTTATATTAGCAGGTAAGGCCCGCATGTTTCTAAATGTGGAGGGAAAAACCGAAAGACCTGGAGAAAAATTAACGCGACCAGGGGGAGAACACGCATACTCCAAATATACAGGAATCAGTGTGGTGATCGAACTCACGACTATCCTGTATACCAGGCGAGGTAGTTAACATCTCGCCACAGTGGCGCCCCGGATGATATGCACGAGGCTGATGTTTTGGGCAGTGGACCCCCGTCAACGGCAGTGGTCCTCATTGGAAAATAAGTATAACCCGTGAAAACAAAGTTTTTCACTATAAATCCTTTATATGCGTGGCGGCTAGAGTCCTCTCGTCCTCTGGCTTGAAATGGCTGCCACCTATGGGTCAGATGATTGGCTGCCAGTATTAAGCAATTGGTAATTAAATATTTAATTTGTTTTCCCTAAACAGCGTAAAATTTTGAAAAAAAATTTTTACGAACATTAATTGTCTCGCACAACGAGTCTGTGTGCAAAATGTCAGCTCGATTGGATCACGGGAAGTGGGTTAAAAAACGACCGAAAGATTTGCACGGTCGTAAGCAAGCAAGCAAGCACGCAAGCACGCAAGCAAGCAAGCAAACTTAATATAAAGGATTTAAAAACAAAAGACGGCGGACCCCGACGATTCAAAACGTGCGAGCGCTCGCGATGTGCGTTTGTCGCCGCCCGTTGCAGACAGACGCATGCCCATGGCCATTAGCAGCCACGACACCCGTGCCAATTAAACCCGAGGAACGGCGCTGCACTCGCCCGGCGTCTTGTTATTTCCCTTCCTCGGGGTTAAACAGAGCCACAAGTCAGCCACTTGATAGACGGGCCACGCTCTACTCCCACACACACACGCACGCGCGCGCGTGCTCGCAGCAACAACCACCACAAGGCACGCGCGCGCGGCGAACACAACCGAGCGGAGGGTAACGGGTGAACCGCGGCGAAATCGCTGTCGCCACAAACATGCCGGCGATGTATTCACATTTCCATTGTCGGTGGGATTCTGCGTTAACTCAAGGGGATGCTTGCCGCTTGAGCACCAATTCAAGGGGGGTGGGGGTGGGGTGGTCCTCGTCGTCGAGCGAGATGAAACCTTGGCCACGTTTTCAAACCATGAATCATCTTCAGACGCTGTCTTTCCGACAGACCTGTTCTTCACCTGAGGACGGCTGCTTGCGTTGTGGCCGAAACGTCGTGAGAATTATGTTATTATGTTTTATTTTTATTATTTTATTATTTCCCTTCTACATGACTTTACCGAAAGAACCAAGAAGAAGAACATCTTTGTTCAGTTTAACACGTAGGCTTTCGCGACAAATATTGTCCATGAACTAAACAATTTTTTATTTTATTTTACCAGGTAAGGCCCACTGAGCTATATAGCTCTTTTCAGAAGCCACCTGGCCACAAACAATAGCTCGCCGAAGTGGCTTATCGCGTGGAAATTTAAAGCATCCAAATACTTCGACCACGGGGAAAACATGCAAACTCCACACACAGGAGGTGTCAGGGTCGGGATCTAACCCAATGCCTTCTATATATATATAAGCAGACCAAGTATAAGCAGAACTCCATTTCGTGTCTCAACATGTAAACAGAAATTATTGTTTTAGTCCATCGGCCTATTTGCCTTCCAGACCAAACACCATCAAGCAGCACTGATTTTAAGCAATCAAAATCTGGACCGGCCTTCGTCCCGTTGGGTCTCACTGGCGGATGTTGGCCTGTTAAACAAACATCGCTGGAATACCGGGTGCCACTGGTAAGAGTGCTCCACGGAAAATATGGGAAGCCAGTGCAAAAAGAGCGATGAGTTTCTATGCTGTCCATTCGTAAAATAACTATTAACGTTTTATTGATGACACGAAAGCTTCCGATAGAGTGAAGCGTGACGAATTCATGATAATGAATGTATGATTTCGATGGAAGAGGCCTGATAGTAAAATGGAATTGATATTGGGAGCAAACAGCAGCCGTGGTATTATATGGGGGGGAGGGGGGGGGCTTAGTGAGTGTCTGTGCATAAGGAGAGGAGTCAGACAAGGCCGTGTTATCACCGGATTTGTTTTCTACATCTCAAGAGAGGCACAGGAGTTACATGCAGCAGCAGCAGCAGAGGTTGGTGGTTTTAAAATATAAATAGCTTGAGATATTACTGACGGGCATTGTATCAATAGCATCACCTGAGAGCGATTGGGGACAAAGAACGTGCCAGATAAAATAATGTTAGGTTCGAAAGAGAGGATTTGGGATCAAGTGTGAAAATAACACAAAGCAGAAAATTATTCCTGAACGTCAAGTACAAAGCAGTGACACCAGCGTTACGCACGTGGAGCATTGCGACTATTTGGGCAGTGTGCTAACGGCAGATGGAAGGTGCGTCACGGAGAGGCGAACGCACACGAATAGCACTTGCGGACAATATATGTCAGAGAATGTGATCCGTAATTTAAAAATAAGAATTTGTGAATGACAACAATAAGTGGAATATTGCGGCGTTGCATACGGCCCTGTTATTACTGGTAGGAACCTCCTGGTTACTACAGCCCACAGGGGATTATTGTGTCCGTCCGTCCTGCATCCAAAAATGGGAGGAGTGGGGCTGGGTGGAAAGGGGAGGGTGGGGAGGGGCTGGGTGGGGAGGGTGGTGAGGGGCTGGGTGGGGAGGGTGGGGCTGGGTGGGGGGTGGGAGGGGTGGGGCTGGGTGGGGAGGGGCTGGTCACCCCGTGGTGTCCTTATAAAACTCAACGTTTAACCTACTCACGCCGGCTTGTGCCCTCCCTCACAGTCGGCCATATTTGCGGAATACACCACGCCGCCGTTGACCCTGGCCATTGACCGAGCAACCCAACGTTCCTACCAGCTCCCTCCGCAGGAATGTGTTCCCATACGGATGTGAAAGCTGGACAATTACAAATACTCTACAGAGCAAACTGAAAGCAAAAGAGTTGTGGTGTGGAAGGAGGGTGTTACAAATGTCATATATAGACAAGATGAGTAACTTACATCCGTTAAGGATAGCAGCTGGGTACATAAAAAAATATGAATATAAAAATTTATTAGAGAAAGGCACGTTAGATTTCTTGGACATGTAATGAGAAAACAAGAGATTGAATATGAATGTGTGTCGACTGGGAAAAGGGGAAGACAACGAATGATATACGTGAGCAATTTGAATAATCGAATGCAGCTGGGAGGAGTATCCACTGCAACGTGATATCATGGACAGAGTCAAATGGAAAGAAGGCCACGATCGCCAACGTCTTTGAAAAAGGACACGGGACACACAGGGAGAGAGAGAGAGCATTAACTCAAAGCACATCACCTCTTAAATTATTCAATTCCTGGCTGAGGGTGGGGGCTCAGCCCGTCGTTCCG
Organism: Lethenteron reissneri; assembly: GCF_015708825.2. Taxonomy (NCBI): domain Eukaryota; kingdom Metazoa; phylum Chordata; class Hyperoartia; order Petromyzontiformes; family Petromyzontidae; genus Lethenteron; species Lethenteron reissneri. The sequence goes on from NC_083781.1 coordinate 5,937,648, forward strand.
GATGAAATGGATTCCACTGCACGGGGTGTCCGTAGTGGCATTGTGACGGAGATACTAGGACCTGCCACATGAATGTAGAATTTCCACCAGTGCCTCAGGGCCAGCGGTGGAGTCGAGAATGGTTCCATAGCTTGTTTGAACAGCGAGACACTTTGACCGTTTACATCAACATTTGTAATCGCAATAACCTGTATGCGTTGTCACAGCAAAACAATAATAATTGGTGTGGGATTGGCCAAATGTAGCCTTGCTGTTTCCCCATTTCCCTTACCGATGCCTTATCTGCCGAGCTGAAGCCTGCACTCGCTGCTAATTCAATTCCAGATATCGCTGATAAAATCGTTAGCATTATTCATTTCTAGTTACAAGTCAATTTCACGTCCCGAGTACGAGCTTGTGACTGATGGCCCCCGAGTACGAAGGGAATCCGCCAGTTGCCTTCCAATGTCGACCTGGGAACGTGTGAATGACACGCACAGAAACTCACACAGAGATACACACACAGAGACAAAGATCCCCCGTATAGCCTTAACAGACTGTAGGGGCAAGTGCTGTTAGCGAGCACCTATGAAGGCCGGAACGGTACACGAGGGGGTGGGTGGCCAGCACCACGCCCGACCGCCTTTGTCTCCCCAGTGGCGATGTTTACACACCGCACCAGGTACTCATTTAAGGCTGAGTCGACCTAGGGGAGGCCCAGGACCGGTTCAGATAATCGTCACTGGTGTTGGCCGTGAGCGGGAATCGAACCCGGGTCGCCAGGTTCATAGCGCAGCGCGCTAACCGCTACACTACCTTTCCCCACACACAGAGACACACACAGAGAGACACACACACAGACACAAACACACACACACACACCGTGTACTCTGTCACATGAAAACGCACGCACGCTCGTGGAGGAACGTGCGTGTTGCCCGGTAGGCTCCGCAGTGTTCTCGGCACTCGATGTCTTCCCGATAAAAGCAGACGAGCAGCGACAGCGCGCTCTGCCACATGCAACAACATCGCCACCGTCAAAGCTAAGCCACGGGTGTGCGGGTTCCACTGGCAGTTCAATATTTAAAGACAGTGGTAACGGTGCCGGATGAAGCGAGTGCGGGGCGTGTGGCATATGTTGTTATAAAGGGGCCATAATAAATAAAAAAAAACACGTAAATATTAAAACACAAATTTGTAACTTGCATAGTAAACTCATTGTTATTTTTGTATTTGCTATACAGCCAGATAATACGATAAATAGCTAGCCTTAAACACCCAGTCGTTCACAAAAGTTGAAGGCGTTATAGTACTATAGCAATAGAGCAAGTGCAGAATCACTGAACCGGAATTGATAGCTTGAAAGCATTTAGCGCGGGGACCCTTGAGAGTGCTGCGACCGTAGCAACATGTGTAGCTACTTTTGCTACGAGGATAATCCGACACCGAGTGGTAACACGTTCCGTCGTATTTGCTTTGGGTTAATTCGACCTCTCTTTCGTTCACGTGGGGTTCGCAGAGCCAGTTACGCAAGAGCAACGAGGGGAAACGCAGACTGACGTTGACCACCCAACCGTACTGGTTTATAGTTTCAGGCTGAGGTGACCCAGGGGAGGCTCGAGCCAGGTTTCCATATCAGCCGCCACGAGTGATGATGATGTTTTATTTTTTTAAATCGTGGATTGGAATCAAGGTCGTGCACGACTGTGATTGGTGTACTGTGCGTGCGAACCACTCCACGGAAATAGACGCAATTATACACTCACGTTGTACACACCCACGCCAACAAAGACAGCAGGTACCTATTTAAGGCTAAGTCAACCCAAGGGAGATCCAGGACACAGAGGACATCGCGTCTCACTAATGTTGACCATGACCGGGAATCAGAAGCCAAGCTAGTGGCATTGTGGAAAATTGCACGAATCAATTTTGGTGCTCCACACATACAAAGACAAAGAACCCCTGTGTAGCCCACACAGGCTGTCGGGGGCAAGTGCTGTGGGCAGGCACATATAAAAGCCGGCACGGTGCAAGGTGCGGGATGCTGTGGCCAGAACCATCCAAACACAATCATACGGTACACTCACAAGTGCACAATCATGTGTCGTTGTTCATGCACGGCATCTTGAAATGCGGTTGCGTTTAGACGTGGCTATGTAAGTCCAAATTGAACTGCATTGTGCTCGAGTATTGCGCCTTGATTCAAACCAAAAGGAGAGATACGCAGCACACCTCGTTCTGCTTGTTGTTCATTCTCAGGCTGTGATCATGGCACTGAATGAACACTTCCTCTGGAAGTGTAGTTCGTAGTTTCTCAACTCTGGAGTTACATTACTCTTGCTGGATTTGTACGCACCGGACATTCACCAGTCTCGCCCATGGCAGCATCATGCATTGACAGAAACCTTTGTGCATTTGTAATGCTTTGTGGCTGGTAGGCTGTGGCTGTAATGCATTATGGCTGTCAGAAGAACAAATCAATGGATTTGAGCGAAATATTTCCGATAATGCTTTTGATAAAGTGCGTAGATTTGTCAATTTCACGAGCCCAGTGCTCCAACTTATAATGCGTCCGAAATTTCGACGAGTTCAGGATGGCTTCATAATGAAATATATTTTCCCCTCTGCAATGTTTAATAACCGAACAATACGAGTCAAAAGTCGAAGCGATTCCTTCGCCAAACGAGAGGGGCGGGTGGTCATCTCAAATTGGCAGCACTAAGCCCGTGCGGAAAAATCCACATTCCATTGCTGGAGGGATGATGGGACCACGTCAATCCCCAACCAGGGTTAGAACTCGCACACAACCTGTCGACTGCAAGCCCGCTCGCTCTTCCGCTGAGCCACTGGGCCACTGGGCAAGTTCTTTAAATATATATTAGAACCCTTTGTAACGATGGCAATTGGTTCCGCGAAACCCGTCGTTAAGCGAGTATAGGAAATACACGTTAAAGGCTTAATTCCTTCCAATAGCATCAAAAGTTACCCCTTTTCACCCAAAAAAGTACTTTTTAACATTGAAACACTGGATATTAATGCATAAATATACTATCAAAATCATAAACATGGTTAAACAATGCAGTAATTAATATTTACTGTACCTTCAACAGCCACATTGGGCTCTATGGAGGCACTACACTGCTATACACTACACTATACACTACACATTGGGTTCTATGGAGGCACTACACTGCTATACACTACACTATACACTACACATTGGGCTCTATGGAGGCCCGTCGTTAAGCGATTAGTCGTTAGCAGGGGTGGTCGTTGAGAGGGGTTCTACTCTACACTACTATACACTACACTACTATACACTGCACTATACACTACACTACTATGCAATGCACTATACACTACACTACTATACACTGCACTATACACTACACTACTATACACTGCACTATACACTATACTACTATACACTGCACTATACACTATACTACTATACACTGCACTATACACTACACTACTATACACTACACGCTACACTACACTATACACTACACTATACAGAACCTGTTGCAATACACGCGAGGTTGTAAGGGTGAATTTACCACAGAGGCACACCGAATTGAATGCTTGTTGTCCACGTGAACTCTCCATGATTGAGTTCAAGGCTTCTGATAAACTTTGGTGATTTTTTTTTTAAATTTCCATATCACACAATTTCAGTATCAGATAGCAGTGTCAGAGGTCCCTTTCATAAGAAACCAGAGAGAGAAAAATAAAGTGGATTTGTCCACTGCTCAAATGAGCAGTGTGGATATACTGGCTTGCCTTGACGGGCAATCAGTGGTGGTGCTAGGCATGAATAAGCTAAGCAAAGGCTTTAGGCCTCCAAGTAGCTCACCAAATAACAGCTCAAACTTGAGATCGTCATAAAAGAAACAAAAAATGAAGCTAATCAGGTTATAACAACGCTTTAAAAAATAATTGTACATTATTGCTGTTAAAGTATTTTACGCAACTGTTATAAAAGGCGACTCAGCCAAATATATACGGCGTTTTTTTAAGCCCCATGCATGGCTGGCAGCATGGCTGCAAGGGGATTCCTTTGCTCAATGGAGATAGGGGAAGCCGATTAAGAATCAAACTCCGCATCAGATGACTCCAATTCGTTACCGCGCTGGGATAATTTTGTGGACAGGCACTTCTGTTTCGTTCGGCCTTCGGTGACAACTTTCTACAGTTGGTGTACTGCTGCCCCGTGTTGCTACCGCTACTGTCAGTCGCAAAAGCTGATTTTAAAAAAAAACTGTCTCGGATCAGCCATAGGACAACAACACTGCCTTGTCTTCCCTTGCACGTGCTCTCTATTGTGAATACAAATTGTGAGAAAAAACACCATCTGAAGATGCCATTGCTAATTTTGCGATGAAAATAATCTCGAAAAGTTAATCACCGGTGTTAATTTCTCTCACCTTATGACAAAAAAACGATTCACACGACTCCGTCTCTTTGTATAAACACTGTGCCTCGCCTTGCTATATAACTATATTTATTCAAGAAGATATTTTGGTTACATTCTTCATCATACAAACAAAAAAAAATTCATTATTTTGTTTTCATAGGCCCTTTAGTTTTCGTAGGCCCGAGGCACAATGCCTACTGTGGCCTAATAGTTTAATAGCGCCCTGTTTGTGGCTGGGTGAAAGCTGAAGAAGATGATGATGAAACTGGACGGGCAGAATTGCTTTGGCAGAGCATTCGAATCAAATCCCCCAGTCAAGGTTTTGTTGACTCAGCCCAATCGTCCCTCTGGGTCAATAAACTGAGAAGCCAACAGTTGTCACGGTATGGAGAGGCTGGCCCCTGCGCAAGATAGCGTGGAATTCTACCACTGGCTGGCACAGGGCCTCCTACAGATATTAGCAGCGTTCCATGCTCACTTGAGCAGGGATAGACTTCCACCTCTTCTTGACTGTGTGACGGTAATGATGATGATGATGACGACAACGATGTTGACTATCACGAAGTTTGTGACAGCGCTGTCGTTATTCTGACCTTATAAAGCCACGAGCCTTGGCAGAGTGTCATTGCAATAGAATTGCAAAATAACAGCGGAGGAAATAAATGAGTGTGCCACCTTAGTTATTGCAATCCAGAACAATTGCAAAACTAATTAAAAGCAGAATTCTGCTAAGTTAAATGTTAAGGTGGATCACAAGGATTTTCGAGTATAATTAAGAAATTTTAAGTGGGGAATATTTACTGTGATCACAGTACATCACTAAAGGGAGCTGTAATCAAAAGACTTATGCAAAGTGCGGCTTGAACTACAGCACTCCAATTCAAAGTGATGTTTTGCCCAAATGAGCATTGGGGTGGTGCTCACCTGTTTAGAGCCATGAGCCACTGGCAGAAATTCTTCATTCTTATGGCAAGGGCAAGCCTCTCCCTAGGACAACCACTCTTGACTTTCACACAAAGCAGCACTTATTTTAGCTAACTCTGGGGAAATGAATGCCTGGGTCAACCAGTCCAAACCAGGAATTGAACTCCATCACCTCCTAATCGCAAGCCGCTCACTCTAACGCCGAACCTATGTTTTTAAATTTGCAATTGATGTATTCGCTGAACGGAAGGCCAAACAAAACAGAAAAAGAAATCTAAATTATGGATCACAATCACGCAGACGGAGGCTGTAAAATTATTGAAAGCCCGTATTGTCAAGAGACTATTCCTTTTTGAATCGAGGGGGAGCAACGTCAATTTTAGCCGGAGCCAATCTTGCAACTCGAGCACATGCTCCCTGATTATTTTGTTCTTTTCTGTCGCCGTTAATCAATCCCTGTTGCCCAACCCCGCGATCATCTCGCGTGATTGCCTCGGTTAAAACCTCACCGCTCACAACATTGACGGGGCAATTTTTTCGCTGATTAGGGTCTCCGTGTGGATTATATGTAGACAAAAAAAATCTCCGTAACTTGTGACCGCAAGATGTTCTCCAATAACCCTCTTTTTTTTGGCAATCAAAAATACTTTTGAATAATATTGGGGAAGCAAAGGTCTGTGCAACCAGTTCCGTGAGCAATGGACACTGCTCCTACACGGCAACTGTTTTTGCTGCAAGTCGCTCCGGTGTATTTGCATCAGGATTGTTTTGTTATTTTAAAATAAAAACATCATTTTCGTGATTACCATATGCGGCGTTCCACGATTAAATGAATCCACGCTACTCGTTGCCGTACATTATATAATTATTTTGTTCGGGTCCTGTCAATTTAATTGGGACCAGAATTGAGGTTACACACTTTCGCATAAAATCCCAACACAGCCAGGTAATGGGCCGCGTGTCATGAATGTGTGTATGTTGTATGTGTGTATGTTGTATGTTTCAATTTAGATGTAAATTTGCATAGCTCCAGTGGCTTCCTAATATTGGAAGGAAGAGCATTCCAGACGGCCGCAAAAGTGCATCTAAAAGCACGCGATGCGGTAACCTCATTTGTTTGATGGTTGTTACACAAAGACATTATTAAACCTAAATAATAATACTGTGTTAATGCCCCATACCCATGACCACCGATCCAGTAAGCATGCCAACGTTGGGCCAAGTTGCCTCTTGACTTTGTGAGAGTAATGATGATGATAATGCTGGGCCAACCATGCCCTGTGGTCAGAACCACTGGACCAACATTATTCCAACATTGGCCCAGCGTTCATTTGTTTACCGCAGAGTCATCCAGGCTTTATTTTTACGAAGTGCTTTTGGAAATAATTGGATATACATTATTTCGATGAATTTCACGGCAACGTTGCATTACGCAATGCGGAACGCCAAAAAGAGAACACAGCAGGTGAGTGATTTCGATACGCTCGGGCAAATAATATTGCGCTGGGTGAGACGCGTGCGTCGGACGCAAGAGGGCTGCATACCGAAACAGGCATTGGAGTGGTCTCCGCCAGTCCCACGACCGAGGGGAAGACGAACAGCAGACTGCGGCATGCTGTCAGGGCAGGTCTCTGGCACACGTGTGGCTAACGTGTGCCAGCTGTGGGTTCTGGCAAAGGGGCAGGCAGCGGTGGGTGCTGGGCGGTCGCATCAAGAGCTTTCGCTGCGATGACATTTTTTTTGCTTCATGTGCTCTCGTCTACTGTAGGGATATTGGCTTGCAAAGGAAATCCAAGAGAACTCCCCTCCCCCCCCAACCGACCTGTGTGGCTAATGCTCACAAAATATGCACAGGTACGGTGACGTCCTACTTGATGTACTGCCTCTCAGAAGAAGCTAATTGCACTACAAGTGGGTAACTTGGAAAAATTACACGAGTAAGATCAACTGAGTCAAAGTCTGAAGCACGGGATTAGAGGTGTGTGTGTGTGTGATTGTGTAGCGGTTAGCGCGCTGCGCTATGAACCCGGCGACACAAGTTCGATTCCCGCTCACGGACAACACCGGTGACGATTATCTGAACTGGTCCCGGGCCTCCCCTAGGTCGACTCAGCCTCAAATGAGTACCTGGTGCGGTGTGTAAACATCACCACTAGGGAGACAAAGGCGGTCGGGCGTGGTGCTGGCCACCCACCCCCTCGTGTACCGTTCTGGCCTTCATAGGTGCTCGCTAACAGCACTTGCCCCTACAGTCTGTTAAGGCTATACGGGGGATCTTTGTCTTTGCCACACAAAAAGACCCGGCATTGGCACAAGAAGAGGCAGTCAATGGCAAGCGCAAATCACACAGCACCCTGCACTATAAGGACGTTATTATCATCAGCGGAGATGCTTGTGTTAAATGACTGAAGGATTAGTGTGCTTATTGACTTACTTGCTAATATTGGGGCACGACTGTGGTGAGATGTTAACTACCTCTCCTGGTATACAGGAGGTCGCGTGGATTTTTATCTCCGGGTCCTCTCGTTGTTTTCCCTCCACATTTAGAAACTCGCGTTTAGAATACTTGGGTGCCATAAACGTCCACACGATGAGCCACTTCGCTGAGCTATAATTTGTGATCGCCAAGTAGCTTTTGAAAAAGAGCTAAATAGCAAAGTGAGCCTTAAATCTAGATTTGAAGTTTCCGTGACTGCAGCGATCCATACTCTTTGGTTCTTTCGGTAAAGTCACGTAGGTATAAAATAAAATAAATTCACGACGTTTAGATTTCAACACAAGCAATCATCATCAGGTGGGAAACCCACAGCAAGAAAATGTTTTGCTGAAGTGGGAGCGAGAGTTGCCGTGGTAAGAGGTTATACGGGCAAGGAAGGGGGAGGAGCAGGGGGGGGGGAGAGGGAAAATAAAAAATATGGTTTGGCTTTAGTTTAATCTTGCGTGAAACCGCAAGCACAAGACGGGACTCAGACACCTAAGTGCTCTGTCATTACCTTCACCCCTCTCTCTGCCACCCTAAACCCCCCCATGCCCCCTCCTCACTGCCTCCCCCACAGTCTTCAAGTTTTAATGTTAACAAAAAAATAGTTCGGCCAGATATTCAAATATGATGCGAGTGAACAATCCGACGGTGTTGTCACGGGCAGACGCGGCACATGCGATGCTGTGTAAAAGCAAAGAAAAAAAAATCTAAAAATCACTCAAAACAGGTTTATTCACAACCGGCCAATGCCAGGGTTCGCGTGACGTCGTTGCGTTAACGTCAAAGACATTTCTTTTCAAACGGCTCCGAACGCGATCTTATCCGGGCGTGCTTTTGTGCCAACATTTCAAAAAATGTGCGTCAGATCGAATGGTGCAGAGAGAGAGAGACAAAGCGGAGGGGGAGCTTTTGTGCAGTCGGCACAAAGAGACAATCACGCGCGCGCGCACCATCCCTTCGAGAATTACGAATTCAACGTTGAATGACAAATCGTCGAGGCTCGGGCCGTTGAGAAAAGCACGAACTGGAAATGCGCTGTGTGCACAGCTCTCCTGTGCGTTTTCGCGTCGTGCCACGTGCTCTCCGGCACGACGTACATAGGTACGCGCGTGTGTGTGTGTGAAGAGCGGTAGTGTAGAAGATGTTAGCGCTATGCTGTGCTGCAGTCGAAACGTCATGATAATTGTATTTCGATTTAAAGCTTTCGTGACTGCAGGGATTCATCTTCTTGGTTCTTTCGGTAAAGTCACGTAGAAGGGAAGTAATAAAATAATAAAAATAAAATATAATAAAATAATTCTCCACCTGAGGACGGCTACATGCGCTGTGGCCGAAACGTCGTGAGAATTATTTTATTATGTTTTATTTTTATTATTTTATTACTTCCCTTCTACGTGACTTTACCGAAAGAACCAAGAAGATACTTTTATTGTTTCATATATTTTTTATTCTATTGTTTCCCTTCTACGTGACTTTACCGAAAGAACCAAGAACATTGTGAAATTAGTAACACGATGCAAAACGGCCCTTTGTTGTGCTCACGCACACGCTGTGCATTTGCTGACAATCGGTGGTTCTATGCGCACCGCAAAAAAATGTGGAAGAACTGCCAGCAAAGCAAGTGCCGTATTACGAAAGCAAACACGTATCGTTGTCGTTTTATTTAAAATCACGCACGAGGCTCGGGTGAGTGAGCGGTGCATTCATATGATGCACAATGAGATCGCTGGGCGAACGCGTGGCTCAATTACCGGCGACCTTCGACACGGCCTCAACCCGCCGCGATCCAGCACGACACGATGCCTCCTCCAGGGCCGTGTCGCGTCATCTTCCCACGTTGACCCAGCGGTGCTCGCACTCAACAAACCGCACGTAGGCACTCTTCTTGTTGTTGTTGTGTTCGCCTTCCCAACCACTTTCGGTCGCTACTTCCTTCGTGAACCCAAAACGAACTGCGCCCTATTCAAAACGCAAAACGCAGTCGAGCGCAAATTCCCAGCAAACGGCTGTGCAGTGTGTCCAGTGACAATAAACACCTACGTTGCTTTTAAGCGCGCGATGACGCAGCGATACATGCAATGAATCGATCACTGCGCAAATATTCCCATCTGTATGATTCGTACGAGGTAGGGCCGTAGAGCATCGCTAAGTGCACTGTGCCTGAACCTGGTGCCCCTGAGTTTCCTTCCTGGCCACGGCGAGCATTGGTGGCGAGTAATTTCTGAACAGGATCTGAGCTCCTTCGCCAATTCACCAGACCGGCGCGTGCGGCAAAGTATGGTCAAATCAACCCGCATGACTGACATACCTGAACGCAGCCCCATCGCCATCAGCAGATACTTGGCACAGTAAGATGGTCTCCTCTGCACAGCTGCCGTTCCGTGCTCGTGTCAGAAGCGTAAACGCAAAAGCGCGGCAATTGCCCGGGGAACTTTTGAAGACAATCTCGAATTGAATCCACTGCTGGATTGAGTCACTCCTCCCACCCACGCCACGTCAGTTATAGGGAATCGTTTGGCCATACTTCGGCGCAACATTCGGCGCAGGTTGGTCGAGCGAACAGGGGACCAGGGTTGCATCAGACATCACGCGTAACCGATGGTCGGCGGAATTTATCTCAGCTCTCCGGGTTCAGAGTGGAGTGGCCTCACCCTTGAGGCATTGCTACACTGCTCCACCCGGATATGTGAATAGATGATAAAAAAAAATAAAAAATAAAGAGGTAGTTAAAAATGTATTTCGCACGCTGCTTCACTCGGGGTAACGTCACAAGCCCTCGCAGCCCTGACCCTTGGATAATTGAGGAAACGCCGGGGACATTTGGCAGGCAGACGAGCTTCCGTTCAAGCGACAGCCTTCACCAACGCTCATTGTTTTCACGTGGCCTCTATTTTCTCACGAAGCAATGTCACACACGCTCAAGGCGTTTTAGTAATCTGCCGATGAATAGCCGGACAGCCGTTGCTTGCGGCTGCCGTTAAATAAAAAAGAAACACGAGCTGGGAAGGGGAGCACGGGGCAAGCGTGGGCAGAGGAGAGTATGCATAAAGCAATAGCGCTTTCTTTATTCTCTACGTTACAGGTGTGGGGGCTGTCACCTGAACATTTATGGGGTTGATTCTCCCCCTCCAAACTATACGAACGTGAATTCCGTGAGAGGTGTGCTTCCGACCATCCCACGAAACGTAAAAAAAGGAAAACGGCTGCCAGCGCCCGAGTGCCGGTGCTGAGAATATTTACGCTCGCGTCCGTAAACCGCACCGCTGCCCCACCGCACGGACGTAAACATGCGCTGATCGAAGAAAAAAAAATCCAATGCCATTTAAATCGCACGAGCCCATAACGACAATTTTGCACGGTGGCACGAGAGTCAGCCGCGCGCGCACGCACGCACGCTCTATGAATCCGAATTGCATTTCCAGTGTCGGTAGGATTCTGCGTTAACTCAAGGGGATGCTTGCCCCTTGAGCAGCAATTCAAGCGGGGGGGGGGGGTGGGTCCTCGTCGTCGAGCGATATGAAACCTTGGCCACGATTCGAACAATGACTCATCTTTGTTCGGTTTAACACGTAGGCTTTCGCGACAAATATTGTCCATGAACTAAACTATTTTTGTTATATTTTAGCAGGTAAGGCCCGCTGAGCTGTATAGATATTTTTCAGAAGCGACCTGGCCCTCACAAATGAAGTGGATTATCATGCGGAAATTGACAGCAGCCAATTAACCGAAACGCATGTTGATTCTAAATGTGGATGGAAACATTGGAGGACCCGGAGAAAAATCGACGCGGCCAAGGGGAGAACATGCAAACTCCAAATATCGAGGCATCGCCAAGGTTGGGATCGAACCCACGACCTCCTGTATACCAGGCGAGAGAGTTAGCATCTCGCCACCGTGTTGCCATTATAACGTTTGTTTGTAAATGTTGTGGGTTTAATCTTCAACACACCGGCGTGCTGAAGTAGCATCGAATTGTCACGTTAAGTTCACGTAACAAATCTGACTAATTTGCTGTGTCGGGTGGTGGCGGGGTTAACGACACATTTATTACGCCATCTCTGTTCAGACAACCTGTGACGAGGCTACCCCCTCCCCCCCAATATGAAGGTCGTCAACCATGACCGATCCACTGCTGGATGGAGCCGCCCCTCCTCAAAGTCGTCACCGCCACTCGCCTCTGTCCAGTGACCTGAACGACCCACCACCTCGCGCACGAGGAGCTGATTGGGATAACTTATGGCGGGGTAAAAATGTGCGCGACTCACAGTGTCAAAATCCGAGATGAACAGTAAGTAAGCAACATGCGTCGATAATAATCGGCATTTGCACTGAGAAAGGCACCTTCCACCGTGCAAGGAAAGGGGCGAACGTTATCACATCGGAATCTTTAGATCTCGTGGAGAAATCCGATGAGCTGTTAAGCTCTTTTCCACAGATGTGCCAGTGGTTTGTGTTGGCAAAAATAATGAAGAAACCAGGTGGCGCAATAAGAGCCAGGGAGGCACAAACGGTGATTTGAAGAAAGCGTTTTAAACGGTTGTGTTTTGCATCGGGAACCTAAAGAACGCAGAGCACACCTTTATTACCCTGACGCTTTTTCACTTGTGAAGGTTTATTGACAGTTAAACGTGCATTAGGGAAATCGAAAGACGTTCCCACGGATCTCGAAAAGGATTTACAGTTGTTGATTTATTCCTTTTTACAGAATCGGTGGAACTGTGCGTACACCGTTTACCGACGTAAAAATAAAAACTATAACGGCATCGCAAACGAATGTGCTGTTTGTAATGTTTTTCCTTCATGCCGTAGAGTACGTTGCTTCTCATATTGTGTGCCGAGCTGACAAATCACCGTCAGTAAGCCGGGCCTCAGCAGATCTCAGAAGCTCAGCAAGGCTGGAGCCTGGATAGAGCTTTCTTTGCTTGCGTGTCATGTATTGCTAGCGTGGATCTGTGAGGTGGCCAAAGGATGGCCAGTGCCAAGTCTGATCCCCCAGTATGCATGTCCGGTTTTCCCCGGGAACTTCTGTGTCCAAGCCAAACCCTCATTCACTGGTATAGGCAAAGCATCCCCGATGCAAGACGCTCGTCAACAAGTCTTGAGATTCACTGGTGCCACGCTGGCTAGGAGATGTTAACTACCTCGCCTGGGTATACATGAGGTCGTGGGTTTGATCCCGGCCCTGACGCCTGCTGGATGCATTTGGAGTTTGCGTGTCTCTCTCCCCGTGGCTGCGTTTCGAGGATTTGTCTGCTATAAATGTCCACGTGATAAGCCACTTGGCTGAGCTATCATTTGAGTCCAGGTCGCTTCTAAAAAGCGCTATATAGCTATGTGAGCCTTACCTGGTAACATAAAATAATTAATTGGCATTACAGTAAATAATCACGTTTGCATCCGTGACTTTTTGACCATACATGAGTTATTTTTTGCGTGTTATATATCACACGCTCCTGTGTATACAGCGTTATAGTATTGTCTGGGAAACCTGTTGCGATTCTAGGTCCATGTATTGCTAGCGATGCGCACAATGCTCTCTTTAACTGTGGCGCGATTATTAAGCAATACATGATAATGAGGATGATGATGGGTTTTTTTTTTCCATTAGCACGAATTTGTAAGGTTACCCCAGAAATGTTCTCTCTGGAGCGAGGCGTGCCGTAGTTGACCAAGGATTACATGAAACACCGTGTGCGCTGAACTTATTCAGTGCAATGGAAACGATCCTTGTGTGGCGAGCGCGTACGTCAATGCTTTTCCACTGCGGTCAGCTGATCTGGCGCCTGGATCACAAGAAAGTGGAAAACAAACTCAGTCCCATGTTCACGTCGGCTCTGGTGGGGGGGACCCCATATGCACAAGTTAGTGAGCACCTATGAAGACAGGCACGGCACACAAGGGGGTGGGTGGCCAGCACCACGCCCGGCCACCTTTATCTCCCAAGTGACGCTGTGCTCATGTGAGGCAGAATCGACCTAGGGGAGGCCCAGATAGTGGATCGGATAATCGTCACTGGTGGGACACACACACACGCGCATGCATCGGCATACAACAGACACACACGGGCACTAGGCGTCGTGTCGGTAACAATTCCCCACCTTCGCGATTCTATAACCCTGACTGCCGCGATTGAGAGTCACTATTCGAAAACACTGCAAGTAACATTTTAAGCGCCTCGAGTGGCTGCAGGAGTACAAACTGCGCGCCGCTGTGCAAGTTGAAGATCTGTGCGTGCGTGACATCAGTTGCGTCTGTGTGGCAGGAACGGATCTTGCCCCGGGGGGCCCTCCCTCGGGGGTCTAAATTGCATGAAATGAATGTCGACACGAGAGAGACAAAGGCAGTCGGTCGGGGGTTGTTCTGGAGGCCCCCGGCTCTGCGTGTGCCCGTTGTTGGCTTTAACGAGTGCGGTAGCATCACGCGGATGGGGCGCGGAAGCACCGTGATTCAGCGGCTCTCGCACTGCTGGATGAGTCTAGCGACTCGCACGCTTGATTCGATCCGTGTATTGCGCGAACAAGAAGTGACTGTTATTGTTGATCTGTTGCACCGGTACACCGCTAACACGAATGCTGACAGCTCGACAACATTTATCAATAGCACCGCGTGGCGTTAAAAGAAAAAATATTATACAATATAAGTGCTATCATTATATATATACATTATAAATATGATAGCACGTAAAAGTGTACTATGTAGAAGAGACATTGCCCAAAACGTTGCCTATGATGTGTTTTCTTTTAATGCCAGTGTTATTGATGAATGTGTTGGGGTTTTTTGTTGTTGTTATTTGTGACTTTTAACTATTGCCAATGCAGCAGCAGCAGCATCACCAAATAAAATATTATAAATGCTGGATCATGGGGATTGACCATAGTTCAGCATGATGGTCAGTGCGGGTTCGTAAGGGGGAGCCAAGAGCTGATTCGGATGTGACTTGCCACTGATGTTAGCTGCGCATGGCAACTAAACTAGATTCATCCGGCAGTGTGAGAGCCACTGAACCAAGGTGCTTCTGCGCCCCATCCGTGTGATGCTACCGTACTCGTTAAAGCCAACAGCCTTTGTCTGTCTCATGTCGGCATTCGCATGGACGCCCCTGAACTCATTTGTTGCAGTAAAAGTCACGTAGACATTATTTTCTCTTTCTACGTGACTTTACCGAAAGAACCAAAGAGTCATTCCTGCAGTCACGAAAGCTCCAAATCAAGTTTCATGTCATGCATTGTCGAGGCCCCCCGGGGGCAAGATTCGCACCTGCCACACAGACGCAACAGATGTCACGCACGCACAGAGAAGCCAAGACCGCGTGGGCTCGTGCCTGACTCAAACGTCGGGATCCGCGACGCGTCGCTTGTCCACCGCAAGCGAGTACACGCACACACACACGGAGTTGGCAGAGATCGGCGCGGAGCGTAAAGTACTGGTGGGGATGCTTCATTATTGCAACTCACTCACTCGAATGGGACGTCTGGAAAAAAACTAAAACGTTACCAAGCTGCAGCGTGTAACGAAATTTCACCGGTGCGTGTCGTGACCGGGTAACTGCAAGATCCCGAGCTGCGTTGCCTTCCGGTTGTCGAACGAACACGTTTTAAGGTCGAGCTCATTACACACAAAGTGCTTGCCACTAATGAAGCCCAATACCTTGCTGATCTCGTCAAGGAGCATAAACCATCATCACGCGAGCTCCGGTCAACCTCGCAGCAGCAGCGGCTTTTGACTCAGCCATCGAACAAAGCCGGTCACCGCATCGCATGGCGCTTTCAGATGCGCTTCTGCGGGCCGTCTGGAACGCTCCCCCTTCCGATATTAGGAAGCCACAGGAGAGCAGTGTGCTTTCATTTTCATATTGAAAACTCATTTCTTTACAACTGATTTTTGTGTTAGCTTGTTGTGCTTCCCCCGCATCTCCGAAAAGCACATTGCCTACGTACGGTGTGATAGAAGTCCAATATACTTCCATGCATTAAGGGCACGAAGCACAAACGCGGGCTCCAAGCAGCTGAAGGGGGACGCGGATTGATGAAAGACTGAAAGCTAACCAAATATCAGTTTGAATTAAGATGCAAAATAACATGAAAGGTGAATTAACATTTTAAAAACCCCCACAATGAACTTCTATCATCTCTTTTTTTCCTGTAGCTCTCTTCTCTTGCACTCTCTCCATCTCAGCAAGCTGCATTTCATCTCACTCGCGTACATATTCATCTCGTGCCTATATCTCTTCTGTCGTCTCGCGATCCAACCCAAAAAAAACACCCTCTATTATAAACCTTACATTGTTAGCGCAGTATACAAACAAATATACTTTCAATGCACGCAGTACAGAAGCGATGGTTCAGTGGTTATCAAACTCTGCGATGAACAAGGGTGACTCCAGATGAGTTCCCAGTTATGGGGCCACGATGGCGAGGTGTTAACTACCTCTCCTGGTATACAGGAGGTTGTGGGTTCGATCCCGACCCTGGCGCCTGGATATTTGGACTTTGCATGTTCTCCCCGCATTGATTTTTCTCCGGGTCCTCCGGATGTTCCGTCCACATTCAGAATCGACAGGCGTTTACAGTATTTGGCTGATGCTAAACATTCAAAACTTTGGGCAGGGGGAGGGTGGGCTGGACAGGGGAAAGGAGGGAAAAAGCGATTTGTGCACCCATTTGTACAGCTGTGAGGACTAACGGCTAAAGGAGGAGGGGAGTAGGAGGGGGGGGGATTTTACAAGTTTTGCCCATTGTTTCAAATGCTGCCGTGCCGGGAGATCGAACCGGCGACCTCCGGATTGCGACGAGGCAACAGCACAACACCCACGGCCACAAGTTACTCCCAAGAGCTGTGGGTTTTCCAACCAAAACCGATCCCCTTTAAAAAAAAACACACACACACGCCACACACAACTTGTGGAGATGAGCGCGCTAAAGTATTTGTGCACATCCTGATGAGATTGTTTCCAACTGCTTCTCAGACGGCTCCCCTCCAACTCCTCGTGGGGTGTTGTTCTTTTTTGGGGTCCGGACAAATGTTGCCGAAGCCAAAAGGCCGCCCCGTGGTGACGAGGCGCTGGTAATTGAAACCGGAGCTGGGAAAGGCAGAGACTCACCCTCAAAGCGCGGTTCCCATAAGCCGAGAAAACACCAGGAGCCACCTTCTTCTGTGCGCACCATTAAAACTGACAAATAAGTTGCGTAACGCCTCTTCGGGAGCGGACACATGTGAAAGGAGCCTTTGGCTTATTTTAAGTGGCTTTTAGTAAGACTACAAAAAAGCCCCAACTACTATAAACACGTGAAAAGCAGTTCCACAACAGAACATATGAGTGTTAAAAAGAGGGCATTCTGTTCACAGTTGTTGCCAAAGTTTAAGGAAACAACAGTCTTCTTGTGTGTGGCATTGTACGGCAAAACTCATGAAGTTCATGTCCATGTGTGATGGCCGGAGCGTGGCCTCGAAGGATGCTGAATCGATGGCTTCAATGGCTCCGCTGAAATTGCGAAGCTTCCACAATGGTTCACGTTGTGGATCACATGGTCTCGCTCAGAGGAAGGTCAAGAACGGGTAGCCATTCCTGTATTGGATTGGTTAAAATTCAAATCTGTCAGTGGCGAGAAAGGCCATCAGAGCAGAATAGTTTTGCGCAGGTTGGGAAATGAACAGACCTAACAACACGCAACGTTTTGCAGCGTTGCTGGTACAAAAGCTCATGTGCAGGCAACGCTGCACATCTTTTGTATGTCGTTAATACGCCGAGAGGTTTGGGTATGCTGCGCATGTGTTTATGTAACAGAATCAGAATATTTATTTAGACTGGACGTATCCGATGAGCTAGAAAGATCTTTTTCACAGATGTCCAGTATGGGCAGGTCAGCATCTGAATGCTTCACAGGAGAGAAACATAATTGAAAAAAATAATAGCCGTACGCACACAATCAAGGGCAGCAACGTGTCAACCAACCACATGATGTTGAGAGGAAAATAATTCCAGGGACCGGGAGTTGAAACCGAGATGAATCGACCTCCCCTGGAGCCAGGGTTTAAATCTGTGAAAAAGAGCTTGTATGTATGTATGTTGTATGTATGTTGTATGTATGTTGTATGTATGTTGTATGTATGTTGTAAGTATGTTGTATGTATGTTGTAAGTATGTTGTATGTATGTTGTATGTATGTTGTATGTATGTTGTATGTATGTACGTTGAACTTTTCTCGCACCATACATAGCCAACCGTGCCAATCGGAGGCGCGGGGGAAGAACAACAAACTGAACACAAAAAGCAGTTCGGAAGAAATGATTCATATTCTTAGGTTTTTTCGGTAAAGTATACGGCCCTTGCCCCACCACCTTCTCCAACCATTATATAAACGGAGTGGTAGCTCCTGCAATCTCTCATTTACTTGCAATCTCTCATTTACTTGATACAGCTGTCGTGGCTGTGACGGTACCACCTGAAGACGGAAGCTTGTGTTGCCTCCGAAACGTCGTGATTTTTATATTATTTTACTTTTTAATGTTTTTACCTACGTGACTTTACCGAAAAAACCTAAGAATATGAATCATTGCAGTCACGAAAGCTTCAAATCTAGATCGAAAGAAATGAGTTTTCAATCACAGATTTAAAAGTGCAGCTTCATAGCTCATCGGATTCCTCCAGTCTAAATAAAGATTCCGATTCTTTATTTCTCAAGTGGAGCCAACGTGTCTGTAATGAGTACCGAGAGAGAGGGGAGCTGGGAATTTTCCCCTGCTGCCCCTCCGCTATAGAGAGACGGAGCGATACAATCGGCTCGTGTGCAGGACCCCAATGGACCATTGTCTTGCGGTATCGTGAGAATGCCGCTACGGAGTGATTATGCCTTCATTGATCATGGCGGACGATGAGCATTGTTTTTTTTTAATGTATTATAGTAATCGCTTTGTCTTGATAGCCTGAAGATGTTTACAAGTGCTAGGGTACTTTAGCTCAGATTATCGTTTAATATTGGACGTATTCCGGACCAGAGCGAATATGCCCCTTATTGAGTATTCATCGGGTTTCCGTTAATATACAGCAGAAATAATTGCATTGATTTAAAAAAATGCCTGTTATTGGCTATTGCCTGATGAGGCTGGTTGCAATCATCGGCGAAACGTCATACTCAAATTGTAAAAGTTTTACTCTCCAACACACTGCTGTGTGCTGAACCAGTAACTAATTGGCACGTTCTGTTTACGTGACAAACCTTACTAATTGTCTGTGTCGGGTGGTGGCGGGTTTAACGACACATTGCTGTGGTTTTCACACCTGATGATGATTGCTTGTGTTGCAATCGAAACGTCGTGAGAATTTTATTGTTTCATTTTTATAATTTTTTCCCTTCTACGTGACATTACCGAAAGAACGAAGAATATGACACATTTATAGTCACGTGATCTAAACCCCCAAAAAACCTTCTATCGTGGGAAAATATTGTTTGCGAAAGCCGACTACGTTTCGATTTAAAGCTTTCGTGACTGCAGGGATTCATCTTCTTGGTTCTTTCGGTAAAGTCACGTAGAAGGGAAGTAATAAAATAATAAAAATAAAACATAATAAAACAATTCTCACGACGTTTCGGCCACAACGCCCACCTCCTACGCATTTTCCATGTATATGCTAAATTCCTCTTCATATGCACATTCTTTTGTTAAGGCGCTCTTTCTTCCACCTCCAACGCAGCTTATATATAAGCTCCTAGCTTGGCATTGTCTCATTCTTCACCTGAGGACGGCTGCTTGCGTTGTGGCCGAAACGTCGTGAGAATTGTTTTATTATGTTTTATTTTTATTATTTTATTACTTCCCTTCTACGTGACTTTACCGAAAGAACCAAGAAGATGAAGCCGACTACGTGTTACACTGTTTTCGTCCAATGTTGTTTATGTTTGCTTTTAAATTTTATTATTATTTTTCTATCTACGTGACTTCCCCGAAAGAACCAAAGACTGTTCATTCAACGTGTTGAGTAACTTGGCGTGTCACAAAAACAGAAACGCGTCTCGTTCGCAGGCACCACTGGCGCCGCGCTATATTGTGATTCAGGCGTTGCTTTACCAGTGGCGCCCTGATTACAATTGATTGCGTATGTCTGTAAATAGATGGAGCTGGTCACGCGTGGCTTATTTTGACTTAAAAACGTATCCACTGGCAAGTGAGGAAAGCGTTTACTTGGCGAGATAAAACGGGCGTATCTACGTCTTGTAGCGCTGCTCAAAAGCAAGAGTGTTATTTATGGGAACAGGCATGAGTCTGCATGCATCCCATCGACGTGCCGTGTTACTTTTTCGTCGAATAAAGGCGAAGGTGCAGATATTCTTAGGTTTTGTCGTTAAAGTCACGTAGGTAAAACATTAAAATTAATAAAAGTAAAATAAAATAAAAAATCACGACAGCTGTATCTTGATACAGCTGTCGTGGCTGTGACGGTTCCACCTGAAGACGGAAGCTTGTGTTGCCTCCGAAACGTCGTGATTTTTTTTATTTTATTTTACTTTTATTAATTTTAATGTTTTACCTACGTGACTTTACCGAAAACACCTAAGAATATGAATCCTTGCAGTCACGAAAGCTTCAAATCTAGCGAAGGTGCAGCCCTGCGATTGTTCTCTCAGACCACTGCAGGCAGAGGGCGCCTCCAGTGGAGGAAGCACTGTAGGGCCCCTCTAGGAGGGTACTTGTGGCCTACTCTTCCACACTGACCAGACGTCTTATGTAAAAACTAGCTTGACTACGCGGCTTGTATTCTTGTCTTGGATTAACACACGGCCTACGCGGAGGTGGGGGGGGGATGCGTGACGTCAGCAGGCACACTGCGTGACGTCAGCAGGCACACTGCGTGACGCTGCCGCATGCGGGTGACATCACAGATGTGACGTCACCGCTCACTTGCCGTGCAAAATATATCCATTATTGCGCCCCCCCCCCTCCCTCAAAATACAAAAGTCTATTTTTATACTTTTTGCATGTTGGACAGTCTGGAAGCTACCCACATGCCAAATTTCAAGTTTGTTGCATGTTGGGAAGTATGCTAAACATTTCGAACAGACACACATATTCACAAATTTCCCTTTCATATATATAGAGATGTGCTAGCACTCCCACACTTCAACGCACCACACTTGACCGGCCGTGTGGACAGAGGTGGTAATCGGAGGTGAGCGGAGGGGGATGTAAGATCTTTGCCCATTGTTTCAACTGCCGCGCCAGGAGATCGAGCCGGGCGAACTCTGGATTGCAAGTCCAGGGTGCTGCTGACCCATTACACAGCGGCAGCTCCAAAAAGATTGCTGTGCGTCTTGCGAAGGTCTATATTGTGACTGAGAGCTTTAAGAGCGACGTTCGGCCTCCGTTTAGCCGGCGTTCATCGTCGTCGTACACGGTGGATCGCACAACTCGACATTTTTATTTAAAAGCGCGCTGCTTAATGAACGCACGCTCAACATGGAGGACCACGTGAAGGTTACCAACATCTCTCCTGGTATACTGGCTTCGCAATATGCCGGCGGCAGTGAGTGATCCTAAACTGCATGGGGCGATGCACATCATATCTGATGCACGAGTGGCGACTAAAAGACAACCGCCGCTGCAGCTGATGTGCAATTTAAGTGAAATCTTGGGGTTTTTTTATATTTATTTTCGCTCAATATGTGCGTACGATGCCCTTGCAACTGAGCAGCAAAACGTGTTGGAAGAATGTAGACGGACGGAATGTAGGAGAGTCAAAACCGCCTAGTAGGGCGCTGTTTGTATCGCTCTATTTCATTCCTTCAGAAGACACAGCTTGAGCACATCGTTCTATCACAGTTAGCGGCGGCGAAGTCACCAACACGGAACGGAAGTTTGTGTAAAATGTCCCAGCAACAGCAAACTTTTTTTCGAAGGCTAAAACAGTTGGTTGAAGTTTAGGTATATATATATAAAAAAGGGACCACTTTCATGAAAAAAAGAAATCATATTTAATTATTTAAACGTTACATTCTAACACGTAGGCTTTCGCGACCAATGTCATCCATAATAGATGTTTTTTTTGGGTTACATCACGATCTAACCCAAAAAAAACTACAATATAAACGTTACATTGTTAGCGCAGTATACAAACAAATATACTTTCAATGCACGCAGTACAGAAGCGATAGTTCAGTGGTTATAAAACTTTGCGATGAACAAGGGTGACTCGAGATGAGTTCCCAGTTATGGGGCCATGATAGCGAGGTGTTAATTACCTCTCCTGGTATACAGGAGGTTGTGGGTTCGATCCCGACCCTGGCACCTGAGTATTTGGACTTTGCATGTTCTCCCTGCATGGATTTTTCTCCGGGTCCTCCGGTTTTTCCGTTCACATTAAGAATCGACAGGCGTTTAGAGTATTTGGCTGATGTGAATTTCCCCATGATAAGCCACTTCGTTGAGCTATCATTTGTGAGAGCCAGGTCGCTCTTGAAAAATAGCTATATATCATCTTGGTTCTTTCGGTAAAGTCACATAGAAGTGAAGTAATAAAATAATACAAATAAAACATAATAAAATAATTCTCACGACGTTTCGGCCACAACGCAAGCAGCCGTCCTCAGGTGAAGAATGAGACAATGCCAAGCTAGGAGCTTATATATAAGCTGCGTTGGAGGTGGAAGAGAGAGCGCCTTAACAAAAGAATGTGCATATGAAGAGGAATTTAGCATATACATGGAAAATGCGTAGGAGGTGGGCGGGGGGGTTTCAAAGTCATATTATGCCCATGCATTATGCAGGATCAACAGCACCAAGGGGGGGGGGGGTGCAGGGATTAGCAGTAACAGAGGAAAGGAATGTTAATGATATGTAGCTGCAGTTACTCAACAACCACGTAGAAAACTAAAGTATAAACTACATAAAAAACTAAAGTATAAATTGCATAGCACCATCAGTATACTTACTATACTCTACACTAAGCTGAGTTACTAACAGCAAGTAATACATTACAATTCTACGTCGTAAAAATTATATAATATGCTTCCATCTAAACTTTATTCTATTGTATCACACGAGCATATACCGTACTATATACTGCCAACATTAAATTATATACTGTATTGCTGTAAACCAACCTATACCTTATACATTTAATATAACACTATGTATTATTCTACCCACCCTAATGTGTGTCGAAATGGTTTATTACGTCCTTCCAATGATTGCTAAACCAGAATCCATCTTCTCGGTTAAAATTGTCTCTGTGTTTGTATATGTGGATCGCCTCATGAACGAATCTCTCATGATAGCCAGATGGCTTGCAGAGAACCTCTGTCTTGGAGAAGTCAATATCATGTGAGCCCACTGAGTTGTAACAGTGATCTGCCACGGCTGAGGTGTTTGTCCTACCGTGTTTCAGGTCAGCTTTATGTTCACGGATGCGGTCTGAGACATGTCGTTTGGTTTCCCCAATGTAACTGCTACCACAGAGGAAACTTAGTTTGTAGACGCCAGGGTACTGTATGTCTGGAACCACATCTTTTACAGACGGTACCAGATCACGGATTTTATGTACTGTGTTGAATCGGACCTGGATCTTGTGTTTACGTGACTTTACCGAAAGAACCAAGATGATGAATCCCTGCAGTCACGAAAGCTTTAAATCGAAAAATAGCTATATAGCTCGGTGGGCCTTACCTGGTAAAATCAAATATAAATTGAGAGAAATAGTCAGTTTGTGACGAAATGATTAGATGTTTGAAAGCATCCAGGGTCCCATTCTACCTTCACCAAGCAAGGCTGACCAGTGTGAACAAGTCTGGTCAAATGACCTCCATGGCCGACATGGCAAGGGGAGACCAGCAAGTGCAATGACAAAGGCCTATATAAATAATACATAATTGTCAAATACATAATCAAATATCATCAAATACAAAATTGCATCTTCCCAGCACGTATAGACATCTACGGTTCAGTGCATGTTATTATCGCTCAATTCATATTCATAATAAGACTGCTTTAAGGATGTGTTTAACCAGCTGATTAAGGAATTATAAGCTGCAATAAGTACCGCATATGAAGATAGGTGGACTGTATCCAGGGCTCAATGTCTGGAATAGGCATGCAACGTGCTTGTCGCTTTGGCCCGATCATGTCTGTATGCATGTGGAACTTGGCCAACCTTGGCAATCGGAGGTGCGGGGGAAGGACAATAAACTACACACACAAAGAGTAGTTCTGAAGAGAAGAGTTTTCAATCTAGATTTAAACGTCTATAGATCCAGTGGCTTCTTAATATCAGAAGGAAGAGCGTTCCAGATGATGCGCGATGCGGTGATCGTCTTTGTCCGATGGCCAGCCAAAAGCTGCTGCTAGGATGACCGGAGTTCGCGTGATGGTTTATGGTCCTTGAAGAGTCCCACTTTATGCGACAAGATAACAGTGCCCCACCATAGCAATGTGGAGTTTCCAACACCGGCTCAGGGTCGTTGGGAGATCTCACCACATGCCCAACGCTTACACTGGAGAGGAGATGCTTCAACTTCACTATGCCGTTGACGGTGATGAAGGGAGGACTCAAGGGTGGTTTAGGGGAAGAGGAAAATCACAATCTGGCCAGATTTCAAACGTCAACCACTGGACGGGATTGGAGGCTATCTCGGTTGATAGAAGCAGCGTCGGAGAGCGAGAAGGGGACAGACCGCTGCAAGGAGATGCCAGTCAAGGAAGCGGTCACGCCCCGATTGGCCAAAAAAAGCAAAAGAGACCGAGAAGCAGAGCCGTGCTACTTTGGGTGAGCAATCCAAAGGAGATCAATGAACTGATCTCACATTCTATCCAGCCACTAAAATAATTCCCATGACCTGGCAGGGACCGTGCCATACACCGGATGGTGTTTTGCATGGTTTGGGCACGCAGGTAGCGGAGTGGCTCACACCAGCCAACATTGGTCTTGGGAACCAGATTTTACAGGTGCCTGATAAGATGACACCTGCGGGTATTGACAAAGCAAAGCACGCAAGTAAATAAATAAGAAAACAAGCACCACGCCAGACTATGCACGGCACACGGACAAGCGATGCGATGCACAGATGCACGGCGGCACTGGGTGAGACGTTGACTTTGGTGCCGACAGGGAAGCATGGCCGCTACAGAGGATGCATACCCGCCAAGATTCGAGCCCGAGTGGGACCAGAGTGAGCTGCCACGAGCGTCCTGACATTCCGCACACAGCACCCTCACCGCATCCAATGTTACTCATTCAGCTGGGCCCCCGCCGGCACATACCGGGGTCGTTGCTCTGAATTTTGGCAGCGAAACTCCGCGGCTGAAACGTAACACGTGTCACTCGCACCTGCGAGCACCAACTTTAACCCAAATGTACGCGGACGATAAAGGGAACGGTGTAAATTTCGATTTAAAGCTTTCGTGACTGCAGGGATTCATCTTCTTGGTTCTTTCGGTAAAGTCACGTAGAAGAAAAATACCTGAAGACGGCTGCTTGCGTTGTGGCCGAAACGTCGTGAGAATTATTTTATTATGTTTTATTTTTATTATTTTATTATTTTTATTCTACGTGACTTTACCGAAAGAACCAAAAAGAAAAAGGGAACGGTATGTTAAGTTTCCGTTTGGGCTAATGGAGCGGATGACAACTGTGCAACATGAGACACACAAACACAACTGAAAAGTGACATAAATGAGATGGTAAGAATGAGACAAACTGAGAAGGGGCTCCCGCATCTCGACAATCCGTGGGTACCGTTGTGAAGCTTGCGCACGTATTGTCCACGTGCAGCACCGGTTACGGGAGTAAAAGTCAAAAGGTCTCTGCGCTCAAGTGACGCATGAGGTGCTGCTAAGGTCTACGGGCTGACTTAAGCAAGTTGTGGGAATTCCACATTAATTTGGAAAATGCCAGTCTACCCAGAGAACACTACTGCTGCACCTCCGATAAGCACGATTGGCTACGCACGGTGCGAAAGAGGTTCAACGTGCACGTGGAAAGAAACAACGCCATACTCTATGAGACATCTCCTTTACCAGTGGCAAAATATATTAATGGGTTTTTACCCTTTCAACTGGTACAAAAACTGACACCTTTATACAAGGCATCATGTTTGCAATAACCACAACACAAGCAGTCAAAATGCAACAAAAAGAAACAACTCTGATGATGATAATGATATGCACTGGCCTTGAAGTTGATTGGTCCACACCCGAGACAGCTTTTCTTAGAGCCTAGTCTCCATTGGTGTTGGACCAGATGACGCCTAAAGGAGTTGTTTATTTTTGTTTGCATTTTGACTGCTTGTGTTGTGGTTATTGCAAACATGATGCCTTGTATAAAGGTGTCAGTTTTTGTACCAGTTGAAAGGGTAAAAACCTATTACTAAACAACGCCATGTTGACACTTTTAGCCCAAAAAAGTTAATTCCTCGGGAATGTCTGCGGTAATGCTGGGTAACTCAATGGCGACGCCATTGACACTTAAAGAGGAAGTAACTCGGAGAGCAGCGTGCAAGATGGGGGGAGAGACAGGACGGGGGGCTCACTGCAAGCTCATGCCTACCGCGTGCGCAATTCTTCATGGACCAGCTTGCGCGCTCTCCACGTGGTCGCATGGATTTTTTTCTCCAGCAGCGTGCGTTTGGAGTATTTGGCCGCTATAAATGTCCACGTGACAAGCCACTTCGTTGAGCTATCATTTGTGGCCAGGTCGCTTCTGAAAAAAGACCTATATAGCTCAAATGGAACGTATCTGGTAAAATAAAAAGTTTAGTATAATTTAGTTCGCACACGGCTAACACCAAGTGATGCGTTCTGGACAAATTACCCTCCTTTACCAACCCACACTGACCAGCGTGGTGAAGTATAGTCAAGCGATGCGAATCACCGACACGGCATGGGGAGACCTTGGTTCAGCAGTATAAATTACGTTGATTTTTTTATTCCACACAACGTTCACACACCGACTAAAGTGTTCAATCGGCGATGAGCAGAGTGAAATTGAATTCGCCTGGTGACAGGTTTTCATTTCCACGATCGTGGAGGCATTCATCGCCGGCGAGAAATTATCTTCAAGAGCGGACGTCACATTCCTCGGTGTATCCACGCCACGGGGATGCCACGATCTTGTAAGATGCCCTCGTGGTGCGGCACAAAAAAATATTACAAGACAAAAAAAATCTTAAGAAAACTTCCACGAGTTACCGCACAGGCAGCTCCCACCAGCAGCCGCAGCACGGTCGCCAAACGAGAGAATGATTCATTGCACAGCGACGTACACTCATATCGACCGTGCAAATGGCATCAGCAGTCACTCCCAGTGGAAGACGCTGCCGGGCACTGCGCTTGGGCTGTTGGTCTGTGCATGCCGCAACAGTCAGTGTCATGACTTGCCATCAACGGCTTATATAACAATTTATAGTAATGGGTAAACTTAAAGTAGATTTTTTTTTATCAAACAGCGTTGTAGAAGTAACCCTAAATGAGCAAATACATATATGATCACTGAAAAGCGCATAATTTGAAAGTATATATTACACATATTCTTGGTTCTTTCGGTAAAGTCACGTAGAAGGGAAATAATAAAGTAATATAAATATATTGTTTTTATTGTTTTATACTTATATTATTTTATTATTTCTCTTCTACGTGACTTTACCGAAAGAACCAAGAATATGAATCCCTGCGGTCACGAAAGCTTTAAATCAAAATGTATATATTACACATTAATTTATCAATCACTTCTGTCATCATCATCTTCATCAGTCACGATCTTTTCACTTTTGGATGAATGCCTCCCCAAGCAATCACCATCTCCCAATGTCTTGCCATGCAACAATCCATATCGCTCCTGCGCACGAGCTGATATCACCGCTCCATCTCCGAGGTGGACGTTCTCTCGAACGTGTTCCCTCTGTTGGCTGCTACTCAAAATACATAGCGCAGTGCTACAGTACGCTGAGTTCTACTCAGCGTATCTGTGTAGCTGATAACTCTAAGCCAATAAATAATATCAATGTCTTTATTAAAAAAAAACTTCTCTCTCTTTACTCTTTGGTTCTTTCGGTAAAGTCACGTAGAAATATAAAATAATAAATGAAATATTTTTTTCTATTTATTATTATTTTCTCTTTCTACGTGACTTTACCGAAATAACCAAAGAGTAATTCCTGCAGTCACGAAAGCGCCAAATCAAGTTTGCTCTCCCTTTCTCTCATTACTTGACTGGCGATTTACATTATTGCACCTGTGTACGAGCATGGAGTTGAGTTTAACACCCATGCAAAACCCAACAAGGCAGGTATTCATTCAACAGACGCACACAGCACAACTGCGCTCTTGCACAAAACTAAGCGAACCAATCGCATGCCCCAGTTTGTTTCCATTTCAGCTACAAGTCTGGGCAATGGCAGGTGCCGGGTTTTGCTACATTGTGTTCCATGTGCATTTGAGAGGAGCGCTGAAAACACGCCTCGATGTGCCTGAGACAAGGCAGAGTGCTGCCAGGGTGAAGCGGTTTCTGGCAGAGATCCTCGCTGGCGCGTCTGAACCGTCGCCGCCCTTCAAAGTGGCATGCTGGCATCAAAATGAGAACGGCGGCGGCGGCCAGGAAAGGTGGTACACATCGTGCGCACGCCCCGAGGCACGCCTGCGAGAACGATCAGACATGCCCGTTAATCGGCAAGCGGCTCGCTGGCAACAAAAAAGGGTCCCTGTGGCTCTTCCATTGACTCGTTGGAACTCGATGGGATGCCGCGACATCGAACCAACTGGGAAAAAATCCGAGGGAGCATAGACTTCCCGTGAACTATTCCTAGTTTTGAAACATTTATTTATTTCACAGATAAGGTCCCACTGTGCTACACAGCTCTTTTTCAGAAGCGAACGACGTGGCTCATCACGTGGACATTTGTAGCAGCCAAACACTCTAAACGCGTGTTTCTAAACGTGGAGGGGAAAACCGGAGGACCCGGAGAAAAATCCACGCGACCACGGGAAGAGAGACATGCAGATTCCAAATATACAGCAGGCGTCAGGGTCGATATCGAACCCACGATCTCCTCAATACCAAGCAAGGTAGTTAACATCTCGCCACCGTGGCGCGTCTTGGTAACACCGAGACCACCTGCCCGACCGTCCACGAACTCGTCTGAGATCCCAGAAACCAATCTGGGATCGCCTGCGTGAGACAATTGGATGAAGCGGAGGTCAACTGATGACCAATGGGGAACGTCGCGGGGATCCTAATCACAGCCTCATCGAGGGCGCCACCGCTGCTCCGCATGGCTTTGTTCTCTCAAGTTCGCTGTGGTGGTGGCTCCACCGACCGCTTCAGAACACCGACCACTCGCTCGATGCTGCACACGCTTCTTCCATACGTGGGACATTGAAGATGGTTCTAGATTTGAAGCTTTCGTGACTGCAAGGATTCATAATCTTAGTTCTTTCGGGTAAAGTCTGGCTGTTACGGTCCCACCTGATGACGGAGACCTGTGTTGCCTCCGAAATGTCATGATTTTTTTTACCTACGTGACTTTACCGAAAGAACTAAGAGTATTGAAGATGGTCCACGGCACGGAGACTGCGGCCACCCGAACCAAATAATGGAGCACATCGCCAACAACTGCATCAGTCTCCTCGGCCCGCTCTCCGGCGGACTGGACAGCGTTAGTCGCGCTACTCCCGAAGCCACCGCATGGCTCACAAACGTAAACCTGGATGAAAAATTTACGTCTGCTTGTCGCAGGCTGAAGGAAGTTTGGGCACATTTGACCATTGTGCAAAAAAAAAAAATGCAACGGTCCATTTATCTGCTGCGAAGATCTACGGGGGAAAAAAAAACGTGCTTTCCCACAGAGCAGGCTGATTGCCTCCTCCAAAAGCACAGAGTGATATTAATTTTTAACTTCGCAAACAGCAAATAAGTAGAAGAGCAAATACCGGAGGCAGAAATAGGGGTAACAAATTGCCAAACGGTGAACATGGAAGGTATTTTAATACTCGTGTTTTCAAAAGTTTCATTTCTCGTATCAAATTATTTCATTGCCTGACAGTTTACCACTCCGTAGGTTTCCGCGGTATTTTTTTCCCGATGCGTTTTGCAGGTTGTGCTGCGTGTTGTTCGGCGTGATGTCCGCCGTTGTGTTCCAGGCGGCTGTCCGGCTAATCTTCCTGCACCTGCGGGCCATCTTCCCGCACCTCCGATTTGCACGGTTGGCTACGTACGGCGTGAAAGAAGTTCAACGTACACAAATCTGTACCTATTCTCAGGACATTATAAGTCCGAGTTTATTGTCAGTTGCGTGGCATTAATAATTAATTATTATTATTAATAATTAATCATTATTAATACGCCACTCAAGACATGATGCATTCACGTGCAGTTTCCCTCCTCTTGCGGCATCACGAGATGCCCTTCCCCCCACGATGTGTCAGGGATTTGTTTCGCACTCCGCAACGCCGGGAGAAAAACAATTTCGGCCAACGTTGCCGAAATTGCCAACGTCAGCTGTGCCCAAATCGGCCCTGTCGTACATTGCACTGCGCGACGATTAAAACGAATCCTTTCCACGGGGCAGAGTAAATACGGGACCCACTACTCAGAGACCGGTGGGCCATTGCGCCCTGCGTTCTTGCGGCGGCAGGACAAAATAACGCTCGATAACGAGGCACGTGCGTGCACCCAGGGTGCACCGTTCGTGGTTCCATAAAAAAAGCAGGCACGGGGCCCTATATACGGTGACGGCCTAGTCATTCGCACACCGGTGTTTTGTGACGTGAAAACTTCTGCATGCTAAAAATGTTAAGTGGAGGCAAAAAAAAACGTCGTCAAAAATCATGCATGCGTCATGTTTTTTTTTAAATAAAGGGCATTTGATTTATTTGGAACGATCATGCAATTCCAACGTAGACAAGTGAATCATTAACAGCGATGATCAATCATGTCCAAACTTCACCATGTTGGTCAGCGTGGATTGGCGAATGGGGGGGGGGCGGTCCCGTGACCGGTCCACACATCACACAGCACTGATGCCAGCCATGGACAGGAATCAAAGTTAGGTTCGTGGCACGGTGCTCTAACCATCGCACCACCACCACCCCCGGGGTTGCACCGTGTGTTTGTTCAGCACGGTGTCCGACGCTTCACTCCACGCCTTGTTGTAAGGAGCTTCTTCATGAAAATGAATTACAGGGCTATCATTTATCGCTTCATTTTTCAGCATGTGTGTATGTTGGACTTCTTTTGCACCGCGCGCAACCAACCGCGCTCATCGGAGGCGCGGGGCAAAGACAACCAACCGAGCACACGAATCAGTGAGAACGAGATGAGTTTTCGATCAAGATTGGAAAGTGCATAGCTCCAAGTGGCTTCCTAACATCGCAAGGAACGGGCGCCCCAGACGGCCGTAAATGTCCATTGGAAAGCGCGCGACGCGGCAATTTCGCACAGCGCAGTTCCACCAAAGTGGCTCCCAGCAGGCGGAGTGAAGCATCGGCTGCTGCGCGGAATGACGACCCGACAATACGTCGGCAGCGCGACCGCGTATACCCTACGCGGTAGACGCACTGCCATAGCAGCATCCCCCCCATATTTAAAAGTCCCACCACCAGCAAAGATTCCTGTCATGCTCACGTAAATCGCTCGTTCTTAAGGACGCCCATATCCAAAGACAGGTTTATTGTTGTCCAGGAGACCTCAAACGGAACACCCTCCCCTACCCCCAACCGCCTTCCGTCCTCCCGCCACCATGATGCATGGTACATATAAGACGTCTGGAAACCCCTTAATGCAATAAATCAATACGAACCCCTCTGCTTCCCCGTCGCGCTATTTATAACCCCTCTGTGGTGTCCATCTCTCCCTGAGGTTCTCCTGCCGCTCCGCGTGCAACCCCAGCGCCTTTGTGTCGTCCCTGCCCGCCCGAACTGGACGTATGTGGAAGAATAGCTTCACAGCTCATCGGATTTTCCTGCGGTACAATTATTCTGTTCCCGATTTTTAAAGAGCTCCAGAACTAATGCGAACGCGGGCGACGCAGTCGGTGATGCGTCATCTGGCGATCGGTGGAGGATATCTTCGAAAGTGTACCCCGAAGGGGAAGCACGGCTGTGAATTAGGCACCGGCGTTTCATTTCAGCCAGGGCAGTGCGGGAACGCCGAATTCTTTTTGGCACAGCACGTCCATCTCCCCTTAATTTAACCCTTTGTTTTATATATATATAAATATAAACCTGTTCATAGGATGATGGAAATATGGGGTACAATAATTTGTAGGATTATTATGGATAGGCAACGATAGCGTGGAGAGACTCGTGCTCGGAATTGCATTGTGGGACAGAAAGAGGGACACAGAATTGGTGTGCCATGAGAGCGACATTCTTCCTCATAACCGAGCTGTTGACGAGACAAGAGAATCTGGGAGTGGCAAACCCAGCTTATTATTCACATTTATCTACGCTTGTTCACAAAGGTAACAAGGAAGTTAAGTGTGCGGGTAATGTTGGACAACAGCAGTGCGGATGAGCGGATTTTCATTCTTAATTGATCCTGGGACACAAATCTAATTTCTTTCGTAAATGGAAATTGCTTTGGTCACAGATATGGATGAGGAAACCCCTTTTATGTAAGCCCTCTTTATTTTTAGCTGTTTATCTAGATGACATCATCTAGGATGTATTTTTTTACAATCTTTTGTGCCACGTTATGCATGCGGTCCACCTCTGAGAAAAAATTGATTGGAAGAAGGGTGAACTCCATGTGACTTAAAATTTTTACTGAGACTCTGGGACGGCTTACATATTTTTCAAGTCACTTCCAACGCATTCCATGAACCTGGTTTTATTAAATTCCCTGACTGGAAGCATTTCTGGAGATCAACTGAACGTAAACCTGAGGGCACAGATGCATTCCTTTACTGCGAAACCAAATTATAGTTTTTTTCATGCTTGTTTATTAAATAACCTGGTACCGTATTTTCTGGATTAGACACACCCCCCCCCCCCCCCCCACCGCTTTATTTTAAATCAAAAGTTGGGGTTGCATATTTTTGTTATCTACTTGGTGCTTGCGTGTTTTTTTTTTTTTACCAGAATAGTACAACTGTATTTAAACGGGGCAAACGTTTGCGGGTGTGTCTTACTTTCCAGAGCATCCTATAATCTGGAGAATGTGGTAGAGAGATGACAAGCAATTATGAATGTGCAGTCTTAGATATTATGAGTGGGATGATCAATGTAACCGTGTGAGAATCATGATTGATTACTTTTTTATTAGAAGAGACCTGAGAGATGGTGGTTTGACAACAGACATCTAATTAATGTGCTAGCAGTGTTTTTAATTTAATAGGGGTTAAAAAAGGCTGTTGATGCACGCCAATTGGCCCATTCTGGATGAAGAGGCCTATGAATCATGAATGTGAAAGAAAAATAAAGCCTACTTTTTAATACGTGGCCTGAATTTGTAGATTTGTATCTGTACAACCTAGCAAGGTAATGGGACTGTTTTTAATATTTAGTTATTATTGCGCTTGGAATGAAAATTCACACCCCTCAAGCAACTTGCTCATGCCACTGCTATCAGAAGGGACCTCCACTCCTGCACCTCCGATTAGCACGGTTGGCTATACACGGTGCAAAAGAAGTTCAACATACATACACTAAAGCAGCGGTCGGGAACCTATGCCTCGCGAGCCATATATGGCTCTTCCGGTGACGGTATATGGCTCCCAGACAATTTTGAGTTGAAAAAAATAAAAATAAAATCAGTTTGGAACTGATTTTAAAATACTTGTGATATTGCTTAATAATACTGTGTCATTTTAAAGTAAACAGAAATTAGTTTTGAAGATACATTTCACGGGTCACGGGTCCCGTGACCAGAAGTCGCATTAAAAGTAAGACATATTTAATTTATTATACGTTAAAAATACTATATGGCTCTCAATGAAAGATATTTAGAAATATTTGGCTTTTATGGCTCTCCCAGTCAAAAGGTTCCCAACCCCTGCACTACAGGGAGCTTAGACAGCTCCGAGAGGAAGATCGAGAGACCCTCTGAAGGGTATTTGAACGTAATTCTTCACGGTGGACTTGGAAGGGGGAGGGACTACCCACACTTTACACATGCGACCCGCCGATCGACGAACTATCGTGCACCAATCTATACTGCCTCGTGAACAGTTATCCATTTTATTTTTTACTGCCACGGCAGGAAATTACATCGGTGACCTCTGGAATGCCACTCCAGTGCGCTGACCATTGCACCACGGCAGGAGGGCACTCAAAGAAAGAATAAAACGCCACGTTTGCAAAGGGATTACCGCTCCGAAATCTGCACGCAAACAGGTCGGCGAACGGCTTGTTGTACTGCTATCTACTGGCCACTCCGTAGCTCTCTCCAGCTTGGGGGCAAACTGACGAACATCATTCACGATGAATTTAAACGTGGGCTGTGCGCGGCGATGCAAACCGCTCCTGCACTCTTCAGAACGCCGGCGTGTTGAAGATGACGCGTAAAAAAAGAAATCAAAGAGTCAAACTAATTCCATAATTAAGAGAGTCAAACTAACTTTCCCTTCCTTTTCAAATCAACAAACCCCGCCAAAAATTTAAGTAACGATCTGACAGGAAGATCAATCAAATTGTTCGTGGTCAAAGCCTTGTGTCACGTGGGCCTGGGGTCAGGGATAGGTATGGTACATTTGTGGGGGGTGGGCAGCCAGCATAATTCATTTGCAGAGCTAAATTGTGCCTCCCGTTGTCCACTGGCGGTCTGTTGTTAGCAGCAGTCAGAGTTGGTGAAGGAAGCTGCCCAGGACCGATTCAGATATCACTCACCACTCGTGTTAATTATTACCAGAAATCATATATTAGGCCGCTAGATTCATAGCACGGTGCGATAACCACTGCGCCACCACTCACCGAGTTGAAAAGGGTGAATGAATTATGCAATGACTCAGATATAATTGCTGCACTTTCAGTCGTGTGATCTCAACTGTAAAGTATGTCACGCTGGTTTATAGTGTTGCCAACGGTCCTGATTTACCCAGGATCGTCCTCTATTCGAAGTGGCTACTCTGGCAAATCTGTAAGCCTTCTTGGTACGTATACATGCGGAAAGCCCACTCAATTTCACATGTAGTTCTCCCTCTCTTCCGGTATTGTGAGATATTCTTTCCATAATGTCTCAATTTATTCACTCAGACGTGGAATTCCTCTTGGTTACTGTGGTTACACACTATGCAATAAACAGCTTATCAAATTATTTTGGATCTTAGGGCCAACTCGTCCAATGGAAAAGCACTATTCGGTTTCCTCACCGAAGGCGGTTGGATCCAACTGTGGTCCGCCCGCTGAGAAAAAAAGTGAATTCCTGAAAATTCCCAATTCCACATTCTCAAGGTTCATTGCAATTCACTTGAGGGCAATTGTCAGTGGTGCTGACCGTGTGGGGTCTAATGGACACATATATGACCCTCGATCGCAGGGTCTCAGGAATCCACTGGGGGTCCTGTTCTATTGATTGCATCTCCTGCTGTGCCTCAGTGATCTTCTACAGTGAACCGTGCGGCTATGAAGGGAATCGGTCATGTGGCACACTCATTGACACCGCCGCTTCTGCCCATGGTCGTGTTCCATTAGGGCCCTTCAGCAGAAACTGCCCGGCTAATGTGTCTGCGTTTATAGCTGATGCATAGGGTTTTTATAGTTAAAGGGAGGAGAACAACAGGAAATCGATAGTTGCTGAGCAAGGCAATACAATCAGCACTTTGGATGAACAAGCACCATGTCTGGACTGGAATTTGGAATCGGATATTTCTCCAGAATGTTCTCAATGCTTGTGTTTCTCATTTCTCTAAACAGTGTCTCGTCTGGTGATTTGAATAAAATGCATACGATCGGATAATGTACTTAACAAAAACCAACACCAATCACATCAACACATCCTGTGAATTGAATAGCAAACAATGTCTAACTAGCAATGAACAATTCTAAAATAGAATGGTTATTAAAATGACAATTGACTAGAAACATGATATCAGCCCAATCTAAAGGGCTTATCTTTGTTCTTGCCCCATGTGCACATAACCACTTACGTTAAATATAATCAGAATCTTTATTTTTCCTGGAGAAATCTGACGAGCTATGAAGCTCTTTTTCACGGGATGTCCTAGTAGGGGTACGGTGTCAGAACGTTGAACACCAAACAATACTAACAACGAATCATTTCAAGATTTGAAGTTTTCGTGACTTCAAGGATGTATTACTCTTTGGTTTTTTCGGTAAAGTCACGTATGTAAAAAGAGTAAAATTAATTTCAAATAAATTTATTTATTTTACTTTTTTTAAATACGTGACTTTACCGAAAAAAACAAAGAGTAACAACGAATCAGGCTGAGGTGACTTAGGCACGACAATACCAAAATAACTGGGAATAGTAAATTAGCAAAAAAAACAAATATGACCTTGACCGAGGGCAAAAGCTTGAAGAGAATTGAGATCAAACAAAGAAATTCCAATTTTAGTTGCTGACAAAT